>NC_058085.1:164135239-164800878 GCF_014858855.1 Bufo gargarizans | reverse complement strand
ACATACCACAGTGCCACACAATATATTGCCCCAAAAGGGCATTGTCTCTCCTCCTCTTCCAGTTGTCTCTGATTAAGATATGGAGAAGGTGAAAGGAGGTGAAATGCAGGAGGGCATGTCGCTAGCCGGGTACATGAGTACCTGATTTTCACAGAATTAATTACCACTGATAGCTTATTATGTGCCCAGCCAGCGGCAGAGATAGGGATTTGGGTGGCACCCTGGCAGGGGCATAGCTAAAGGTTCATGGGCCCTGGTGCAAAGGTTGAGCTTTGCCTCCCCCTTCCCTCAGTGCTTTGTGGCCAGGGGCAGGGGAGCACATAGTCTTCATGCTGCCTAACCCCTTCCCTCCAGCTAGAGGTGTAACTTGACCAGCATGCAATTTCTATAAAACTGGGGTTTTCTTATACAATACAAGGGTCTTTGGGCCCCCTCAGACTCATGATCCCATAGCGACTGCTATCTCTGCACCCCCTATAGCTACGCCCCTTCCCCTTGGGCATAGGCCCACATGGAAATTTCCCTGGAAGGTCTATGGCCAATCAGCCTCAGGCTCAGGAAGAGGCAGCTTCCATTTAACCTTGTAACCCTGCACAGGGGCTGTACTGGGAGGCAGGAAGCATGCGCCCCTGGAAGCATAAATGACAGTAAGCGACGGGCGCGCCAGCATGGGATGGAGCATGGAGGCAGTGTGGCCGGCGGATGCAACTGGCAGGCACATGCCTGCCCCATCTGGCTGAGAAAGCAGCCTGCAGCGAGGCAGGAGATGCTGAGGATATGACAGGTGAAACAGCGGGCGGTGAGGCAGAAGGCCCAGGCCTAGCAGTATCGCTGTAATTGTACTGACCTAGAGAATGAAGGACATAGGTCAATTTTATCACACAGGGAGTGCTGTAAAAATGAAATTCTATCTATGGTGGAATTAATTGCCCTTTTTCCCAATTCAGCACCATTTGGATTTTTTTTTACAACTTTCCACTACTGTATGCGACATTTAATGGTGTCATTAGAAAGCATAACTTGTTCAGAAGCCCTTATGACTTTAAAAAATTGTTAATGTTTAGGGTTCTGGGAAGGCAGGGAATGAAAAACAAAACCACAAAAAGGGAAAATCAATGTTATGAAGGGGCTAAATCTCTCCTCTTTCTGATCTCAGTTGTACATAGGGCCATTTTATCAGTGACTGATGGCATTCTCTGTGTAAGTGTGTATACATATAGCTGTCAGTCACTGATATTGTCTATAGGGGTGATTTTATCAGTGACTGATAGCATTCTCTGTGTATGTGTGTATATATACATAACTGTTACTGATAAATGTGCACGGGGACAATCTTTCGTTTGGAAATAGCATAGCTGTAAATGTATAAATGAATACAAGTTTTCTTGAATTTCCTACTGCAAAACTATATATCAATCTGCTCAGCTCCTCCTGCTCTATAACATGTGGTCTACAGATTTTAGTTTGGCTGCCTCTTATGACCTTGTGTTGTAGCAGAGAACTGTGCTGTATAGTGAATTATGCTTCTGAGGAACTCTCTCCCAGGGCCATAGTGGTTGCTGTATCTACTGTACGCATGTTCACTACAAAAAGGAACAGTAGTAAAGATGTAGCTGAGGTTTTGGGGTCTTTGGTTCATTAATCTGTTACTGATTGTATATTGCATGACTTTGAGGCATTGGTGAAATTAAGATATTGCACAATTACCAGTTTAACCATTTATTTGTTTCTGTAAATGGATGAAACTGACCTTTCACTTGGATGTGTGATAAACTATAGCCCTGGATCAAAGTGACTGAAGCTGCCTGTCCTTCCTGCCTTTCCTGTCATTATGCATGCAAATTCCAAGCATGACATTTTCTCTGCTGGGGAAAAATGAGAATGTGTGTTTCGCAGCTCTGTGTTATGCTATGAAAATGCAGAAGGAGCAGCAATAAGTGTTTACAACAGTGCATTAATTAACATTTTATTTCACTGTCGCTATAGTTTGTGGAATGAGCACTTAAAGTTATTCAGCAATTTTATGGGTAAAAAGGGGAGACACCAAGACTTATATTAAAGTGTATTATTGTAACTAAATAGCAGAAATGACATAACTATTGGCCGAACATTAGATTAGCTGGCAGCTACCTCTCCCAATCCCCCTCCATCAGGGGCATTGCTTGGGTCTCAAAAGATCCGAGACCCCTACTGTTATAATGGTCACACTGAAGTGTCCCCAGTATTTAGAATGCGCCCTGCAGTGTCCCCATAGTTATATTCTTCTTTCCACCATACAGTCCCATGTAAATAACATCACACCATCTCTCCCGTCCCCTCCAAATACAGTCCCATGTAAATAACATAAATCCCCTCCCTTCAGCCCCTCCAATATATAGTCCCATGTAAATAACACTATTTCCCTCCTTCCGCCATAGAGTCCCATGTAAATAACATCACATCATCTCTCCAGCCCCCTCCAGTATACAGTCCCATGTAAATAACAACCCTCTCTATCTACAGCCCCCTCCAAAATACAGCCCCATGTAAATAACATCACCTCCTCCCCAGCTGCCTTCAACATACAGCCCCAAGCAAGTAATGTCACCCTCTCCCCAGCTACCTCCAACATGCAATCCTATGTAAACATTACCCTCTCAACATTCATTCCCATGTAAATACCTTCATTTCCCCCACCAGCCACCTTCAACATACAGTCCCATGTAAAACATTGCCCCCTCAACATTCCGTCCCATGTAAATTACATCACTCCCTCCCACAGCCGCCATCAACATACAGTCTCATGTAAATAACATCACTGCCTCCCACAGCAGCCTCCAACGTACAATCCCATGTAAATAACATAATCCTCTCCCACCGCCGCCTTCAACACACAGTCCTGTGTAAATAACATCAAACTGCCTCAGACCCTTCAAATATTCCGTCCCATGTAAATAACATCACCCCCTCCCACAGCCGCCATAAACATACAGTCCCATGTAAATAACATCACCCTCTCCTACAGCCCACCAACACACAGTCCCATGTAAATAACATGACCCCCTCCCCAGCCACCTCCAACACACAGTTCCATGTAAATAACATCACTGCCTCCCCTAGCCACCTCCAACACACAGTTTCATGTAAATAACATCACTGCCTCCCCCAGCCCCCTCCAACACACAGTCCCATGTAAATAACATTACTCCTTCCCCCAGCCCCCTCTAACATACAGTCCAATGTAAATAACATCACTCCCTCCTACAGCGACCATCAACATACAGTCCCATGTAAATAGCATGACCCCCCTCCCCAACCACCTCCAACACACAGTTCCATGTAAATAACATCCCTCCCTTCAGCCCTAACATACAATCCCATGTACAGTAAATAACATGACCCCCTCCCTAACCACTTCCAGCACACAGTTCCATGTAAATAACATCACTGCCTCCCCCAGCCCCCTCCAACACACAGTTCCATGTAAATAACACCCCTCCCTTCAGCCTTAACATACAATCTCATGTAAATAACATCAATCCCACCCCCAGCCCCCTTCAACATACAGTCCCATGTAAATAGTATCACCTCCTCCTACAGCCACCATCAACATACAGTCCCATGTAAATAACATGACCCCCTCCCCAGCCACCTCCAACACACCGTTCCATATAAATAAAATCCCTCCCTTCAGCCCTAACATACAGTCCCAGTTAAATAACCACAACTCCCAGCATTGCTCTGCCTCTCCCTTCACTTACCTCTTCTCATGTAGCAGACATCACCACAGCTTCTTCTCCCAGGACTTCTCCTCTTCACTGCCGTTTTCTCCTGCACTGGTCACATGATGGTGACATAATTGCAGGTCCTTCTTAACCACTGCCTGTTTTACTGGTCACGTGACCTGTGATGTCAGCATTTCTAGTGCATTAAGTTCAATGGTATTGCCGTCCTGAGGACGGCAATACAGTTGTATCTAGCAGGCAGGCAGGACATTCGGGCCTAGAAAAAGAACATCAGGAGCCCAGGTCCCTAATGTTTTAACCTAGCAACGCCCCAGCCCCCCATATACATGTAGGCTTGTCCGAGAGGGGAGAAAGCCATTGTCAGACAACATTGTCTTCTCCAGATACTGCAGGTGGTGGCATATCTACCTGAAAACAAAAGGATTGGATATATTGAAAAGACAGTATGCTCACTCATGTCTTCCCTGACCCATCTGCCATCAATGGAGAGTTAGAGCTCCTCTTACACATTAGATGGTCCTCTGACTTGGTTGACATATATCTAATGTGTGTGGTCAGCTTAATCTCATCTTTTCTACAGGTCTTTCAGTGGAGAATTAGCTTTCCATGCTCTCACTTTTTAGAGTTCTGAGCTGTCTTGTCTTTTAGTTTTAGCTTTCAGTACTTGTGTTGCAACATTCATATAGTTTAAAGCAGCACTTTAATTCAGGATGTTAAAAACATTTTGTCTCACTTCAGCAAATAGCATTTATCATGTAGAGAAAGTTACATGACAGGGCACTTACTAATGTATTGTGATTGCCCACATTGCCTCCTTTGTTGGCTTGATCCATTTTTCCATCGCATTATACATTCCTACTTCCCAGGGCTTACGACCACCCTGCGATCCAGCATTGGTGGTCATGCTTGCACACTATTGTAAAAAGTGCCTGCCTCTCTAGTGGCTGGGACTGCGGGAGTGCACATAGGCTGGCGTTTTTTCCTATAGTGTGCAATCACGGCTACCGCTGCAGGATTGCAGTAGTAAGTGCCTTGTATTAACTTTGTCTATATAATACATGCCACTTGCTGAACCCCTTTTAATCGTTTTTCTTCTTCTGTATACCTGAAAGAAACCATAAACATCTAAAGAAATACAGTATATATCTGACACTGTAATGTAAAGCTGGCCAGAGATAGTATGCTGCAGGAAAAGCACATTGAATTCCATGATATGGCTACTCGATGTTTAATGTCTCATTGTTTTCCTTCTAAAGGGGACAACAATACGTATGATAACAGCAATTGATCAAGACAGAGGGCGTCCTAGAGGAATTGGTTACACTATAGTTTCAGGTATGAAATAACATTTATTATCCACTTATATGGTTAATTACTGTTTGCTTTATTTTATTCGTACAAAAATGTATGGTTTTGGGGTTTTGTTTTCATAGTATTCATTGTGCGCTAAAATAGACATATTAACTTTTTTTCTGTGAGTCTTCCAATTATCTAGATACCAAATACATATGTTTTTTGTTGTGTCTTTATACTTTTAAAAATAAAGCCTTCAAAAAAATATTTGTTTTTATGCCACCATAATCTGACACCTATATTTTTATTTTTCTACGGATTGAACTGTGTCAGGGCTTGATTTTTGTGTGGGTGATGAACTATAGTTTTTATTGATACTTTTTATTGATTTATTGACACAAATTTTTTGTTAAATTTTTTGAGGTGAAGGATAATTCTGCCATTGGGGATTTGTTTTACGGCGTTCACCGTGCATCATAAATAACATGGTATTTTAACATTTCAGACATTTTTAGATGAGGTGTTTACCAATTATGCTTATTTTTTAGACATATATGAGAAATGTTAAAAGTTTTTTTATATTACTTTTCTATATTTTAAAACTTTTTGTCAACTATACTTTACATTTTTTGTCCTCTTAACACAGTAATATTTCTGTATTACAATGTATAGGGATATTTACAGGCAGCAATATTGAACTGACTACTGTACAGTACAGATCTTATATGTGTATTTAAGCATGCTGTCATGTTGAATTTGTAGAATTAAATGCATTTGGCTTGCTAAATTTTGAGTAACAACTGTGCTTTGAAGTCAGAATCCTAGATCGCACAGTATGAAGAAAATGAGAAATCAGTTATATCAGTTTAGAATTTTCCTTAGCTTTTCATATCATCACCCTAATATATTCTGACTGTAAAGTCACACCCAGATATATCTGTCTGAATGGCAAGCCTGCCTTAATCCTGACCAGTGGGTGCAGCTCAGCAGGGACAGCTATCATGGGAAAGAATCGTGCAGAACACATCAAAGGCAGGAGCGATTAGCCTGTTTTACAGTTGAGCACAGCAAGGCTTTGATTCCACTTAAAATTTTGGGAGGTGAAAAAAATATTTTCGGAAGTATTTATTACAGCTGCAGCTCATCTGGATTGTCTACTGCTGAGAAAGTTAATTGCTTAAAGTTCTGCTGAGCTCTGTCTGAATTTAGTCTTCTCCTGGTGCTAACATTTAATATGTGCAAAATTATTATTTGTATGTCATTTATTACCGGAAGCGAATGGCAAACAATCCATCTATCAATCATCTATGTATCCATCTATCCACTATATCTGTCTGTCTACCTATAGCTTTTATGTTGAAATACTATGGCAGTCATTTATCATTTGAGGTTGTTTTTATGTCAGTTTTAAGTCTGGCTTTGCTTTGTGTGCCTGCACCAAATTTGGTGCACTTTAATAATATATGTGGTGTGAGTGTAATATGGTTTACACCTTTAGGTGTAAAAGTACACCAGGGTGTAGCCTGGCATGAGTTGCGACTTTTGCAAAAGTCGCACATAGTAAATGAGCCATAATCTAGGTCTAATCTCACTTTTAGCTCTTAAACATAGACCACTGTAAAAAGTGGCAAAGAACAACAAATGTCGCAAAAATGTCATATGTCGCAGTTGCCATGACTTGTGACTTTTTACGCCACAAAGCTGTCATATCTGCTTTCATAAATGACCCCTTATAACACAAATTAATTTGAGTTTGAGACTGGTTACCATAATTCTATTCTTATGACTCTGCGTTGTGCGATTCATTTCTAGATGAATTGCCAGCAGTTTGCAATAAAGGTTCAGATGGGTGTTAGCAGTTGTCCATGCACAATCAGACATTATCCGATCAATGCTGCCAGTTTCAGAGCAGATTCAGTGCAGAAACCCACCCCAACTGCTAAGACCCATCTAGGCATTCATTGCAAACTTATTCATTCAGCAATTCATTCATTACGTCTAGAATAAATAAATTAATGTTGCAACATTAAGTCAAAAGACTAGATTCTCCAGAATTGTTAGGGGATGAAAGTAGTTGCTGCAAGGGACATATCTGGAGAGGTTACAGGTCCTCTTTAAGGGCTCTTTACATGGATAATAGAGGGTTATGTTATGTTACTAAGTCCTTGTATAGCGCTCTAGAGGAACTCAATCCGATCGAAGCGCTTGTCGACGGCTATATTGGTGGGCCCCTACGTCATCCTACGCAAAAAGCCAGGTCTTAACCAACTTCCTAAATTCCAGGTAATTTGATGTTGTTCTAATGTGTTCTGGGAGGGAGTTCCAGATCTTGGGGGCCAATACTGAGAAACGTCTGTCCCCCCTTGTCTTGAGGCGGGTTCTTGGCACCGACAGAAGGGAGGCTGAGGTGGATCTCAGTTCTCTAGGAGGATGGTGACGTGTTATCTTTTTTTGCAGGTAGATGGGACCTGTTTTGTAGAGAGCTTTGTGTGTTAAGCAGCACAGCTTAAACTGCACTCTCTCTTTCACTGGGAGCCAGTGGAGTTCCCTGCGTGCTTTTGTGACAGAATCTGTCCAGTCTAGTTTCTTGATGAGCCGGATGGCTCTGTTTTGACAGTGTTGCAGAGCTCCCAGATCTTTCTCTGGCAGCCCCGCATACATTGCATTACCATAGTGTAATAGGGTGTAGTGATTGTGAAAGTGATAGCTCATTCCCTATCATTGCCCATTAATTTGTTGCACCTAAAAGAAGCACTCATCATTACTGCTTGGGGATGAACAATTATTACTACGATGTTAGTGCAGGCCGGAATTAGGGCTGCAAGCCTGGATTCAGGCCTGGCATGACCGGGGCTTGAAGGGAGCTGATTGCTGGGATATGAAGGGTTAAGGAAGAGGATTGGCGACTGGAGGGGTTAGGGGTGCGGTTTAGGGCTTAAGAGGGTTAGTAAGGGCGGGAAAAGGGATAATTTTGTAGGGACATCAGTGTTGGCAGCAGCCCAGGTCTGAGCTGCTGCAGTACCTCTTTTTTGTTCGATCCTGTCCCACGATATCTGAGGTGGAAGCGCTCCTGGCATAGCTCTGTGTGGCAGTGGAGAGCAGGGATGTGGGATGGCTGCAGGCTACTGTCCAGGGCCTGCTCCCAGGGTCCGGGAGACTGCTGCTTCGGTTCTTCCCTCCAGCTGGCCACGGAGGACTAGGCCTCCGGTGCTCCTTAGTCCAGATATGACTCAGAGGGTCTGGCGCCGGTTAAGGAGCCCCTCTGTGGAACCTCCAGCACACACCACAGTGAGTAACAGGGCTTCCAGGCAGTCGAGTGCTGGGAGAAATGCTGTAGTGCGGCAGGGCCCTGGGAGGGGGTGCAGGACCCTTTTCCCCTGATGCAGGCAATGTGGGATCCGGAGCTGGTGTGGTGGGGGGGCCAGGCCCTGGTTAACTTGCCCGACGTGGGAGTTTAGTGCAGGCGGCATTAGCAAGACGGCGGGGTCATGTGGGTGGCCCTGTGCTGGTTTCCTTACCTGAGCAGCACGGCGCTGGCTCTGTGTTGCCTCTTGATGAAGGAAGACGGGCGACATCTAGTAGTGGGGCTGTGGAACTGCACGCCTCTGGAGATTGAAGAAAGACGTGGCCGCCATCTGGTGGTGGGACTTTGGTACTGCGGGCCTTAGTGTCTGCAAGTGCTTCAAGAGCTTCGTCAAGTGGCATGGCTGCGGACTTGCAGGCTGCCGAATCGGTGGACGCTGGAAGAAGTGCAGGAGATGATGAGAATCGGTGGACGACCAGAAGGATGAACATCGCCAGTCAAGTTTCGGTGCCTCACGTTCCGGCTGGTGGACTCACAGCGTCCACGCAGCTAGGTGAAATGTGCGGGGATTCTTCTTTAGTGATTGCTAATAGCGGGAGGGCCCCGGGGGTTGTGGGGGGCTCGGGGTTGTCCGTTGCAGAGGGGCTAAGGGAATTGTTGTTGAGATTGCGGGATTTGGTGGCAGGATTGGCGGGTGTGGGGCCAGTAGGGGGGTCGCCGTTGGCAGCATGGGCGTGCAACACTCAGGGTTGACGGGGACGAGTGTGGCTGGGGGCGGTCTCAGTTAAGGGACTCTGTTTTTTGTTTAATGAGGGGGGATACAAATACGGGGACAAGTGCAAGTTTAAGCATGAATATTCCTCCTGCGGTGGAAACCACGGAGCACATCGATGCTTCAGGGGGCGTAAGGGAAAAAATTGGGGCGTTGCGGTGGGAAAAGGGGCAGACACCAACTCGAGTAGCCGAGATGGCGTGTTTTCTAAATAATTACCCGGATGCAGATGCGGCGGAATTTTTGTTAACCGGTTTTAAGGAGGGTTTTGAGGGGGTTGTTGAGTCGGGGGGAAAAATTAGCATTCGGCGGCGGAACTGTCAGACATGGTGACCGAAAAACTGCGGAAAGAGGTGAGGTTAGGTCGCATGGCAGGGCCCTTTCGGGACTTAATAAATTTTGCCTTATACATCACCTCTCGTTCCCAAAAGGGTCTCAGTTAATGACGGGATTGCGCCTGAGTTGTGTTCGGTTGTATATGCGTCAATTGATTAGGCAGTTCGTTGGGTGAGGTTATATGGGTGAGGGGCTTTATTGGCCAAGGTAGACATTGAGGCGGCATTTCGTCTTTTGCTGGTCCACTCGGAATGTAAGCATTTGTTGGGGTGTTTCTGGGATAGGGGGTACTTTGTTGACCAGTGTTTGCCGATGGGTTGTTCGGTTTCGTGCGCCTATTTTGAAAAGTTCAGTACTTTTCTGGAGTGGGTGGTATGCGAACGGTCAGGTTAGGGTTGTATCATTCATTATCTGGATGATTTTTGGTTTATCCGGCCGCCAAGTTCTAATGGCTGTTCTGTAATGCTGCATTTCGTTGAAGCCATGTCCCGCCTTTTCGGGGTTCCTTTTGGCATCTGAAAAGACGGAGGGCCCGACAACGCAGTTGAGATTTTTGTGGATAATCATTGACACAGTGGCTATGGAGTGTAGGTTGCCTGAGGATAAAATTGGGGACTTACGGCAGAAGGTGTCTGCAGCTTGCGTCAGGCGAAAAATGCGCCTCCGCGAGTTGCAGTCCCTATTGGGTAAGCGCAAATATGCATGCTGCATAATGCCCAAGGGGAGGATTTTTTGTAGAAAATTGTTGAGGTCGTTGGCGGGGACACGGTCTCCTCATCATTTTGTTCGAATTACGCGTGAGTTGCAGGACGACTTGACGGTGTGGGAGTCCTTTTTGGAGAATTGCAATGGGCGGTCTTTGTGGATGGCAGAAGTTGTGTCGGCGGCGGATTTGGATGTGTTTACGGATGCGGCGGGGGGTCGCGGCTTTGGGGCATATTTGGGTGGTCGTTGGTGTGTTGGGGAGTAGCTGGAGAGCTGGAAGGAGGAGGGTTTGGTGAAGAACTTGGTGTTGCTGGAGTTGTTTCTAATCGTGGTGGCGGTGTCCATTTGGGGTGGATTCTTTTGCGAACCAGAAGGTCATTTTTAATTGCGACAATATGGGAGTTGTCGAGGCCATTAATCGCAATTCCGCTTCGTCGCTGCCAGTTGTGATATTGCTTCAGCATTTGATGTTGGGTTGCCTGTCGTTGAACGCGTGGGTAGTAGCGTCTCATGTCCCGGGGGTTAGTAACTTGATTGCGGATGCATTGTCTCGTTTCCAGTGGGAGCGTTTTTGGGAGTTGGTGCCGGAGGCAGAGACGGAGGGAACGAGCTTTCCCCCGGAGCTGTGAAGTCTGCCTTTTGGTCTGTTGAAGATCTAGTGAGGGGTTCCTTGTCGGCAGGGACATGGGCGGCGTACGACAGGGCATGGGGTCTTTGGGAGGTTTGGAGGCAGCGTTTTCGGGGTTGTGGTTTGGAGGATGGAGTATTGATGTTGCTTGGGTTGGAGCACTGCAGGGAGGAGGGGTGGTCATGTTCCAGGTTGAATAAGTTTATGGCAGGTGTAGCTTTTGGTTGTCAGTGCCGGGGAGCGGTGGATGTGACTAAGTCCTTTTGGGTGGTGCAGGCTTTAAGGGGTTGGTGAAAGCGTTCAGCTGGGGTGGATACTCGCCGTCCGGTTTTGTTCGCTTTGTTGTTGGATATGTTGGGACAGTTGGAGGGGACTTGCGTGTCGGCAGGAGAAGTCCGATTGTTCAAGTTGGCTTTTTCGCTCGCCTTTCTTGGAGCCTTGCATATTGGGGAGTTGGTTAGTTCGAAGCAAGGGTCGGGCCGGGGGCCTTCGCAGACAGGATGTGAAATTATTTGAGGATAGATTGGAATTCTGCATCAGAAGGTCCAAAACAGACCAACAGGGTCGTGGTTGCTGGGTGGTGTTGCGCAAGGTGGAGGGGTCGGACGCGTGCCTGGTTTGTTGCCTTAGGGAGTTTTGGGAAAGGGACGAGGTCAGAGGGTCTGGCCCATTGTTAGTTCACATTGACGGGTCTTTTCTCCCTCGTTTCCAGTTTGTTGCGGTTATGAGATCATGTTTGTTGGGATTGAGTAAGGACCCCTTGTTATATGGGGGGTCATTCATTTCGGATAGGTGCAGCCATGGAAGCAGCTCGGAGAGGGTTGGGTGAGGATGTCATTCGGTCCATTGGCTGTTGGGAGTCCCTTCGTTTTTGGTCATACGTTAGGCCCGTGTGGGCATGATGGTGGGACTGGGGGGGTGCAGGTGGTGATCAGTGGATGATATGTTTATTTTGTTTTTCTTTTTGTTGCGGTTCCACCGTGCTTGATTTGGATTATGGGGCACTCCTACATGTTCCGCATCCCCAGCCATCATAATCCGATGGCTGGGGATGCGGGGCATGCTGTGGAGTCGGGTCTTTCCTGATTTTCACAGGTTTGCGCGTAACGAAGGATGGAGCCGTTATCCGTCATTTATGGTGCTCCAAGGACCCTCCCCGTGTTGTGATTTTCCTAGGTTATTGGTACGGTTCTTGGGCATGGCCTTCAGGTGGGAAGGCCTGGGTTTTCTGTATTATTTATGTACCTGCGCTCCCTGGACTTTGCGTGGCTGTCATGGCCCATGGCAGGTAGGAACTAGTGTTAGGGACCACTCATGGAGGCGACCTTGACGTGGTGAGTGGCTTATTACGCTTTGGCCAAAATGTACACCAATGCTTTATTCAACATCCAGCATAGAGGCAGGGCAGAGTGCTGGTTTGCAGAATGCGATTGCATTTGTGTTTTTGCGTTTGTATCTGTATTTCGCCATAGCAATGTGCACCTGCATAGGGTTGTCCGGACTGAACCCCCCACATTTTTTTCTATTTATGTTATTTATTTATATTATTAATAAAAGGCTGATGTGGCCTTAAAATCCACTTGCTGTGTCTGTCATTATCGGGGTAGGAGCGAGAATTGTGGGGTATGGGAAAAACAACTTGCCAATACACCGGTCATGTCCCCATACAGCTACATTGTTTGTGCTAGTGAGAAACATTGATTTTAGGTTCCGCATTAAAGATGGGATCACCCGATGGTCAGCACCTTCACACAGGCCAATAATTGGGAACAAATGTTCATACAGACATTTCTTCACTATAATTGCCCTAATTCTTGTCCCATGTAAAAAGGTCCTAAGAATGTTAAACAATTTAAAATGTGGTGGCAACCAACATGATTATGAATCATTATGTATGTATATTTATCCTGTATGTATTTATCAATGTACTGTATCTATGTGTGTGTACACTAATACAGTGTGTATATATATATATATATATATATATATATATATAAAAAATGTATTGATTTATTTCTATGGTCTATTGTCCAGTTGGTCCGTCCTTCTGTATATGCATTCCTACTCAAAATGTAATAGTTACATCCTGAAGTTTGTGCCAATGAGCAGCTGATTAAGGTCAAGGCTTTGTTTGAAGGGCGCACACTGTAATTAATCCTGGGAAGTAATCCACACAACATTTTGGCAGATTTATGGAGAAAGTCTTAAACCTTAGTGACTCTGCCATCCCATCACTCATTTCTAGGCAAAGCAAATGACTTATGCAGTAATAGGGTACAGTCTAGAAAAGGCATTTCATTTGGTCAGCTTTCTGGGTTAACAGAGATTGATTGTCCTTCTTCCTGAAGCTCTGAATGGGCCAAGAGCTTACGTAATAATGGACCACAAAGAATTAACGAAAGCTATAGATTTTGGTGTAGAAATAGTGATTCTCCAAGAAGAGCTTGTGTGTCCAGTCATCTCCTTCATTGACTGGATGTTATATTAACACTTAGATCTAACGTCACAATGAGGCTGTTTTCCGGTTGTTGACTGTCATTTTGTAGACTGAAGAAATGTTATGCATTTGTAGAGGGAGGGTATAGATGAGCTCAAGGTTAAGTGAGAGAAGCGGTCCGAGTGGTTGATGGAATATTTATGCACCAAAAAAGTGCATCTGTTGCAGATTTAGGCATCCACATCTAGCTAACTATATTCATTTCATTGGAGTGCAACCCTGACAGAGCAAGTTTGTATCAATAAATTATCCTCATTTTATGAAAGTCACCTCACCTTAGCTGCTTGATTGACCAAGGTGAATTCCATAATAACAATATGTAATAGTTTCTTTTGAGGCAAAAGTGGATATTGAAATAAAAAAAACTCCTAATTCACAAAATTTTCCATTGCCTCAATTTCCTATTTAAGGCTACTTTCACACTAGCGTTGTTTTAATCCGGCGTTCAATTCCGACACCGGAACTGCCCGCCGGATCCGGAAAAACGTGTGAAAACGGATTACATTTGAATCCTGATCAGGATTTTGATCACAATGAAAAAATGCATTGGAAAAAACGGATCCGCCATTTATGGACTTTAACTTTTTTTTCACTTTTTTCTGGTTTAACATGCAAAAGCCGGATCCGTTTTGACTGAACACACGGGGCCGGATCCGGCGTTAATGCAAGTCAGGCTAGTTTCACACTTGCGGCAGGACAGATCCGACATGCTGTTCACCATGTCGGATCCGTCCTGCGGCTATTTCGCCGTGCCCGCGGACCGCCGCTCCGTCCTCATTGACTATAATGGGGACGGGGGCGGAGCTCCGGCACAGCACGGCGGTGCACGGAGAAAGCCGCCGGACTAAAAAGCCTGACATGCAGTAATTTTAGTCCGGCGGCCTTTATCAATATTGCCTCCTTTCCTGGCTTGATCAATTTTTCCATCACGTTATACACTTCTCGTTACAACCATGGACCATAGGAGCGCGCCTAGGCCAGTGCTTTTTCCTATAGTGTGCAAGAATGGCCACTGCTGCTGGATTGCAGGGAGGTTGTAAAATATGGAAATGATAAGTGTTTAATGTGATGGAAAAATCTGTCTAGCCAGCAAAGGAGGCAATATAAATAAAAACAATATATTAGGAAGTGACTTGTATTAACTTCTCTACATAATAAATGCCATTTGATGCACTGAGACAACCCGTTTAAACATGCAATTGTCTGATCACTTCTCCCATAGACTGTAATTTAACATTGCAGCCTAAGGTAAAGGGCCTTCACAGGGCCAAAGTTTGCCATAGCAACAGAACAGCTACCTCCATCTAGGCATGTGGGCGAGCCATTCAGGGTCCTAGAGAGTGGAGCTCCCGAAGTTTCATCATTCAGATGCCAAGGTCACAATTGACCATCACATCTGAGGGGGTTTAAATGTCCATGATCAGCATTATCTCCAATCACAAACATTGCCTTTGAGTGTCTGCTATGTAAAACAGCAGGCCCCTGGAGGCCAGTTCAGCTTCTGAGTGGGTGCCATGTTTATAGAACGGACTTCCATAGTATCTTAAAGTGCAACTGCCATTCTATTTTTGTTTGTGTAAAGGGGCAGTGATGCTAATAATTTTTTTAAATATACTAATTACTGAAATCGTACATTTCTATTAGAAAAATAGCTCTAAAGTGACCCATTTCAAGGCTGTCTTCTGTTTACATAACACAGTCAGTATGAAGCATGTCTCCACAATTATGTAAACAGAAGACAGAGAAGCGTTGCTAAAGCTCAAAATAGGTCACTTTAGAGCTGTTTTTCTAATAGAAATATACGATTTCAGTAATTAAATTATATTACAAAAATGGTTAGTATCACTGCCCCTATACATTACACAAATAAAAATAGTATGGCAGTTACACTTTAAGAGGATAATACTAGTAATAATGTTTAAAGATTAAATTAGGAATTGTAATGCAAATAAATAAACAGATGTATGAACAATACAGGGCTAGACTATTCACTAAAATTATGAGAAAAAGTATAACTAAATATCTTGATCAACTATGTCCAAAGAAATGCCAGTCCTGCAATGCAGAGATCATATTACTGTCTGTTGCAAACATCATACAGGCTCTGTTCATTTGACCTATTCCACAGTGTTAGCTAGTGTTGATCGCGAATGTTCTAATCACAAATTTTCATCGCGAATATTGGCACTTTGAGAATGTGCGAATATCTAGAATATAGTGCTATATCTTCGTAATCGCGAATATTCTAGATTTTTTTCATCAGTACCCATGATCCCTCACTGCTTCTTGCTTGTGGGCCAATGAGAAGGCTGCAAAATCTTTGACTTTAGGAGTAGTGTTGATTGTGAATTTTTTTATCGCAAATTTTCCGATTGCCGCTTTTCACAATCAAGTAAATAATGACTAGAGATCATGAATTCTCGAATTTACAAATATATGATGAATATTTGCCAAAATATTTGTGAAATATCGCAAATTCGAATATTGCCCCTGCCTCTCATCACTGGTGTTAGCAAGCTATTAAGTCAATAGAACAAATATATCAGATTTGCTATGCACCACTAAAATAAGAGCAGTTGAAGTAGTGCATGCTATTATTATTTCCAATTATGGTCTTTATTCCTTTATAACCCGCTGCAAAACAAGGCGATTACATTTAAATCATAATGTGTGAATAATTAAAAAGGTATTTTTGCACCTACTCAAAAAGGCACCCTACTACTTCCACAAAAGTTATTATAGCTAAAGGATGAGAAAGATCAGATCCAACAGCTTTCCAAGCTTTACTCTGTTTATATCTCTTATAAATGTAATCCTAACGTAATAATCAGTAGTGTGAAGAATACGAATCTATTTTCTCATGAATGGTACTGAATCGTCTTGCTGAATTTGAAATAGTAAACAGCCTTTAGAGCAAACCTTTTTTGGAGAACGTATGCAAACTAGCTCTCCTCCAGAAGGAAGAACACCCTCTCTAGATAGTCTTTCTTTTTTTTTTTTAATAGCGTTTATTTAGACATTTTCAGTTTTTTATTACAACACTCCCAGAGGGAGAACACAAAAAACAGTTCAATACGACACCCCTATTCACTGCAGCAAGTACATCGTCATACTATATCATGACCATAAAAGACAGCAATACACTATCAATACAAATTCCTCCTACCATCATTAACGGATACCCGTGACTCGCTCCACCACACACACACTCTCACACACACGTTGGGTGATACAGTCTCCACCGGTAACAATTCAAGTCGTACCTTCAGCCTGGACCCAAAGACCCCAGATCTTGTCAAAGCGATCAGGCAACCCTCTTGCCTCATACGTCAGCTTATACATCTGAAGGTCCTTATTAATGAGGAGTACCCACTGGCTCACAGTAGGACACTTGGGCGGTTTCCAGTTCAGGAGTATATTTTTCCTACCATAAAACATCAACAACCGCAACAGTATTCTGTCATATTTGGAGGGCGTAGCTTCGGACACCAGCCCTAGCATACAGATTGCCGGGCTACAAATCCCTGGGAGCCCTAACTTAGTGCTAATAAAGTCACATATGCCTTTCCAATACGTCTTCATCACCGGGCAAAGCCACACCATATGGAAAAAGGAGCCTATAGCCTCCCCACATCTATCGCAGCCAGGCGTCGGAATTTGCCGCATCCGATGAAGACGCAACGGGGTCAAGTACACTCTATGCATCCATTTAGCTTGAATGAGCTGATCCCTAGCACTTATAACCGATGTCTTCCACCTCAGACGCCACTCCTCCAAATGAGAGTCCTCCAGCTCCGGGATATCCACAGCCCATTTAGCAAAGGACCGCTTAATAGGAGAATCCTGCATTCGGACAATTTCAGTATAAAAGGAAGAAATTGGTTTGTGTGGGATAACCCTCCTAGCTACCGACTCAAGTGGGCCACACTCTAAGTCTAAGGACAGGGATTTAAACTGCTTTTCACAGGCATGCCTCAGTTGGAGATAGCGGTAAAAGCACGTCCGGGGCAGCTGAAACTCAGTGCGTAGGGTCTCAAAGGAACGGAAGATCCCTTCATGAAACAGTTGTGTTAAATATTTAAGGCCACTCCTAGCCCAGAATTCAAAATCCGAGAGATGCAAGAGCTCTGGGAGGAGCTTGTTCCGCCAGAGCGGAATGTATGGAGACCAGGTGTCACCTGCCTGACCCTCAGTATGTATCTCCACAAATTTTACCCAAGCCTCGATAACTGTTACCATGTTATCCGTGTAGATCCTAGTACCTGTACCTCTGCCCCCCCTATAAACGAGATTAGCCAGCGCTTCGTAGGACCCGATCAGCGCTGCCTCCAATACCACCGCCGGGTTATTAGCATCCGCCCTAATCCACCAAGATGCATACATTAAACGCGTTGCTATATAATAAATATACATATCCGGAAGCTGCAGACCACCCTGAGCATAGGGAGCCTTCAATGTCTTTCTAGCCAACCTTGGGGACCGATGATGCCACAAGAAACGGGACAGAGTTCTATCTAAAGAGTCAAAATGGGAAGTCGGAATCCTTATCGGAGCCGCTCTATATATATACAAAAGCTTGGGTAATAACACCATCTTAACGATGTTAATTCTACCCACCAGAGACAAAGGAAGGTTTTCCCAGGCCTCTAGCTTACGCGTAACATATTCCATGGAGGGTCTCAAATTCAAACGACAAAACAGACTAGGGTCCCTGTGAATATGAATCCCTAGATAAAGGAAACTCTCCACTACTCTCAGGGGAGAAACCGGGGAAATATCTACCGCCTCGTCCACATCAACTATACACAAACTAGACTTAGCCCAGTTTACCCGCAGCCCCGAGTATCTACCATAACCATTCACCACATCTAGGAGGGTCTCCAAGGAGGGGCCAGGATCCGCCAGGTAAACCAGTAGATCGTCCGCATACAGTGACACCTTCTCCTGAATCCCCGTAATCGTCCACCCCTCAATCAAGGAACTATTATTAATCAGTTGTGTCAAGGGTTCCATTACCAGGGCAAACAACAACGGTGAGAGCGGACACCCCTGCCTAGTACCTCTATATAATCTGAACGGACGGGAGAGAGCTCCATTCACTCTAATCCGTGCTGTGGGTGCCTGATATAACAACTGGACCCACTTGATAAAGGAGGGAGGGAAATTGAGGCGGAGCATTGTCTCCCAAATAAAGGGCCACTCTACCGAGTCAAAGGCCTTCTCGTTATCTAGGGACGCCAAGACTCTTGAACCCGCATTGTCGTGTCTGACCTGTAAGTTTGTAAATAGTCTCCTGAGATTTATGTCCGTTGTTTTGCCGGGCATAAAACCGGATTGATCCGGGTCAATAATGGACAAGATCACCCCACCGAGACGCCTAGCTAGGACTTTGGCTAAAATTTTGGCATCTGTATTCAACAGGGAGATTGGCCTGTACGATGCACACTGATCCGGCGGCTTACCGGCCTTATGAATCACTACAATGGTCGCCTCTCCAAAAGAAGGAGGCAACATCCCGGCTTCATATGCATGCTCAAAAAGTCTAAGTAAGCGTGCAGATTGCAAAGTAACGTCCAACCTGTACCATTCAACCGGGAAGCCGTCCGGACCAGGTGACTTCCCAGGCGCCATATCCTCAATTGCTGCCCTAATTTCCCCTTCATCAAGAGACCTCCCTAAATACTTACTATCAGTCGCAACCAAAGGCGTAAGTGGGATGGATTGAAGGAACGAACGGATCTCTTCCAGGGAGGAGAAGGATTTAGAACTGTATAAGTCCGTATAAAACTGAACAAATTGCTCACAAATTTCTCCCGGCCGAAATACCTTCAATCCATCCCCGCAGGTAACGTGCGGAACAGTCGTCTGCGGCTCTTCAGTTCTGGCCAGAAAAGCTAAGGCACTCCCATTTTTATCTCCATCCGCAAAAACTAGACGTCTCTGGAATAGTAACTTCTTCTGGGTGTACTCTGTGAGATGCAAGTTAAGCTTCCTCTGTGCCTCATCCCATAAAGAGCGGGTCACCTCATTTGGTTCTGTAATATAAGCCTGTTCTTTCCCTACCACCTCCTCCTCTAATTTAAGTCTAGTGGCACTCAATTCTTTCCTATAAGAGGCAATTGCCTGGATCAAGGTACCGCGTAGCACCACCTTAAAGGCTTCCCATTCCACCAGGGGGCCAGCAGAGCCCTCATTAAGTTCCCAATAGTCTTTCATCCCTTGCTGCGCAGCCCAAACCACCGGCAGCACCTCCAGCCATTTACTATTAAGCCTCCACAGCCTTTCAGCAGGTACAATAAGTTGCCTCAGAACCACCAGTAAGGGGGCGTGATCAGAGATACCTCTCGGTAAATATTCAGTGGCCATCAGCAAGGGCAACAACTCCCTACTGAGAAACACTAAATCAATCCGGGAGAGAGCAGCATAGGAGGCCGAGTAACAAGAGTACTGCCGAAGGTCAGGGTGCATATATCTCCAGCCCTCTGTTAGAGCAAAAGCCCCTGCCCAGGAATTTAACGCATCTGTATGCGGTCCCCCAGGGCGAAGCCTATCCCTTGACCGGTCCAATACCGCATTGAAGTCCCCAAGTACAATCAGAGGCAACGGAGGGAGTGTTGCTACATGTTTCATAATTTCGTCTAGTACATCTTTTTGAAAGGGGGGAGGAACATACACCCCTATCACAAGATAGTCGATGCCTCTGATTGCAGCGTGGAGGACCACAAAGCGCCCCATCGTATCAACTTGAACCGAGTGAGAACGGAAGGGAAGTGACTTTGCCACCAGAATTGACACACCCCTCGCCCTGGAATTATATACCGCATGAAAGGCCGCTCCCACCCAGGGTCTCCTCAGCGCCAGCAGCTTCCGTCCCTGCAGATGTGTCTCCTGCAATATCAATATATCAGGGTTATGGTTCTTTACAAAATTAAAGACAAGGGATCTTTTAACCTTATCATTTAGGCCCCTGACATTCCAGGAAACAAACCGACAGACAGTCATCATGGCGGAAAGGTCAAATTATATCCCACCCGGAAACTGCACCACCCAACCCATGCACACACACAATCACTCCAAATCCTCAAAAGTACAGCAAGAACTTCCCAACATACCCAAAACTGCGGGCAAATCCCCCCACCCTGCCCAGATAACCCCAACATATCCAAGCTTGAATACCCCTTGTTAAGTCTCCTCGCTAAAAGGAAATGACGGGGAGGCCCGTCCCACCGCCCACCACTCTAGGTAAACCCGGAACAGAACCTAGGTAGTAGGACAACACGTTAGGTACAGTCAGCTCCATCATATAACTTGACCACCTGCATCCTAAGTTAAGACTCTCAAAACACAAGTCCCAGCATACTCAGCCCCTGCGGTCAAGCCAATCAGACGCCTCCTCTGGGGTAGCAAAAAATTTCACCAGATCTCCATCCTGGACTCTGAGACGAGCTGGATACATCATGGCATAGACCAGGCCTTTCTCACGCAGCCGAACTCTCACAGCAGTAAA
Source organism: Bufo gargarizans (assembly GCF_014858855.1). Lineage (NCBI taxonomy): Eukaryota > Metazoa > Chordata > Amphibia > Anura > Bufonidae > Bufo > Bufo gargarizans. The sequence goes on along the minus strand of NC_058085.1, from coordinate 164,780,111 downwards.
TTGCCTGCGTTGTTTCTGGACCTCTGAAGAAAAGTCCGGGTAGAAGGAAATCCGGGCGTTGTCAAAATGAATGTCCTTCAGACGACGGGCCGCCGCTAGAACAGCATCACGATCTCTGTAATTTAATACTTTAAAGATGAAAGGACGTGGCGGGGCCCCTGGAGGCAGAGGACGAGTGGGAATCCTGTGGGCACGCTCCACCGCAAAAGTCCCTGATAGGCTAATTGGGTCCAGGACTTGCTTGATGAGTCGCTCCGTAAATTCTTCAGGAGACGGGCCCTCAGCTCTCTCCGGCAGCCCCATAATCCGAATATTATTTCTCCTGTTGCGGTTTTCAGCATCCTCCACTTTTGCCGCCAATGTCTTAACCTGATTTTGTAGCCCACGGACCGCCGCATCATCACGTTGAACATTATCTTCCACCTCTCCCAGTCTCCTCTCCACCTCAGTCGTTCTTTCTCTGATTTTATCAATATCATGTCTGAGGAGAGTGAGGTCGGCCTGTACATGGTCAATTTTGACCGTAAGCGCTGTTTGACAGTTAGTAATGGCCGCCATTACTTTTGCAAGATCTATCTCTGGGCGATCAGAAGAGGCTTCAGCCTCATGGCCGTCCGTTTGGCTCATATTGTCCACCACTGACTTAGGGGGGATAGGAGGCCCGGAGGTGCCCGTTTTACGGCCCATAAAACTTTTCACGCTCGCTTCACAGAGAGGGTTAAAGAGCGCTGCAGTACTGTTACTTGCGGCCTAATACAGGAGTCAGGCTTCTCTATAAGCAATGAGACCGAGCCACTCAGACCCCGACACCACGCCACCCCACATCCAGAAAGTCTCACTTACAGCGCAGGAAGGCCGAGGAAACCTCGACCGGAGCAATGGCCACAGAGGATGAAACCCAGCCGGGTTCAGCAGCACAGATAAGATGGCGCCCGCAGCCGCTGGTGCAGAGATGTGAAGGGCCCCGATCCGTACCTCCAGGCGCTGCACGGCTTCGTAGGTAAGTATAGCCGTCTCTCCTCCTCAGGATCTCCGCCGGCAGGCCAAGTCAGCAGATCAGGATGCAGGCCCAGCAAGGCGCTTGTGTCCAGCCCCGGCCGCCGCACCTCAGGTAAGATGGCGCCTGCAGCCGCACATGTCCGGGACGCGCCAGCCGTCCGATCGGTGCGGGGATGCGGAGAGCCCCGATCTGTTCCTCCAAACACCGCACGGTCCCCGGCTTGCGTAAGTATAGAGGGGAGCCTCCCCTCACCAAGTCCTCCGCCGGCAGGGTAATGCGAAAGCTCGGGGCGTAGGCCCACTACCAGGCCAGCCTTGCACTTTGGTCTCAAGTCACCGCACCCACAGAAAACAGGGGGAGCAGGTAACGGGAGTCACAGAGAGCCCCTCAAGCCTCGGAAACAGGATCCACCACGACAGATGGTCAGGATATCAACAGGATAGCACCGGAGCTGAAGCGACCTGCGTCTTTACTCCATGCCGGTCAGGCCACGCCCCCCTAGATAGTCTTTCTAGTGCCACCTAAAGGGGATATGCTGTAAATCAATATTGAACTTTTTTAATAGCCTTGAATCTTAATTCATGTTTCCCACATAGCCAAAAGGAGCACTACACTACACTGCACCGACAAGGAGCAGCAACCCTGAAACAGTTCTATCTATAGATGGGACACTCTGGGTTGGCTAATAACTAGTATTGAGCAAATAGAAGCCACACTAATTGCTTTTGATCCGAATTTAAGGAAAAATTAGATTTGCCGCAAAGGTGAATCTCCTTGCGCTTCGTGGTAACGAAAATATTTTTCTTGAAATGGTGGTAAAAAAAAAAAATACATACTCACCTCATCCATTTGTGCGTGAATCGTGTGAAATAACGCGTGTGGCGGGAGGGTTGGTTGCAGAGTGTATGACGTCAAATTGTAGCCTCAGATGCTGTGGCCAGCGATGAACGCGTCATCTGAGGGGTTCAATGTTCAATTACAGGGGCAGCAGGATCGCCGTTCCCCTTCATTTTGCCCACTACATACAAAGGAATGTGCTTTCTTTGTGAAATTCGGTGAAGCAGCCTAATCAAATTTTTCAGAACTTCGCTCATCTGTACTAATAACCCATGTCATGCTTTTTATGCTCAGATATTAAAAGGTTTCAAATAATTTAGACAGCACTCCAGTATGCGGTTAATGCTTTTTATTTGCCGGACATAAGGGTCCTTTTTTAGGAACTGAGGCAACGTTTCGGGCAAAAACACATGCCCTCCATGCATCCATGCACGCAATTAGCCTGATGAAGGGCATGTGTTTTTGCCCGAAACGTTGCCTCAGTTCCTAAAAAAGGACCCTTATGTCCGGCAAATAAAAAGCATTAACCGCATACTGGAGTGCTGTCTAAATTATTTGAAATATTTACTAGTTCCGCGAGGTGGAGCAAGGAACGCACCTAGACGTGCACCCTAAAACCTATCAGCCTCAGATAGAGTGCCGTGATCAACACGTGATTCAGATATTAAAAGGTTGACACTACTTTAGGCTGCTTTCACACTAGCGTTCGGGTTTCCGTTCGTGAGCTCCGTTTGAAGGAGCTCACGAGCGGACCCGAACGCAGCCGTCCAGCCCTGATGCAGTCTGAATGGAGGCGGATCCGCTCAGACTGCATCAGTCTGGCGGCGTTCAGCCTCCGCTCCGCTCGCCTCCGCACGGACAGGCGGACAGCTGAACGCTGCTTGCAGCGTTCGGGTGTCCGCCTGGCCGTGCGGAGGCGTGCGGATCCGTCCAGACTTACAATGTAAGTCAATGGGGACGGATCCGTTTGAAGATGCCACAATGTGGCTCAATCTTCAAGCGGATCCGTCCCCCATTGACTTTACATTGAAAGTCTGGACGGATCCGTCCCAGGCTATTTTCACACTTAGCTTTTTTTAGCTAATATAATGCAGACGGATCCGTTCTGAACGGAGCCTCCGTCTGCATTATTATGGGCGGATCCGTTCAGAACGGATCCGCCCGAACGCTAGTGTGAAAGTAGCCTTAGAGTTTTCTTTCTTATGAAACATTTGAGCGTACCGTGGAATTTCTGCATAGTGTATTAAGTGACTGCAACAAGTCCTCCACTTGCAGCTCACTTACATTTTGGAGTTGCCACTTGGTGATATATGTGGAAAATAGGCAGTTAGGGTGGCGTCGTAAGGTGCAAACAATGGGTTGGGAGCAAAAGGTGTTTATAAGACTTGTGTAGATTACTGAGGTGGATTAGGAATTTCTGCACTGTTACAAAGCAATATGTCTTGGTATTATTTATCTTTTTTTCTTTTCTGAAATTGTACTTTCTATAAGAGTATCTCACTCCATACAGGTATAACTTTGCTGAATATTATCCTCAAATAGATGAGATTACAGGAAAGTAGTCAATTCATTTTTGAGACTTTTATGTTATACTAATAGTCTTGAATGTTTTGGAACATGAGAGCACCTATATTTTACCTTAGAATGAAATAATACTGAAAATTCAATCACTGCTAACATATAGCACACACATATTCTTAGCTATTTTAGTGTAGTAGGTGCTTTGAATACCATTTACATTTGTTGTAATTTGCCAACTGTACATATGCAATAACTGTGACAATACCATAATGAACATATGCTTTTCATGAAGCCTGCTATAGTTGATTTCTTACACACTTGCTGTCATATATTGCTGTTCTGTTTTGCCTATGGGTTTTTAAAGATTTGGTTTAGATTCACAGAAATTTTTAAAAAGTTTGGGTTGGATCTGAATCGATTCGGCTTTTCTCCAATTACCCTGAAAATTGGTATATAACACCCTCTAGCCTTCTAGAAATGTTTAGGAAAAATTGTTTCTTTTTCATGAATTTTGTCTATTTCCCTCCCCCCTCCCCAAGATCTCGAAAGCAATGACAGTATAAGGCCTCTTTCACACTGGCGAGTTTTCCGCGTGGGTTCACCCGCACTGAATCCGGACCCATTCATTTCTATGGGGCTGTGCAGATGAGTGGTGATTTTCACGCATCACTTGTGCGTTGCGTAATAACCACAGCATGCTCTATATTGTGCGTTTTTCACACAACGCAGGCCCCATTGAAGTGAATGGGGCTGCGTAAAAATCGCAAGCATCCGCAAGCAAGTGCGGATGCGGTTCGATTTTTACGCATGGTTGCTAGGAGAGGATCGGGATGGGGACCTGATCATTATTATTTTACCTTATAACATAGTTATAAGGGAAAATAATAGTATTCTTAATACAGAATGCTTAGTAAAATAGGGATGGAGGGGTTAAAAAATATATATATTTAACTCATCCACTTGTTCACGCTGCTCGACTCGTCTTCTGTCTTCTTCTTTGATGACTTGGAGGAAAAGGACCTTTGGTGACGTCACTTTTTAACCCCTCCATCCCTATTTTACTAAGCATTCTGTATTAAGAATGCTATTATTTTCCCTTATAAATATGTAAAAAGGGAAAATAATAAAATCTACACACCTAACCCAAACCCGAACTTCTGTGAAGAAGTCCAGGTTCGAGTCTGGGTACCAAACATGCTGATTTTTCTCACGCGCGTGCAAAACGCATAAAAATGCTTTGCACTCGCTCTGAAAAATCACACATTTTCCTGCGACGCACCAGCATTCTATCCGGCCCTCACACACGACGCCCGTGTGAAAGAGGCCGATTAGTAAATGATGTGTGAGTGACACTGACAAAGCAGTGGGTAAACACATGTTTGGCGGTGTTATCATACAGCGTGTTTAAGACCACACCCCAACGGCACATGTTATGCTTTTTCATATTCCAAAGCTTACATAAATTGTTCTTTATCGGGGTCAGATGATGTTTAAACACACAGGGAAGGGAAGTAGAGGATTAGCAGTGAAGAGTAGCAGCGGCCTAGGCAGCGGCGACTGCAGCAGCAGCCATGTGGTACATATTGGCAGAAGGGCAGCAGTTGTACAGAACATGATTGTTACCAGGCCAAACCACTGGCATGATGGCGGCGGTGGCATGGCAGGGAGACAGAAAGAGTGGCAAGATGGGGCACCATTAGCAAGGCCAGATCTATTTATCGGCCTCAGCTGGAGGAATGTGAAAATCCCACCAAATTCAGGCTTTGTACATTTTGATAAAAGTGATGTTTTGGACACTGGCAGAGGACAACTTGGTCCATTTGAATGTCACAACACCCCCCATCCTCCCACCGCAATGTTGAAAACCCTCTCTGAGATGACATTGGAGACTGGGCAAGAAAGAAGAAAGAGAGCATGCTGTGCCAGTTCAGGCCACTGTTCTAGTCTGCCTGCAGAGAAAGCCGTGGGGTCAGGAAACATTGCATGCGCCAGAATTTAGGTAGGCCTGAACCTGGGCATTGAGACAGAAGCTGTAGGCTTGCTGACTTAGTCACGACCTGTTGCATGAGCGTCAGCATCTCTTCAAAAATACATATTAGGGAGGTGAGGGACAACTGCAGTATGAGCTGCATGAGCTGCCACTGCCAGACCTGGAGCAACTGCTTTGTTCCGGACCTATGGCCTTCTAGCACCTGAACATTAAAAAAAAAAAAGAACGAGTTGCCTATCCACAGTTTCGGCACTAAGCACAGCTGTTTCAGTCCCCAAAGAACTAAGAAGTGGCCGGGTCCAGTGACCACTGCTGCGGTCACAGAGGACTGAGCGGTATCTCGCTGCTGTGACCACTAAGGTCTGTGATTGATATCAGTGGTCACGGGACCCAGATGCTTTCTAGTTCTGTGGGGACCAGAAGCAATTGGGAATGGAACAGTGGCGGGATTGCAGACAAGGGGCACATGTCCGGACCAAAGAGTTTGTCAGCTCCAGGACTGGACACTTATAGATAAAGCCTATTGTTGTACTTTGTAAGGTTGAATGAGCATAAGATACTTTACAAGTACTATAGTATATGCCACTCTTAAAGGGGTTCTCCGGGAATTAAGAAAATAAAAATCCTTAAATAAAACTTTATTATAAATATATTCTCAAATATCTTTCATTATTTATAATGGCTCATTTTGTCTCGGGAGCAATTTCCAAGGGAAACTAAATGTCTGCTGTCCCATTAGTTCACACAAAACCTGTCCTGATCACACATGAGAACAAGTTTACAACACTGAGGTAAAGGGCTCCCTCATCATCCTCCTCCTCTCTACTTGTCAGGGATTATGATCCTGAATACAGATGATAAGAACTTTAGCTGAATCTTTGGGGAATTTAGTTCATGAGGAGACACGTACACAAGTACAGAGAGGATGGACAGGGCAGATAGTGGTAATGGAGGCTGCATACAAATGTTCCTGCTTATTAGCCACATCTCACCCTTCTCTCATGCCTCCTCATCTTCTCCATTTCCACAGAGATTCACCTGTATTCAGGATCAGGATTCCTGACAAGTAGAGCAGAGAGGAAAATGAGGCAGCACTATGGCTCATTGTAAGTAACTTGTCCTCCTGGGTGATTAGGACAGGTTTTGTGTGTAGTGATAGGACAGCGGCCATTTTATTTCCCCTAATGATTGCTCCCTAGACAAAACAAGCTATTCTAAGTAATGGAAGGTATTTGTGAATATATTTATTTTAAAATAATATTTCAATATATTCATTTTTTAATTCCTGGAGACCCCCTTTAAGAGCTTGTTCAGAAATTGCTTTTGCCTGATGTGAAATATACTTAAAAGGGGTCATTTACTATCTGAAACTGAACCTATATTAGGTGTATTTCTGATGCAGATTGAGGCACAAACGGTTATTTACACCACAATCTGACTTTTCCCCACTTGCACAAGGTCTAAAGCATCGGTCTTAATTAATTACCGTCAAAGTATTTCCTTCTCTGACTAGAATTCTTTTAAAATGAATATCAGTATAGATCAAAAACTAGTAAGATTAAGTCTCAAATATAGCATAATTGTTATATAATCACATTATCAATCCATCAGTTGTCTAAACATGTAACGGAAGAGCCCTGGGGCTGTGTGAAAAAACACAATTCTGAGTTAATAAACTACAATTTTATTTAAAGAATGCCATAATTCCAAGTAAAACAAGTTGGAAAGTTATAATTCTAACTTTTTATTTTTGAATTCTGATGTAAGTCAATAATGTATGTGCTATTTTCTTTTTAATGTGACCTCTGTCTAAAGAGAAAAAAACATTGGTGGAGATGAACTGGTGTAAAGTAGAACTGGCTTAGTTGCCCATGGCAACCAATCAGACTCTGCCTTTCATTTTTCACAGCTCCATTGGAAAATGAAATGTAGAATCTGATTGTTTGCTATGGGCAGCTAAGCCAGTTCTACTTCGCACCAGTTTGCTAAATCTCTCCCACGTTATTTTTATGAATTAAACTTATTTTTTCTAATCTGTTTTGATATCCTGATGTATATTTTTTGCCTTCTTTATATGATTATGGGGAAGCCATCCTGCATAAACTGTGGCTGCAAGCTGTGAACAGCAGCTCCAGAGATTTACTTTATAGCAGACACTTCAGGGAAAATAAAATAAGTCAGAAAATGATTTATTCATTTCTATGGTAACATGTTGTAGGTCTGCAGTCATAGTTGTGCAGAATGAGGGGATGGAGGTAAAGAGCTGAGCTGTCCCATTCATCGGTGGTGCTATCTACCTGTGTTAGAGCCAGTGTAGAATTGTAGCTGTATTTGTATTAAGATAAGTTTACATGAGGATTTTTCTTCATGACACCATGGGTTTGACCCCTGATGTATTGAATGGGGCCACATTTTCCCCAGTCAAAATCTACAACAAAAATTGACCTACTGTGGAATTTGTGCATCTGTGTGGAAAATGTCTGCAGCATCATCTACTTGCTACTGTAGCCCACCATCACATACGGTTATAATCACACAAACAAAAAATTGAACATGTTGAATTCATTTCCTCAGCTGGGTCTGTACCTCTCATAGAAATAGATTGAGAGAGCTGCACACATGTTGGCTACCTCTCTATTGATTCACGATCTGGATGTGGAGGTGGTGTTTGTGGACCTCATTGTTTTGGAGATAAGAATGGGTGCCATGGGTGAGACTCACAGCTATAACACCTTTATTGCATATCTTGTGGATATGCCATGAATTTCTATTATGGTATACTAAGTACATAGTACTAAGTACATAATACGCCTAAATTAAGCATATTTCTGGTGCAGATTGTGGCGCAAAGATCCATCTAAAACTCTGGTCGTAATAAATGTGCCCCATATTCCTAGTGGCCTCGGAGAATAAAATCAGAAGAAACATACAACCACCCTCACAAAGTTTATTTAGGATTAAAATCTGTATGTACAGTATGTCTCTGAAATTCAAGAGGAGATTATGTTATGTTACCTATAAAGTACAACATCAATATTCAGCATACATTGTTACTCAACGCTTATTACATTTCCCTATCATTTTCCAGTAACTGTTAGAATTATTGTCATTTGTTTATTGCTCAGTGTGTGTCAAACTGTTCATGACTCTAATATGTAGAAATAGTTCACTTATTTGAACCAGTCTTCAGAGTTTCTGTGCTTCCTTTATAAATGTTGTAATTTTTTTACTGCAGGTAACACCAATAGTATATTTGCCTTGGATTATATCAGCGGTGCATTAACCCTGAATGGGCAGCTAGACCGAGAAAATCCCTTGTACACATCAGGATTCATTCTAACAGTTAAGGTAATGAACTTGTGTTTTTAACTACCTAGTTTATAATATTGTGAATTTAGTTCAGCCCTTAAAATGTCATTTTCTTTTGTTCTTTTCTTTTCTTTTTTTATTAAAAAGGAAGTTTGAATTCCTTATATTAAAATGTTCTTTTTAATAAAGGAGGATGTCACAATACTGATGTCTAAATAAATAGAAAGCATAGGATTCAAGGCATTAATTTGATGCTATTTATTGTTATAGCCAATTTTATAATGTGTTTCCAGTTCATTTTGATCTGTTTTATATTATTATTATTACTACACTATAAGCCATAGGGAATAAACTTTTTCCTTTACAATTTAAATGGAATATTTCTTTACAGGAAGCGCCTATTATCTTAGTCACTGTAGCATGAAGTTATGCAACTTAAGAATATGTTTAAGATCTCTGCTTGTCGTCATTGTCAGAGAACCCTAATTGATTTTGTCTTTGGGACCTAGTTCTGTTATGACCTGTTTCACTATCCCAAAAACAGAGGTCCCATGTCCATGTTTAAATTGAGTTGTGGTTGAGTATGCTTCCTGTCACACCTTTCATAATCTCTGGGATAGTCAACAGAGTGGCAGTGTGGGACAACCCGTATTACGGTACTATGATCCTATGATAAAGACAATCATTTTTTTTACATTTTTTTGCTAGAAGTAGACAGTGGAAGTAAAAGCTAAAGAGTAGTGTTGGGCGGGCATGCTCGGCTGAACACCATTTTGACTTGAGCATCGCGATGCTCGGCCGAACACCGCGTGTGCTCGAGCTTGAGTTTCCTCCCCGCATGTTTGTTTGCTGCTATGCAGTCAATAAACGTGCAGAGAGGTACTGGCACTCACTGTAATTTAATAGCCATGTTGATTACTGGCATTACAGTGATTGGCTGTCCGAAACGCGTCATCAGGTGCTATATAGCACCCGATGATACGTGATTTGGCTCAGTCTTAGTCAGGGAGAGCTGCAGCAGAAGGGAAAGATAGTGTAGGGACAGGAATAGTTGTTTTCTTTTTTCAGGCAAGGTTTACTGTTGAAAGGTGTTAGAGACCCAAAAGTTTGGCTGCAATATATATTATTATCGCAACCTGCGCTAAATTGCGTGCAATTGTTTGCCACTGCTGACAGTGACGCAACCTCTGCTACATCTGTTGTGATACATTTGCGCATCCTAAATATCTGTGATATTCAGCACAATTGTTTGGCCCCTGCTGACAGCGACATTACCTGCGCTACATCTCCTGTATAACGTTTGCGCATTCTAAATATCTGTGACATTTAGTGTAATTTATTCTTAGCCGCTGGTAACAGCGACACTACCTGCGCTACATCTCCTGTATAACATTTGCGCATTCTAAATATCTGTGACATTCAGTGTAATTCTTTCTTAGCTGCTGGTGACAGCGACATTACCTGCGCTACATCTCCTGTATAATGTTTGCACATCCTAAATATCTGTGACATTCAGTGTAATTTATTTGCGCATACACTTGCAAAACCTGCACTACTGTACGTGTGACATACTTGCAAGCATATATACCATTTAATATACTCAAGGCAAGCAGTAAGGGGCGAAGAAGTGGCCGTGCTGCTAATGGTGAACGCAGAGTCCATGGCCCTGGGCCCGGTGAAACTGTGCCTGCTGCCAGAGCACAAGAAACACACTCATCCACAATGCCTAGCTTCATGTATCAGTTTGCAGGGCGGTGCAGGACACAGCTCTCAATGTCACACCAGTGCGACCAGGTGGATTGCAGCAGATAATGCTTCCAGTCAGTTAAGTCTTCCACAAAGTCCAGTCTCAGTAGCCAAAAGTCTGGTCAACAGAATCCTCACCCTGATCCTCCTTCCTCCCACCATGGAGGGTCTTGGCAAACAAGTGATCCCACACGGAATATCCGAGGAGCTCTTTTCATCGCCATTCCTTGATTTGGACCTCTCACCAAGCCCCAAGAGGGACATGAGGAGATCTTGTACACTGATTCCTAAACTCTTGAGCATTCACAGTCATAAGATGATGGTGGGGAACGGCAATTAGTGTTTCACAAGGTGGATAATGATGATGAGACTCAGTTGCCAATAAGTCAACGGCAATTAGAGTCTCGAGAGGTTGATGATGAGGATAAGACACAGTTGTCAATAAGTGAGGTTCTTGTTAAGTAAACAAGTCAGGACGATGACCAGAGTGAGGAAGTGGAAGAGGAGGTGGTGTATGATGAAATCACTGACCCAACGTGGGAGGGTGGCAAGCCGAGTGAGGACAGCAGTACAGAGGGGGAGGGATCCGCAGCACTACAACAGGCTGAAAGAGGCTGTGGGGAGGCAAAAGGGAGAAGGCGGGCCACACCAAACAGGCCCGCTACTGTTCCCCGGAGCACCCCCTTGCGGAAATCTCCCTTGCCAGGGGGTAGATGTTCCGCAGTTTGGCGCTTTTTTGAGGAAAGTGCAGACGATAAAAGAATTGTCATTTGCAATCTGTGAGATACCAAAATGAGCCGGGGCATGAACACTAGCAACCTCACCACCACCAGCATGATCCGCCACATGGCATAAAAGCACCCTGATTGGTGGGCTGAACGCCTGGGTCCACAATCAGTGTCTGCAGGTAACACCACTGCCTCCTCTTCTCCTGTGTTACGTGCTGGCCAATCCCCTGTCCAAGGCGCATGCCCGGATGCCTCCTGCCCTGCACCTGGACCTTCGCAAGCACTATCAGCTAGCACATCCACTTCTATGTCCCAGCGCAGCGTACAGATGTCACTACCCCAGGCCTTTGAACAAAAGTGCAAATACCCAGCCACCCAACAGGCCATAGCACTAAATGCGCAGCTTTCCAAATTGCTGGCCCTGGAAAGGTTGCCATTTAAGCTTGTGGACAGTGATGCTTTCTGCAGCCACTTAAACAATTGAACATGGACAAGAGGTGCTTTTGGCCAGGGACGCTACATTTCCCTGACGGCACAATTGGTGAACGCTGTGGAGGCCGGGAGCAAGTCATACCCTGTGATGGCACAGGTGCTACCGACAACAAGGATTGCGGGCCCTACTTCCATCAGGATTTCTGCCACCACCTACATTAGTGGCTGCAACATCCCCTTCTCCTCCACTTCCACCTCTGAATTCTTATCTTGCAGCACCAGTCAGCCGTCAGTCAGTAGTTGGAAGCAGTGTAGCACTGCAGTGGGGAAGTGGCAACAGGCTGTGCTGAAACTAATTTGCTTAGGTGACAAACAGCACACAGCTGCAGAGCTGTGGCAGGGTATAAGGGTCCAGACTGTGTGGCTCTTGCCACCCAACCTACAACCAAGCATGGTTGTGTCTGATAATGGCCGTGACTTGGTGGCGACTTTGGAGGTCAGCAAATTCACACACATACCATGCCTAGCCCACGTGTTTAACTTAGTGGTTCAGCAGTTTCTCAACACCTACCCCAATTTGCCTGAGGTACTGACAAAGGTGCGCTGTGTGTGTGCCCATTTCCAAAAGTCATCTACAGCTGCCGCTGGTCTGGCAACGCTGGATCAGCGCTTGCAATTGCCAGCTTACCGACTGTTGAGCGACGTGAGCACACGCTGGAACTCCACGTTCCACATGTTGGCCAGGCTCTGTGAGCAACTGAGGGCATTAGTGGAATACCAGCTGCAACATGATTGTCGCCTTTCCAGTTAGCCTCCATTCTTCACAAGTGAGGAATGGGCATGGATCTCTGACCTCTGTGAGATTTTAAACAACTTTGAGGAATCAACACAGATGGTGAGCGGTGATGCCGCTATTATCAGCGTAACCATCCCACATCTGTGTCTACTGAAATGCTCGCTGCTCACAATGAAGAAGGACGCCTTGCATGTGGAAGAGATGGAAATGGGGGAAGACAGTACACAGGGTGATAGCCAGACCACCCTAACTTAGTCTCTTCAGCACGAATTGGATGATAATGAGGGGGAGGAGGACCAGGAGATGGTTGCCTCCGCTACAGAGGGTAGTACCCATAGTTTATTCCATCTGTTCAGCGTAGATAAGCCGAAGAGGAGGAAGAGGATGAGGAGATTGAGAGTCATCCTCCTGATGAGGACAGTGAAGTCTTGTCTGTTGGGACTGTGGTACACATGGCTGATTTTATGGTATGCTGCCTTTCCCATGACCCTCCAATTATACACATTTTGGCCAACACAGATTACTGGTTGTTCATCCTTCTCGACACCCGCTACAAAGAGAATTTTTGATCTCTCAGAGGAGACGAGATGAGGGGAACACACAGCAGTTCCAAAAGAGGCAGGGCAACAGCTCTCCACACTCTCTAAGGCCTGGGACAGTTTCATGACAACCCAGCAACACCCTTACCCTGATGCACGGCCTAGTGTCACAAGGATGGAAAAGTTTTGGAAGATGGTGAAGGGGTACGTAGCAGACCAGTGTCAGCGTCCTCAGTGATCCCTCTGTGCCTTACAACTATTGGGCTGGACACTGTGGTGCGAACTGACATTCTATGCCGTGGAGGTGCTGGCCTGCCCTGCCGCCAGCGTTTTGTCAGAGCGGGTATTTAGTGCTACTGGGGGCATAACTGATAAGCTTACAGCTATTAGGGCATGCTGGCAGTTGTAGCTTTGCAACAGCTGGAGGGCCGCAGTTTGGACATGCCTGGATAAGCGCATCCGCATGTCAACTGAAAATTCTGACAGGTTGACTCTTATCAAAATGAACAAGACCTGGATTGCCCCTCACTTCTCCACTCCACCAGAGGAAAGCGGCTGAATATAAAGGCACTTTAAATGTGGCTTTTATGGTGAATTGAATACACTGTATTTTCATGCACCCCTTCCACCACAAAAACGGGTATATGATTCAATCTTCCATTTCTCGTCCTCCTCCTCCATCATATCAACATGCTTATTAGGCTGCCCTTGCTCCTAATGTTTTAGAGGGTCAGCTCAGCAGCAGACCCTCACCCCTAATGTTTTAGAGGGTCACCAGCAGGCCCTCACCCATGTTTTAGAGGGTCACCAGCAGGCCCTCGTCCATGTTTTAGATGGTCAGATTAGCAGCAGGCACTCGCCCCTAATGTTTTAGAGGGTCAGCTCAGCAGCAGACCCTCCCCCCTAATGTTTTAGATAGTCAAATCAGCAACAGGCCCTCACCCCTAATGTTTTAGAGGGTCACCAGCAGGCCCTTGCGCCTAATGTTTTTGAGGGTCACCAGCAGGCCATCAATCATAATTTTTCAAGGCTGTGTATAATGCCCTCCTTTATGTGTAATGAAGGGTGTATTGTAGTGCCGGTTCCTTGTAATTTTTGGCAACCCTTTCACTTTATATACAAGTAAATATACAGGAAAAATGTTTCCTGAAAATTTTTCCTCTAAAATAGATTTTATCTTCGGTTTTGTGCTTATTATTGTCAGTCTGTAAAAGTGGCCTGCTACTCGGACAACATCGTTCCCAGCAGCGACCTGGGAGTCCAAGATGCATCCAGACATCCTCCCCATGCTGTTCCCGAACCATTTCAGAGGTGTTTCCATCCATTTCTAACCTTTTCATGTGAACCAGACACCCTCCCCTCTTCAGAGCCAGGGAGGGCCTGGTTTAATGCTCTGGTTCTCCCATTGACTTCCATTGTGCTCTGGTGCTCCCAAAGTGTTCTACTCGAGCACCAGAGCACCCAAGCACTTTGGTGTTTGATTAACACTACAGAAGAGCTTTAAAAATGAATGCTAAAAGCATATTGAAAAATTGCAAAACTTTACATTATACAATGAATTGGCTTTACTGAAAAACGCATTGCCCTATATCTTCATTTGACATACTTAAGTACATGGGGGGGGGGATGATTTATCATCCCCTCAGTGCCAGAAAAGGCGCAAACTGCAGCACTCGTTGCTGTTACACCAAATTTTACAATTTTTGGGGGGTTTTGCTTTCTGCTTTTCAAAGTGGTTACTGGTGAGGGGCTGGAGTAGGCGTCCATCATATGTATTATAATCTATACCAGGAATCTAGCGTAGATTATGGGGAACATGTACACCTGCTCCCTTGCTGGTCTAGATCTCCACTTTGTTGCACAGACCTGCACGGATGTATCACACATATTAAGAGGCATGCACCTCTTACTAATTCCAGTGCATCTAAAGTAAGCAGGGGAGGGATTAAGACCTGTGTATAAAACATTGGTCTTGATAAAGGTCCCCCTTAGTTCTGAGTTTTTTCTAAAATCATAAGACTGTTTGCTTATTACATAAAAAAAATACTACTTGTGGAACAAGTACTGCAAATTTAAGAGAGCTCTGAAGCATGAAGGTACGTAATGCATTGCAAAAACTATTCTAGAGCACCCCTCTATCCGATTTTCAAGCTTTTAATTAAAATCAATAAGAGTTGGACCTGTTACTTAAAAGCATTCTGAGCTTTGCTTGGTGTCAGAGCTATGGAAGTAGCCATAGATCAGCAGATATTTAGTAGTACTATTGATTGGGCCAATCCCAGACTGTGCCAAAGGTGTAGAGATCATTTTTCAGTTCTAGAAGGGGCACCAGTCTTGTGGTGCTGGAAAGTGACACATAATTACAACACTTGACCTCTGATAAGATTCAGTCAATACCCTATTATCATCATAGTGGTACTTACGGTGCCTAGGTCTTTCATTTTCTTACTTTAATTGGAATAAGTGAACATAAGGAACTGTATCTCATTCATGGGAACAGAACATGCTGTATTGTGACAGAAAACAACAGGAGCATCCTATTAAAGACCTTTCTCCTTATGAAGTTGTCACGGTCATTGACAGGGTCTCGTCTACACAAAGACCAATTTGTCAGCTCAACAGAGAGAACAGTTTTGCCCTTTTGTTGCTCTGTATTTTCTGTCTGAAAACTATAGAAATCTTTAGCACATATATTACCTGAGAAGGAATTGTCAGGAAAAAAAAAAAGATATGCATGTTTACATTCTCCATTTTCAATCAGAAGTAAGCTTTTTTTTATTTTATTTTTTATAATTTCAACTTATATTTTAATTAACACAAAAGTACTGTGCATGAAATTCTTAAAGGGACTTCTGTCAGGGTATTTTTTTAAACTCTAATTTTTTTTTTTTTAAATAGAATTTATGGCTGGTTTTGTTTTTCATTTTAGCAGTGCCATACCATTGAAAATGTAATACAAAATATTGTTCTTCAGTGGCAGTCAGCAAAGAGGGATAAAACTCCTGTATACATAAGTAACCCATTGTTAATTTACTGCTGCTGCAAGAGAAATATGTTATCTGTTAGTAGAATTGTACTTAAAGGCATATTAGACTAAATGATTTTTAGGCCTGTTGTCAGGAACAATTGTTTGTATTAACACTTCTTGATAATTGACCCATAAAATTGTGCTCTCGATTGGCCGATAAATGAGCAAACTCTCAATTGCTGGCTGATTTGTATCTTTCTTCAGGATAAAAGATGCATAATTATTGTCAGCACATGAATTTTTTTTCATATACTGTTATACAGTTTTTTTAATATTTTTATTTCATTTTACTATTTAAGGGAACTGAATTGCTGGATGACAGAAGTCCTTCTGATGCCACTGTGAAAACTACATTCAACATTCTAGTGATTGACATCAATGACAACGCTCCACAATTTAATAGCTCGGAGTACACAGTCAGCATTCCAGAGTTAGCCCAACTTGGTTTTGCGCTGCCTCTGTATATTCAAGTGCAAGATAGGGATGAGGTAAAGCTATTATCTACATACATTTTAATATATATATTTTTTTTATTATTGTTTAGAGAATGAACACCATAGTTACTTGACAAGCTGTAGATAAAGCTTAAAGAGCTTAAATATCTGTCAGCAGATATAAACTATCATATTGGCTGATGTGTTGCATATGGGCTTGGCAGCTGAAGGCATCTGTGTTGGTCCCATGTTCATATGTTCTTGCATTGCTAAGAAAAATTATGTTTTAATATATGCAAATGAGCATCTTGGAGCAATGGGGGTGTTGCCATTACACCTAAAGGCTCAGCTTTCTCTGTAACTGTGTGCCCTATACTCTTTAAGTGACAGGACCAGGGAGTCAAAATAAAAGTAAAGTTCCAAAATAAGCACAAGAGATGGCATTCACCGGTATTGTCCAAAAGTTTCTTTATTTATCACATGCAGTAAATGGCAGTAGGGGTACAGGACCTTAATCTGAATACTTTTATAATTACATGTAATTTAAAATTTAGCATAGCCACTGAGTTATAAAATATATCTGTATAGCACCAGATGCAGTTCATTTTATTATTTCTTTTACCTGCTCAGTAATAAGGCCACACATGCTCAGTTTCATCCTTCAACTGCCTCCTGAGCTGTGATAGGGTGAGCTGAGACACGCCCCCTGCTGCTGCAGAAAAGACAATCCCCTTGAGCTTTCAGCTTGATATAAATAAAGTAAAGCAATGAATGGGAAAATATCAGGATCCATGTGAGGTACAGGGTTGGTTCTAGTGTTGTTAGAAAGAGGTTCTCATGCACTATATGATGTCTGATTTTCATATTTTATATTAGTCATGGGATAACCCCTTTAAGGAGCTAAATCCGATACAATGTCAGGACTACTAAACAATTAAAGGATAACTGTCATATTTTTTTTATTTGCTGGTTTATGAGATCTAGGCATGTATACCTGAGTTAGTCTGTCAATGATTGCCAAACGATCTGTAATTACCTTATAATAACAGCTTTCATTAATGTCTCCTGTCCCTTTCCACTGCTTCCTTAAAAGACCAATGCTATGGCTCATCTGTCTCCGGTAGGAACACAGAGAGGTGGTCCTTGACACTGCATGCCTGCATTAGGCTTCAGAGTGAGGAGGCGTGTCTCTCAGTAATCCAATCTGATTGGCTGGCAGGAAGCTGCTGGCTACAGCAAGTTTGTATGTGACCTGAGGGAATGCAGTTTTGGCCTCAGAGAACTGGCAAATGAGCCATCTTGAGAATATCCTCATAATATAGGATTCAGAACAGCTGTAACTAAGGGGAAAACTCAAGGAAAACAGTGGTAAGTGAAGAAACTAAAGATCGCTTTATGCATAATGCTGCTGCCGCAGTAACATATGCTAAAATTGTTTTTTTTAATGAAAATATGACAGTTATCCTTTAAGTAATTAAAGTGTTAACTATTTACTTGTGAATGATTTTGCCATAGTCACAGGTTTCTCATCAAGCTATATTTAGTCATAACAGTAGTGTATAAAGATTAACAATTTCTACAAGCGCTCATTTTAGACTTTCTAAAATAGAGACCAGCAACCTTTGTTACACTGCTAAATAAATTTCCATTCCAAAATGCCGTCTATTTTGTAATAAATATTTCATGTATGCCTTAAAGGCATATTTCAGCTTTATGATTTTGATGACCTATCCTCGAGATCGGTTATCAATATGAGATAAGTGACCTCACTGATGAGCCTTTCCAGGCAGGCGGTGGTAGTCAAAATGTGGTTGGAGCCAGAAGCAAAAGACTCCAGTGGCTGTGCAGCTATTTGCAGCTTAGCTCCCATTCATGTCAGCACAGCCAATATACACTAAATGAAGCCTTCTGCTTCTTGCTCCATCTCCATCTCCCCCAGCTATCCAGAACAGCTAATTGGTGTGGAAGCTGAGTGTCAGACCCCCACCGATCTAATATTGGTGACTTATCTGGAGGATAGGTCAGGAATATTGAAAACTGGATGGGTCATCAACATAAAAAAGCTGAAATATTGCTTTACTTTTAAAAATTTACTGAATATAATCCTATAAAATGTAGACCTGTGTAGAGGTTTACTAGCTTTCTATGCCCATATTTTCAAATAACTGATCCTGCATTGTTTGTCTTTTTCCATTCTTCTGAACATGATAGATAAGTAATTACACGACACATCATATTATGCACCGCTTCTGTATAGTGTTTTCCAATCTTTCTTGTATTCCATGTGGGCCCTACTTCAGCTTTCTCATATACAGTTATCTCCTCGTTCATACCCTCTGTGGCTCTGTGTCTGCTTAGAGGCCTTGGTGGCCAGACTGTGTTTTGAAGCTCAGAGATCCCTACTGGTTACCTCCTGTCCCTTTCATTTTGTTGCCTTAGCACCTTGTAGAGTTATATCAAGATGGAAATTTCAAGATAGAGAAGTGAATTGGGATCTATTTCTGTCAACATTATTATTTTCTTTTTTAATCAACACATGAGGCTTAATATGACAACAGTGATTTATCTCTGGAAAAGAGAAAAACAATAAGAATTTAAGACAAGTAATAAGAAAAATGTACACAAAAATGTGTCAACAGTCTTTTTCTATTTTTACTAACATTATTGTAATTGTGAACCACTGAAGTTGACATATTTTTTGTTGTTGTTCTGATGCAATTTACAAAGTGGTTTTAAACTGAGCAACTGCACTATATAACAAATGTATTCTTAGTATAAAGTATATGTAGGTATCTAGCCTGGTATAGTTTATATTGTGACCGTCATAAATAATGTTTAAAATAAAGTGTTGCAGGAAAAAGTTTAGAGATTTCATATTCTTCACAGGTATGTTTTAAAATGACCTGTCTGCTTCCAGTAAAACTTGTGGGCTAATTGCTCTAATTAATTTGACTGGAACATGTGGCAGGAGGCTCTGAGTAGATGTCAGAAATCCCTAACTCAACAGGCAGCTTATGCCATTTAGGTCTTATTATTTTAGCATGCCATTCAGGTCATTGTTAAGAAAATTAAACCTTAATTTTATAGTAGGCAAATGGGAAATGAATGTGGAAATAATGGCAATTTGTCCTTATGATTGTGAATGCAAGGATTGTTCATGGCAGTGTATAGAAAATGAATACCTTTTTGCATTGCCAGCATGTTATATAGCATGTTATATTCAAATTGATGCTAATGTACTGTTCTATAAACTGAAGTATTGTGGTTTACCACAATTACCTTCTTCTGTAAAAAAGTAAGGATAACCAGGTTCAGTTAATCCTTTTTACAGCTTAGGCGAGGGTGGCACCCAACTGGAATATTGCACCAATTTTATTGTATAATAGGTAACTTTATTTCAGTACTCGCACAGAGGCATAGCAAACTTAATGGATATAGTTCACAGAAGTGGCACAAATGCTTGGTGGTTCCACTCATGCTTTGTAACATGTTATACTTCATAGTTGCTAAAGACCAACTATTACTACTGCTATAGCAGTCCCTTACTGAGGCACAGAGAACTGTGAGGCACACTATTAGTTCCTAAAGGGTCAGATTGCAGCCCAAGATGGCTGTCAGTTTTGCCATGGCTTGAGGTGCCACTATTGTCACCACCATAATCACATGTATGAATGGAGTCACCAGTCCCCCCCCCCCCCAACCTTTTCTTCAGGGCAGGAGCAGTGAAGACTGAGAGGACTCCACTGAAAGCTTTCCTTGGGGCTACAAGGAGGAGGAGCAGGAGGAACACTGTGACCCCTGGCTTCACAGCAGAGGGTTGGACTCTGAAGTCACCTCCACATCATCCTGCTGCCACTGAGAGGAGGAGCGAGTCATCCAATAAACAATATCATCCTCTCTCTCCTCAACTATAATGTTGCGCCTTTCCGAAACCAACAGGGACACCTGCGGCCTACTATTACTACTATTTCTGGCCGGCTAGATGGTGTTGCTACTACCCACATTCTGGCTCTGGGTCATTCGTTTGGAACCCTTCCATAGCCCGGACACTTTTGGGCCTAATCACTTTTGGGTAGTAATCACGTATGCATGCTGCTTAATTAAATTAACCCCCCCCCCCCAAAAAAAAATATATAAAAATAATAATAATTGCAACAGTGTGGAGAAATAAATGAACCTTAACGGATGATTAAGGGGCAGGCCTCATGCTCAATTTCTTGTTATCACTCACAGGTAGATTGCTGCCCTATCCTGTGTCTTGTAGTAAGATACTAACAATATAACAATCCCCCCAAAAAAATGTATTGCGACTGTGTGGAAACTGAATATACGTAAATAGATGATTTGAGGCTTGATGCTCAATTTCTCCTTAACCCTTTCAGTACAGACCACTTTTCACCTTTAATCCCAGACGATTTTTGCAAATCTGACATGTGTCACTTTATGTGGTAATAGCTTTGGAACGCTTTTACTTGTCCAAGTCATTCTGAGGTTGTTTTCTTGTGAGACATTGTACTTCATGACAGTGGTAAATTTCAGTCGATATATTCTACCTTTAATTATAAAATAATCCAAAATTTGCCAAACATTTGAAAAAAATTGAAATTTTTTAAATTAGAATTTCTCTACTTTTAAGACAGTTAGCAATACCTAATAAAATAGTTATCAATCAACATTACCCATATGTCTGCTTTATGTTGGCATAATTTTGTAAATATAATTTAACTTTTTAAAGATTTTAGAAGGCTTTGAATTTTTGAAGCAATTTTACACATTTGCAACAAAATTTCCCAACTTATTTTTTAAGCACCAATTTAGGTATAAAGTTTTGAGGGGCTTACGTAATAGAAACAATCCATAAATAACCCCATTTTAGAAACTAAACCCATCAAATTATTCAAAACTGATGTTACAAACTTTAGTAGCCCTTGAGGTGTTGCACAAGAATTAAAGGAAAATGGAGGTAACATTTAAAAATTTTACTTTTTTGGTAGTTTTTTTTTTAATAATCAATTTTTTCCTGGAACACAGCACAGGTTAACAGCAAAATAAACCTCAATATACATTACTCTGATTCTGCAGTTTACAGAAATACCCCATATGTGGTGGTAAACTGCTCTATGGGCACGTGGCAGTGGTCAGAAGCATAGGAGCGCCATATGGATTTTGGAGGCAGATTTTGCTAACCCTGTAAAAGTGACCCAATTTTGTAAACTACACCCTTCAAAGAATATATTAAGGGGAGTACTGAGCACTTTGACCCCCTAAGCGTTTTACGGAATTTGGAGACACTTGGCTGTGAAAATGAAAAGTTTAATTTCTTCCAATAATATGTTACTTTATCCCCAAATTTTTCATTTTCACAAGGGCTAACAGAAAAAAAAGCACCACATAATTTTTTTTACGCATTTTCTCCTGAATATCGCAACACCCCATATGTGGTGGTAAGCTGCTGTAGGGGCACTGCGGGCATTGCGGGATGAGGTGACAATTTCACCATTTTGGGGTTCATAAGACTTTTTGATTGCTTGGTATTACACTTTTTGTGAGGCACTTTTTACAGCATTCACCTGAGGGGGCATATTATGTGATATTTTTATAGAACAGGTTGTTACAGACGCTGCAATACCCAATGTGTCTATATTTTATTTTTTTTTTTGTTTTACACAGTAAAAACATTTTTGAACAGAATAAAATCTTTTTTGTCGCCATTTTCTGTGATCCCAATTTTTTTAATTTTTTTGCGATTGTCTTAGGTAGGGTCTTATTTTTTGCAGGATGAGATGACAATTTCGGTATCATTTTGGGCTAAATACGCCTTTTTGATCGCTTGGTGTTACAACTGTGACGGGGTGGATCATGCAATATTTTTATAGAGCCGATTGATACGAACGCGGCGATACCTAACATGTATACTTTTTTCCCCCTATTTTTTACAACATTTTTCTAATTTTATTTTGGGAAAATGATGCTTTTTTTTACTTGAAACTTTTAATTTTTTACTTTAACTTTTTTTTTTTTTTTTACTTTTTTTGTCCCACTCTGGACTACAACCTTTGGGGGTCTGATCTCCTTTACAATGCATTACAATCTGCATTGTAATGCATTGGCTGTAAGTGTATTAGACAGTGTAATACACTTATAGCCTAATTCCTGTGAGATCCAGGGGGTTCAATCTCACAGGCTGACAGGGAAGGCATCGGTCTGCTGTCTCACCCATCGGGTCTCCGTCACAGCAGTGCGTGGACCCAATGGACACCAAGGACCCATGAGGATATTGCACATGTGTGTAGGTTAATGTTCTGGCATCGGTATTTTCACCAATGCCGGCGCATACAGCAGGGGTCTGGCTATCAGTGACTGCTGGACCCCTGCAGCTCCTGCACCCACCCAATCAGCACGCCGTATCTGTATTGCGCTGGGATTTCAAACACACTTTCCTGCACCGTACATATACGGCGCTGGTATCCTATGGGTTAATACACACCGGTAGATTGCTGCTATACCTTATGTTTTGTAGTAATCACATATATATGATGGTTTAATGAAATTTAACAATCCTTTAAAAATGTACAGTGAATTCCAACCACGTGGAAACTGAATATCAGTAAACAGATGATTGAGACTTGACAGTAACTTTCACCTTAAAATACTGTAAGATTGCTGTCACACCAGGGTTGTTACTGTAGTAACCACGTATACATGCAGCTTAATTAAATTGACCCCCCCCCCCCCAAAAAAAAACCGGATGGACGTAAACAGACAATTGCTGCTACACAAGGGGTATTGCTGCAGTAACAGATAAATGTTTTGGATATTTAAGTTACAGACCCTTGAACCTCATGGACTCAACAAAAGTTTAGAGAGTAAATGTTTCTGATTCTATTTTTGCCATCCCACATAATTTTTTCTCTCACAAAAACCTTTTTACTTATTTTTATTTTTTTAATCAATTATATGCCCCCACATTAACCACCTTCATTCATATATTGGTACTTCATTTTCCACCTTCAGTTACCATTATTTCTGTGTTCCAAACAATTTCATTAATTTTCCATGTACACTTTAATTCACTATATGCCCCCATCATAGCCATCTTTAGTCATACATCATTCCTCCACCACTGTCCTCAAACCAATACTTCCATTTCTCCACATACATCTGTTCCTGTTATATGCCCCCATATCAGCCATCTTGATACATATATCTGTCCTACTTTTCTTCACCTCCAGGTACTATTGTCACTGTTATGAAACTAATATCTTCATTTCACACACACCCTGTTATATTTTATGTGCCCACACTAGTCATCTTTATTTATTTATATATTGATCCTCTATCATTCATCCCTCCATTTTTTCACCTCCAGTCACGAAGATCACTGTCTTCAGAGATACTAATCTCTCCACATATACCCTCCTTTATTATATGCCCCCACATTAGCCATCTTCATTCATACATCGGTCCTTCATCTTGTATTTTTAGTTATCATCATTACTTTTCTCAAACCAATATCTTTATTTCTTCAAAAACAATTTATTCTACTCCCTCACATAAGTCATCTTCATTCATACATTGATCTTTTCTTTATTATATCCAGTTATCGTCATATCTGTTTCCAAACCAACAACCCCCATTCTTCATATACACTTTGTTCCATTATATGCCTTCACATCAGCCACCTTTATTCATATATCCTTCATTCATAATTCTACGCCTTTATATCCAATATCCTCCATCCCCTGTTCCACTATATGCTTTCATACTAGCTATTTATTCTTATATCGAGCTATCATATTGTTCTGTCTTCATACACCTTCACACAGTGTGCAGTCTGACATTCAGCATAAACCATTCCTGTCTTCCAAATAAGAGGACTGTTCTTTGCAGTCTAACTTGGTTATTGGCAAAACAGAAGTGTTTGATGGTAAACTACAAGAATACAAATAACATGAATAAGTATACAGCATAGCATGTACTGTAGCATTTGCATAACACTGAAGCAGATGGTAAAATGGCTGCCTGTATATAAGATTGCATGTCTAGCAAACAGTAGAAACTCCCTGAGTAACAATTATAACTAGCTGAACAGCTCTGCATAACATAATGTCCCTGAAACAAAGATTTCTCACCAGATATGTTTTACCAGGATGGTGTAGTTTAAAAAGGAACTATGCAGGAGGACAGCTCTGTACTGTGTCCAGGAGACTTCTCTTTCCCAGAATGCTTTGAACTCCCACAATGCTTTGCACCACCCACAATTCAGCAGTCTTTGAAACAAGAAAAAACAAGGTGCAATACAATTTAACACCTAGATGGTGCTATTACCACATTAATCACCAAAGAAATACCAAAACTAAAGCAGATGTGAAATACAGGTGAAACAGTCGAAAAATTTGAATATCGTGCAAAATTTATTTATTTAAGTAATGCAACTTAAAAGGTTAAACTAATATATGAGATAGACTCATTACATGCAAAGTGAGATATTTCAAGCCTCTATTTGTTATAATTTGGTTAATTATGGCTTACAGCTTATGAAACCCCAAAGTCTCTTTTGCTCAGGGGGTATGGATTAACTAGCTGACTAGAGGTGTCACGACCCTGGGTCTTGGTCGTGACTCCTTGGGAGCCGCATGCAGTTACCCGCGGTTTTGGTGTTGTGACAACCGCAGCTGGGGGCACTTAGTGGTTTGCCTCAGGTGCGGTTGCCGCGGATAACACGCATGCGTGCGGTTGCCCTTGGCAACGTGTTTTATGTGCACTCCCTTTGTGTGTTTGTTGTGCACGAGATTGTGTTGGTTGTATGCACTTGGACACCTCCCTTCACCTGCAGTGGTCCGCGGCAACGTCTGGTGTTGTGTGCATGTGGTGGCAGGGTCTCGGCCTGCTGGTTGTTCTTCAGGACACGGCTGCCACGCATGCCGTTGCCAGCGGTAACAGGTGAGTAAGTGTGTGTGCTATTTCCCTTTAAGTTGGTGTTTTCCCTTCTCTTCTGTGGTGTAGGAAGGGTTAACTCCCTTCCCAGTGTGTGTGAGTCACTGGGTGTGTCTGGCCGTTTGGGTGTGGCCACTTGGCCTATAAAGCCTCAGTCCCTGGCTGGGTTCAGTAGGTTGCTCTCAGCCATGCTGGCTGGAGCAGCCTCCTGTCTCCTCCATCTGCCTGGTGGGGACCATCCTTCTGGTCATAAACCTTTGTTACCTTGTCTGATGTTATGTTTATGTGTATGTGGTTGCTGGCTTGTTGCACCTTATGGTTCCCTGGTTCCCTGTGTGATGTATGGTGTGTGCTGTTGTCTTTTCTGTTGTTGTAGACAGACAGCACTTTTGCATGGGTTCCGGGCGGTGTGTTTGTGGCAGGTAGGTGAGGTTGTAGTTCCACATACCTGCCACTGCCAGTAAGTGGTATTGGATTCCCCTTATTACCAGCTTGGCCTTTCTAGGCTCCTGTTCCTCCGTGTTCTGGAGGAACAGGTAGTCTATCCAGCTCCTAGCCTAGGGACCTGCGGAGGGATAGTAGGGACCCGAGGTTCCTGCGCATGGGTCCTCCTACCCTAAAGGTCGGCCCATGCAGGTTAGGAGTTAGGGTCAGATCAGGGAGACTTTAGGAGGTGACCTGCTCCCTGATCCTGTGGTCCTGGCCTTGCAGCGACCCAACATCTCCGGGTACCGCACGGCTGGGGGTTTCCCCCACCGCCAGCCGTGACAAGAGTGTGACACTTTGAGCCTAGAATATTGAACCTTTTCACAAGATTCTAATTTTAAGCTGCATTAATGCAATTTCTTTAATTCACATTACTGAAATAAATTGACTTTTGCACGATATTCAAATTTATTGAGTTTCACCTGTAGAATCCTCCCTAACCCTGCTTGGCAGAACACATATCAACTTCAGACTTTGTTCCTTCTCCCTCTTCCCTGCCGAACATCACAGCCGGCTCTTTGTTATGCAAACCACACCTCCCCACAGTACTATATCACACCCTTTACACAAGGCGCTCTTTCTGAGTGCCTACTACTTTGGACTCCACACGTGCTTCTGTTGCATGTCCTGATCGCGCTCCCCAGCAGTTCATCTTCACTTAAGCCGCTTAGGTATCAGTCTCTTCATATATACAGTGTTATCTCCGCTATTTTTTGCCATATATTTGCTCTCTCCTCCTGTCTTTGGATATGTATTAGCCGTATCATTACAATTGTACTATAATGTAGAATAAACTTGTTATGTAAGCGATACATTTATCACAACAGATAACCAAAGTATCAGATTCAGTGACATCAAATAATGTAAGTACACATAGTTACATACGATGATTTAATTTTATATTTATATATACACACACTGACCAAAAACATTAATGCAACACTTTCGGTTTTGCTCCCATTTTGCATGACCTGAACTCAAAGATCTGAAACATTTTCTCCATAGACAAAAGACCCATTACTCTCAAATAATTGTTCACAAATATGTCTAAATCTGTGTTAGTGAGCACTTCTCCTTTGCTGAGATAATCCATCCCACCTCACAGGTGTGGCATATCAAGATGCTGATTAGACAGCATGAATATTGCATAGGTGTGCCTTAGACTGCCCACAATAAAAGTACACTCTGAAATGTGCACAGTTTCGCCTTACTGGGGAGGGGTGAAAACCAGTCAGTATCTGGTGTGGCCATCATTTGCCTCACGCAGTGCAACACATCTCCGTCCAGTAGAGTTGATCAGGTTGTTGATTATGGCCTGTGGATTGTTAGTCCACTCCTCTTCAATAGCTGTGTGAAGTTGCAGAATATTGGCAGGAACTGGAACACGCTGTCATATACGCCGATCCAGAGCATCCCAAACCTGCTCAATGGGTGACATGTCCAGTGAATAGATTCTAGGAATTGTGTACAGATCCTTGCAATATTGGGCCATGCATTATCATGCTGCAACATGAGGTGATGATCGTGAATGAATGGCACAACAATGGGCCTCAGGATCTCGTCACGGTATCTCTGTGCATTCAAAATGCCATCAATAAAATGCACCTGTGTTTGTTGTCCATAACATACGCCTGCCCATACCATAAACCCACTGCCACCATAGGCCACTTGATCCATAACATTGACGTCAGCAAACTGCTCACCCACACAACGCCATACACAACTGCCATCTGCTCTGAACAGTGAAAACCGGGACTCATCCATGAACAGAACGCCTCGCCAACGTGTCAGATGCCATCAAGTGTGAGCATTTGCCCACTCAAGTTGGTTACGGCGACAAACTGTAGTCAGGTCCAGACCCGATGAGGACGACGAGCAGGCAGATGAGCTTCACTGAGATGGTTTCTGAGTTTGTGCAGAAATTCTTTGGTTATGCAAACCAATTGTTGCTGAAGCTGTCCGGGTGGCTGGTCTGAGACGATCATGGAGGTGAACATGCTGGATGTGGAGGTCCTGAGCTGGTGTGGTTACACTTGGTCTGCGGTTGTGAGGCCGGTTGTATGTACTGCCAAATTCTCTGAAACGCCTTTGGAGATGGCTTATGGTAGAGAAATGAACATTCATTGCATGGGCAAAGGCTCTGGTAGACATTCTCACAGTCAGCATGCCAATTGCACGCTCCCTTAAACGTTGCGACATCTGTGGCATTGTTCTGTGTGATTAAACTGAACATTTCAAAGTGGACTTTTATTGTGGAAAGTCTAAGGGACACCTGTGCAATATTCATGCTGTCTAATCAGCACCTTGATATGCCACACCTATGAGGTGGGATGGATTATCTCGGCTAAGGAGAAGTGCTCACTAAAACAGATTTATGAACAATATTTGAGAGTAATGGGTCTTTTGTGTATGTAGGAATTGTTTCAGGTCTATGAGATCAGCTCATGCAAAATGGGAGCAAAACCGAAAGTGTTGTGTTTATATAGTTGGTCAGTGTATATGTATATATATATATTTTTATTATTATGCGCGGACATCATATTATTATAGCACAAAGGGTGCAGACATATTCTCCCATTGTGCAACCTGCTTTTGGTGTTTATTCAAACTAAATTATTTTTACTCCTATTAATCTTATGTGTTATTTTTTTTAAATCATTTTATTATACTCATCTATGCAGTCACCATTTTTATTAATCCTAACCTTTTGCTCCAATTATTTTTTGTTTATATATATATATATATTTTGTGGGGGGTTAGCTCTTCTCCGGGGGGTCATTCTTACATGTTACTTCACCAGACACCGATATAATGTCCAAACTCGTGCTTTATTTTACACACTCCAACCAATTCAGGTCATCATGAAGTCGCAGCTTCACCTAAACACATGTGACATCCACATAAAATGATAAACACTTGCCCGGCTAGGCTCTAACTAACACAGAGTTTCCTGACTCACCTAACTTACAGTTCACCCCCTGTGAACTCATGCAGCTTTGTCAGCCAATGTCCCACAGCCTCCTGGCTGTACAGAGCACAGTACGCCCACTGTCTCCAGTTCAGTATTTCTTGTGGGGGATTGAGGCTTAGTAGTCCGTTTGACTATAGCCCTGTGATCCTTCCAGGCGTCGCTTTGTCCCCCACCTCCAGGCTATCTCCCAGCTTCGTGGTCCCTCAACCTTGCCCAGCTGAGACCACACAGACAGAGCCTCCAGGCCTCTGTCCACCAGACCAATGTCTCTTGTGGGGGATTGGGGCCTAGTAGTCCGCCTGACTATAGCCCTGCGACCCTCCCTGGCATCGCTTTGTCCCCCACCTCCAGGCTATCTCCCAGCCTTGTGGTCCCTCAGCCTTGCCCAGCTGAGACCAAACAGACAGAGCCTCCAGGTCTCTGTCTACAGGTAACAAACTTCCCCCCTTCTGACACCCTGGGAGGTTCTTTGTGCCAGCCTGATTACATCCAGCTTGTCTCACCTGTGGTGGAACAGGGGTGTGGACCGCACTATCCACCCCTTCCTTGCCTCCAACCTGCGTGAGACCTGTCACTGTCTCACAATATATATATATGTATATATTATAATATTATTATTTTTTTATTCAATACGCCGGTTTGCCAAATTTTTAGGGAAAAATGTGGTTCGATCCCAATATATTCGCGGTTAATTACGTTAAAAAACTGCTGCTGAGAGTCTTTATAGTGGTGTAGAACATTGTGCCTTCTAGTACCATGCATAGAGAGTCTGCTTTGGTAGTGAAATAATACTGTGAGTCCATATGACATGCAGATGACAGGCGTTGCTCTTAGAATCACTGCACACTTCACTTATTAGGGTAGTCGCGGTGCCAAAATTGACCAAATAACTCAAGTACAGGTCGATGTTAGTGCCAAAAAGAAGCGCACTCTTTTTACACCGTCGCCATCTGATTCTACATAGATGTCTACAGAACCTGTTCTATTAAATGAGTATACAAGTAGTGCTCCCCAGACAGAGTGGAGAGGGTGTCAGCTGTAAGGTTGTGTTGACGTCACTGATTAATTTGCCCTTCCTCTGATCTATCAGAACAATAACCCACAAAAAATGGATCCTGTCTGTGGAGCATATGCCTTCACTCCATCAACATAGTAACATAGTTTATAAGGCTGAAAAAAGACATCTGTCCAACTAGTTCAGCCTGTTATCCTGCAAGTTGATCCAGAGAAAGGCAAAAAAAAAAAAAAAAAGTGAGATAGAAGCCAATTTTCCTCACTTTAAGGAAAATATTTCTAAGTATTCAGTATTGCTAATGCCCCAAAAAAACAAAAAAAAAACAAGAGTGGATCTAAAACAGAGATGACATGTGAATAGAAAATTTGCATGTCTTCTGTGTTTTTTTTTTTTTACCCACCCCTGCTTTTGGCTACCATGATAGGACCATACAGGCCTTACAGCTGCTACACAGAAAGGGTCCCGTGCAATTCATTTTATCTTCCTTCTGACAGATCAGAAAAAAGGTCAATTAAATTATAATGTCAGCCAAGCCAAAAGGCAAAATAGTGTCCCAGTCATAAAGTGAGGAGGGTGGGAAAAGCATGAGAAATCCACAGAGTGGACCTATGACATAGTGGTGAGGTGGAAGCAGCATGAGGAGACAGTAGAGTGGCCCAATGACAGCTTCTGGAGGTGACAGCAGCATTAGGAGGCCATAGAGTGGCACGACGATGAAAGATTGTGGAGGTGGCAGCAGCATGAGGAGGCCACAGAGTGGCACAAAGACAACGTGTGGAGGTGTCAGCAGCATGAGGAGGCCAGAGTAGCATGACAACGAGAGATTGTGGAGTTGGCAGCAGTAGGAGAAGGCCACCAAGTGGCACAATGACCGAGTCTGGGTGTGGCAGCAGCATCAGGAGGCCATATAGTGCCAGGACGATGACAGATTGTGGAGATGGCAGCAGCATGAGGAGGCCACAGAGTAGCACAACGACAAAAGATTGTGGAGGCGGCAGCAGCATGAGGAGGCCACAGAGTAGCACGACGACGAGAGATTGTAGAGATGGCAGCAGCATGAGGAGGCCACCAAGTGGCACAATGACACAGTCTGGATTTGGTGGCAGCATGAGGAGACCACAGAGTGGCCCAATGACAGAGTGTGGAGGTGGTGGCAGCAGCAGCATCTGGAGGAGGCCACAGAGTGGCACAATGACCAAGTCTGGAGGTGGCGACACCAGGTGGCAGCAGCATGAGGAGGCCACAGAGTAGCATCATGACGAAAGATTATGGAGGTGGCAACAGCATGAGGAGGCCACAGAGAAGAACAACGACGAGAGATTGTGGAGGTGGCAGCATGAGGAGGCCACCAAGTGGCACAATGACACAGTCGAGTTGGCAGCAGCATGAGGAGACCACAGAGTGGCCCAATGACCAAGTCTGAAGGTGGCGACAGCATCAGGAAGATACCACAGAGTGGCAAGGTGACATAGTGTGGATATGGAAGTAGCAGCAGCAGCATCAGGATATTACAGAGTGGCAAGGTGACATAGTATGGAGATGGCAATAGCAGCAGCATCAGGAGGATACCACAGAGTGGCAATGTGACTTAGTGTGGAGATAGCAGCAGCAACATCAGGATACTACAGAGTGGCAAGGAGGCATAGTGTGGAAATTTCAGTAGTAGCAACAGCATCAGGATACCACAGAGTGCCAAGGTAACATAGCATGGAGATTAATGTTGAGTGCGAATATTTAATTCACAAATTTTAATCGCAAATTTGCAAATATTTAGAATATAGTGCTATATATTAGTATTCACAAATATACTAATTGTGAATTTATCACAAATTTATTGCAAATTTATCACGAATATCGGCACTTAGCAACATCCCTAGAAACCAAGTGGAAAGTTGTCTATAGGAGTTGTGTTGATCGCAAATTTTTGTATGGCGAATTTTCATATTGCCGATTTTCGCAATCAAGAAAATAATGGATTGGAGATCACGAATTCTCAAAATTGCGAATATATGACAAATATTCACCCAAATATTTGCAAAATATTGCGAATTCAAATATTGCCCCTGCAGTTCATCACTAGTGGAGATGGCAGTCGCATCAGCATCAGGATACCACAGAGTGCCAAGAAGACATAGTGTGGTGATGGCGGCAGCAGCAGCATCAGGATATCACATATGGTGACGCTGCATATGTTGATGCAGGGCTGGCACCCTGGCCATGCTTCACCTTCTGCCCACATATTCTACATACGGCCATGTTAACCTTCTCAGGCAGTTTAACAAAAAAATGCCACACAGCCAAGTAGGTGATTTTCCCCCCAACAGTCCGCACTGACTGACTGCTACTGCCACTGCTTCTGTGAACCCCTGCACCACTACTTCCTGGGCAGGTAGGCTGCTGCGAAGCAGGTGGTGAAGTGCGCATATTTTTTTCTTTCTGTACTGAAATAGGCCACTAAACGCTTTCAACACATATAACTGCAGAGGTGAACTGAAATAGGCCAGTAAACGCTTTTAGCAGAAATATATGCACCAGTGAAGTGCGTATATATTTTACTTTCTGTACTGAAATAGTCCACTAAACGCTTTTGACACAAATAAGTGCACCAGTGAAGTGCATATATTTTTTTCTTTCTGTACTGAAATAGGCCCTTAAACGCTTTTGCCACAAATAAGCGCACCAGTGAAGTGCGTCATTTTTTTTTCTGTACTGAAATATTCCACAAAACGCTTTTGCCAGAAATAAATGCACCTGTAAAGTGCGTATATATTTTTCTTTTTGTACTGAAATAGGCCACTAAACTCCTTCAACACATATAACTGCAGAAGTGAACTGAGAATATATTTTCTATTTTTCTTATTTGTACTGAAATAGGCCAGAAAACGCTTTTAACAGAAATAAATGCACCAGTGAAGTGCGTATATATATTTTTTTATGTACTGAAATAGGCCACTATGCACTTTTGCCACAAATAACTGCACTAGTGAGGTGCGTATATTTTTTTTCTTTCTGTGCAGAAATAGGCCGCTAAACGCTTTCAACACATATAACTGCAGAAGTGAACTGAGAATATATTTTTCTTTTTGTACAGGAATAGGCTAGTAAACGCTTTTAGCAGAAATAAATGCACCAGTGAAATGCGTATATATTTTTCTTTCTCTTCTGAAATAGGCCACTAAATGCTTTTGCCACAAATAAGTGCACCAGTGAAGTGCATATATTTTTATATAAATCAAATTTTTCCTAAAATTCGGATCAAAATCCTTGTTGTCAGCTTCGATTGGCTCATCTTTTATATATATATATATATATATATATATGTGTATATATATATATATATATATATATATATACACTCACCTAAAGAATTATTAGGAACACCTGTTCTATTTCCCATTAATGCGATTATCTAGTCAACCAATCACATGGCAGTTGCTTCAATGCATGTAGGGTTGTGGACCTGGTCAAGACAATCTCCTGAACTCCAAACTGAATGTCAGAATGGGAAAGAAAGGTGGGCTACAACAGCAGAAGACCCCACCGGGTACCACTCATCTCCACTACAAATAGGAAAAAGAGGCTACGATTTGCACGAGCTCACCAAAATTGGACTGTTGAAGACTGGAAAAATGTTGCCTGGTCTGATGAGTCTCGATTTCTGTTGAGATATTCAAATCGTAGAGTCCGAATTTGGCGTAAACAGAATGAGAACATGTATCCATCATGCCTTGTTACCACTGTGCAGGCTGGTGGTGGTGGTGTAATGGTGTGGGGGATGTTTTCTGGGCACACTTTAGGCCCCTTACATCCAATTGGCCATAGTTTAAATGCCACGGGCTACCTGAGCATTGTTTCTTTTTTTTTTTTATATATTCTTTATTTTTCGATTTTCTCTGTATAATCACATAACATAGAAGCGTTAGGATGATACATAGATGAGAACAAAAGGTAACAATATATGGAAATGTCAGCATTTAAGTTCAAATAGTACCAGTCTTTGTTAGATAAGTGTATAGTAGGAACGCCTCCAGCGTTCTCTTAACTGGTCTCACACATTATGCAGAACCATGGAAACTCTTAATAGAAGAAGAGGGAGAGGAAGAGAAGCAAAAATAAAAGAAGAGAGCAGGAAAGAGAGATAGAAAGGGGGGAGGGAGGGGGGGGAGAAGGGAAGAGAAGGGGAGGATGCCACTGAGCAGCTACGCCACAAACACAGGTGACACCGCTCTTGTCTGGCTAGGATCCGTCTACGTCAAGGCTCTCCAAGGGCTCCAAACCTTAGTGAATTGATCATGTGTTCTATCTATCCAGCTTGTCATTTCTTCAAACCTGCAAATTTGAGTAATCTTAGCTTTCATCTCCTGTACAGTAGGAGGGTGAACATCTAGCCAATGTAAAGGTATTAATGCTTTGGCCGAAGCTATGATATGCGAGACCAGATTATTTTTTGAAGGTGAATATTGGGGCGTTGGCAGTGCAAGTGCCACCATTTCTAGAGTGAGCTTAAAATTTGGAGTTGCTAACTTTTGAATCAGTGCATCAATCTCTTTCCAGTAGGGCTGGATCTTAGGACAGTGCCACCAGATATGTGATAAGGAGCCCACGTCAGTTCCACATCTCCAGCATTCCCTTGTAGATGCGAAACCTCTCTTGTAAAGAAAATCTGGAGTTTTATACCACCTTGTCAGTAGCTTATACTGACTCTCCTGTAGAAGCCATGAGAGCATCTCAATATATGTCTCATTTCAGTGTCTGTTATAGTCCTATCTAATTCTTTCTCCCACTCTCTAATGTAAGTTGGCTTCTGGAGTTCACCCTCGCCTCCCACCACCGAGTAGAGTTTTGAGACTTTTTTAGCAGCGATGAGTGGTGATTGAATTAGCTTCTCGAAATCAGTCAAGGGCCTCTGGAGAGGGTACCGTACCTTCATCTCCCCACGCACAGCTCTAATATGTGGTTTTACCAGGAAGAACCCTGGAGCTTCTATAATTGAGGATGGAAGCGCCTCTAGAATGTAGGACTCCATATTAGGAGTGGTTTCCCCTAGCTTTACACGATTAAGGAAGTTCCACATATGTGGTTTGGTACTAGTGTCATAGTTTAGGAGGTCAGGTAATAAGCTAACCGGCAATAGGGGGGATGGGTCAGGTGCTAATGTTTTCCGCATTTCCCTCCAAACCTCTCCTATACCACGTATCAGTGGGTCTATAGTCAGGTCTTTTTGGGTATATTTGTCTGGTAGCCACAAGTGTTTCTGAAAGTGCCTTCCCAAATTGTGGCGGCAAATGGCCTGAACATCCGGGTGTCTGTTTGGGTTCACCATCTCCAACCACCTGTTGAGTTGAATTGCTCTGTAGTACCTAGCTACGTCTGGTAAGCCTAATCCTCCCTTCTCTTTGCACCTTATCAAGGTTTCATGGGATATCCTGGGTTTCCTACCATAGAAACATAGAATGTGTCGGCAGATAAGAACCATTTGGCCCATCTAGTCTGCCCAATATATCTGAATCCTATGAATAGTCCCTGGCCCTATCTTATATGAAGGATAGCCTTATGCCTATCCCATGCATGCTTAAACTCCTTCACTGTATTTGCCGCTACCACTTCTGCAGGAAGGATATTCCATGCATCCACTACTCTCTCAGTAAAGTAATACTTCCTTATATTACTTTTAAACCTTTGCCCCTCTAATTTAAAACTGTGTCCTCTTGTGGTAGTTTTTCTTCTTTTAAATATTCTCTCCTCCTTTACCGAGTTGATTCCCTTTATGTATTTAAAAGTTTCTATCATATCCCCTCGGTCTCTTCTTTCTTCCAAGCTATACATATTAAGGTCTTTTAACCTTTCCTGGTAAGTTTTATCCTGCAATCCATGGACCAGTTTAGTAGCTCTTCTCTGAACTCTCTCTAGAGTATCTATATCCTTCTGGAGATATGGCCTCCAGTACTGCGCACAATACTCCAAGTGAGGTCTCACCAGTGATCTGTACAGCGGCATAAGCACTTCACTCTTTCTACTGCTTATACCTCTCCCTATACATCCAAGCATTCTGCTGGCATTTCGTGCTGCTTTATTACATTGTCTTCCCACCTTTAAGTCTTCTGAAATAATTACTCCTAAATCCCTTTCCTCAGATACTGAGGTCAGGACTGTGTCAAATATTCTATATTCTGCCCTTGGGGTTTTACGCCCCAGGTGCATTATCTTGCACTTATCCACATTAAATTTCAGTTGCCAGAGTTCTGACCATTCTTCTAGTTTTCCTAAATCCTTTTCCATTTGGCGTTTCCCTCCAGGAACATCAACCCTGTTACATATCTTTGTGTCATCAGCAAAAAGACAAACCTTACCATCGAGGCCTTTTGCAATATCACTTATGAAGATATTAAACAAAATTGGTCCCAGTACAGATCCCTGTGGAATCCCACTGGTAACATGACCTTGTTTTGAATGTTCTCCATTGACTACAACCCTCTGTTGTCTGTCACTTAGCCACTGCCTAATCCACTCAACAATATGGGAGTCCATGCTCAATGACTGCAGTTTATTGATAAGTCTTCTATGTGGGACAGTGTCAAAAGCCTTACTAAAATCTAGATATGCGATGTCTACTGCACCTCCACCGTCTATTATTTTAGTCACCCAGTCAAAAAAATCTATAAGATTTGTTTGACATGATCTCCCTTAAGTAAACCCATTCTGTTTTTCATCTTGCAATCCATGGGATTTTAGATGTTCCACAATCCTATCCTTTAGTAGGGTTTCCATTAATTTGCCTACTATTGATGTCAGACTCACTGGTCTATAGTTGCTCGATTCCTCCCTACTACCTTTCTTGTGAATGGGCACGACATTTGCCAATTTCCAATCTTCCGGGACGACTCCTGTTACTAATGATTGGTTAAATAAATCTGTTAACGGTTTTGCCAGCTCACCACTAAGCTCTTTTAATAATTTTGGGTGTATCTCATCAGGCCCCTGTGACTTATTTGTCTTCACTTTAGACAGCAAACTTAGAACATCTTCCTCTGTAAAGACAATACCATTCCATAAGTATTTAGAAAACATACTCTGGACGCTCTTGAAGAACGATTTAGGGAGCTCTATCGGGACTAGCTGCATTACGTAAAGAACCTTTGGCATTACGTAGGCCTTCAAAATATTTTTACGTCCCATTCAGGACAAGTAGGGGAGATTATATGCCTGTAATATGCGTTGTAGATCTCCTAAGAGGGGAGTGTAGTTATGCTGGTATAGGTCATTGGTGTCGCTAGGGATTGATATTCCCAGGTATTTAATAGGTCCTTTGGCCCACTTGAATGGGAATCGGGCTCGCAAGGAGGCAATTTTGGGTTCTGGTAGAGAGATGTTCAGTATCTCTGATTTGGTATGGTTGACTTTGAAATCCAATAGAGAACTGTACTGGTCTATGCTTTTTACCAGCGGGTCTAGCCCTTTCTCCGGATTCGCTACCAGAAACAGTAAATCGTCTGCAAACGCAGTACATTTTAATTCCTTTCCATCATATTGAACTCCAGGTATATCGGGGGATTGCCTAACTAATTGCAGTAACGTCTCTATCACTAGTATAAAAAGTGAAGGGGATAGAGGGCATCCCTGTCTGGTACCGTTTGTTATAGCGAAAGATGGTGACAGTGTACCGTTAACTTTTAATCTGGCGTATGGATTTTGGTAAAGGGTAAATATCGCTTTTGTGAAAGTGTCAGGGAAGGCGAAGCGTTGCAGAGTCAACTTCATGAATAACCAGTTGACCCTGTCAAACACTTTTTCAGTGTCTATACTTAATAGGGCCAGGGGTATCTTTTTCCTATGCGCTATGTGTATAGCATGAAATATCCTGTGGGAATTGTCTTTTCCCTCTCGGCCTTGGACAAATCCCGATTGTTCATGGCCTATCAAGTCTGGTAGGAGTTTGCCTAGTCTACATGCAAAAATTTTAGCCCACCATTTTAGGTCCAAGTTCAAGAGGGAAATCGGACGATAGCTTCCACAGCTCAAGGGTTCTTTCCCTTCTTTAGGGATCAAGGTGACGTGGGATTCGAGAGTCTGTTTGGGCATAGAGCCCCCTTGCATAAGTGCGTTACAGACTTCTGTAAACCTGGGGACGAGGATGTCCTGCAGTTTTTTGTAGTATACTAAAGGCAGGCCGTCGGGCCCTGGGCTTTTCCCAGGTGGGAAAGTTTTGAGAATGTTGAGTGCTTCCTCAGGTGATATCGGCTTAACAAGGCTATTTGAGTTTTCTGGTGTTAGTTTTGGGAGATGTAGGGAATCCAGAAAGTCTTTAATATGGTGCTCCTTTTGAAGCTCCTTCTCGGGGGTATCTATCTGGTGTAAATTGTATAGTTCTGAGTAGAACTCTTTAAAAGCCCTGGCTATTTCTGGGGTGTCGCTGGTCACATTGCCGTTTAGCTGTTTTTTGGAGGAGATATGAGTAATATTTTTAGTTTTCTTAAGCAAGGAAGACATCAGTTTTCCCCCCTTATCTCCATGAGCATAGACCTTGTGTTGAAAGTTCATCATTTGCTTCGCTACTCTATGGCTCAGAAGGTCACAGAGTTTAAGTCTGAGTTCTGTCAGTGCTATCTGGTGCTCACTACGCTGTGTAGCCTTATGCTTTCTCTCAATTGTCGCTATGTCAGCCAATAGCATATCTACCGCTCTTTGCTGTTCCTTTTTAACTCTGGTACCTAGGGAGATGAAGCAACCTCTAATAAATGCCTTGTGGGCTTCCCAGACAATAGGTTGAGAGCTGTGTGTGGGTGAGTTAAGCGCAAAGTACTCCGCCAACTGAGTCCTGACCCGATTCAAGTGCAGTTGATTGTTCAGCAGGGATTCGTTTAACTTCCAACTCCAGTATCTTTGTGGTAGGGAGGCCAGGGTGAAGGTTGCCGAACAAGGAGCATGATCAGATAAAGTGATGGTTCCTATCTCTGCTGACCTAAAAGAGGGAAGAAGAGATGCAGACGTCAATATGTGGTCAAGTCGCTGATACATTCTATGTGGGACTGAATAGAAAGAGAAGTCCTTGGCCGTGGGATGAAGGCTACGCCATACATCTACCAAATGTAGTTCATGAAGTTTCTTATGTAGTTTGCTGAGAAGTTTTTGTGTTACGCGGGATTTGGCTGAAGATGAGTCAATGACGGGGTCCATTACCAAGTTTAAGTCGGCACCTAAAATTATCTGTCCTTCAGCAAAGACATTTAGCGTGTCTAGAGCTTTCAAAAGCCAGTGTACAGGAGATTTATTTGGTACATATAGATTTGCTAAAGTGATTTTGCGGGATGCTATTAATCCCTTGACTAGCAAAAGGCGACCATCAGCATCTGTGTGTTGCTGCAATAAAGTGAATGGGATGGATTGGTGAACTGCTATGGCTACTCCCTTGGAGGCCGACGTAGGTTGCACGCTATGAAACCAGTGGGCAAATGGCCGCTTTGGTAGCCTTGGCATTTTCCTCTGACGTAGGTGGGTTTCCTGTAAAAACACTATCTGAGAGCCCATTTTCTTAAGTACCATCATAACTTGACCTTGTTTCTGTGGTGAGTTTAGTCCCTTTACATTAAATGTCGAAGCTTTTATGTCAGCCATCTTAGCAGCTGGGTAGAATTCCTCTTAAAAAGAACTAGTGCCTAGGTTATCGACTAGTGTGAGACAGTGAATCAAAGGGGGATATCAGTAGGGTGGGGGAGAGAAGAGGGGGTGGGAAGAAAGTCCAAAAAGAGAAGGGGGCAAGAAAAAAAAAAAGAAAAAGAAAAGAATGAAAGAGAAAGGTAAGAACAACAGAAAGAAGTAAGAAGAGCGACAGTCAGTAGACTGAACAGTTACTGAATTAAATCCAGAGAGTGTGTTATCACAACAGGAGTAACAGTCATGTGTGTAAACAGCAGGGGGAGGTAGAACACGAATATATCTCTAGCCTGGATGAGTTACCTAAACATCACAACTAGAAAACATAACCCTACATTTGGTGACCTGTAGCTTTAACCAGATTTCTAGACCCTGTGAGCAGAGATATTGCGATGGGGGAGGAAGGGAGGAGAGGGGAGGGAGGTTCCCTGTATACATATAATTAATCCTCCTATAGTCAGCATTAGACACAGACTACTGCCCGGAAGATGAGTATATTCGCATATGCAGGCAAGTAAACTGAGCAAAGCTTAAAGGGGGAGGGGGGGAGACTTAATTCTAGACAGCGCAAGTGTGTTTAGCGCACTAATTAGGGGGAGATTGAAGTCAATAACAGTTAATCGCATAGTGCGTGCCTTGTATGTATCTTTCCAGGTGCGATTTTCTGAGAAGGAATAGTAAGCGCGATTGCATACGATTTTCCATTTACTTATTGCCTCCTAGTAATCGCGTCGGAAAGACTCTAAACTGGCGCTTGTCACTAATGGTCTTCTAGGTCATTTTCACAGGTAAGATTAGGGCATTAGCATTAAGAGCAAGTAATGACTTATCTTGCGAACAGTTTTTGTAAGCTATCTCTATTATATAGGTGCACTGGGTCCGGTGGATATAGTGAAGTCTTAAGCTACAATAAATGAGTCAGAAACATGGAGCCCGGGTACGATAAGAAACCTGATACGAGTCTTGCTCGTGATCAAAAAAAATGAAATTACCATTTTGCATACGTGACCCAGACTCGATGCATGCGACGTTTCAGGACAACAAGCGGTATAAGGTAATATAAACATTCGCTTCGAAACTTTGAACTTAAAGTTGTAGTTAAACAAGGTACAAGAGTACCCGAACACTTAATTAAAATAGTGGTTATCATGAGCCCATGATAAGTATTGCAACTAAGTCGCATAGCCTACCGCTGTGGGGAAGTGGAATATTCCACTATACATAAAACGTGGGTTAAAGTGAAGGCACATACGAACATAGCATGAACAAGATAGGATTACTCCGAAGACCATCTCGTGTCTCGAAAATACTGGACCCGCATTCAGCGTAAATGTTCTCAGGTTGGGAGTTCAGCAGATCCCGATAGATGCTTAGCCAGCTTTCCGGGCTTGGGACGGTGGTTTTTCTTGCATGGCTCCAGCTGCGGCAGTTTCTGCAGCGACGTCGGGTAGCTCACCGGCAGCCATGTAGGAATGTCCATGGGCTGTATGTCTATGTGTTCCCACGCTTTGTCCAGATCTTCAGGTGTGTGGATCACAATGCGCTTTCCATTCTTGTTTATGCAAAGTCCAAACGGGTACATCCAGCTATATGGGATCTTTTTCTTTCGGAGCAAATCAAGTAAAGGTTTTAGCATGCGCCTTCTTGCTAATGTCGAGGGCGCGATGTCTTGAAATAGGGCAATGTCTGAGTCGCCATACATAATCTGTCCTTTAGCGCGAGCCGCTTCCATGATGCGCGCCGTGTCCACGAAGGACAGTAGACCACGGACTACATCTCTTGGTCTCTCATTGGGTCTAGGCTGGGGTCTCAGCGCCCTGTGTATGCGCTCGATGACAATTGAAGTAGCACAGTCGGAGTCTAAAATGCTTGCGAATATCTCCATAGCCACCGTACGCAGAGATTCAGCCGCCCAGGATTCGGGAAGACCTTTTATGCGAATGTTACGCCGTCTGCTACGGTTTTCTTGGTCTTCTAACAGCAAGAAGGCTCTATTAAGTTCCTCAGCGTGACCGTTAAGGCACTCTGTCACTCCGTTCGCATGCAATCTCAGTTCTTGCGTCGCTTGCTCTAGGACCTCGACTCTGTATCCGACCTGAGAGATTTCAGTTTTACTGTCGGCCAATTCAGTCAAGACCGGTGTCAACGCCTTATCTAGCGCTTGGCTGAGCACTTTAGTGAGGCAGGATTTGGACACTGGTGTCGGGTCCTGTTCTTCTGCTGTGCTGCCATGCTCACTCTCTTCTCCTGAGTCCTCTACTTCCGTCTCCTTCATGCGCGCCGACGCCATCTTGGCGCCAGGTCCCGGTGAGTGAGAGCTTCTCTTTTTTAAGAATTTCTGCAAATCTTGTTGTCCTTTATGGGATCGAGGTGTATCTGGGGGGTCTAATCCCCTATCTCTGCCATATTTGACCATTTTTGGTCCGGTCACCACTGTTTATTAAGCTGTAGATGTTAGGACGTGGAGGAGCAGTTCTCTCACACAGCCATCCACGCCAGCAGCCAGGCTCCGCCCCCCTGAGCATTGTTTCTGACCATGTCCATCCCTTCATGACCACCATGTACCCATCCTCTGATGGCTACTTCCAGCGGGATAATGTCACAAAGCTCGAATCATTTCAAATTGGTTTCTTGAACATGACAATGAGTTCACTGTACTAAAATGGCCCCCACAGTCACCAGATCTCAACCCAATAGAACATCTTTGGGATGTGGTGGAACAGGAGCTTCATGCCCTGGATGTGCATCCCTCAAATCTACATAAACTGAAAGATACTATCCTAGCAATATGGGCCAACATTTCTAAAGAATGCTATCAGCACCTTGTTGAATCAATGCCACGTAGAATTAAGGCAGTTCTGAAGGCAAAAGTGGGTCCAACACTGTATTAGTATGGTGTTCCTAATAATTCTTTAGGTAAGTGTATATTCAAGGAAAAATCAACGCAGCACTCTTCTTGTAAAAAAACGCAGTGTCTTTATTCACACATGTGACACAAAAGTAGGCAACGTTTTAATTCCCTTCCGGGATCCTTCTCAAGCCAAGTGCTTTTGTTTGTCCACCCACCTCTTGAGGATTGACCACAAGTTCTTAATGGGATTAAGATCTGGGGAGTTTCCAGGCCATGGACCCAAAATGTCAACGTTTTGGTCCCCAAGCCACTTAGGGCTCTTTCACACTTGCGTTCTTCTGTTCCGGCATAGAGTTCCGTTGTCGGGGCTCTATGACGGAAGAATCCTGATCAGGATTATCCCCATGCA
This sequence comes from Bufo gargarizans, assembly GCF_014858855.1. NCBI lineage: Eukaryota > Metazoa > Chordata > Amphibia > Anura > Bufonidae > Bufo > Bufo gargarizans. Next base: position 164,737,431 of record NC_058085.1, on the reverse strand, counting down.
TTCTGAATGGAGAGAAATCCGTTCAGGATGCATCAGGATGTCTTCAGTTCCGGACCGGAACGTTTTTTGGCCAGCGAAAATACAGCAGAATGCTGCGCTTTTTGCTCCATCCAAAAATCCTGAACACTTGCCGCAATTACCGGATCCGACATTTAGCTTTTTCTGAATGGTTACCATGGCTGCCAGGACGCTAAAGTCCTGTCTGCCATGGTAAAGTGTAGTGGGGAGCGGGGGAGCAGTATACTTACCGTCCGTGCGGGACGCTTCAGAGTGACGTCAGGGCGCCCCACGCGCATGGATGACGTGATGGGGCGCTCTGACGTCATTCTGGAGCGCCTCGGGAGCCGCACGGACGGTAAGTATAGTGCTGCCCGGCTCCCCACTACTACTATGGCAACCAGGACTTTAATAGTGTCCTGGCTGCCATAGTAACACTGAATGCATTTTGAAGACTGATCTGTCTTCAAATGCTTTCAGTTCACTTGCAATTTTCCGGATCCGATGTGTAATTCCGGCAAATGGAGTACACGACGGATCCGGACAACGCAAGTGTGAAAGAGCCCTTAGTTATCACTTTTGCCTTATGGCACGGTGCTCCATGCTGGAAAATGCATTGTTCTTCACCAAACTGATTGGATTGTTGGAAGAAGTTGCTGTTGGAGGGTGTTTTTGGTACCATTCTTTATTCATGGCTGTGTTTTTGGGCAAAATTGTGAGTGAGCCCACTCCCTTGGATGAGAAGCAACCCCACACATGAATAGTCTCAGGATGCTTTACAGGATGCATGACACAGGACTGATGGTAGCGCTCACCTTTTCTTCTCCGGACAAGCCTTTTTCCTGATGTCCCAAACAATCGGAAATAGGCTTCATCGGAGAATATGACTTTGACCCAGTCCTCAGCAGTCCATTCACCATATTTTCTGCAGAAGATCAATCTGTCCCTGATGCTTTGCTGCCCTTCTTGACACCAGGCCACCTTCCAAAATTCTTCGCCTCACTGTGCGTGCAGATGCGCTCACACCTGCCTGCTGCTATTCCTGAGCAAGTTCTGCACTGGTGGCACTCCGATCCCGCAGCTCAATCCTCTTTAGGAGACGATCCTGGCGCTTGCTGGACTTTCTTGGACGCCCTGAAGCCTCTTAACAAGAATTGAACCTCTTTCCTTGAAGTTCTTGATGATCCTATAAATTGTTGATTGAGGTGCAATCTTGGTAGCCACAATATCCTTGCCTGTGAAGCCATTTTTATGCAACGCAATGATGGCTGCACGCGTTTCTTTGCAGGTCACCATGGTTAACAATGGAAGAACAATGATTTCAAGCATCACCCTCCTTTTAACAGGTCAAGTCTGCCATTTTAACCCGATCAGCCAGACATAATGATCTCCAGCCTTGTGCTGGTCAACATTCTCACCTGAGTTAACAAGACGATTACTGAAATGATCTCAGCAGGTCCAAAAATGACAGCAATGAAATGCAGTGGAAAGTTTTTGGGGGGATTAAGTTAATTTTCATGACAAAGAAGGACTATGCAATTCATCTGATCACTCTTCATAACATTCTGGAGTATATGCAAATTGCTATTATAAAAACTTGAGCAGCAACTTTTCCAATTTCCAATATTTATGTAATTCTCAAAACTTTTGGCAACGACTGTAATATATATATATATATGTATATATGATTTTTTTCCATATATTATTGTCTATTATTTATTTATTTAATCCTCATTTATGGTGTATTTACATACAGATATTAATTTTATTTGTGGAAAAGCTCTCATATAAATCAATTATCCTAATATCAATATATTTTAGCTTTAGTTCTTTTTCTATGCTCTTACCCACCCCCCTTCCCTTTTATGTATCAATTCCCTTTTATTTCTTTAGACTTGACAAAGGGGTACAACGTACCCCGAAATGCATTGTACTGAACCAAAAATAAAATAAAACTGTATTAATCTCGATACTTCATGTCTGGTTGAGTCCTGCGCCTTATACTGTGTACTACAAGCTTGAGAACTGCAGTCCAGCCATGTTCTAGTGCTTCACTCTCCCTGGCAATAATCTTGATAGTTTTTTGGGCTGTCCCTAATTGTTTTTTTTCACACTCCCTAACTCCCTAAGGCTACTTTCACACTAGCATTCGTCGGTCCGCTCGTGAGCTCTGTTTGAAGGAGCTCACGAGCGGACCTGAACGCCTCCGTCCAGCCCTAATGCAGTCTGAATGCATCAGTCTGGCGGCGTTCAGCCTCCGCTCCGCTTGCCTCCGCACGGCCAGGCGGACAGCTGAACGCTGCTTGCAGCGTTCAGCTGTCCGCCTGGCCGTGCGGAGGCGAGCGGATCCGTTCAGACTTACAATGTAAGTCAATGGGAACGGATCCGCTTGAAGATGACACCATATGGCTCAATCTTCAAGCGGATCCATCCCCCATTGACTTTACATTGAAGGTCTGAACGGATCCGCTCAGGCATCTTGCGCACTTAGAAATTTTTCTAAGTTATTAATGCAAACGGATCCGTACTGAACGGAGCCTCCGTCTGCATTAATATGATCGGATCCAGTCAGAACGGATCCGATCAAGCGCTAGTGTGAAAGTAGCCTAAGATCGTTTTCCTTACAGACACTGTAAGACCCAACAACCCTCATTCACAGCTCAGCACAGAATGACATTATGCTTGTTCTGCTAGGGCACCTCCCTGCCTGCTACAGCACTGATTTGGCTTATACAGTCTGTCAGCCTGGAAGCCAATCAGGGCAAGCCCTCCCCCCACTTCTTCTCAGGGTCATGTGAGAACCCTTCTTCTTCCTCCCTAGTGTTTTTTTTCCCACCGACATGCGCACTAAAATGCTGCTAAGCACAGTTTTAGTGGATTTGTCTGAAACAAACAAAAACATTTGGGTTTGTCGGCTCAAAATGCTTCACTCATCCTTAATTGCTACCATCCCAGCACCGCTCCAGACCATGCTGCTCTACACTTTCCGAATCAAGCTCAACATGCCAGATATGCTAGGAAAGGCCAGCAATGCCAATCATTGGCTGAAACAGTCAACTATCTCAGCATGTGATTGGCTAAATGGTCTTCTTGTCATTTCCAGCATGAAGACCAGCAGTATTAGAAGGGCAACATTGGGGATCTATGGAGGTAAAGATACTTTTTTTTTTTTTTTACCCCTTCTTAAAAAACACATTCTCCCCGAAAAACCCCTTTACCTTGAAATATAAAGGATTGTGATTGTCCATATTAGTTCCTTTGCTGGCTAAGCTAATTTTTCCATCACATTTTTATTTATTTTTTTAAACACATTCTCCCCGAAAAACCCCTTTACCTTGAAATATAAAGTATTGTGATTGTCCATATTAGTTCCTTTGCTGGCTAAGCTCATTTTTCCATTAAATTTTTTTTTTTTACCCCTTCTGATGAGTATTCTTAAAAAAAACACATTCTCCCCGAAAAACCCCTTTACCTTGAAATATAAAGTATTGTGATTGTCCATATTAGTTCCTTTGCTGGCTAAGCTCATTTTTGCATCACATTATATACTTCTCGTTTCCATGGTTACGACCACCTTTCAATCCAGCATCAGTGGCCGTGCTTGCACACTATAGGAAAAGACACCAGCCTATGTGTGCTCCTGTGGCCCTTGTAGTCTATAGTGTGCCAGCAAGTCCACCGCTGCTGGTAACCAAGGAAACGAGCAGTGTATAATGCGATGGAAAAATGAACGAAGGTAGCAAAGGAGGCAATATGGATAATCACAATACATTAGTAAGTTCCTGGTATTAACTTTCTGTACATGATAAATGCAAACATGAAACACTTTCAATCAGTCAATGTTGAAGTTCCAGAAGCTTAGATGTTTGCCAAATTGAAAGTACTGTAATACATGAAATGCCAGAGCCCCACCGGTCATAGGCAGATTTCCTTCACTGTTCTCACTGTTTCTGCAGTGCACCATAATTTAATAATAGGAACCTGCCCAGGACATTATACAGGAAAGCATTAAGTGAGTTGTCACGCACACACAAAGAAATGTCTTGCCTTTTATAGAAGTTTGAGAAAGGGCAGATATGGGAAAACAGGGAATGATCCAGCAAATTGTCCATAAAGATAGAGAATCAATCATGTAGAGAACTGATAAGCTGAAGTTCGTCAGTCTCAAATTGATCCTGTCTGTAGCAGCATGAATGGAATTGAACGGAAAACTGTTAAGATAATTTAAATAGAGAATAGAAAAAAATGCAATTGAGTTGCAATGCGCAAATGGACAGAGATAACTGAAAAGAAAAATATCACTGTGTAAAGAAAAGTTTAGGAACTCTGACTCTTCCATTGCAACCATTGACACTAAAGCTTTGTCAAACTATGCATTATAGTGCCTTGCAGTAGGGGGTATTATAGCACATGTGTGTCATTTCATAGCCTCTGCTACTGGTGTCAGTCAGCCAGAGAGCATCTATGCTGGACGAGGGACCAGTTGTCCTCAGTGCTGTTTACTGATGAAAGTGGATTCATGCTGAGCAGAATCTATGTCTTCCAGCAACGTTGGAGATATCAAAGAGAACACTATGCATCAGCAACTATTGTCTCCAGACGAGTCTTTGGTGGTAGTGGTGTACAGTGTGGGCAGGTGTGTCTAGTCAATAAAGGACCGCCCTACACTTTGTAAATGGTACAGTGCCAAGCCTATACTACCTGAATAACATCATTAATCCAGTCATTGCGCCTGTGCATGAACAACACAGGTCTAATTTCATCTTCATGGACGACAGTGCGCCAGCTCATCGAGGTCACATCATTAGGGATCGGCTGCTGGAGATTGGGGTACCTCAAATGGAGTGGCCTACACTTTCTCCAGACCTGTATCCCATTGAAAACCTATGGGATCAGCTGAGTCACCTTGTAGAGGCTCATAATTATGTACCCCAGAACCTCAATGACCTGAGGGCCACCCTTCAAGAAGAGTGGGATGCCTCAGCAGACAATAATTCGACTTGTGAACAGCATGTCGTTGTTAAGCTGTAATTGATCCTCAAGGCCACATGGCAAGTTTTTGAGACATTGCATTTTTTGAGGGGTATACCCACCACTGTTGTTGGCCTTTGTTTCAATAAATTGTTTGAGATAAAGAAACCACCATTGCATGCTTGTACTTAAATGCCCTACTTTCATGATATAATATGACTGTAGCGTGAACTTTTAACATTTTCCATAAATTTCACCCAAAAGCCAAATATCCCTAACTTTTTGTGAGTAGTGTATGGCCATTTTTGTGCTCATATTATGGCAATAATTCCTGGCCCAACCATAGGTCTAATGACCCAAAATGAAAGTATCATCTTCCATTGTTTCGGATCATTAGACCTGCAGTGGGGCTTAGGACTTGTGGCTGTACTACAGGTGCACCCTCATTAGGCTAGGGAGAAACTTGCCTAGACTGTAGGCAGGGTCTGTAGGCAGAGTACCAGAAGATCCTCCGGTGGGCCCAAACTCTCAAAATAATGGACATCTATGTTCCTGGATGCAATTAGAGTGCGCCATCCGAATTATTTTCTCTGGTGAGCACAAGGAACTTCAGTCCAACACTGACTGTAGTGTCAGTGTTGGGTTCAATAAGTCATGTTAAAAATGCAATTCTGTGTAAATTGCCTTATCACCCTGACATTCTGCTGTTACTTTTCATTACCTAACCAAAATATGTATTGATAAGATGTTGGCATTCAATATGGTTGCTCTCTATCTTTACATATCAGTTATCGAGGAAAGAATTTAGAGATATTTTGATTTGCATAAAGATGAGATTAAAAATGTAATTATTGAGTTGAGACATTGTGAGTGGTTAGGTTTCTTGGCAAAACAGTATAATTTTCACTAATTTCTTCACATTAATATTTCAGTCTTAGGCCTCATGCACACGGCCGTTGTGCCGCCGTTCTGCGCATTGGGGACCGCAATTTGCGGTCCACAGTGCACAGGCAACGTCCGTGCGGTGGCTGGGATAAATTGAGACCCATGTTATATTTTTTTGCAATGCTTTTGTGGGGTTCCGTGCCTCCGTTCCGCACCGTAGCTTCGGATTGCGAACCCATTGAAGTGAATGGGTCCGCATCCGTGATGCAGGGAGCACACGGCCAGTGGCGCATATTGCGGACCCGCTGTTTGCGGGCCGCAATACGGCCACGGCCGGGCAATAGCCGTTTGCATGAGGCCTTAATGATACATATTTTCTTAGAATATCTTTATCCCTGCTGCTAGTGCAAAGGGAATGGCATTTCACTTGTGCAGATATATTTGATCTGACTTTAATTAAAAGGCAGCTCAGCAGAGAACAGTGATAAAAGGGACACACGTCTATTTGGTTTGATTTCCTGTCATTCTGTAGAATAGATTAGCTAAGGCTTATCTGAAAAACAGCAAATAAGCACATACATACACCCAGCCTCTCAAACAAATGAGAACCTGTCTTCTTAAGGGCACTAAATTGATTTTGCAAAACTTAATGTAGCCATTAGGTGGAATCAGGGGTGTAGATATACGCTCATGGGCTCTGGTGCAAGAGTTCAGTTTGGACCATCTAGCCTCAATACCGTTTCCTAACACCACATCTCTGGTACAATAATACCTATACAATCTATAATAAAGTGTCATTGTACTACATAAAGAGACTGATATCACATTTAAGCCCTTCACAACTGCCATACGACTATATACGCGCTGGCTGCACATACCCCGTGCAGCTAGCACGTGTATAGACATCATGGCAGCTCTTTAATCCAAGCGCTGCAAAGCGATTTGATTAAAGCTTCTGCCCCATGACTGCCCCATGACAGCATAGAGTGCAGTAATGCCAGCAAGGGACCAGAGTGGTCCCTTGCAAGCAATCGATCCGATTGGTTAGTCTGTGCAGACTAACCAATCAGATCGCAGCAGTGTTAAAGTGCCTGTTCCAGGCTCTGATCTGCGCTCTGCAGATCAGAGCCTGAAATCAGGTAATGTGTCCTGGCTGCAGATCAGAGCCTGAAATCAGGTAATGTGTCCTGGTGCCCCCCGATCTGTGCCCCCCAGTGCGCCTCCAACCGCCCCCCGTGAGCCCTGCCTCCGCCATCTGTCCCCGCCTGCCCCTGATGCAGTTCCCCCATCCATGTATCCTGCCCCTGATGCAGTCCTCCCCTCCCCCATCCATGCATCGTGCCCCCTTAATGCTGGCTGTACCCCCCCTTTCCAGCGCTGCCCCATTTGTGCCCCCTGCCCCGATGAGGTCCCCCTGCTGTATTTGATGGCGGTGGCTCCATTCCTGAGCCGCCGCCATCAGCAGCGAGTGTCAGCTGTATGCTGACACTCTGCTGTAACCCCTTAGAGGCTGCGGCAGAGGGGGCTCTCTCTCTCAACCATCGGGCTGCCGCGCTGTGATGGTTGCAAGAGCATTGCAAAGTATAGTACAGCCATCAGCCCCACTGGATCTTCAAGATCCAAGTGAGACTTGATAAAATAAAATAAAAAATATAATAAAAGTAAAAATAAAAAAATAAAAATGTAAATTTAAAAAATAAATTGCCTTTTCCTATAAAAAAATGAAAAAAATACACATTAGGTATAACCGCGTCTGTAACGACCGTCTCTATAAATATATCACATGAGCGACGCCGTCCTATAAACACCATCAAAAATTTAATAAAAATCATAAAAAGTGCAACACTGAGCGATAAAAAAGGTGTATGTCAAACAAATACCAATAAAACCATCACCTCAACCCGCAAAAAATGAGACCCTACATAAAAAAATTGCTAAATAAATAAAAAAACTATAGCTCTCAGAACATGGAAACACTAAAACATCTTTTTTTTTATTTCAAATATGCTTTTATTGTGTTAAAGTGAAATAAAAGTGTACATATTAGGTATCGCCGTATCTGCAACAACATGCTCGATAAAAATATCACATGACCTAACTCCTCCTAAACTCCTAAAAAAAAAAAAAAACTGTGCCAAAAAAGCATTTTTTTGGTCACATTGCCCGATAAAGTGTAATAATGAATGATCAAAAAATCCTATGGTATCCTACCCAAATGGTACCAATGGTAGCAATTAAAACCTCAACTCTTTCTGCAAAAAACGAGCCCCTGCACAAGACGATTGGCAGAAAAATTAAAAAAATATGGCGTTCAGAAAATGGACACACAAAAACATAATTTATTTTTCAAAAATGCTTTATTATGTAAAACTTAAACAAACAAACAAGCAAAGTAGACATATTTGATATCATTACGTCCGTAACAACGTGATCTATAAAAATAGCAGATGATCTACCCTGTCAGATGAATCGTGTAAAAAATAAAAAATAACAAAAAGGTGCCAAAACAGCCATTTTTTGGTTACCTTGCCTAGCAAAAAACGTAATATAGAGCAATTAAAAATCATATGTACCCCAAAATAGTACCAATAAAACTGGCACCTTATCCCCTAGTTTCCAAAATAGGGTCACTTTTTGGGAGTTTCTACTGTGGGGGTGCATCAGGGGGGCTTAAAATGGGACATGGCATCTAAAAACCAGTCCAGCAAAATATGCCTTCCAAAAGCAATGCAGTGCTCCTTTTCTTCTTCGCCCTGCCGTGCTCCCTTACATCAGTTTGCGACCACATGTGGGGTGTTTCTGTAAACCGCAGAATCAGGTTAATAAGTATTGAGTTTTGTTTGGCTGTTAACCCTCAATTTGTTAAAGAAAAAAAAATGTAATAAGATGGAAAATCTGCCCAAAAAGTGAAGTTTAGATATTTTATCACCATTTTCCTTTAATTCTTTTGGAACACCTAAAGGGTTAACAAAGTTTGTAAAATCAGTTTTGAGTAACTTGAGGGATGTAGTTTCTACAATGGGGTCAAATATGGGGGTATCCACTATGTAAGCCCCATAAAGGGACTTCAGACCTAAACGTGTACTTAAAAAGTGAGTTTTGGAAATTTTCTTAAAAATTTTAAGAATTGCTTCTAAACTTCTAAGCCTTCTAATGTCCTAAAAAAAAAAAAAAAAGACGTTTCCAAAATGATGCCAACATAAAGTAGACATATGGGGAATGTTAAGTAACAAATATTTTATGAGGTATTTCTTTCTGTTTTAGAAGCAGAGAAATAGAAATTTTGAAAATTGTGATTCTTTCTAAATTTTTGGTACATTTTGGATTTTTTCATAAATAAAGCTGAAATATATTGACTCAAATTTATGACTATCATGAAGTACAATGTGTCACGAGAAAACAATCTCAGAATGGCTTGGATAAATAAAAGTGTTCCAAAGCTATTACCACATAGGCCCCTTTCACACGAGCTAGTATTCCGCGCGGGTGCAATGCGTGAAGTGAACGCATTGCACCCACACTTAATCCTGACCCATTCATTTCTATGGGGCTGTTCACATGAGCGGTGATTTTCACGCATCACTTATGCATTGCGTGAAAATCGCAGCATGCTCCTCTTTGTGCGTTGCGGTGCGATAATCCACCAAACGCAGGCAGCATAGAAGTGAATGGGGTTGCGTGAAAATCGCAAGCATCTGCAAGCAAGTGCGGATGCGGTGCGATTTTCACGCACGGTTGCTAGAAGACGATCGGGATGGAGACCCGATCATTATTATTTTCTCTTATAACATGGTTATAAGGGAAAATAATAGCATTCTGAATACAGAATGCATAGTAAAATAGCGCTGGAAGGGTTAAAAAAAATATATATTTTAACTCACCTTAATCCACCTGCTTGCGTAGCCCGGCATTTCCTTCTGTCTTGATCTTAGCTTTTTGTAGCAACAAGGACCTTTGGTGACATCACAGTCATCACATGATCCATCACATGATCTTTTACCATGGTGATGGATCATGTGATGACTGTGACGTCACCAAAGGTCCTTGTTGCTACAAAAAGCTAAGATGAAGACAGAAGGAGATGCCGGGCTACGCAAGCAAGTGGATTAAGGTGAGTTAAATTATTATTATTTTTTTTAACCCCTCCAGCGCTATTTTACTATGCATTCTGTATTCAGAATGCTATTATTTTCCCTTATAACCATGTTATAAGGGAAAATAATACAATCTACATAACACCGATCCCAAGCCCTAACTTGTGTGAAGAAGTTCGGGTTTGGGTACCAAACACGCGCGATTTTTCTCACGCGAGTGCAAAACGCATTACAATGTTTTGCATTTGCGCGGAAAAATTGCAGGTGTTCCCGCAAGGCACCCGCACATTTTCCCGCAACGCCCGTGTGAAAGGGGCCATAAAGTGACGCATGTCAGATTTGTAAATTTTGACCTGGACACTGGGGCATCAATGACCCTTGGTCATGAAAGTGTTAAAATAAGATGTCTCAAGCATCAAAACATATTGGACCATTGCATTTATGAAAGATTTACCTGTTACCCTAGGTGAAAGCTAAAGTAACCTAAACGCTACAGCTAATAATCCTCCTGACAACAGGAAAAATCTTCACAACTCCAATAAGAAAATCAAAACAAATCACCTGTTTCAGGCATCCTACATATTTTCTAAAGGCTATGTTCAAACTAGCGTTTTTCTGTTCATTGTAAGATCAGAACAAGTGGACAGAAGAACTAACTGAATAACAGATGCAGTCATGCAGACTTGTCTGCATCCATCATCATAGACTCAATGTTAAAATAAAGATGGAAGCTTTCTTCCGTTACATTTGTTTACCTTTAAAAAAAATCATGTGCCCATTATACCCATCTCTCCCAGGACAGACGCATTGCAGGTCCCTTTTTCCATGTGATGCATACCTTGTAAGTTCCTGAGGACGGGAATGTAGGTATGAGCACGTCCCACTCCTCCAGGGTTGCCAAGCTCCACTTCAGTAACTTCTGGACAAGTGATCTAAAAATCACAGATCAGACCAATTTTAAAGCCAAATCCCACCATAAAGAACATAAATGGCTGTTATAGTATTTATTTATTTTTTCGGCATTTAACTGAGGGGGTATATCATGTGATATTTCTATAAGTTGAACACTGTAGAGAGATCAGCTCTTTGCTGGTCATGCCTCCTCACCTCACTCATTCCAGCAGGCGTGCGGCACTCAGCTTCACCTCCATCACATCTGTCCCCGTACAACTCTGCCAGACGGGAGTGGGACCACTCCCTCTCCTGGCTGCGCCTGCACACATACATGTTCTGCCTCCGCCCCCACCCTATGTGGACTTACTTAGCCGCCGGCGCCGGCCACAGGTATTGTAAATCACTCAAGGCTTTAACTCTGTCTCTCCTGGGGGGCCCGGTGGCAATTGCGTCCGCTGCGACCCCTATAGCTACCCCACTGGGTGGAATTCAAATACTGATTTTCTTGGTTAGTGTAGCAGTGTTATGTAACAGTAGGACAGTAGTCTGTAACACTTTCATGATAGAAACTTGAGGCTGAGATCCAAAGATCTACTCTGACTTACTCTTTGCCTCTGGTAAGAAAATGTTTTGTTGCCGAGTGACCCTCGATCCTCTGTATTCAGTTTGTAAAGGAAAGTTGAAGTTCTTTAGCTAATATAAGGCTACTTTCAGACTAGCATTAATGTTTTCCGGTATTGGGATCCGTCTTAGGGTGCTGAGATGTGGAACAAGATGGATCCATCATGATCCTCAATACAAGTCAATGGGGACGGATCAGATTTCTCTGACACAATCTGACACAATAGAAAACGGATCCTTCCTCTATTGACTTTCAATGGAGTTCATGACGGATCCATCTTGGCCATGTTAAAGATAATACAACCGGATCCACTCATAACATATGCAGATGGTTATATTATCAGTAACGGAAGATTGTTTGCTGAACCCTGCCAGATCTAGCAAAAACTCTAGTGTGAAAGTAGCCTAAGCCATACCTAAAAAAACTGTATTTGAGACAACTATGTAAAATAATAGCTGAACATTTTACTGTAGAAACAGTATGATCTATTGAGAAAGCATTGTGAGCTTGGTTTATGTCAAAAGCACCATTTAGCAATTGGGGAGGGAGTGGGCACCACCTAATGCACATAAGTTCTATGGGTGAACTCCAGCATGCCTATACAAGGCACATCAATTTAAAAAGAAAGAAAAGACATGCAAATTACAGGACGCACACCAAAGTAATACGCTTTATTGGGTCGATAGATTAAAAACACTTAAATACTTCTCATGAGGGTGAAAAAAAGGGTGAACCCCATTAAGGGACTCCCCCACCCCCCAAAAAAATCGAAAAATACTGTAACAAATCAATTCCATGCAAAGAAAACAACCCAAAGTGACACAAGCAAATTTATAACCATACGATATGAAGGGTACAGCACACCAGGCAAAGTATATTGCGCCTATAAAAAAGGACCTCAATTGTAAAATAATAACTCCAAAAGAACAAGTCTAGTGGACCGAATAGTCAAATGAATATAGTGAATGCCAAGATACCTACAAATTATCTGACCTGAGCAATAAAGTGCTAAGTGCGCAAAATCACATGATTAAGTAAAAGTAAAAAACTAAAAAAAACACTATGAATGCCTGATACAAGAACTAATATAGAAATACAAAAAAAGTTCATGAAGGCTGCCAGATTGAACCATGATCCCCAAATGATCTAACCTAGACAAAAAGTGTTATGTGCTAGGAAATAATATGATTACTTCCGATGGCAATAACTATATTTGCATGATACAGGACCACGTGCAAACAGGAGGATTGAATAAAGTGGCAGTGCCTAAAGATAAGAGAATAATGTACTAGATAGGACCTGAATGTGTGCTGGATAAAGTACAGGCTCCTTTTTGTTGCTGCAGGGATTACATCCCACACGTATTGCTGCTTATAGTCTTGTTCTTTCTTTATTAAATGTGATGAGCGCATAGGCAATATTAAAATTTGCAATATTTTGTGAAATTTTAGCTGAATATTCGCCATAAATTCGAAAATTTGTGATTGCAAAAATCGGCAATGTAATATGCACTTATTGTACGTGCAAAGACATGCAAATTAGTAGAATCTGCCTTGTTTTTCAGCTGAAACACTATTTGCATTTCTTTCCCATATGCTTAAGTTTATGCAAATTAGTTTACAAGACAAAACAGTATGGAAAGTTTATTGAATATAATGTTAGGACAATTAGAAAATTTAAATTTTTATGCATCCCTCCTAAGCAGTAAGAGAAGAGTTTAGCTGGCATCCCCCAAAAATGTTTAATTTTTTTTTAGCCCCCTAATGATGGTCTAGGGGCGCAGGTCCCCAAGCCATCCAATCCAAATCAAGCAACTTTGAGGCTTGCTGGCTTTCTCCTTTTGGATAGAGAGCTGGTCTTGTATGCTGATTGTACCGGTCTCATGGATAGGTTGTTGGCTTGCACATATCCGGCTTTTGGCATATAGCCTTTGTGTGATTGTCTGTTATTTTTATGGACCGGTTTATTTACACCGGTCCATAAAATGCACCCCTGGAGTAGAAACTCCCTAAAAGTGACCCCATCTAAGAAACTACACCCCTCAAGGTATTCAAAACTGATTTTACATATGTTGTTAACCCTTTAGGTGTTGCACAAGAGTTATTGGAAAATGGGGATGAAATTTGAGAATTTAATTTTTTTGCCAAATTTTCAATTTTAACACATTTTTTCCACCAACAAAGCAAGGGTTAACAGCCAAACAAGACTGTATCTTTATTGCCCTGACTCTGCCCTTTACAGAAACACCCAATATGTGGCCGTACACTACTGTACGGCCACACAGCGGGGCGTAGAGGGAAAGGTGCGCCGTTTGGTTTTTGGAGGGCTGATTTTTATGGACCGGTTTATTTACACCGTGTCCTGTTTCAACCCCCCTGATGCACCCCTGGAAACTCCCTAAAAGTGACCCCATTTTGGAAACTACGGGGAAACTATTGGACTATTTTTAGGGTACATATGATTTTTGGTTGCTCTATATTACATTTTTGTGAGGCAAGTTTACCAAAAATTGAAATTCTGAAATTTCATCTCCATTTGCCATTAACTGTTGAGGAACACCTAAAGGGTTAATAAAGTTTGTATAATCAGTTTTGAATACCTTGAGGGGTGTAGTTTCTTAGATGGGGTCACTTTTAGGGAGTTTTTACTCTAGGGGGGCATCAGGGGGGCTTCAAAAGGGACATAGTGTCAATAAAAAAGGCCATCAAAATCGGCCTTCCAGAAACCATGTCGGTCCTTTCCTTTTGCGGCCTCCCTTTTACTGATACAGCAGTTTTCAACCACAAATGTGGCATTTCTGTAAACTGCAGTATCAGGGTAATAAATATGAACTTTTGTTTGGTTGTTAACCCTTGTTTTGTTACAGGAACAAAACTGATTGAAATGGAAAAGTGCCAAAAATAGCGGTTTTGGCACCGTTTTTTTTACCGTGTTAATCTGGGGGGTTAGGTCATAGGATATTTTTATAGAGGAGATTCTTACGGACATGGCGATACCTAATAAGTCTTTTTTTACAATTATTTAGGTTTTTGACTATATTATTCTTTTTGATCCAACATTTTTTTGGGGTATCTCTAAAGTCTAAGTGTCATTTTTTTTTTTTCCGATTATCTTATGTGGGGGCTCAATTTTTGTGGGATGAGCGGACGGTTTTATTGGCACTATTTTGGGGACTATATGACTTTTTGATCGCTTGCTATTAAACTTTCTATTATGTAAGGTAACAAAAAAATCATTTTTTGCACCTTTCATTTTTTGAACGTGTTAATCTGGGGTTTGGGTCATGGGGTATTTTTATAGAGGAGATTCTTACGGATGCGGCGATACCTAATAAGTCTACTTTTTTACATTTATTTAGGTTTTAGACTATATTATCCTTTTTGATACAAAACATTTTTTTTGTATCTCTAAAGTCTAAGAGTAATTTTTTGCGTGATAAGAGGACAGTTTTATTGGCACTATTTTGGGGGCTATATATCTTTTTGATCGCTTGCTATTAAACTTTTTATTATGTAAGGTGACAAAAAAAATCTTTTATTGCACCTTTTTTTTTCTGGACTGTGTTAATCTGGGGGGTTAGGTCATGGGGTATTTTTATAGAGGAGATTATTACCGACGCGGCGATACCTAATATGTCTACTTTTAATTATTTTTGTTTTTTTCGGGGTCCCAAGTCTGAGAGCCATTTTTTTTTTTCCGATGTCAGTGCTAAATTG
This sequence comes from Bufo gargarizans, assembly GCF_014858855.1. NCBI lineage: Eukaryota > Metazoa > Chordata > Amphibia > Anura > Bufonidae > Bufo > Bufo gargarizans. The sequence goes on along the minus strand of NC_058085.1, from coordinate 164,722,252 downwards.
GGATATAAATTTAGTACTCCATGGAAGTGTGATACTCCCTGAAGCAAACAATAATGCAGAGGCCCGGATGATCGTGGCGCGTGTCACATTGAGTTGTGGTGTCCTTCCGTTATCCCCCTCCTGTGACACACTCTGCACCTTTTTTGTGTTCGTCCCTTCTTTCCAGTATGGGGGACCACACCTGGAAAGTGTTGGCCAGGGACGATCCGGGCGCCTACAGTTCCCAAGGTACTCCGGCCTCCTCTTTCCCGGTCTGAAAAGATCAGGGCCTTGAGGACTGCCTCATAGAACTGGAGGAATGTCCCTGTGTTGCCAGCGCTCCAGGACAGCACAGTTGTACATGGCAACCTGTACCAAGTAGACTGCAACTTTTTTGTACCATGCCCGGGTTTTGCGCATGGCGTTATATGGCTTGAGGACTTGATCAGAGAGATCTACTCCTCCCATATACCGATTGTAGTCAACGATACAATCGGGCTTGAGGACCGTTGCTTCGGTACCTCGCACAGGGACAGGGGTGATGCCATTACCATGAATTGTGGATAGCATAATGACATCCCTCTTGTCCTTATACCTGACCAGCAACAGGTTTCCAGTGGTAAGGGCACAGGTCTCACCCCTGGGGATAGATACCTGGAGGGGGAGGGCAGGGAGGCCGCATTGATTTTTCCGCATGGTCCCACAAGCGGACGTGGATCTGGTGGCAAGGGACTGGAACAAGGGGATACTGGTATAAAAGTTATCCACGTAAAGGTGGCAACCCTTATCTAGCAGTGGGTACATAAGGTCCCACACAAGTTTCCCGGTAACACCCAGAGTGGGGGGACATTCTGGGGGGTTGAATCCGGGAATCTCGCCACTCGTATACACGAAATTTGTACGTGTACCCTGAGGTACTCTCACAAATTTTATATAGCTTCACGCCATACCTCGCCCGTTCGGAGGACACATACTGGCGGAAAATGATTCTCCCCTTGAACGCAATGAGAGACTCATCAACCGCGACCTCCCTTCCAGGTACATAGGCCTCCATGAATTTGGCCCCAAAGTGATCGCTGACTGGCTGTATCTTATACAGACGGTCATGGGCAGGATCACCTCGGGGGGGGGGACATTTTGTATTATCTGAATAATGCAGACATTTCCGGATGGCCTCAAACCGGGAGCGTGTCATGGCCGTAATGTAAAGTGGGGTCTGGTATAGGACGTCCCCTAATTAAATTCCACACTGTTATTATTCTGAACATCTCCCTTTCAATTAGTGATTCAATTACACAGAATCAGCAGCATGCATAGTAACATAGTAACATAGTACATAAGGCCGAAAAAAGACATTTGTCCATCCAGTTCGGCCTGTTATCCCGCAAGTTGATCCAGAGGAAGACCCCTCTCTAGTAGCTATAGCCTGTAACATTATTAAGCTCCAGAAATACGTCCATGGCCCTCTTGAATTCCTTTATTGTACGCACCATCACCACCTCCTCAGGCAGAGAGTTCCATATTCTCACTGCTCTTACCGTAAAGAATCCTTTTCTATGTTTGTGTACAAACCTTCTTTCCTCCAGACGCAGAGGATGTCCCCTCGTCACAGTCACAGTCCTGGGGATAAATAGCTGATGGGATAGATCTCTGTACTGACCCTTGATATATTTATACATATTAATTAGATCTCCCCTCAGTCGTCTTTTTTCTAAAGTGAATAACCCTAATTTTGATAATCTTTCAGGGTACTGTAGTTGCCCCATTCCAGTTATTACTTTAGTTGCCCTCCTCTGGACCTTCTCCAGCTCTGCTATGTCTGCCTTGTTTACAGGAGCCCAGAACTGTACACAGTACTCCATGTGTGGTCTGACTAGCGATTTGTAAAGTGGTAGGACTATGTTCTTATCACTGGAATCTATGCCCCTTCTGATGCAACCCATTATCTTGTTGGCCTTGTTGGTTTTTGCAGCTTAGTTTGCTGTTTATTAAAATTCCTAGATCCTTTTCCATGTCAGTGTTACCGAGTGTTTTACCATTTAGTATGTACGGTTGACTTGCATTTTTCCTTCCCATGTGCATAACTTTACATTTATCAGTGTTAAACCCCATCTGCCACTTATCTGCCCAAGCCTCCAGTCTATCCAGATCCCTCTGTAGTAGTATACTGTCCTCATCAGTGTAAATTACTTTACACAGTTTAGTGTCATCTGCGAAAATTGATACTTTACTATGCAAGCCTTCTACAAGATCATTAATAAATATATTGAAGAGAATAGGGCCCAATACTGACCCCTGAGGTACCCCACTAGTGACAGTGACCCAATCTGAGTGTGTACCGTTAATAACCACCCTCTGTTTTCTATCACTGAGCCAGTTACTTACCCACATACAGATGTTTTCTCAAGTCATGTCATGACTGTTGGGTCTGTTTGATTTCTATTACTCTACTACACCTGCTAGTAAATTATTTTCAATGTATAAATATCATTTCTACTAAAAACATTGATTGATCAGGTTAGTGATGTCTGACTGCTATTATTTTGAACACAACTGTATCTTCCCTGTAAGTTAACACCCAAGCATTAAAAGTTCTTAAGGTGTACCTACATAATTGCAAATTTTTTTTTTTCGATTTCTAATGTTGTCACAAAAAGAGGCCCCTTAAGTTCCTGCCCCCTAAGCACTATTCACTACCATGCCTAGAGAATCTGTTCACATCAGATGTGTATGCGGTTAACGTATACGGATTTGTATTGTATGCACTGCATTGAACCCTGCCTTGAGGAGAGCACAACCACCTGCTCCTGCCCATACCCTCTGCTGAAATCTGTTTCATAGAACATGAGTGCAGAATAGCTTGCCCCAACATTCTATGCAGAGGTTCAAGCGAAGCTCAGCGAGAACAGTATATGTACACCACATCCATTCTTTGTGTTCTGGAATGAATAGCATTCAGGAGGCAGGAATTTCAGGGGCCTCTTTTTGTGATAAAATATAAAAATCAATAAATGATATTAGATTTTTATTTATTTATGTATCTAAACGTTCACTTTTTTTTTTTTAAAGAGTTAGATATGATTTAAGTTGGGTTTGCCCATCTGTAGATAGCACTTGTCATTCATCATCAGTAGAGAGTAAAAATCCATTTGGCTTAGGGGGAGTTTGAATCACTGTTTATTTTTCTGTTCTTCTGATCGTCAGAAAAACTGAAGAAAAAAACAAAAACAGGATCTTGTAAAAAAAAAAAAAATGTATCCTGTGCATCAGTTATGCAGAGTTGGCATCCTTTTGAGCCTTATTCATTTGAGATTTATTTTCTTAGACTGAAAAAATTTAGAGGTTAGAACAATGTCCGTCTCGGCGTCCCTCATGATGAATATTTCAAGCAATAAAAACATTGAAGATTATTTACACGCAGTTTGTGAGTATGGAATATATTGCTCAATGAATATTATGAGGTATTTGGAATATACAAGTCTGTATATTTGTGAGATTCCCTGTAAGTGCTGTATTATACCTGCAGAAGGTCAGCCAGATCATCGCTAACAAGAGTTCATAGGAATGGTCTTTAGCAATGATTTGTGTAAGAAGCAAAACAGACCCAAAGCATGATTGACCCCCCCCCCCCCCCGCCATGCTTCACAGTAGGCAAGGTGTTCTTTTCTTCATAGACCTTGTTCTTCCTCCTCCAAACATAGGGTTGATCCATGGGCCCAAAAAGTTCTAATTTTGTTTCATCAGTCCACAGAACACTATCCCAAAACTTTTGTGGTTTGTCCACATGACTTTTGGCATACTGCAGTCGACTCTTCTTATTCTTTGGAGACAGCAAGGGGGTGCGCCTGGGAGTTCTGGCATAGAGGCCTTCATTACGCAGTGTGCACCTTATTGTCTGAGCTGAAACTTTAGTACCCACATCTGACACATCTTTTTTCAGTTCCTCAGCAGTCACACGGGGACTTTTCTCCACTTTGCGCTTCAGGTAGCGCACAGCAGTCGAAGTCAGCATCTTATAGCGTTTCAACAGTGCCCTTTGCCTTGAATTTGTGAATGATGCTTCCTATGGTGTCTCTTGGTATGTTTAACATCTTTGCAATCTTCTTATAGCCATTGCCCTTCCTGTAAAGAGAAATCACCTCTTCTCTTGTCTTCCTGGACCATTCTCTTGACTTCACAATGTTTGTAAACACACCAGTAAATGTCTAGAAGGAGCTGAGTATCACAATCCTTTTAAATCTGCCTAATTGGTGCTTATTATGCTTGATTGCTGCTCCTTGACATCCACAGGTGTTTTCAATACCTGATCGAAAACACTTGAATGAACCTCTGTTCTTAAGAGTGGTAGTCTTTAAGGGGTTGAATAATTGTCTCAATGAAGAAATCACCAAAAAAAACCAAAAAAAAACATTTAATACTGTATTACAAAAACACTTGATGCCATTTTAGTTGCATTTGGTTCTTTAAAAAGTTCTTGTAAGATTTCATTCTGAACACAATTACAAATGTACACTAAATTCCCTAAAACCCTTTACAGCATTGGGGGCTGAATAATTTTGAACACAACTGTATCTGTGGTAAGCTCATAATGCATTAGGATGGCTGTATATGGTGCAGATTTATGAGCAGAAAATCTGCATGAAATCTACACAAAAAATCTTCACTATTTAGCAGGTTTTTGTTGCATTTTTGTGTGGTCATTATGCTGTTTTTGGTGAGGATTTAATGCAGATTTTCCTCAGATCTCATCCTTCAGTTAAAATGGATGAAATCTGCACAAGGAAACACAAAAATTGACATTCTACAGATTTCAAAATCTGCACAACAGGTCAGTTTACATACCTAAGAACAAAGCAAAGTGTACATGAGATTTCTCTAATCATATATATTTTGCTGGTACTGTATTATGCTGTGGTTTTTCCACAACAAAATCCATGTGGAAAACATGCACATAATCTACATTGTTTTCAGGCACCCTTAAAGGACATTCACATGATGGCTATTTCCGCAAAAATTTGGGTGGCTGCACCCTTTCTGCCTCCCATACATCTAAATGATAGGCAGTGCTAAGGATTGTGGAGCCGTATAGCAGAAGCCACACCGAGAAGGGACATCTCTATTCTATTCTTCTTCATCATTGAGATGTATGGGAGGCAGAAAGGATGCGCCCATCGATGGGTTTTTAGCAAAATGTCTGCGCAGCTGTCCATGCCAAAATTCTGTTGAAAAAGCTGTCCCCTTAATCTTCCACCTTTAAAGTCATAAGATCCATCTGCAACGGGCAGGGTCTTACCAGGAGTCCTTTAAAGTGAAAAAGTCCCTGGGCTGTTGTGACGCCACTTGCTTTCCAGCGAGTGGTTGACAGCATCTGTGGTATACCTTGCCCCTTAGAAGGTTTCAATGAAATATGTCCCTCTTATAGAGGAAGTAAATGTGACGCCAGTTACAGTTAAGCAACGAGGACATGGAGTTCCCTTTATATATGGTAATGTTGGCTTGCCAGAGTGGTGTAGAGTGGCCTACAATGTCTCTGTAGATGTTGTATACACGTGTCACGGTGTTCCTACCTGGATATCATTGGATCCCAGACGTGGTGTAGTCCTTAACAGTGCAAAAAGGGGTAGTTGAATTTAGATGATGAACAAGTGGAATAAATGAAGTCCAGACTTGTAGGAACGTTGAACACAACTTTACTTGGCATAAACGGTAATCCAAACACAGTTTCCAAACTGTATCTTTGTCATCAGAAGGTATTGGCATAATCTGTCAGACAAATACTTCTATGCAACAAGCTCAGACTTGCTATGCTAGCTGGAGTAAATAGGAACTTTCCTCTTCTGCTGGAACTTAGTTTAGCTGTCTGTAGTCTGTCTCTTACTTTAATTCTTGTCCTGGCTTTGAGTACCTGAAACTCTAGCTTCAGCTTGGATGAAGGCAATGCAAGCCCAGGAGGGGACAAGAAACCATTTAGACTTCATAGGCAGGGCCTCTGGGCCTAGCAGAGCAGGCAGTGATCTGCTAACCAACACACAACCTCTCCCTAAGGAGGGTGGAATAGGCACTCACCATCCAGCAGGGACGAGAACCTGCTGCTTCCCCATACATGGGTTACTCTGAACTGACTAACTAAACTCCTCCCTCTCTAGAGACGGCTGGAAAGAACTAGAAGGTTCCTCTCCAGAGACACTACCTCTGCTCAGATGTGCTGCCACCCTCTGGTGAACCAGGAACATTACATGTAAACATCAGTTTTGCAAGGAAATTAATATACACATTGCAGGAAATGGCAGTAACTTTATATGAGATGACACAGGATGCACCAACCAAGATTGTGCCAGATTGTGTCAGTGAAAACGGATCTGTCCCCATTGACTTACGGATCCGTTTGGCTCAGTTTCATCAGACGGAGTGTCTGTCTCCAAAGCGGAATGGAGGCTGAACTGATGCAAACTGATGCATTCTGAGCGGATTCTTTACCATTAAGAATGCATTAAAATGCAAACTGATCCGTTTTGGACCGCTTGTGAAAGCCCTGAACGGCTCTCACAAACAGAAAGCCAAAACGCGAGTGTGACAGTAGACTTATCTGGTTTTAAAAGCCTTTGGATGCTGCTAGTTTTTAACTTGATACTGTTCATGGCTAAGTCTAGGCAAGCTAGTTTCTGTCCAATATATTTCTAAATTTTACGATATATAGGTAACCTGTAATTAGAACATTATATGTTACGTACAGTAGTTCCGAACTAAAGTCTGTGGCCCAAATTTACTAATCATTAACATAGCGTAAGCTTAGACAGACTATCTAGACCTGTACCAGATGACAAATCTGGTGCATGGGTAAACACTTATAGTAATGGACAAACATCGGCAGGGACGTTTCACAAACGCGCGTTCGCGGTCAAATCTTTGCGAACCGCACGTTCGCGGCAGGCCCCATTACTTTAATGTCAGGCGGACCTTAAAAACTTTCAGGTCATATTTGCAGCCATCAAATCCTTACTAGAAGTGCACAAATAGTCCCACAACATGGACAGTGACATACCAGAGGGGGATCAATGGCAAAAATTCCCACAAAAAATATGTATTTTAATCAGTGGCCATTTTTATGCGCCTTAAAGGGAAACACTCAAAAATGTGCCTTGCTGGAGCCTAGAAAAAAATTATTTTAGGCCTTGGGAGTACAGACCCCAAAAATTAGGCATTCACCTGACAGAAAAGAACAAGTAATTATGTGGCTGGAGGTATAATAGACGGTCAGTGGATAGCAATTTTACTGTAGGCCAGTACAGGCCCCAAAAAGTAGGCATTTACCTGACAGAAAAGAACAAGCGATTATGTATCTGGAGGTATATTAGACGGTCAGTGGATAACAATTTTACTGTAGGCCAGTACAGGCCCCGAAAATTAAGTATTCAGCTGACAGAAAAGAACAAGTGATATATGACTGGAGGTATGTTAGACGGTCAGTGGATTACAATTTTTACTGTCAGGTTTCTGTGATGTAAAAAAGAGACAAAGATAAATCATTTCAGAACTTTTTCCACCTTTAACGTGACCTATAAACTGTACCACTCAATTGAAAAACGATTAGAAATTTTTTAGGTGGAGGGAAGAAAACAAAAATAACTAAAATAATGTGGTTGCATAAGTGTGCACAACTGGGGATGTAGCTGTGTTCAGAATTAAGAAATCACATTCAAAATCATGTTAAATAGGAGTCAGCATACACCTGCCATCATTTAAAGTGCCTCTGATTAACCCCAAATAAAGTTCAGCTGCTCTACTTGGTCTTTCCTTAAATTTTCTTAGTCGCATCCCACAGCAAAAGCCATGGTCCACAGAGAGCTTTCAAAGCATCAGAGAGATCTCATTGTTAAAAGCTATCAGTCAGGAGAAGGGTACAAAAGAATTTCCAAGGTATTAGATATACCACGGAAAACAGTCACAGCCATCATCAAGTGGAGAACATATGGCACAACAGTGACATTACCAAGAACTGGACGTCCCTCCAAAATTGATGAAAAGACAAGAAGAAAACTGGTCTGGGAGGCTACCAAGAGGCCTACAGCAACATTAAAGGAGCTGCAGGAATATCTGGCAAGTACTGGCTGTGTGGAAATGTGACAACAATCTGGGCTATGGGCAGAGTGGCAAGACGAAAGCCTTTTCTTAGGAAGATAAACATCCAAGCCAGGCTACATTTTGCAAAAACACATCTGTTTCTCCCAAAAGCATGTGGGAAAAGGTGTTATGGTCTGATGAAACCAAGGTTGAACTTTTTGGCCATAATTCCAAAAGATATGTTTGGTGCCAAAAACAGCACTGCACATCACCAAAAGAACACCATACCCACAGTGAAGCATGGTGGTGGCAGCATCATGCTTTGGGGCTGTTTTTCTTCAGCTGGAACTTGGGCCTTGGTTAAGCTAGAGGGAAATATGAACAGTTCTAAATACCAGTCAATATTGGCACAAAACCCTCAGGATTCTGCTAGAAAGCTTAACATGAAGAGGAACTTCATCTTTCAGCATGACAGCGACCCAAAGCATATATCCAAATCAACAAAGGAATGGCTGCACCAGAAGAAAATAAAAGTTTTGGAATGGCCCAGCCAGACACCAGACCTGAATCAGATTGAAAATCTATGGGGTGATCTGAAGAAGTCTGTGCACAGGAGATGCCCTCACAATCTGACAAATTTTGAGTGTTTTTGCAAAGAAGAGTGGGCAAATCTTGTCAAAATGTGCCATGCTGATAGACTAATACCCCAAAAGACTGAGTGCTGTAACAAAATCAAAAGGTGCTTCAACAAGGTGTTAGTTTAAGGGTGTGCACACTTATGCAACCATATTATTTTATTTTTATATTTTTCTTCCCTCTACCTAAAAGATTTCAGTTTTTTTTTTCAATTGAGTTGTACAGTTTATAGGTCACATTGAGGCCTCATGCACACGACCGTTGTGTGCATCCGTGGCCGTTGTGCCGTTTTCCGTTTTTTTTCACTGACCCATTGACTTTCAATGGGTCTGTGGAAAAATCGGAAAATGCACCGTTTGGCAGCCGCATCCGTGATCCGTGTTTCCTGGCCGTGAAAAAAATAGGACCTGTCCTATTTTTTTCACGGCCAACGGTTCACGGACCCATTCAAGTCAATGGGTCCGTGAAAAATCACGGATGCACACAAGATTGTCATCTGTGTCCGTGATCCGTGTCCGTGATCCGTGTCCGTTTTTTCCTATCATTTCAATGGCAAACTTGACTTAGATTTTTTTTTCATTTTTCATGTCGGTGGATCCTCCAAAAAACAAGGAAGACCCACGGACGAAAAAACGGTCACGGATCACGGACCTACGGACCCCGTTTTTGCGGACCTTAAAAAAAAACGGTTGTGTGCATGAGGCCTAAAGATGGAAAAAGTTCTGAAAAGATTTATCTTTGTCTCATTTTTTTACAGCACAGAAACCTGACATTTTAACAGGGGTGTGTAGCCTTTTTATATCCACTGTATATTAGACGGTCAGTGGATAACAATTTTACTGTAGGCCAGTACAGGCCCCAAAAAGTAGGCATTCACCTGACAGAAAAGACCAAGTGATTATGTGGCTGGAGGTACATTAGGCAGTTACTGAATAACAATTTTACTGTTGGTCAGTGGAGTACAGGCCCCAAAAATTGGGCATTCACCTGACAGAAAATAACAAGTGATTATGTAGCTGGAGGTATATTAAAAGGTTAGTGGATAACAATTTTTACTGTAGGCCAGTACAGGCCCCAAAAAAGTGATTATGTGGCTGGAGGTACATTAGGCGAACTGAAAAACAAATTTTTTATTTTTTTTGTTATATAATTCTTTTATTATCCAACATACAAAAAAAAAAAAACATATACATCATATACAACTGAATAACAATTTTACTGTAGGCCGGTGGAGTACAGGCCCCCAAAATTATGCATTCACCTGACAGAAAATGCCTTTTATGCCACTGTATATACATAGGACAAGGACAATTCTTTGTTCTGGGTGGTGGCAGATATGTGTGGGCTGGCATGAGGAAATTCAATTACACGTGGTTGTTACAGGTGTTGAATTCCTCCTAGATCCATGCCTCATTTATTTTTAGAAATGTGAAGTAGTCCACACTGTTGTGAGCTAGGCAAGTGCGCTTATCGATCATGATCCCCCCTGCTGCGCTGAACGCTCTTTCGGACAGGACACTCGACGAGAGGCAAGCCAAGAGTTCCATGGCAAATTGTGCCAGCTCTGGCCACACCCATTAGTACAGGGGTTCCTCGCTTCTCAGAGCGTCCACATCAGCCTTTAAACCGATGTAGTCGGACACCTGTCGGTCTAGGAATTCCCTGAGGCTGAATCCGGAGGCCGGCTATCGATGGGTTGGCTGCTAGAATGATCTTATATCCGAAGTGACCAACACATCTTCAAACCACCCTCTTCTTGCAGGCACGGTAGGATTTGTACTCGCACCTGTTTCGCTGTGGGTGGAAATTCCTCTACCATCGCCCGCAACAGCAGAATGCAGTATTTCTCACAGCAAGGCCTGGAAATGCTGCATTCTGCAAACCCTCTGTGATGCTGGTAACATGTCCACCATTTTGTCTTTTTACCAAGGGTCTAAGTACGTTGCCACCCAGTACTAGTCCTTGCCTTTTATGCTTTTTATACGGGGGTCCCTCTTCAAACACTGGAGCATGAAGGCCCCAATTTGCACTATCCACCATCATCCTCTCACTCCTCTTCAGACTCTTGCTGACTTGTCTCAAATGGAGTAGCCCCCCTGGGAATTCATTCAGCATTGTGACTTATATAAAACCCCTTAATCAATATTTGGTGGAAGCAGTTCTATCAATCCCCTTAATCAGCATTTTGTGGAAGCAGGTATATAGAAACCCTTAATCAATATTTTGTGTAAGCAGGTATATCGCACTCTAAATCAGTATTTTGTGGAAGCAGGTATATTGCACCCCTCAATCTTTATTTTGTGGAAGCAGGTATATAGAACCCCTTAAACAATATTTGATGGAAGCAGGAATATCAAACCCCATAATCAGTTTTGTGTAAGCAGGTGTATCGTAGGCCTCAATCAATATTTGGTGGAAGCAGGTATAACAATCCCCTTAATCAGTATTTTGTGGAAGCAGGTATATCACACCCCTCAATCAGTATTTTGTGGAAGCGGGTATCTAGAACCACCTAATCAATATTTGGTGGAAGCAGGTATATTGCACCCCGCGATCTGTATTTTGTTGAAGCAGGTATATCAAACCTCTTAATCTGTATTTTGCAGAAGCAGGTATATTGCAGGCCTAAATCAATATTTGGTGAAAGCAGGAATATCAATTTCCTTAATCAGTATTTTGTGGAAGCAGGTATATAGAACCCCTTAATCAATATTTGGTGGAAGCAGGTATATTGCACCCCGCGATCTGTATTTTGTTGAAGCAGGTATATCGCACCCCTCAATCAGTATTTTGTGGAAGCAGGTATCTAGAACCACCTTATCAATATTTGGTGGAAGCAGGTATATTGCACCCCTCAATCTGTATTTTGTTGAAGCAGGTATATCAAACCCCTTAATCTGTATTTTGCAGAAGCAGGTATATCGCAGGCCTAAATCAATATTTGGTGAAAGCAGGAATATCAATTTCTTTAATCAGTATTTTGTGGAAGCAGGTATATAGAACCCCTTAATCAATATTTGGTGGAAGTAGGTATATCGCAAACCCTCAATCTCTATTTTGTGGAAGAAGGTGAATCGCACCCTTAATTTATTATTTTGTGGAAAAAGGTATATAGAACCCCGAAAACAATATTTTGTGGAAGCAGGTATAGCAATCCCCTTAATCAGTGTTTTGTGGAAGCAGGTATATAGAACCCCTTAATCAATATTTGGTGGAAGCAGGTATATTGCAACCCTCAATCTGTATTTTGCGGAAGCAGGTATATTAAACCCCTTAATCAGTGTTTTGTGGAAGCAGGTATATTATTCCCTGTAATCAGTATTTTGTGGAAGCAGGTATATAGAACCCCTTAATAAATATTTGGTGGAAGCAGGTATATCGCACCCCTCATTCAGTATTTTGTGGAAACAAGTATATAGAACGCCTTAATAAATATTTTGTGGAAGCAGGTATATCAAACCCCTTAATCAGTATTTTGTTGAAGCAGGTGTATCGCAGGCCTCAATCAATATTTGGTGGAAGCAGGTATATCAGTCCCCTTAATCAGTATTTTGTGGAAGCAGGTATATCAATCCCCTTAATCAGTATTTTGGGGAAGCAGGTATATTAATCCCCTTAATCAGTATTTTGTGGAAGCAGGTATATCACACCCCTTAATCAGTATTTTGTTGAAGCAGGTGTATCGCAGGCCTCAATCAATATTTGGTGGAAGCAGGTATATCAGTCCCCTTAATCAGTATTTTGTGGAAGCAGGTATATCAATCCCCTTAATCAGTATTTTGGGGAAGCAGGTATATTAATCCCCTTAATCAGTATTTTGTGGAAGCAGGTATATCACACCCCTCAATCAGTATTTTGTGAGAGCAGGTATATAGAACCACTTAATCAATATTTGGTGGAAGCAGGTATATTGCGACCCTCAATCTATATTTTGCGGAAGCAGGTATATCAAACCCCTTAATCAGTATTTTGCTGTAGCAGGTATATCGCAGGCCTCAATCAATATTTGGTGGAAGCAGGTATATCAATCCCCTTAATCAGTATTTTGTGGAAGCAGGTATATAGAACCCCTTAATCAATATTTGGTGAAAGCAAGTATATTGCACCCCTCAATCTCTATTTTTTGGAAGCAGGTAAATCGCACCACTCATTCAGTATTTTTTGGAAACAGGCATATAGAACCCCTTAATAAATATTTGGTGGAAGCAGGTATATCGCACCCCTCATTCAGTATTTTGTGGAAACAAGTATATAGAACGCCTTAATAAATATTTTGTGGAAGCAGGTATATCAAACCCCTTAATCAGTATTTTGTTGAAGCAGGTGTATCGCAGGCCTCAATCAATATTTGGTGGAAGCAGGTATATCAGTCCCCTTAATCAGTATTTTGTGGAAGCAGGTATATCAATCCCCTTAATCAGTATTTTGGGGGAGCAGGTATATTAATCCCCTTAATCAGTATTTTGTGGAAGCAGGTATATCACACCCCTCAATCAGTATTTTGTGAGAGCAGGTATATAGAACCACTTAATCAATATTTGGTGGAAGCAGGTATATTGCGACCCTCAATCTATATTTTGCGGAAGCAGGTATATCAAACCCCTTAATCAGTATTTTGCTGTAGCAGGTATATCGCAGGCCTCAATCAATATTTGGTGGAAGCAGGTATATCAATCCCCTTAATCAGTATTTTGTGGAAGCAGGTATATAGAACCCCTTAATCAATATTTGGTGAAAGCAAGTATATTGCACCCCTCAATCTCTATTTTTTGGAAGCAGGTAAATCGCACCACTCATTCAGTATTTTTTGGAAACAGGCATATAGAACCCCGTAATCACTATTTTGTGGAAGCAGGTATATCAGTCCCCTTAATCAGTATTTTGAGGAAGCAGGTATATAGAACCCCTTAATCATAATTTGGTGGAACCAGGTATATCACAACCCTCAATCTGTATTTTGCGGAAGCAGGTATATCAAATCCTGTATTCCGTATTTTGTGAAAGCAAGTATATCGCACCCCTCAATCAGTATTTTATGGAAGCAAGTATATCAAACCCCTTAATCAGTATTTTGTGGAAAGAGGTATATTATTCCCCCGTAATCAGTATTTTGAGGAAGCAGGTATATAGAACTCCTTAATCAATATTTGGTGGAAGCAGGTATATCGCACCCCTCAATCTCTATTTTGTGGAAGCAGTTAAATCGAACCCCTCATTCTGTATTTTGTGTAAACAAGTATATAGAACCCCTTAATCAATATTTTGTGAAAGGTGGTATATCAAACCCCTCAATCAGTATTTTGTGGAAGCAGGTGCATCGCAGGCCTCAATCAATATTTGGTGAAAGCAGGTATATCAGTTCCCTTAATCAGTATTTTGTGGAAGCAGTTATATCAATCCCCTTAATCAGTATTTTGTGGAAGCAGGTATATTGCACCCCTCAATCAGTATTTTGTGGAAGCAGGTATATAGAACCCCTTAATCAATATTTGGTGGAAACAGTTATATCGCACCTCTCAATCAATATTTTGTGGAAGATGGTATATCAAACCCCTCAATCAGTATTTTGTGGAAGCAGGTGCATCGCAGGCCTCAATCAATATTTGGTGGAAGCAGGTATATCAGTCCCATTAATCAGTATTTTATGGAAGCAGTTGTATAGAAACATAGAAACATAGAATGTGTCGGCAGATAAGAACCATTTGGCCCATCTAGTCTGCCCAATATATCTGAATCCTATGAATAGTCCCTGGCCCTATCTTATATGAAGGATAGCCTTATGCCTATCCCATGCATGCTTAAACTCCTTCACTGTATTTGCCGCTACCACTTCTGCAGGAAGGCTATTCCATGCATCCACTACTCTCTCAGTAAAGTAATACTTCCTTATATTACTTTTAAACCTTTGCCCCTCTAATTTAGAACTGTGTCCTCTTGTGGTAGTTTTTCTTCTTTTAAATATGCTCTCCTCCTTTACCGAGTTGATTCCCTTTATGTATTTAAAAGTTTCTATCATTATGTATCAATCTTCTTAATCAGTATTTTGTGGAAGCAGGTATATCAATCCCCTTAATCAGTATTTTGTGAAAGCAGGTATATAGAACCCCTTAATCAATATTTGGTGGAAGCAGGTATATTGCAAACCTCAAATCAGCATTTTGTAGAAGCAGGTATATCGCAGGCCTTAATCAATATTTGGTGGAAGCAGGTATATCAAACCCCTTAATCAGTATTTTCTCAAAGTAGGTATATTGCACCCCTCAATCAGTATTTTTTTGGGCAACAGGTATATTACACCCATTGCAAATAGTTGTTCCAATAGCGCTTGTGCCTCTAAATACCTGCAGTATCGCAGCAGAACCGCACACTACTGCTGCACCTTACAAATGCACTATATACTTTCTATGTTAGAAAGTATATTATAGGTATATCACACCCCTCAATCACATTTTTGGGGGGCATTAGGTATATCACACCAGTTGTAATTAGTTATTCCAATAGCGTTTGTCCCTCTATATAGCTGCCATATTGCAGCAGAACCGCACACAACTGCTGCACAATACAAATGCCCAATAATTTACTTTCTATGTTAGAAAGTATATTTTAAGTATATCACACCCCTCAGTATATCACACCTATCCATAGCACACCTATACAAGTCCATAAAATGGGTTTTGTGGCCCTATTAGCTAGCATTTGGTGTCCCTAACAGTCTCTCCCTGCTTCACAAAGCAACCTCTCCCTACACTGGCAAAACACAGAATGTAAAATGGCTTCCAGATGGTGTTCTGTTATACGGTGGGGATGTGTCCATGTGCTGAAACATCTCAATTGGCTGTCCTGTCCCACCTGATGGATGTGTTATGGGTCAAAGATTGGCGCAATGCAAAACAAAATGGCGCATACGAACATTACAATATCAAAGTTTCGCCGCGAAATGACCGCCGGCCATCTTTAAACACTTTTAACCGACTCTATACCAACTTTTTTTTTTTGCTTTGAGACATATTTTTACGCCATAAGCCCAGAACTCTGGCAAAAGTTTGGTAAACCCCACCACTGTCATAAAAATCTCCACCTACTTTCCAATTTGTGCCACCTCTTTCCAAGCATGTGTGAAAATGTACAAAAACCCTAGATATGCCAAATTGCACCAAATTTTGCCAATGTGTGCCACATTTTTAGACAGATTTTTGGCTCAGACACATTAGTAAATCTAGGCCTATGGGGGAAATGTATCAAGTTTTATATGCTGGTTTTCTGTAGTAAAAGGTCGCAACATTTGTTGAGCCAAGCTAGTAGGCGTAGATCAGATTTATCAAATGCAACTTAAAAAAAAAAAATCATAAAAAAATGAGCAGTCCAGTAGTTAGTAATGAAAATAAACGGAGTAACATCTTCAGACAAAAGTAGTATTTTTTAAAATGCACCACATGCAACATGATTTGCATGATGAATTTGGTGCAAATTACAGCAATGTAATGTAAAAAATTCCACTCATGATAAATCTCCCCCTATGACTTACAGAAACAGGCAGTGTTTGGACAAAGTAAGCTGTTAAGATATCTAATAAATAATGTCTCAGTTCTGCAGTATTTGGAGGTTTAACTTAAAATATCTTGGAGACTCTGCCCCCCTTCTTTCCTGGTTTTGACATAAAGAAGAGCTGGAAGGCCTCTGCTGCGGGGCCGGATAAGATGAATGAATAGTAAGTAGTAATCCCATCAATCCTGGCTCTTTTTGTGGGCGGCAGATAAACTTTGAAATAAGGGATTCATCCTCAGAATTTCAGCAGGGAGTCTTTAGGCCTCAGTGTCTGCAAGTCAGATGGGGAACAAATCTGCAGGAGATCAATACATAAATTGAAGTCTTGTTTGGGTTGCAAATGAACCTCTGAGCTGAAATTAAAAGAAAAGAGAATTATCCTGGTTAATAATATTAGCAGAATTATGAACGCTGATATGCATTGACATTTACTGCAGAATAGAAGTTTGATCTCAGAGCTCTGGTTTACATTATTTATATAGTTATTTTTACATCATTTTTAACAGTTTTGTTCAGAAATCATTCACAACATTAGACACAAAGTTTTCTCAGAAAGTAGATAACGTTCTGCTAGCTTATAACCAGACTCAGGACTAGGAACTAGAGGCCAGTGTTACATAGTTACATAGTTGACCCGGTTGAAAAAATATATCCATCAAGTTCAACCAAGGGATAGGTGGGGACGCGAAGTCCAGAAGGAAGTGAGGCTCAGATTTCTACACGTTTTCATAAGCATTAATGCTGTTTACTTTTAAGAATTCATCTAAACCCTTTTTAAAACTGTCCACTGTTTCCTGCTGTGACCATGTCCTGCGGAAATCTATTCCACAGATTTACAGTTCTTACAGTAAAGTTTTGACGCTTCTGGAGACTGAACTTTTTCTTCTCCAGTCAGAGGCAGTGCCCCCTTGTCTTTTGAGGGCATTTTACATGGAACAGTTTTTTCACCATATTTTTTGTATGAACCCAGTAAACAATGAAATGGGAAGAGAGGGAATTTCCGAGGGGTGTATTGATTTTTTTAATTTTTTTTGCCCACTCAGCCATTTACAAAACAACTTTTCATGCTAGACAAATGATTTACCCCTTCACGACATCTGCCATAAAGATTACAAATTAAAAAATAAAGATCATATGCACTGCAACATCCCAAAATACCTGAAGAATTAAAATATAAGCGTATGCATCTTGTACCATAATTCATGACTCACTATTGGCTGGAGTAGATTAGAATTTTGCAGCATGGAGCGCCAGCACCTGCCTCTTAATAAATTAGGCTCATCTTTCTCCAGCACACAGGAGATAGAGAGAAAACAGAGATGGGACCCGCACCTATCAGACATTGTGGGCATAACCTAGCGATATGCCCCCAATGTCCAAGATGGAACAACCCTTTTAAGAGTGAATCTGATTATAGCAATTTTTTCAGGAATACATTTTGTACACTATTTAGTTAGCAGGTTGGTAATGATGGTCTGAAGTAGAAGAGTTATGAGACAGCCAGTTGGGGCCTTTATAAAGATAAATCTTAAATCTTGTTCACTCTTCATAAAATGACTTTTTTTTATTATGTATTTCAGTGCTTTGCTTTCTAACCCCTGTACAATTTTATGACTGAATTGGAAGAGTTGACAGCAAATGCAGAACTTCTCACCTGCTTCCTGCTGTCATGCTCAAGCACTCTCAGCCATTAGCGCTTCTTCGGGCATTTAATTGACCAATCCTACTTAAAGAAGTTTGTTCTGAGGGAAAATTGGAAAACCTGCCGTTATATTAGCAGGGACACTGTTGAAAACCATTCAATCAAGCTGTATCGGTAGAGAGGCTTCCTAGGTGTGATAAGAAACATCCTTACTCACTTTGATGAAAATATCTGGCTTTAATCCATTTTATTGTGTGTGAAGAAATGCCGACCTTTAAACTTTGCTCTTTCACTTGCTCAATATGTTTGGAAAATATTGAATATCATAATGTAACTATAAACTTTATATTCATTTTGTTGCATTCTTGTCTTAATTTCTTTTATAGTGTTTTTGTCTTCTCAAACTGTGATGCCATTGAGATCAAAGGTGTATGTGGGCATTTCTACCTCAATATAGGAGTGATCTCCTCTTGTATACTCATCTAAACAGGCATAATTGTTAACATATACAATGCACCTGTTTTGAGGCAGTTCGGTGAATGAAGGGGCACATCACATGTTGTATAGTCTCTGACCAGCCCTGAAGGAACATGTGATATATTTGTTACCCATTCTAAAGCCTGCCTTATGTGTTTATGTGCATCATTTCAAGCAATTTAGGATTTTGGATGGGTTTTTCTCTAGTTAATTCCGACCCCCTGAGGAACACAACAGGGGGAAATCCTACCATCTGGGTTTGTCCATGGGCTGAGGTCTAAGTAGGGCTTCGCTAGGGTGTTCCCCACACTCCACATCAGCCATTCAAGCCCTGACTTTCTGTTAATTTCCCATTTATTGTGATTATCTGTGTGCATATGGGATACTACATGATTATGCTAGTTGGGCAATTTTTTTGCCCATGTACATTGTTTACCCTTTGTTGTGATTACAGGGCGATTTTATTGCAGCTTTAGTAAAAGTTATGTTTTAAAGGGTCCATTTTTTTCCAATTTATTTCATACTTTATAGTTCACCTCACCTACTCTTTCAATAATTTTAAACAGACCTTGCCATTTAGCCAAGAATTTACTCTTCACTGTAGGGACGAGAACTAGTACTTGATACCCTGGCACAAATGTTCGGATCTTGGCCCCCCTATCATAAATAATTTTCTGTACTCCTTGAGCCCATTCCATATGTTCCTTAACAATTGGCATGACTGCTGAAATCCTGTCCTGCATTTGTGACACATGCTCTATTTCACTTTTGTATGGTATGACCTGTCCTTCACACGTTTCTTTACCCACATCTAATAAAACCACGTGGATGTCTACCGTATACAAGCTCAAAAGGTGAAAACTCTGTGGATGACTGTGCTACCTACCTTATGGCAAACAGCAGATATGGGAGCAAAAAGTCCCAATTTTTGCCATCTTTATCTACCACCTTTTTCAGCATTTGTTTCAGGGTCTTATCAAACCTTTCCATCAGTTTGGTTGTAATAGACTGATGTACATAGTTGGGTAACTTTAAAAAGTCCTGCAAAGTTCCTTCATGACATTAGACATAAAGGGCGTCCCTTGGTCTGTGATTATTTCTTTTGGAATACCAACTCGACTAAACACATAGACAAGTTATTTTGCAATGGTCTTTGATGAGGTATTGCGCAAAGGTATGGCCTCGGGGTAATAGGTAGCATAATCCATAATGATTCAAATATGCTGGTGACCATGAGCTGACTTTATCAGGGGAGCAACCAAATCCATTCCAATGCGCTCAAAGGGTATTTCAATAATTGACAAGGGCACCAAAGGGCTGTGGAAATGGGGCATAGGGGTTCTAATCTGACACTGAGTGCAGGTTTCACAATATGCTTTAATGTTTCCATGCATTCCAGACCAGAAAAATCTTTCTAAAATTCTTTCAGTAGTTTTCTGGATCCCTAAATGGCCACCCATAATGTGTCCATGAGCCAGATCCATAACGGTTCTCCTATCGGGCTTTGGAACCACAAAATACTGTACCACCTCCTCTCCCTTCTTGTCTATCTGATACAACAATTCATTCTCTAGAGCCATGTAGGAAAAAGCAAGCTTAGTATCAGACTCCACAGGATTCCCATTTACCATGTTTGTATTCTCTCTGGCTTACGTAAGGGTAATGTCATTAATTTGCTCACTTTGAAAAGTTGTCTTTCCTAACGACTAGGTCAGGCATACCCTGAATACCTCATGCAGTAGTGCTGGGACTAATCCAGCTTTATGAAGCACTGACCCATAAGGAGTTGCAATATAAACAAGGGTTGCCTGGTATTCATATGTATCTCCATGCACACAAGTCACAGTGAACATTTCTGATTGACTGTCAGGGGGACCCATAAGGACTGCTTTCACCAGAGTTACTACACTCCCCGAGTCTAGCAGCGCAGTCACACTTTGATCATTCACTTTCAATTCACAAAAATGTTTTTTTTTCTGCTTTGTCTGAACATGCAGCAGTATTCACCATTTTCTTAAACATAGACATGCATTTTTTCATAAAGGCAACATCACATTACATAGGTTCAGTAGTAATAGGACAGTTCACTGCAATGTGTCCCAACTCATTACACCGAAAACATCTTATGGGCCCTTTGTTTAGTCCAGAATTTTACACGTTGGGCTTTCCTGAGCCCACAGTCTCTTTATCTTTTTCACCTAAAGTCTTCACATTTCTCCCCGCTCCATTAAACACCAGAACAGTCTTACCAGGAACTCTTGGAATCGGAGCCCTAAGGAAGTGGGTACCCTAAGGAAGTGGGTGAGCCATGGTGACCCCAAGACAGCAGACCAGCTTGTTGACCTGGTGGAACGATGCTCTGTGGCTGAGGATCTTCTATATAACGATACTCTGCAGCTGAAGATACTCTGCGGCTGAGGATCTTCTAAATAACTCTCAGTCGAGTTATTTAGAAGATCCTCAGCCGCAGAGTATCGTTCCACCAGGTCAACAAGCTGGTCTGCTGTCTTAGGGTCACCATGGCTCACCCACTTCCTTAGGGCTTGGGGTAGCAACTCAGGAACTTGTCAAGGACCATCCACTGCAATACATCAGGTGCTGATAACTTCCCTGGTTGTAGCCATTTCCTGGTCAGATGAGCTCGAACATCTGCAAACGTGGTGGTTTATCAATTTTATATGTCCACTGATGTACTCTCAGGATCTCTGACTTAAGTGTATCAAAGTCCCGGGCAGCCTCAGGTTCCAGGTCAAAATAAGCCTTTTGTGCAAGCAGGACCGTCTTTAACAAGGGGCAAAAGGGGCAGCTGCCCCGGGCCCAGTTGCTTCTGGGGGGCCCAAGGCAGCTGCCTCTTGAGCCCTGCTAGCCACTGCCCCGGGTGTCACTCTGTCAGCTACACAGGGGGTGCTGCTATGCCATGCCTTCCGGCACTCCAGGCACTGTACTGTGAGAGCTGTGATTCTCTAGGACCTTAGATGACATCATCACCATGTGACCAGTAACCTAGCAATATTACTGGTCACATGGCTATGAGGTCATCAAGGTCCTTTCTACCAGGAGTGTTGCTGTAGGAGAAGTTTGCCTTAACTGTGGAGCTTTTTTTGTGAAGATTACATCAGAAAAAGATGACAGGGGCTGTTTTGCTAATATACTGTAAACTACTGTAGAGCGGGGTGCTGTATACTGTGGGGCCTGTATACTGTGGGGGGCTGTATACTGTGAGGGGCTGTATACTGTGGGGTCTGTATACTGTGGGTGCTGTATACAGGGAGTGCAGAATTATTAGGCAAATGAGTATTTTGACCACATCAACCTCTTTATGCATGTTGTCTTACTCCAAGCTGCATAGGCTCGAAAGCCTACTACCAATTAAGCATATTAGGTGATGTGCATCTCTGTAATGAGAAGGGGTGTGGTCTAATGACATCAACATCCTATATCAGGTGTGCATAATTATTAGGCAACTTCCTTTCCTTTGGCAAAATGGGTCAAAAGAAGGACTTGACAGGCTCAGAAAAGTCAAAAATAGTGAGATATCTTGCAGAGGGATGCAGCACTCTTAAAATTGCAAAGCTTCTGAAGCGTGATCATCGAACAATCAAGCGTTTTATTCAAAATAGTCAACAGGGTCGCAAGAAGCGTGTGAAAAAACCAAGGCGCAAAATAACTGCCCATGAACTGAGAAAAGTCAAGCGTGCAGCTGCCAAGATGCCACTTGCCACCAGTTTGGCCATATTTCAGAGCTGCAACATCACTGGAGTGCCCAAAAGCACAAGGTGTGCAATACTCAGAGACATGGCCAAGGTAAGAAAGGCTGAAAGATGACCACCACTGAATAAGACACATAAGCTGAAACGTCAAGACTGGGCCAAGAAATATCTCAAGACTGATTTTTCTAAGGTTTTATGGACTGATGAAATGAGAGTGAGTCTTGATGGGCCAGATGGATGGGCCAGTGGCTGGATTGGTAAAGGGCAGAGAGCTCCAGTCCGACTCAGACGCCAGCAAGGTGGAGGTGGAGTACTGGTTTGGGCTGGTATCATCAAAGATGAGCTTGTGGGGCCTTTTTGGGTTGAGGATGGAGTCAAGCTCAACTCCCAGTCATACTGCCAGTTTCTGGAAGACACCTTCTTCAAGCAGTGGTACAGGAAGAAGTCTGCATCCTTCAAGAAAAACATGATTTTCATGCAGGACAATGCTCCATCACATGCGTCCAAGTACTCCACAGCGTGGATGGCAAGAAAGGGTATAAAAGAAGAAAATCTAATGACATGGCCTCCTTGTTCACCTGATTTGAACCCCATTGAGAACCTGTGGTCCATCATCAAATGTGAGATTTACAAGGAGGGAAAACAGTACACCTCTCTGAACAGTGTCTGGGAGGCTGTGGTTGCTGCTGCACGCAATGTTGATGGTGAACAGATCAAAACACTGACAGAATCCATGGATGGCAGGCTTTTGAGTGTCCTTGCAAAGAAAGGTGGCTAAATTGGTCACTGATTTGTTTTTGTTTTGTTTTTGAATGTCAGAAATGTATATTTGTGAATGTTGAGATGTTATATTGGTTTCACTGGTAAAAATAAATAATAGAAATGGGTATATATTTGTTTTTTGTTAAGTTGCCTAATAATTATGCACAGTAATAGTCACCTGCACACACAGATATCCCCCTAAAATAGCTAAAACTAAAAACAAACTAAAAACTACTTCCAAAAATATTCAGCTTTGATATTAATGAGTTTTTTTTTTATTTTTATATATTTTATTAATTTATAATGCAAAAATTCATATCCATATTACAATTATAATATTATAAAATCCTTCAGTCCGTAAATTTGTGATTTGCAACATAATTAAGAATAATTTCATACAAGTATCCCTGCTTATGGAGACAAGAATACAAATGGAGATCTCACTTGCTGGGGGAAAAGCGGGATACGTCCGTCATCCACAGCCTAATGAGGCAAAACAAACACACAGAACATCCCACTTGACATATTGTTGTCTATACAGGGGAAAAAGGTCAGGGGCCCGCAGCCCGGGCGGCCACCAGGGAACGAGCGCGCGCCCCGCGCTCTCTCCCCCGATCATGGGTAAGAAATTGACAGGATTGACAACCATGTAACCATTCATCCGATACTCACATTAACCGTACGTAGCGGGCCTACTGCAATCTTTGATCGCAAGCATTTCATAAAACAAGTTTGGGGGTCCAGCAGTCTTCTATCGCAGTGGAAAAGGAACCTCTTACATATTTTGCTGCCTCATCCCCATGTAGTTAAATTAAGAATTTAATGCCCGACTTAACCGTACCTCACGTATGTCCACATTAGTGTCTCACATATAAAGGGACTCAACTCGAGTATCACTCGGTGATCACCGGCATTTAGGGAAAATGTAAACATGAGCACTACCTAAAACCGGCTCTGTCCCGCTGAGAGAACACCTCTTGGTACCCATACAACATGTGTCATATCACTGCCTGCAGTCGAGCCACATGTCTGACAGAGAGAGCCGCATCCTAGGGCACACCCAGTCACCGGGCTGCCCAATATCCCGGGCCCCGGGTCCCCGCCCATAGCCGGCACGGTACTATGGTTCAGTTAAAAATTTTAGCCATTGTTTAATGCCGGAAGGTCCCGCCATCCCCCAGCATTCCTAGAGATACTCCAGTACCCAATTGCAGCTTCACCTCCTTTACTATTTATGATTCATATAGAAAAGGCCGGACTAATAGGATCATCCCCAGCCCACCCCGCCAAGCCCCCCCCCCCCCCACCTTGCAGGGAAAAAAATAAAAATAAAAAAAAAATTAAATGTATATATAACCCAGATTAATTATTTAGGCTTGTCCCAATCTGCCCACAATTTGCCCCACTTTAGATAGGATCCTCTTTGTTTATACAAAATCCTCTCATAACTTTTCACTTTCTCAACCAGGCTTAACCAGTGGTTGCAATCTGGAGCAGAAGAACAAAACCATAATCTAGAGATGAGAAGCCTGGCCAAAAACATTACCTTGATCAATAGTTGGCATTTTATAGGCTGGTAATTAACCTCTGATAAATCTCCCAGGACCCATATCCTGGGGGACAGAGGGACAACAATATTAAGTTTACGAGCCAAGTTAATTTGGACCGATCTCCAATAGCTGCTCACCATTGGGCAGTCCCAAAACAAATGTAAATGATCTGCCTCGGAATCGCCGCAGCGTGGGCAGTCAGAGGAGGCTCTAAGTCCTCTCCTATATAACCACATAGGTGTCACATATATTTTGTGCAAAATATTGAATTGTACAACAGTGTGATTAAAGTTGTGTGAAACGAATCTTAAACTTTCCCCTATATTCTCCCAATCTGGGGGACCCATCTCTAAAAGTACAGAAGACCAGGATCTTTTTCCTGGAGAAAGAACACACAAAAAAAATTCTTTCATTAAGTGTCTATAACAATGTGATATTTTAATTCTCGTGACAGCTTTTTTACAGAGTAAGTCATGTAAAAATTGAGGAGTATCTATAGAAAAAAGGTGACTATTCAAAGTACTAGAAAGTGCTGACCTCAATTGAAAGTATGCATACCAAGCCACCTCACCCAAGTTTATTCTTTGCCTTAGCTCCGTCAGGGACAGGATTTGTCCGCCACTGACCACCTGATATAAGTACTGAACATTCTTAGTCCTCCAATACTGGCAACAACCCAAATCCCCTAACTCCAAGAGCTTTGAGTTATGCCATAGTGGAGTACAAATAAGTGATGCCTTGACTCCACACCAGCTCCTTATAACCAGCCACGTCTTTATAGCCATTCTGCAAAAAAGTGTATACCCAGTCTGTGGATTTGATAAGTAATCGGACTCCAGTACGGTAAAAAAGTCCGAAAAACCTGAGTCTTTCACCACTCTGTTGCAGAAATGGCTACTTTCCCAATCATTAAAAAAACAAAGTTGAGAGGCCACAAAATAGCCCTTAAAATGAGAGAGGTTAAGACCTCCCTGATTATAGGGCATGGAAAAATAGAGTGCCTTCAGTCTCACGCGCTTCCTCCCCCATAGTAGATCATTAAGCATCCGCTCTATCAATCTAAAATACTTGTCCGTGATCCATACAGGCGAGTTGCGCAGGACATAAAGAACCTGGGGCAGCACTACCATTTTTATTAGAGAGATTCTATCCGCTCTTGCGGGCAGGACTTTTTGCCATATCTTAATCTTGGCCCTCAGCTTTTTCAGCAGGGGAATCAAGTTGAGTTGTAAGTATTCCTGAGGTTTGGCAGAGACTGAAATCCCCAGGTATTTTATTGAATCGAAGATTGTTAGCTGGTTGTCCCAGTCGCCTCGCAACTCATCTATAGGGAGAAGTACAGTCTTCTCCCAATTAATCTGCAAACCAGACGGAGCAGAAAAAGAACCCACCAAATCCATTATTCGAGGAAGAGTGGTTTCTGTTTGATGGACAAAAACCAAGATGTCGTCTGCATAGAGGGATACGCGATCATGCTTCCCCATTACACCGAAGCCGGACACCTGCAAGTCTTGCCTAATAGTAACTGCTAAGGGTTCAATATAAATGTTAAACAAGAGGGGGGAAAGAGGACATCCTTGACGGGTGCCTCTTTTTAGGGAAAAACTCTCAGTGATCGTATCATTAATCCTAATCCTGGCAACTGGAGAGCCATATAATAACTGCACCATCGACATAAATCTCGGACCAAATCCGAATTTTTTCATCACCTCCCAGAGAAAAATCCACTCCACCCTGTCGAAGGCTTTAGTAGCATCCAACGACAGGATGGAGCGGGAGCCGCACCCCGGAGACTGAATATTCATAAATAACCTATGCAAATTATGATGGGTGCCTCTCTTTGGCATAAAGCCATTTTGATCTGGGTGGATAATGGTGGATATGACCCGCGAAAGCCTCCTAGCCAAAACTTTTGATAGTAGCTTAGCGTCAGTATTTAGTAAAGAAATTGGTCTATAGGAACTCATTTCTAGCGGGTCTTTATCCTTTTTGGGAATTAAAACAATAAGAGCTTCCATCATAGAGCAAGGTAGACCCCCTCCCTGTATTGCTTGGGAAAAAACCTCTAGTAGCTGGGGAAGAATCACATCGCTGTATTTACGGTAAACCTCGTATGGAAGGCCATCCATCCCTGGCGACGAGCTCCCCGAGATAGACCCCAAGGCCTCCTGGAGCTCCGAAAGAGACAACTCCTCTTCCAGATACTCTATTTGGGCTTCACTTAAAGTAGAAAGTGGAATCCTCTCCAAGAACTGCGTCGCCAGATCGGATGACAAACCAAGAGAGGAGCTATATATATGAGAGAAATATTTTAAAAAAGCATCCCTAATTCCTTCTGGGTCTGTTATAATTTCCCCCTCTGTGTTACGAATCGAGACAATAGATTGATTTTTCTTATCTTGTTGTGTAATTATCCTGGCTAAAAGCTTACCAGGGCGTCCGGACTCCGAAAAATATTTTAAGCCCTTAAAGAATACTCTATGGTTTGCTTTCTCTATTATATATTTCTCCAAAGAACAACTGGCCTTCTGCATCTCTTCCTTGTTATGCTCGGAAGGTTGGCTGGTAAATCGTTCAGTTGTGTCTGCAGCAGCCTTGACCAGTTCCTCCTCTTTTTTCTTAAATGTTCTCTTTGCTGCAGCAATCTCGCTTATAAACACCCCCCTCAGATATGCTTTCAGGGCGTCCCATACTATATTGATGTCAGCAGAGGGGAAGTTCACCTCCCAAAAGGAGGATATCAATAGTTTAATATACTGAGGGTTATCCATAATAGTAAGCCAGTATGGATTCAGCTTAAATCCTAGCCCCCTGTTATCATTGTTCTCCCCAGTGCAAACCTCAGCCAGTACGGGCGAGTGGTCCGAGACTGTTCTTACCCCATATCGTATCTTCCGGATATTACGCAAGTTGCTCTCATTAGTAAATGCTAAATCGATCCTAGACATTGCTCTACCACCCCGGCTAACACAAGAGTATACTCTCTTTCCTCCACTAAGATGTTCCCATATATCCACCACTCCAACCTCCAAGCAAAACTGTGGCAGCGGTGAATTACATAAATTCCTCCCTCGATCTACATCTAATGTGAATCTATCTCTGTTGGGGTCCATGACCGCATTGAAGTCCCCCATCAGGACTAACCGGCATTCTGGCCTCCTTTCAGAGAAAAGCATCAACTGAGTCAGTGGGTGCATTGAAAAAGGCGGAGGTATATAGAAAAAGGCAAGAATATAACTATGCCCATGCAGCTTACCATGCAGAAAGATGAATCTGCCCTGATCATCTATGTAAGATTCTATAAGGATAAAATCCACAGAATTATGAATCAGAACTGAAACGCCCCTAGAGGAGCTGCTAAAGGTGGAATGGTAAGATTGAGAATACCATCCCGTTGTCAAGCGGGACACAGTTTCTTTAGTAAGATGAGTTTCTACTATGCAAATAATTGCTGGAAGGTATCTTTTTAATGCATCCATAATAGCTTGCCTTTTGACCCTTTCCCCGAGCCCTCTAACATTCCAAGTTACAATTCTAGTGGCCATCCTTCACTGCTACGGAAACAGACACAGGACAAACAAAGGGGAAAAAAAAAAAAACACCCCTACCTGCAAGGTGGGTTCCCTTTCCCCCCCATCCCCCCTCTCTATTGATCCGCCCAATCAGCGAACCTCTAACCTCAAGCCAATCTCCCCCTCCCCCGCTCCATCCCCCCTCCAACATTTCAATCATAATAGTGCACGATTTCAAATATCCCTTTGCTCCATCCAATCCAGCGCTTGCTGTGGTGTTTCAAAAAAAAGAGAAGTCCCATTATGGATCACTCTTAGTTTCGCTGGATACTGTAGGGAATATTTAATCCCCTTTGATGCCAGGCATTTCTTTATCTCTATGAAATTTCTTCTTTTTTCCTGAGTCTGCCGAGCATAGTCAGGAAAAAAGAGCAACCTAGTGCCCTGATGCTCAACAGGAGTGCATTCTCTTGCTCTTTTCAGTATCATATCTCTATCCACGGATGATAATAATTTCATTAAGATTGCTCGCGGCGGCCTCCCTGGAATAGGTTTTTCTCCTGGGATGCGATGGGCTCTTTCTATCTGAAACATGGAAGAAAAATAGTCACTGCCTAGGTTATGCAAGACCACATCTTTAAGTTGTTCCTCTAAGTGTCGGCCTTC
This sequence comes from Bufo gargarizans, assembly GCF_014858855.1. NCBI lineage: Eukaryota > Metazoa > Chordata > Amphibia > Anura > Bufonidae > Bufo > Bufo gargarizans. The sequence continues at coordinate 164,693,712 of NC_058085.1, read as the reverse complement.
CACTCCCTCTGGGAAACCAATTATGCAGACATTGTTTCGCCTTGACCTATTTTCAAAGTCCTCTAGCTTATTATGTAGTGCTTGATTTTCTGAAGCAAGAGACAAAGTTTTAGATTTTAACATGTTAATATCGGTTTGCAAAGAGTCCACTATTTTTTCCACATTAAGGACTCGCTCGCGGATCTTTACCAGGTTCTCTCTTATTACAGAAATATCGCTCTGTACAGACCCTAATTGGATGGACATCTCTTGCACTAAGGTGCCATTGTGCTCCACGGCCGAGAGAATTTTATCCAGAACGAAAGGGTCATGTTCGGTTCACATCTGAGCAGATAGATCCTCCCCCCCTGCTTCCTGATCTACCTCCACTAAACCGTCCTCAGAAAATTCGTCAGTTTGGGGAGTCTTAGCAGATTTTTTCAGATTAGCAGAGGATTTTGTTTTGGCTAAGTTCTTTTCATTTAGGAAGGGTGACTTCAAGAACTTATCAATTTTATTCTCTGAGTTTTTTGGGTTCATTGAGAACATGGTTGTTGTTCAATAATAAAATTAATCCTCAAAAATACAACTTGCCTAATAATTCTGCACTCCCTGTATTGTGCAATGCTATACTGCTGTACTGTACTGTATAGTGTGGGGTGTTGTATTGTGCATAGTTTGGGGTGCTGTATACGGTGAGGTGCTATACTGCTCTACTGTATACTGTGAGGTGTATACTGTGGGGTGCTGTATACTGTATAGTGTGGGATGCTATACTGCATACTGTGTGGTGCTGTATACGGGAGAGAGAGAGAAAGTGTGAGGGTCAGACCGATCTGTTGGAAAGGGGTTCCACTAGATCTGAAAGACTTGAGGCGCCTCGGGTTTATAGGAGCGGAAATGGAGAGAAGGTTGGGTGTTGGATACTAGAGGCTGCTCCGGGTATAGTCAGGTCGACAAGATGTCTGCCTGTAGAGAATACAGTAGTGAGCCAAGTAAGGGGACTGGTGGGTAGAGATACCCTTCAGATCTCGCCTATTTGGAATATACCCTTTTGAGCGCCAATAGTGGTTGATTGTTACTGATTAGTATTTGGGTTTTGTGTTGGTATGAGGAGCAAGTTTTTTTGGATGTGGGGGTGTGTATATATGTCTCGAGCTGTGAGATAAAAGCACATATATGTTTATGTATATATAAATGCGTATAAAAATCTGCAAAAAAGGTCAAAAGATTGTATCTACATAAAAAGTCTAAAACATTTTCACATGGGTAGGATTACTGCAAACTGTCTCAGGTGCCTAAAAGACTGTGCTCTGCAGCATCGTGCGCTGTATAGTATGGTACAGTACGTAAATCACTGGGTTAAAAATTTGGGTCCAAGGGTACCATTATACATATATTTAAAATAACATATATATAATAAAAAATAAAATTAAAAATAATATTTTTCAAAATATTTTTTAAAAAATAATAATGTAGTAACGTGGGTTCAGTTACTCACTTCACGAGGGGGGCGGTTTACCAGGATAAGCATAAAACACCTGTAAACCAAGTACCCCCCCAGCCTGGATCGCTTCTAGAGTATTAACGGATGAAGGCAGCAAATCACACGGGTGCTTCTCTTCAAAGGTCTTTATTTGCATAAGTAAGTAAATCCGGCTCAACGCGTTTCGGGACAGCCACGTCCCTTCATCAGGAGCAATATTGTTCATATCTATATTCCTGGGTATATATACCCTCAATGTCTTGTTTAATTGTTTGTTAAAATGGCCCCTAATTGGCAAAAGGGCGCCAAAAGACGAAAAATGGCGCCAAAATATCTTTGGGGGACCGCCCATGTGTGGGAGAAGGCATTTTTTAGCCTATCCGTGCGATCAGCCGCAAGTAGGGGTAACCGGCTGCACTTTTGCGCATGACCGGAAGTAGGTGCGTTCCACGCTGGAGCGCATCGTAACGTCCGGTCTAGTCAGTGGTTTTCTTTTTCCTCTATTTCGTGCGCTGCGCATGTCCGGAAGTTCGGCCTTGCGTTCCAAGCTGGAACGCATGTTCTGCTTCCGGTATTTGCGATTCTTCTGTTCTCAAGTCTTTTGCTGTTGAGGCTACATGGGAGCGTTAGTTTTTTAGAGGATACCTGTGATGATTTAGTGTATTTGGTGGGGTGGGCTTATATCTGGGGTGAATCGGTTGGGCTTTTGGGTTAGAATTCGTGTGGGGGTAGAATTAAAAAAGGAGAAGAGGTCTTTTCTAATGGCAAAGAGTGGTGTGCCCAGTGTAAAAGTCCTATAGAATCTTATAAAATCTATCTTCCTTGGTTCTGGCTCTTTTTATGGGGTTTAGGGTGGAAGCAGTGTATGGTTAGTGTCAGTGGTAATGAAGAGGGGAAGGAGGAGGGGTTGATATTTATTAGGGTGTATAATAATTTATAGATATGTAAGGCAGGTTCTATTCAGATGGGGGTAAGTGGGATTAGATGTTATTGTCTCAAATAAATAGTAAAAAATATATGTAAATTACATAACACATGTTATATGAAAGTAATAATGCATAATAGATAATAAACCATTAAAAATATGTAAGATAAGGAAAAAATATATATATAGGATGAGGAAAGGGTGTTGTATCACTTGAAGATGGTACTGATGGTGGGATTATATCTCTTGGGGCAAAGTGGCGGGGGGATGGGTTCGGGTTAGGCGGTCAAAGACATATGTATTAAAATGTGGTAATACAATAAATAATACAATAAATACGATAAATAAATGTGGAATTGGTATGTTCTGTTTGTGTCGTTGTTTCCTTGATTCTTGTATGTGCATATACATATACACACGTGCACATATATACACATACACATATATATACAAACACACGCGCATGGACACGCATGCATCCTCTCCATGTATGGTTTGCTTTCATCGTTCTTGGTTAAAACCGTTTTTTTGAAAAACTTCTTATGTGTTTTTTGTTTATATATTCTTTTTCAGGTTTTTTCTTTTTTTATTAGGCAAAGTGCTTGGATGTTTTTGTTTTTGGTCTTTCTAGTGGTTTAAAAAGTTGAATGTGCGTGTTAATTGGGTAGTGACGTGTGGTTGTGTTGGGTGCGGTAGTTAGTTACCACTAACCATCAACTACCGCACCCAACACAACCACACGTCACTACCCAATTAACACGCACATTCAACTTTTTAAACCACTAGAAAGACCAAAAACAAAAACATCCAAGCACTTTGCCTAATAAAAAAAGAAAAAACCTGAAAAAGAATATATAAACAAAAAACACATAAGAAGTTTTTCAAAAAAACGGTTTTAACCAAGAACGATGAAAGCAAACCATACATGGAGAGGATGCATGCGTGTCCATGCGCGTGTGTTTGTATATATATGTGTATGTGTATATATGTGCACGTGTGTATATGTATATGCACATACAAGAATCAAGGAAACAACGACACAAACAGAACATACCAATTCCACATTTATTTATCGTATTTATTGTATTATTTATTGTATTACCACATTTTAATACATATGTCTTTGACCGCCTAACCCGAACCCATCCCCCCGCCACTTTGCCCCAAGAGATATAATCCCACCATCAGTACCATCTTCAAGTGATACAACACCCTTTCCTCATCCTATATATATATTTTTTCCTTATCTTACATATTTTTAATGGTTTATTATCTATTATGCATTATTACTTTCATATAACATGTGTTATGTAATTTACATATTTTTTACTATTTATTTGAGACAATAACATCTAATCCCACTTACCCCCATCTGAATAGAACCTGCCTTACATATCTATAAATTATTATACACCCTAATAAATATCAACCCCTCCTCCTTCCCCTCTTCATTACCACTGACACTAACCATACACTGCTTCCACCCTAAACCCCATAAAAAGAGCCAGAACCAAGGAAGATAGATTTTATAAGATTCTATAGGACTTTTACACTGGGCACACCACTCTTTGCCATTAGAAAAGACCTCTTCTCCTTTTTTAATTCTACCCCCACACGAATTCTAACCCAAAAGCCCAACCGATTCACCCCAGATATAAGCCCACCCCACCAAATACACTAAATCATCACAGGTATCCTCTAAAAAACTAACGCTCCCATGTAGCCTCAACAGCAAAAGACTTGAGAACAGAAGAATCGCAAATACCGGAAGCAGAACATGCGTTCCAGCTTGGAACGCAAGGCCGAACTTCCGGACATGCGCAGCGCACGAAATAGAGGAAAAAGAAAACCACTGACTAGACCGGACGTTACGATGCGCTCCAGCGTGGAACGCACCTACTTCCGGTCATGCGCAAAAGTGCAGCCGGTTACCCCTACTTGCGGCTGATCGCACGGATAGGCTAAAAAATGCCTTCTCCCACACATGGGCGGTCCCCCAAAGATATTTTGGCGCCATTTTTCGTCTTTTGGCGCCCTTTTGCCAATTAGGGGCCATTTTAACAAACAATTAAACAAGACATTGAGGGTATATATACCCAGGAATATAGATATGAACAATATTGCTCCTGATGAAGGGACGTGGCTGTCCCGAAACGCGTTGAGCCGGATTTACTTACTTATGCAAATAAAGACCTTTGAAGAGAAGCACCCGTGTGATTTGCTGCCTTCATCCGTTAATACTCTAGAAGCGATCCAGGCTGGGGGGGTACTTGGTTTACAGGTGTTTTATGCTTATCCTGGTAAACCGCCCCCCTCGTGAAGTGAGTAACTGAACCCACGTTACTACATTATTATTTTTTAAAAAATATTTTGAAAAATATTATTTTTAATTTTATTTTTTATTATATATATGTTATTTTAAATATATGTATAATGGTACCCTTGGACCCAAATTTTTAACCCAGTGATTTACGTACTGTACCATACTATACAGCGCACGATGCTGCAGAGCACAGTCTTTTAGGCACCTGAGACAGTTTGCAGTAATCCTACCCATGTGAAAATGTTTTAGACTTTTTATGTAGATACAATCTTTTGACCTTTTTTGCAGATTTTTATACGCATTTATATATACATAAACATATATGTGCTTTTATCTCACAGCTCGAGACATATATACACACCCCCACATCCAAAAAAACTTGCTCCTCATACCAACACAAAACCCAAATACTAATCAGTAACAATCAACCACTATTGGCGCTCAAAAGGGTATATTCCAAATAGGCGAGATCTGAAGGGTATCTCTACCCACCAGTCCCCTTACTTGGCTCACTACTGGTGCTGTATACTACAGGGTGCTATACTGCATACTGTGGGTTGCTGTATACTATAGGGTGTGCCGAGCCCTGGTCTCCTTCTTGCAGAGTGGTGCCCACTTCCAGCCTGAGCCCAGCTGCCCAGAGCACTGATCCTGAGCCACTGGAGTCTTCAGAACTGGTAGTATTTACAGTCATTCACTGTACTCTACCAGATGTGTAGATTTTTTGTGTGTGGGTGTTGTGGTGGAGGGCATGATTGCCTGCTAAGGTGTGGGAAGGCGGGATCCAGGGGACCCAAGTAAATTTTTGCCCAGGGTCCAATCAATATTAAAGACAGCCCTGCCTGCAAGAAACGTGGAAAGCAGTCCATGCTTCGCACACTGCTGTCCTCTCAAATGCATCCAGGTAAGCTCCCACGTCGTCCTCTGCTGTCATCTTTTGCAAAAAAATGACCTGGATAGTTGTCTGCTCTTTTCCTGGCTGTATCACTGGAAGACTTGCCACACGCTGCACCACTTCCTGCAAGATTTGGCGGTCTTTATTTGTGGCCTCTATCAGGGTGGTTAGCTGTGCAGACAGTAAGTGGTTTACTTCTTGCTGGGTTGCATTTGAGCGCTGTTGTTGTAACATGCTGCCCACATCCTCCACCACTTGTGAGGGGCTATGCTCAGGATTGCCTTTGCTGGGGTCAAAGAACACTTGTCTGTTCCATCCAACTCAGAGCAGACACCGAGGTATAAGTTTTAAGCTGACTTATAGCCAGGTTTATTGATAGGTTGTAGATAAAGTAACAAAACAGCAAAATGAAACCATGCCTGTCCGGCACTTACTATACATAAAACGTCCCTATCTATCTGCTGGAGGGCTTCTCCCAGTCAGCTCACAAAACAAAGCTTTCAGCAACTTTTTACTTACGTTTTGGCTCACTCACACAGACAGACTTTCTGTGTTCCCAGGCAGAGAGAGACTGACTGACCTCCTGGCTCTGTTATATCCCCACCCTCAGTGCTGCTTCATTAATTATCTCACTGGTGAGAGTCTTCCACCTGCTACTTCACATCGGAGAGGAATCTTGGGGAAATATACCTCCCTTCTACCACCAATCCTCCTGCATTGGTGTCACTATATATATATATATATATATATATACACACAGTATATATAGATAGATATACACATATGTATAGATATGTACTGCAGTGTATCTATCTGGGTAGTCCTGCAGTGTGTGTGTGTGGGTGTATTGACATATACATGTACCATACCGTATGTTTGTTCTGCTAAAGAAAAAAATGCAGTTTTCAAAAGGGCAGTATCTGGATCCATAAACATAAAAAAATAAGTTAAAAATACAAAAACAAAATATGTTAAATATAAAAATACAAGATCAAGTAACAACAAGGTCAATGTATTTTAGTTTTGTGTCCCGTTTTTTTTTCTTTTGCACCCTATATCTGGAACCATTCACTTCAATTGGGCCGCAAAAAAATGGAAATTACTTCATGCGCATTTCATGTCCTTATGTCTACATGGCCATTCCGCAAAATAATTTAACATGTCCTATCTTTGTCTGCACTATGGACAAGGATCGTACTGTTCAATTAGGGGCTGGATGATCTTTTCTGCAAAATGAGCCCCGTCTGTGAGCCCTAAGGTTGAGTTGACATCACAGTTTTTTTCCATTCTTCTGATGCAGTACTTTTTTTCTAAAAATAATGGATCTCAGGCAGAAATGGCTCAAATGGATACTACATTTTGATACCTGATGTTCAGGATCTGTTTTATTTTTATAGGATCCATTTATTTATATTTTTTTCCTATTTGTTTAATGGATCAAAAGATTGGAAAAATAAATCGTGATCTCATCTCCAAGAATTTAGCATGAAAGTCTGCTATTCAATAATATACAAGGCTGTATTTGTAGCTGGACTAAAAGTTTGCTGACCTCGCCTACTTGACTTGGCCACGCCTTCTGCCAGTTTGGCTCCACCTACAACATGGGGCCATTTTTACCATTTTTTCCAAGGCGACTTTGAGTTCCCAATCTGCCCCTGGTACATGGATTGATAAATATGTAAATATAAATATAATCAGTCATTTATATTAACCCCTATGTGCATTGTCATGTACATGTACATAGGGAAATACCATCTCTTCCAACATCCCCATGTGATGTGATCGGGTGGGTGCAGGAGCTGTTCCCGCCCGATCAGCAGCATGGGCCCGGCTGTTAAAGACAGTCATGTCCCTGATGTATCCTGCGGCATAGCTGAAAATGCTGATGCTGGCTGATTAACCACTGACTGAGTCACATGCAGGGTTAACTGAAGAAGGGGGCTCCCTCTGACTCCATCAGCAGTCCACGCTGCCATGATAGGGGGCCGATGGTTGCTATGGCATATATGGAAGTCTAGAAGATCCAGTCCCCAGGCTGGGTCTCCTAGGCAACTGTCAGTGTAAAATGTTACATGAATCTGAAGTGAATGCCGTTAAAAAAAAATATATATACAAACTGTGGCAAAATAGCAATTTTTTGTCATCTTGCCTGATGAAAAGCATAATAGCGAGGAATCAAAACGTAGTATGCACCCAAAAATTATACCAATGAGTCCTTTACCACTTCCTGCAAAAAAAGAGCCCCCACATAAGACAATTGCCATAAAAGAAAAAAATGGCTTCAGAGGCATTCCGTTATTCATTCCGTCATAATAGAGGTTTATGGTCTGTATAACAGATCCGTCCCGTTTCCATTATGCAGAGAAGACTCCCCTGCATAACAGAAACGGGACAAATCCATTTTGCAGCCCATTGCAGCCTATTATGATGGCTGGAAATGGGACGGATATTTTTTGCAGCCCATTGCAGCCTATTATGACGGAATGAACGTCTCTAAAGGCATTCCGTTATGCATTTCATCATAGAATTGCATGAACAAATTTCAACGAAGTGTGAAAGAATTTCAACATATGAAATTCGCTCATCTCTAGTAATAACCTCCCTTCTGGTCCTAAGTTTTATCAAGTGACTAACTCTCTGATCTCCAACTGACACAGGACTAGAAGTCAGTTACTTTTCTATTCATTCCTATGAGACTGACACTGTGGCTCCAATAGGCATAAATGGAGAAACTGACTTCCTGTCCACACATAAAATGCTGTGTTATTTGAAAAATCTGATTGCCGGTCACACAGCCGAGAAGCAGAAGGAAGGGGTTAGCTCACAAATACAGACACTGGTAAGAAAATTACATTCACTACAGATTATATCATGTACCTCTCTAACAGGACAGAGGATAACTCTTTTGTGGGAGTTCTTCTTTAAGTGAAAACTATTTTATAAGGTATCACTATCCATCTTAAAAGCAGAGAAATTCTAATTTATAAAATAGTGAATCTTTCTAAATTATCCGTAAATTTCACACTCACCGCAGATCTTTCTTCAATCAAGAAGGGAGAGGACGGACAGTCTGCGATCAAGTGAGTATATATTTTTTTATTTTCAGCCAATGCTTTAGGAAAAATTGACTCGTTACCACAAAGTGCGAGAAAATTCAGATTTGCAATGACTCAAGTTTTTCCTAAACTTTTGAATGAATTCCACTTTGGATGCTTTGATTAGCTCAAACCTAGACCTATCCTGAGGATAGGTCATCAGTATTAAAAACTCCGAAAACCCCTTTAACTTTTTAAGGTGTTGGTTAAAGCCATTAATAATTTCAACTTTTCTTTTGTCACATAAATGGCCTGTTTCTTTCCTGCCCACAGAATTGTAGTCGGAATTCTGAAGTTGTGGTATAATATATGCAATTATGAAGTGTTGCTGTGATATATGCAGATCTAAACCATTTGAAGCTAACTAAGGAATTAAAGAAAATGTGTCAATTTAATTCTTTGGGAACAAGCACACATATAGCCATCCAACAATATATCACATGAGGAGCTGCAAATGGCATGTTGAAAATGTAAGGCTTCTTTCACATCACCGTTTCTCTTTTCCGTTCTCCTGCTCCGTTGAGGAGCAGGAGAACGGAAAGGACGGATTCTGCAGAGACCCAATTGAGCGTAACGGAGCCTAAAGACTCCATAGACTATAATGGGGTCCGTTCAGTGTCCGCTCAGAACATGATTTTTGAGCGGAGACGAAAGTCCTGCATGCAGGAGCCTAACATTGTTTTTAACAGTCCAGAGCCAAGATATGACAACAGTATGACAGTATGTAACAATTACAGGTATTATGTAACAGGATAACAAGTACAGTACATTAACTGCAAAGATTTATTTGCAATAAAAAGATAATAGTTCCATTGCAGATTCATTATGTCAGATTGACAGTCTAAAGGGTTTTTGTAAATCCGCTATTATTATGAAGAGTTTATAATGTTTAGACTGTACATTGCAAGATGTGTAGAATGCCATGTATTAAAATATGTCAACCAGAATATGATTTTCCTGGTGACTTTAACATCTCTGAGTCATACCTTCACATATGATTATGATATTTCTATATAATATTGAAATCACATAAAGCAGTATTCAAGCTTTTTGAGATTTACGACTTATCCTCTGAATAAGTCATCAACATCAGATTGGTAGGGGTCTGACACCAGGCGCCCCCACCAATCAACCTAATGGGAACTGAGTGCAGTGTGCCAACACAGCCATTACACAGTGAACAGCGCCTTGTGGTTTCCAGACTTTTTCAATGTTTAGTTTCTGACAGCTGCCGAAAACAGCTGATATGTGGGGTAGTTAGGTGTAAGACCGCTACTGAACTAATATTGATGATGATTGATTTAAAAAAGATAGAATACTCCTTTAGCCTAGAATCTGACGAAATGTAAGTTGCATCAGAATGATGTGATTCACTGCAGATGTCATTCATACTTCATATTTCTCTTTATCCTTATATTTTGCCTTCAGGAATATGAAATGCACACTGATAAGAGACAATAAAAAACCAAAAGGTCTGCTCCAATGTGCTAATATTCTGCATACTAGTGATGTGTAGTTACAAGTAATGGCACACAGCTTGTCAGTTACAGTCTCTCATGGGCACCTAGTTTGGTAGTTATAGTCTTTTTGGCATACAGCTTAATGCTTAGAGTCTCTGTTGAGCTCACAGCAAAACTTATGGTATTTAGGAGTGATGAGTGGCAGGGGCAATATTCGAATTCGCAATATTTTGTAGAATATTCATCATATATTCTCAAATTCGAGAATTTGAGATTATATTCTTGATTGTGAAAATCGGCAATGTATGTGATGCGTGCAAAATACTGGCGTGGATCACTTATGCTGCATTTTTCAAACTGCTAGAAGTCTCCTGAGAGTGGAGAAAATGGTTGACACGGCAGAACGTTAAAATAGCTTTATATGCAGATAGAGTGCTCCAATATATTTGCGCTTGCAAATTTTCAGCAATTAATGATGCACATATTTTTTCGCAATATGTGCAACTTGTATAGTAAGGGGCAGGCAACTTTTCTACTGGTTACTAGGGATGTTGCTAAGCTGTGACAAAGCCTTCTCATTGGCCCACAAGCTAGAAGGAGGGAGGGAGGGATGATCACCTGATGTGTACTGCGTTAAAAAACAAAAACACAAATATTCTTAATTACAAATATATAGCACTATATTCTAAATATTCGCGAATTCTCGAAGTGCCGATATTCGCAATAAAAATTTGCTTTTCGAATATTCGCTCTCAACACTACTTTTAAGCATAGAAATCCATCTGCTCTAGTTGTAAGTGCTATAGCTCTGTAATAAGTGCTTGGTTTTGCATGTTGAGATCCCCGGTTTGAATCTTGTGAGAGATTTCAAGGTTTTTTCATTAGATGTTTTTTTTTTCTTCCACATTTAACCCATAATAGAAGTTTATATCCTTATCGCATTCAGAATAATGTTTTTAGGCTTAAAAAGCTAATAAATATTGCTAGTTTCTTTATAATCATATATTGTGCCTGTGAATAAACCAGTAATAGGTTTTGGGTTTCTAAGTACTAAAAAAGACACTATTCTCAATATAGTAAGCCCTTTTATTGTTATATAATTACATATCATTTATCATAGTATAGCCTCTTATTACAGGCTAAATGAAAGAGAGAAAAAATAACAGAAAAATAAGTTTGTCAGTTTCTCCTGGGACTTGAACTTAGGATTTATATGTACAAAACTAAGCACTTACCACAAAGCTATAACATCAGCACATGAATATGCATGTTTTTTACTTATAAGCTAACACACAGTACTGGTGTCTTTATAATCATATATTGTGCTTGTGAATAAAGCAGTAATATGTATATTAACTTTCTGAGCATATCTCAGTGTGGTAAATCTATAGTACATAGATTATATGATATGTACATGCTAGGAAACAGCTCTGCCCTCAACATGCTGGTGTATAGTCCTGTCAATCAAGGGGAGGGGAAAGTGTGCAGAGCACAGAGGGTGTTACAAAGCAGTGCTCCATGGATTCAGCCTCACATCCTGGTGCTTGAACCTCTCATTTACATATGACTAAAAACACATATCTTTGCAGCAATTTAGGATAGAGACACAGAAAAGGTATTGTTTTTATCATGTGAGCCTTACCAGCCAGTATGTTTGGTGCAATAGGGTTGTTCTTGGTGACAGAGCCTATTTAAGTGTAAACTTTCTTAGTGTTCCAGGCTCAATTTTTTAGATGTAATGTTAGGCTGCTGTAACAACAGGCATTCCACTCTTACATATACCTAGGCTGCATGAGATTCTACTGAGGAAGGTATATAAGTACCAAAACATCCAGGATTAACCCTAAAGTCTGACTAGCAGTATGTCTTTGTACTGTGAAAATCTTTAGGGGCTAATATGGTCTTGGCTCTGCCTCAGTCTGGTGAAAATGTCAGGTAGAGGTGTCATCTCTTCCTCCTGCCCTTAGTTCAGGAAAATGCTAGAATTGTTCTGAAACCACTTGCAGAAAACACAGGACCTTTTCTGGTAACAGAGCTCTGTCCCCAGCAGAACCATTTAATGCATCCATTCTGTTCAGGATTAAGGCACTGGAAATGGTTCACAACAGCTCTTAGAGTTACTGCCTTTTCAGCAATGAACACTGGCAGGGCCCAACTCCTCTGGATCTCAGCTGAAACATCCTCTGCTCTACTTGTCTCATATCTGACAGATTCTCTGTACTCTTCAGTTACACACACTCTACTCTCAAGGCGTGCCAAAACACCTTGTTTTGCCCCACTTCATGCCTTATTCACACAGTCAGAGTTCGGTCAGTGATTTCCATCAGTGATTTTGAGCCAAAAAACAGTTATAGCTCTAAACACAGAACTGGTGCAGACCTTTCCCTTTTTGTCTATGTAGGCTCAAATCCTGGTTTTGGCTCAAAATCACTGTTGGAAATTAGAGATAAGCGAATTGACTTTGGATGAATCATCCGAAGTTGATTTGCATAAAACTTTGTTCTAATAATGTAATTAGCAGGAGCTCGGTACAGTATTAGAATGTATTGGTTCCGATGAGCCAAAGTTATTGCTTTGCAAAGTCTCGCGAGACTTTGCACAATAACTTCATAAATTAATTTGTACAGTAAAAAAATAAAAAATCCCAAACTCTGGTTCGGTTCCAGTCTTGCGAGACTTTGCAAAGCAATAACTTTGGCTCATTGCAGCCAATACATTCAGCTCCTGATCCTTACATTATTAGAACAAAGTTTTATGTGAATCGACTTCGGATGTTTCATCTGTGTGAATGAGGCATTAATATCCCACCATGTATGTAAGTATACAATGCAAACAGCACAGCATTTGGAGCACCAGCAAAGTACAGAGTATGTTACGAATACATTGGCATAAAATGTAAGAACAACATGTATGTGCAAGAAGGGTCAGTTTGAGTGCATAGTTTTTGTTGTATAGGATGCTGGTCAATGTTCTAGCCAGCTTACATGTGAACATCCCCTGGCCCTTACATAGTACATACAGCTGTCAGACCAAACACTTGGATGGGCATACATTTACTGCTTTTTTTTTCAATATGTTTGGTTTATTCATATTATTATTTTTGGTGTTGAAATTTGACAGTCATATTGATATATCTTTTAGATTCTCAAAAGTGGTCTGATTACATTTTTTCTTTTTATTACACAGGGTATCAACAGTGCCTTTGAAGTTTACCTTGTGGGAAACAACTCCAACCACTTTATCATTTCTCCAACCTCCATCCAAGGAAAGGCTGACATCCGCATGAGAGTTGCAGTGCTCCTGGACTATGAGACAATACCCCGCTATGAATTTTCAGTAAGATTCACCCTTTAATAAATAAACTAATATTGACTTTCATATAAATTAACATACAGGACCTAGGAAGTAGTGTTGAGAACACCTCGCTATGCTCGGCACATCACAGAGTTCGTCCGAACACCACATGTGCTCGATTCAGTGTATTTAAATCTAATTTAGCCTCTATATCTATGCAGAAGATCACTGTACAGTGAGGGAATCCCTCAGTGCGAGTCCACGGCTTAGGAGTCCCTGCTCTGACTCCATATATAGCTATGCCCATATATGGAGTCAGTGCTTGGGGACACCCCAGTGTATTTAAATCTAATTTAGCCTGTATTTCAGAAAAGCTTCTGCCAGGATTCAAACTCACAACCTTTTGCATTAGAGACAAAGCACTTAACCAGTCAGCTATAATAGCTGCATAACCAGTTACTTTAAAAAAAATATATATATATGAGACTTCTACTGTACTGTACTTCTACTGAGACCTAAACAGTAGAAGTCTAATTTATTTATATATTTTTTTTTTATGACTATCACTGCAGCTATATAGTATAGTGGTTTAAAGTTCTGGGTTATGATGCAGAAGCTGTGAGTTCAAATCCCATCACAAACTTTTTCAGAAACAGAGGTTAAAGGGACACTGACAGGCCTTCTGAGCATAATTAGCTCTTTATATGCCCCCCTAGGTCTTATAATAAGTTCCCAATTCATATAAGTATTATCCCTGTGTGCATTATAAAATGTTAAAAATAATCTTTATAATCACCTGTCCTTTCTGCCCAAGGGGCGTTCTTTGTGCCACATTTGTGCCCAGCCGCGTCCCAACTGCCGGATCCTTAGACACGCCCATCTCATTAGTATTCACTTGGCGCAATGTGATCCCGGCGAGCGAGGGTGCCGGGTGCATGCGCAGGATCTCCGAATGTCGGGGACTGGAAAATACCACCCAGCGAAGTGAATACTAATGAGATGGGCGTGTCTAAGGATCCGGCAGTTGGGACGCGGCTGGGCACAAATGCGGCACAAAGAACGCCCCTTGGGCAGAAAGGACAGGTGATTATAAAGATTATTTTTAACGTTTTATAATGCGCAAAGGGATAATACTTATATGAATTGGGAACTTATTATAAGACCTAGGAGGGCATATAAAGAGCTAATTATGCTCAGAAGGCCTGTCAGTGTCCCTTTAAAGTAGAATTATATATTTTATATTTTTTTGTAATTGTAAAAAATGTATGGCAAAAAATAAATGTGTAATCACTAGGAAAAATAAATATATATATATATATATATATATATATATATATATATATAGTAAAGGCAAAATTGGAGGCAGCATCGATGTAGGTATGAAATGGCCGTGTGCACGCTCTGAGGGTTGAAGCATACCCAAATATAATGTGCAAAAAAGAGCAGCACTCCAACGCAAGATAAAATAAATTCCAAGAAAAATGTATTCACCCATGGTGTGGCGACGTTTCGGCTCTACAATTGAGCCTTTCTCAATTGTAATCAGCACCTTGACATGCCACACCTGTGAGGTGGGATGGATTATCTCGGCAAAGGAGAAGTGCTCACTAACTCAGATTTAGACAGATTTGTGAACAATATTTGAGAGTAATGGGTCTTTTGTGTATGTAGAAAATGTTTCAGATCTTTGAGTTCAGCTCATGCAAAATGGGAGCAAAACCAAAAGTGTTGCGTTAATAATTTTGTTCAGTTTAATAAAGAAAAAAAATCTCCCAGGCTGTGAGCTCTGCGCTGCGATTGGCCAGCGCTACAGCCTGGGAGAAGGAGACGCCCAGGAGAACAAGGGCAGTCTCCGCCCAATATAACCAAGTCCCAGAAGATACCAGAGGACATAGCGGCGCCAAGGGATAATAGTAATTTTTTGCCAGATGAAAGGTCGTCTTTAAGTTTAGCCTCTATTTCTGAAAAAATTTGTGACATGATTTGAACTCACAGCTTCTGCATCACAGCCCAGAACTTTAACCACTACACTGTTTAGGCTCCTTTCACACCTGCGTTCAGGTGTCCGCTCGTGAGCTCCGTTTGAAGGGGCTCACAAGCGGCCCTGAACGCAGCCGTCTGGCCCTAATGCATTCTCAGTGGAGACGGATCCACTGAGAATGCATCCGCCTGCCAGCGCTCAGCCTCCGCTCCGCTCAGTGAGCGGACACCTGAACGCTGCAAGCAGCGTTCGGGTGTCCGCCTGGCCGTGCGGAGGCGAGCGGATCCGTCCAGACTTATAATGGAAGTCAATGGGGACGGATCCGCTTGAAGATGACACCATATGGCTCAATCTTCAAGTGGATCCGTCCCCCATTGACTTTCAATGTAAAGTCTGAACGGATCTGCTCAGGCTACTTTCACACTTAGAAAATTTTTCTAAGTTATAATGCAGACGGATCCGTTCTGAACGGAGCCACCGTCTGCATTAATATGAGCGGATCCGTTCAGAACGGATCCGATCGAACGCTAGTGTGAAAGTAGCCTAAGCTGCATAACCAGCTGTAGACTCTTAATTCCAATGACTCCTAATTCCATATAAGAATTTGGTTAGCACTATATAATTCTTTCACAACACATTTAGATTGAATTAAATATATTTCACTGTCTAGTTTTAAATATTTTACTGAAATGTACCTAAGTGGCACCATGTATTCTGTCTCGCTTATTTTCATATTCCATGTGTATCGCTGGTATTATCTGAAGGATTTTGAAAGCATTGCCTTATATTTGATCTTAGTGAGAGCATAGGTGCTTTTTCTAGGTGTAGGTATTACAAGAGCTAACAACCAGTGACCGTTAAATGATAACAAGAGCAAGGTCTTCAAAAGATGAGACTAATGATTATGGGTCCTTGTGCTAACGCATCATGATAGTAATGTCAATAGTAACTGTATAAAAAATGATTCCTTTGCCTAGCACTGTTAGGAGCTTCAAACCTGTATAAAGATGGCAATAGTTTTGCAGAGGTCTGAGCTGCTAAAAAGGACATGTTTGCTATCTGACAGAGAGAGCTATAAAAGTTTTATAGAGCATAAATGCTCCTCTCGACCAACATCGCCATTACCTGCCGTCTGCCTGGGTTGTATTTTTTATAGCATCTTGCATTGCTCAGTCATAAATCCGCAGTGTTAGAATAAGTCTGTAGTAATTCCAGCAATTCCTTTTGCAACTAAGGATAAAAGATCCAGTTTAAAACACCAATGAGAGAACTACAAGCTGCTTCTATTTCAGCTAAAGAGCCAATAAATAACATAAAAAGGGGAATATAAATAAAAATAGATACATATATAGACAGATATCCTCCACAATAAGTGGCACAGTGCACTATTGATGGAGTCCCAGCGGTTCAGACCCTGATCATAGCAGCAGACTTTCCAAAGTCTGTAAAGATAAATCACAGGAGGCATGAGTAAAAATACTTTATCCAACTTGACTTTGCAATTGCTCCTCAGTTTGGGAAGCAGAGATGAGCAAATCGATTCCACACAAATCAAAATTTCCCAAAAACTTTGTGAGGGATGAATCCAAAAAACATTGGATTCCCTGGAAACCAACTGCTCAAAATAGCATCCACCATTTAGCATATTAGAATACAGGGCAGATGAAGGAGGATTGCATGACCGTGTCCCAGCTGGCTTTCCTATAATGCCTTGCAGTCAACTTCAGACAGTTATAAGTGACTATAGCTGTGATGTCATAGGGAGGAGGATCCTCCATTGGGCCCAAACTCTGACAATAATTGGTTCCTAAGATAATAGGGCCCTTAATGCCTATATGCACAAAAAGTTGGCCCTTAGAATCATTTCCTCTGGTGGGCTAAATGGACTTCAGTCCAACACTGATAAACACTATTTAGGATCCTAGCCAAGACATGCATTTGCTTATTCATTGTAGGGATAGAATGTCTGGTTGAGGAAAGATATCTTAAAAGGGAGTCTGTCATCTATTTCTACCATCAATTGCCAATGCACTGAAGTTTCCTCAAACGTCAATCAAATTCAAACCATACTTTTAGCTTTATGACTGTTTTTCACCCCTAGAAAATGAACTTTGAACAATATGCAAATGAAACGCAATGTACCCAGAAAGGGGGTTATCAATATTTGAAAATGCTCAGTCACTGCCAGTACCTCCCTGTTAAACTAACAAATCCATTTCCTCAGTTCTCCCTGTAGAGAAATCTTGCACACTACATATAGTGAGCCCGATGCCCACCGTATATATGGCAGTGAGCAGGCAGATGCCTGGTCTCCGTTTGTGTGAGATTTCAATACAGAGAAGCTGATGTCATAGGCATTGAGGAAGGGTCATAGTGACGTTGCAATGAGGATAGGGTGGTGAGGGCAAGGCAGAGGTACTGGCAGCAATGGAAGAGGTAGCTTGGGCTCTTGGAAGAGGTGGGCTTGAGTTCTTTCAAGTACTGATCACACCCTGCTGGGCATTTTACAGTAAATTTATTATTCCCCTGACACCGTTTTTTTATGTAAAAAAGTAGCAAATCCACCAGATTTGCAACTCTTCAATGCAATTGTGACTTTTCTAGTTGTGATTGACATTTTACACAACCCTCACTAAATTTACAAAAAAGGGGCATGCCGAGGGCGGGGTGTGGGCAGGGCCACCATCTCTGGCTCATTCATCATTATTTACATCAAATAACTGGCATAAATAATAACTGAAATCTAAGGCAGCTATCAGCTGCTGTAGATTTCATTCCAGTGCATGGGCTGCCAGAGGAGGCATGTAATCCATTATCATGACCGGCGTGCCAATCACATACGTGACGCAAAGGGAGGGAAATGGGAAGGCCCTGTCCAAGGGAGAGGGAAAGGTGGTGATCCCTAACTCACCTTGAGGCTGGCACCTGACTGTCCTGACGTCCCTAGACGGGTTCCTCACCCGTACGCCGATCACGTGCCTAAACCCTGGCTTTCCCGGAGATGAGCCCGACGTAGTGAATATAGCGGTGGGAACACTAGTCCACACTACTAACACTAAAGGAAAACACCAAGGAGAGGACAGACAATACAGACAAAACATATAATCCCAGGTGGGCGACAACAGCGGACAACAAAAGCCCAACAGGGATCCGGAGGGTAGCGGTCTGGAACAACAACCAGGAACCACAGCTACACAGCTCCAGTGGGTCAGTATAGCAGTCCAGGCAGGAAGCTCTATATCTGGCAACCAGAGAAGTGGGAGAAGGGAAGATAAGGAGGTTGGGATTGCTGGACAAGAAACAGCTGAGGAGAAGAAGATACGGATCCCTGAGTGAGCCAAAAAGGATTGCAAGGCAAACCCAGAAAACTACCATTAAGAAACAGCACTATCTTTAGACATAGAGCGCGCAGCCACCCGCTGCGACTTCCTGACCCCGGGTATAATGGAGTCAGACGTGACTCTTGACACCCTCGTGACATCTATGATGAGGACTGTGCTTCATCATAAATTACATGTTTCTTCTGGCTTTGCAGATCCCACCAAGATCAGAGTAGCAGATGCCGGTCTTGATGAAACATTGTGTCACGGATGGTGTTGCAGAAAACTAGAAGTCACGAATATAGATCCGACTGACTTGATCCCAAACTAAGGAACAAATGGGTGAACCCTATAAAAGCCCTAGAGCTCTCCCTGACTGTTCAGCCCATGCAAAGATCTTTATGATAGAAAGTTGCATGTCCTCGTACCTAGACTGTGTGACACCTGAAAACCCTGCAATAGTGAGGGGACACGACCACCGCCTCCCTGCACTTAATACGGAGGGAGTCAGGGTCACCTAAAATCAAGCCAACAGGAAAACACAAATAAAGGAAAAGACTTATCTGAGGAAGCAGCAATTGCAGTATCTAGCAGTGAGCACAATCCAGGAAGTTGTATAAACTGCAAAGTGATGCAGTATGGGAGGGGATATAAAGGGATGCAATCAGTGCAACTAGATGACAGCTGAGAGAGGGAAACGAGATGACAAAACAAAACCAAAACAAAAGAACCTCAAGCAAGAGGTACTGAAGATCATCTGTCAAAGCTTCTCAGAGATCTGGTGGTGACACATTGCTGGAGATGAGCACATTTTTCAAGAAATGTGCTTCTTTCTGAACTAATTTGTCACAAAGCGCGTTAAATCAGCTATATCCCGGCCTGCATGGACTGTGTATCTTGGTTTAAATCACTGTGCCTTGCAGCAACATGTATAGCTAGCCCTTTCTGTTAGTGAAACAGTTACTGTGACAGGCAGGTGGACACCCCAATGACATCAGAATTAGACAGATTATTCACCCCAAGTTGAGAATCTAGGCCTAGTAAATTTCTTATGTAATAAACAAGGAGGACATCCCACTAACAGTAGAAGTAGACAGGTTATTCACCTCAATTTGAGAATCAAGGCATAATAGAATTGTTTATTTTGTAAACAATGTGGACACCCCAATAACAATAAAAATACACATCTTATTCACCCCAATTTAAGAATCAAGGCCTAATAGAATTGCTTACATGATGGGCTACAGAGTAGAATGTTGCAGTAGTGAAAGACAGAGGAAATCAAAATTTGTACTGAGGCTAGACTTGTGGGACTGGGGAAGGTATGCATACGTTATCTAACTTGACTTTGTAATTGCTCCACAGTTTGGGAAGCACAGATGAGCAAATCGATTCCACACAAATCAAATTTCCCCAAAACTTTGTGCGGGATGAATCCAAAAAACTTTGGATTCCCTGGAAACCAACTGCTCAAAATAGCATCCACCATTTAGCATATTAGAATACAGGGAAGATGAAGGAGGATTGCATGACCGTGTCCCAGCGGGCTTTCCTATAATGCCTATCTCGGTGTACATCACTGTGCATTGCAGCAACATGCATAGCTAGTCCTTTCTGTTTGTGAAACAGTTACTGTGACAGGCAGGTGGACACCCCAATGACATCAGAATTAGACAGATTATTCACCCCAAGTTGAGAATCTAGGCCTAGTAAATTGCTTATGTAATAAACAAGGAGGACACCCCACTAACAGTAGAAGTAGACAGGTTATTCACCCAAATTTGAGAATGAAGGCCTAAATGAATTGCTTATTCACCCCAATTTAAGAATCAAGGCCTAATAGAATTGCTTACATGATGGGCTAAAGAGTAGAATGTTGCAGTAGTGAAAGAAAGAGGAAATCAAAATTTGTACTGAGGTTACAGACTTGTGGGACTGGGGAAGGTATGGAGTCATAATCTGTGATTGATAACTCTGGTAAAGAGGTTAAGTGAGATGGGTAAAGATTATAAGTGTTGTGATGGTTGCAAATTTTAGTGAAGAAAAGTAGACATTAGTAGTTGTAGGTTGGAAAACATGGGTAAGGGCTTGAATAAACAAAGTAGTAAGAATAAAGGTGCGACTGGGTGCGGTTAAAAATTTAGGGGTGTGATTTGGAGAGTAGACTGTAAGGTGTGAGGTCGATGCTGTCACTTTTATGTTTGAAATATATACCAAAGCCTGAAGCTGAAATGAGAGATGTGGAAGAGGGGTGCCATGAGTGTAAGAAGTTAAAAGTGCCAAATAACACTTTGGGCTTTGGGAACAGAGTGGATAAAACTGTAAAAATGTAGGCTTGTTTAGCAGAGGTGACTTCAGATTTCAAATTGAGAACTACTTACTTTTATCTTTATTGTCCACCTGCTACTTGAGGATTGAGTTTTCTGGACGTGGACCCAAACTTTCAACATTTTGTTCACTAAGCCACTTAGTTATCACTTTTGCCCTGTGACATGGGGCTCCATCATGCTGGGAAAAGCATTGTTCATCATCAAGTCCTGTTTTGATACCATTCTTTATTCATGGTAGTGTTCTTAGGCAAAATTGTGCATGATCCTACTTGGATGAGAAGCAACCCCACGCATGAATGGTCTCAGGGTGTTTTACTGTTGGCATGACACAGGACTCATGGTAGTGTCTGAAGGGGGCTTCATCAGAGAAAAAAAAACTTTATCCCAGTCCTCTGCAGTCCAATATCTGTACTTCATGTAGCATGTATATTTGTCCTTTGTGTTTTTTCTTGGACAAAAGTGGTTTCTTTGCTCCCCTTCTAGACATTAGGCCATCCTCAAAAAGCCTTCACCTCACTATGCATGTAGATGCACTTACACCTGTCTGGTGCCATTCCTGAGGAAGCTCTGCACTGATAGTGAACCGATACTGTAGCTGAATCCTCCTTATAAGACAGTCCTTGTACTTGCTGGACTTTCTTGGGTGTCCTGAAGCCTTCTCTCAGCAATTGAACCTCTGTCCTTGAAATTCTTGATGATCCGATAAATGGATTACTTAGGTGCAAACTTACAAAGAGCAATGTCCTTGCTTGTGAAGCCCTTTTCATGCAAAGCAAAGGTGACTGCACGTGTTTCCTTGAAAGTATTCATAGCAAACAGAAGAAGACAATGATTTTAAGCATCACCCCCTTTTAAAGCAACCTGTTTGCTTTTCTAATTTAACTAGCACAAGAGTGATATCAGTGACCTTGCCCTCTTTAGCACTTTCTCTCAAGCCAATGATAAGATTACTGAAATTATGTTAGCTGGTCATTTTGTGGCAGGCCTGAAATGTAGTGGAAATGTTTTTTTGTTTTGTTCTTTCAATTAAGTTAAAGTGGTTATCTGTTTTTTAAATCTTGACCCCAAAGATGTCTAATATGATGTTTGTATAGATGATGATCGTTCCCATACCGGGACTGTGATGCACTCCCCAGTCTAAATAAGTGGCCGGCGCTTCTGGGATCATGGGCCATACATTTGGTTATTATTCACAATGTGCATGGGTTGCACATGTGCAGTCAGGCAGCCTCGGGCTGTTTGAGCAATCAGTGCCTGACGCTGCCTTACTGCACCTGTGCACCTTGCGGATAGCAACCAAGGTAGGATCACGTGCCATGTGCTTACTCTTTTTAACAATGAAGAGGTAATGCAAATTGCCACTATAAAAACTAAAGCAGCAATCTTTGTGAAAACCAAAATTTGCGATTAGATTATTCAACACTATTTGCGAATACGAATATAGTGTTGAATAATCTAATTGCTAATTTATCTAAACTATTACTTATACCAGCTGGGATCTGAGGCTTGTGCCTTGCTGGAGGGCTGAGATCCATGTTTAGGGAAACAGGCCCCCTAAAAGGCTGCTATGGACTGCTGGAGGTAGAACTGCCAACAAGGTGATTTTTGCTATGTGGATTTTCCATTGTGTGTGAACTAACACCAAGACTGCAAAGTGACATTTTGTTTTTGCCTTATGTGTGAAAAAAATCTGAAGTTTGATTTAAGAACTGGTAATTTGCCTCTGTACTGTGTCCGCATACCCTGTCTACCAGAGCAAATCCCCACAATTGGTGGAGGATGCAGGCAAGCGCAGAGAGGCTGGGGTAAACGCCAAAATATTTTTGTTTTTGGGTACGGCTGAATGCCTTGGATTAAACCAGCTAAATTCAAACCTGTGTCACATGACAAAATGGAGGCTGTAATGAAAGCTCTCGCGGAGGCTAACCAACACCAGCAAGAAACAAACCAGCTGCTGTTACAACACATGATGGCTTTACAGGTGGCAGGAGTGTCCCAGAGTGTCCAAGATGTCCGGAAAGCGGTCCGTGCGGAGATCCCCAAGATGACGCTCTCAGATAACATCGAAACCTACCTGGCGATGTATGAGAAGGTGGCCACAAGGGAGAATCTACCCCGAGATCAGTGGGCTGAGGTCATCGCTCCGTTCCTGACATCCGATTCCCAGCAAGTTTATTTCGACTTGCTGGACAATCAAGCGGCCGACTACCAGAAAGTAAAGGGTGAGATTCTGGCAAGACTGGCAGTAAATAGGTTGGTCCAGGCTTAGCTGGTGCATCAGTAGGGGTTCAACCCGACTGAGCCCGTGAGACCCCAGTATTATAACTCACTTAACCATTTGCAAAAGTGGCTACAGCCTGACGTGCTAAGCCCCACTGCTATGCTAGATCGTCTGATAGCGGATATGTTTTGGAGGGCTTTGACACCCCCTCTCCAGTACTGGATCGGTCAGGTGTCTCCTGGCAATGCCCTTGAGATGGTGGACCTGGTGGAATGCTATGAGGCTATGAGGAATCTAAATTTTTTTTTTTTGGGAGGTGGATAGTCAAACCCCGGAAATCTACACCCAAGGCCCGGAGGTTTGAGCCGATAAAACCAGCCCAGGATGTACCCATTGCGGACCTGGCTCTGATAGTCTGCTGGCGGTGTCAAGAGCCTGGCCATGTAAGGGCTGATTGTCCCCATCGGGTTGAGCCCATGGACACTAACTATGGCTACCATCAGTCGCTATATGCCAGGAAGCTGTGTGCAACAGATACCCCAGTATCTCTAGATCACTTGTGCCAGGTAGAAGTGGGAGACACTCCAGCTGAGGTTCTGCTGGACTCAGGGAGTCTGGTGACCCTAGTAAGGGCTACCCTGGTGCAGTCTGCTGAGTATACTGGCCAGAAAGTTAGGGTGATGTGCATCCACAGAGACTTAAAATACTACCCCACCACACTGGTGTTTCTAACCACGATGGCCAGTAGGTGGACCCACTAGGTGGCCATCACCACAAATCTACACTATGACCTCATAATAGGGAGAGACTTCTCAGGCTTCCCAGCCCTGTGGCCTGCTGTGAGAGTTACTGATACCCATGAGTCAGGGGTAAGCCCAGTAAAGTGGCCTTGTTCAGGAGGAAGGCCAGAATCCTGGGAACCCAAGGCCGAATGGCCAGTGGTAGAGGTGACCGCCAATTCGGTGGAAGAGGGGGAGACAACCTCGCTGAGTGTAATGGTGGTATACGTGGAGGCCCCAGGGTCCTGAATTGGCAGACCTCAATGTCTCCAGGGATAATTTTGGTACAGCACAATAGAGATGGCCTTGCGGTTCGCGAACATATGGAGATATACGCGCCCGCCATATTCTTTTACATTGTGAAGAATTTTGACCCATGATACATCCATCAGGTGGTACAGGACAGCCAATTGAGATGTTCAAGCACATGGACATACCCCAACCTTATAAATAAACCTGATCTGGCCGCCATTTTACATTCAGTATTTTGCCAGTGTAGGGAGAGGTTGCTGTGTGGAGCAGGGACAGGCTGTTAGGGACACCAAACGCTAGCTAATATGGCCACAAAAGTCCTTTTAAGGACTGGTATAGGTGTACTAATGATAGGTGTGATACACAGAGGGGTGTGATATACTTATAATATACTTTTATAATGAGTCAAAAACACATAGATCTATATAGTGATCACCTGGAAATCAGGGGCCTCGGGGCTAGGGGCTTACTAGGGCCATTTCTATATAGAGTAAGGTTCCGGACGGGGTCACTCTTATCAGGGCGGGTGGTCTGTGGTTAGGCTATCAGGGCCAGAATAGCACCCCCCTGTAGGGCAATATCAGGGACAGTTCTTTGCCCACCCTGTTCTTCAATACCACATCATCATCTAGCCCAGGGATAGATGTTTTTTGCTTGCCCTCCGGGAATTATGGATGTGCACTGGAACACCCCGGATTGTGATAGGACATATGGTTTCTGATTTGGGTGCCGCCGAGCACCTGATTTAGTGCCGTTGAGCACTTGTTATTGCTGACCACATCTATGCTTTTTGCTTAACTTTAATAATTACATTTTTTTGAGGGATATCTTTTCCATTCACACGTCTGCAAAATGGGTCCGCATCGGTTCCGCAATTTTGCGGAACGGGTGCAGACCTATTCATTTTCAATGGGGCCGGAATGTGCTGTCTGCATTTGCGTATCCGCACTTCCGCATCCATGCTCCCGTTTCTGTAAAAAAACAGAACATTTCCTATTCTTGCAATTGTAGACAAGATTAGGCATTTTCTATTATAGTGCCGGTGATGTGCGGTCCGCAAATTGAGGAATGCATATTGTCTGTGTCTGTGTTTTACGGACGTGTGAATGGACCCTCATAGTAACATTATTAAAGGTTACGTTTTATCTTTATGTATATTCTAATGGATTGACTTTCTTGTACAATGTTATAATATACTTTCTATGTTAGAAAGTATATTTTAGTGCATTTGTATTGTGCGGCAGGTATGTACGGTTCTGCTGCAATACTGCAGGTATATAGAGGACAAGCGTTATTGGAACATATAATTTCTACTGGTGTGATATAACAGTCTCCCCCCCCCCAAAAAAAAACTGATTGAAGTGGGGTGTTATATACCAATACACTTTCTTTATAGTGCATTTGGGTACTGTATAGTGCATTTGCGCATGCGCAAATTATATTGACGATATTTTGCATTGAAAAATATTATGAATGGAGATCGCAAATTCAAATAATACATCTGTTATGTCACTGTCCATGTTGTGGGACTATTTGTGCATTTCTAGTAATTATTTCTTGGCTGCAGATATGAGCTGAAGGTTTTTCAGGTTCATCTGCCATTAAAATGAATAGGACGCGCTTTGAACTTGCGGTTCGCGAACATTTGATCGTGTTTGCGCAATCGCGTTCGCGAACCGTCCCGGCAGATGTTCGTCCATCACTACAGCACAACGCTGGGACCCACCCCTATCCCGAGCCTGGGAAAATGTATTAATAGTTGATGGTGAACCTGTGACGGTAACGTACACTACACACAGGGGGGAGGATAGTGACCACTGCACTCCACCCTCACCCCTGGCCCTGCCTACTTGCCTCGCAAGTCCTAATGACAGGGGACAACTAGATGGCAGTCCCTAACTTAGGATACGTGCTGGGAAAACAGACAAGAGAAATAACAGAATGTGAATGGACCGGGTCAATACGTAGAGAGCTACGCAGTACTAAGGAATGAGCAGAGAATAGTCCGGAAAAGCCGAGGTCAAATACCAGGAGAGAAACAAAGTACAACAGGAGTCCGCAAAGAATCGTCAGGTGGAAGCCGGAGTCAGGATACCAGGAGAGATGTGCAGTACAGGAGGAGCAGGCAGAGAATCGTCAGGGAACACAGGATCAGGTAAGTATGCAGGAACAAAACAATCACCCGATACCTAAAATTAACAGGCAACCTGTGGCCAGCAGGCTGCCTGTATTTATAGTGGGGAGTGAGAGTCATGTGACGTGGCCAGCATCACATGACCGACAGACAGACAAATCAAGCACTGAGTGATCATCTTGGCGCTCAAGGCAGACCTAGGAGCAGGGAGCCTCCCAGCTAGCAAAGCCGCCCTGGGAACGAGGCCAAACACAGATCCTCACTCCCGAAGCTAAGCAGCAGGTCTGCGGCTGACGGGAGACCGAGTGCGCCTTTGGCGCCCTGTGACAGAACCACAACAACCTGGGGCCGAGATGGTGTTTCCCTGTTTTGTGGTTCAACAGAATATGTTGTATCAGGTAAACCAACTACGGGGAGAGCATTGGTGGTGCCCAAGGCTTATTGCAAACTCGTGTTAGATCTAGCCCACCAACACGTTCTCGGGGTCATCTGGGAATGCAGAAAACACAGGACCATATACTACAATGGTTTCACTGGCCCAGTGTGTTTAGAGAGGTAGAAGAATTTTGTAAGTCTTGCCCGACCCTTTGAGAAAATGACTATGGATCTCATAGGCCCTGTACCGTAGTCCGCTAGAGGGCACCAACATATCTTGGTCATCTTAGACTACGCCACTCAGAGGCGGTGCCACTGCGACATACATCGGCCAAACTCATAGCTAAGGAGTTAATTGAGATGTTTTCCCATGTAGGACTACCTAAAGAGGTTCTGACCGACCAGGTCCAAGGTTATGAGGTTCTGACCCTTTTATGTCCAAGGTTATGAGGGAAATCTGTAAGTTACTGCACATAAAACAGCTACGGATGTCCGTTTATCATCTGCAAACGGACGGTCTGGTAGAGAGGTTTAACAAAACAATAAAAAACATGTTAGAAAGGGTGGTGTCTAAAGATGGGAAGGACTGGGACCTTCCTCTGCCCTATCTCATGTTCGCTGGCCTCTACTGGGTTCTCGCCCTTCAAACTGCTATATGGCAGACATCCTTGTGATTTGTTGGACGTAGCCAAAGAGGTGTGGACAGCATCCTACTTTGCACAAATGTGTCCTTGAGTACATTACCCAGATCTTTAACATGGGTGATCGGGTTTTGGTTCTGGTACCGACCGTGGACAGTAAGTTCCTGGCTAGGTGGCAGGGGCCCTACGAGGTACTCGAGAAAGTTGGAGATGTGAACTACATGGTACACCAGCCAGGGTGGCAAAAGCTGGAACAGAACTACCATGTTAATTACTTAAGCGATCGAAGGATAGAGAGACCTGTACTGAAGACAGCCCGCTGTAGGGTTTCTGGGGATAGAGGTTACGGCCCCTCTGTCTGCTGCAAGGGAAGCAGTTGCCACAGTAAAAATTGCTGACAGCCTCTCCTCTAATCAGGCTCGGGAGGCCAGGGAGTTTGTTAGTAGGAACACGGATGTGTTCTTTGACCTCCCTGGACGCACTTCCATAATCCAGCATGACATTGTCACTGAACCTCAGGCAAAAGTACTGTTAAAGCCATACCGGGTACCCGAGGCTCAGCGACAAGCCATTTTGGAGGAAGTGCAGCTAATGCTGCAGCTAAACGTCATAGAGGAGTCTAAAAGTGAGTGGGCCAGTCCTATAGTCTTAATACCCAAGCAGCACGGGACGTTTGATTTTGTAATGATTTTCTTAAAGGGTTTCTACCACCAGATTTTCACCTATTTAGCCGTCTGACACTAGCGATCTGCTAGTGTCTGCGGTACCTAACCAAGTTAATGTATTACCTTTGTCTGGAGTGGTTAAGCTTAGAAACATAGTTTTATTGATATGCAAATGAGCCTCTAGGTGCTATGGGGGCGTCTTTTCAGCACCTAGCGGCTCCGTCTACTCACTATTTCTGCCGCCCCGCGCGCTCCAGCCCGCCCCTCTCCTCTAGATTGACATCCTACTTGTCTCCATCTCGTCCGAATTCTCGCGCCTGCGCCGTGTGCTTCTGTATTCGGCGCAGGTGCAGTGACTGTCGGACAGTGAAGATGCTGGCGCAGGGAGCGGTCCAGCAGTCACTGCGCCGAATACAGAAGCTCAAGGTGCAGGCGCGAGAATTCGGCCGAGATGGAGAAAAGTAGGCTGTCAATCTAGACGAGAGGGGTGGGCTGGAGGGACGCGCTGGGCAGCAGAAATAGTGAGTAGACGGAGCCTCTAGGTGCTGAAAAAACGCTCCCATAGCACCTACAGGCTCATTTGCATATCAATACAACTACGTTTTTAAGCTTAACCGCTCCAGACAAAAGTAATACATTAACATGGTTAGGTACAGCAGACACTAGCAGATCGCTAGTGTCAGACAGCTAAACAGGTGAAAATCTGGTGGTAGAAACCCTTTAAGCTGAACGAGATATCTAAATTCGATGCATATCCCATGCTTCAGGTGGATGAGCTAATCAAGAAGTTAGGACAAGCACAGTATTTTTCAGTTTTGGACCTCACAAAGGAGTACTGGCAGGTGCCCTTAACGGAGGCTGCCAAAGAGAAAACTGCCTTCATCACACCTGAGGGTTTGTATCAGTATAAGGTGTTACCCTTTGGTCTGCATGGTGCCCCTCCCTTCAGAAGGCTGGACTAACAGCTAACCCAAAGAAATGTGCGATAGGGTTAGAGGAGACTAAAAACCTAGGGTATATTATTGGGCACTGAGTCATCAAACCCCAAGTAATCAAACTAGAGGCAATACCGTAATTGGCCCCGACCTGTCACCTCTAGGCAAGTAATGTTGTTCCTGGGGATGGTGGGCTATTACATGAGGTTTGTCCCCCACTTTGCTACGATAGCCACTCCATTGACAGTGCTCTTGAAAGGACATAAGTTTGTGATGTTTCACTGGGATGATCAGGCAGAAGAGGTGTTCTCCGCTTTGAAGTTGGCCCTGTTTGGGTCCCCTTTTTTGGTGATGCCTGACTTCAAGTGGGAATTTATAGTACAGACGGATGCCTCCGAAGTAGGCCTCGGTGATGTACTGTCCCAGGAAGTCAATGGGGAGGAGCATCCCGTTGTCTTCCTTAGCGGTAAGCTCACCCCAATCGAGACCAGGTACAGTATAGTGAAAAAAGAGTGCCTGGCTATCAAGTGGGCACTCGATTCTCTCCGCTATTATTTGTTGGGGAGAAAATTCTGCTTAGTGACCAACCACTCCCCTCTCAAGTGGATGAGCCAGGCCAAAAACAGAAATGCCCAGGCCACCAGATGGTTCCTTTCCCTACAGAACTTTAAATTTACAGTGGAACACAGGGCAGGCCAGTTACAGGGAAACACTAATGCCCTGTCCCGAGTATATTGCCTGGCGAGTGTTCACCCCCTCAGGGTTGAACAAAGGGGGGGGGGGGTATGTGACACAGTGAAGGGTATGGTCTGGAAAAACAGGTATTTTCCTCCCAGAGTGTGCTGCTGTGCTGACTTGCAGCCAGGTGGGGTCAAACACCGGACTGGATTTTAGGTGTCGATCCGGGTTTTGACAGCACCTAGCTGTCCTTAAAAGAGAGCTGGGCTCAGCAGCAAGGTGTGTGTGCTGGTATCTGGGGCTTGTACGGTGCTGGAGGGCTGAGAACCGGAAACAGGCCCCCTAATGGCTGTTTCACAGGAGCGGATGCCATGCGTGACATCCGCTCCGTGAAAGAGTGCCAAGACCCGATGCGGACAGCAGAAGCATGGAGCATTAACATGACTGATAATGCCCCGTGCCTCTCTGTGACCACTTTACTACGAAATCACAGTGAGATAAAGTTGTCACTCTGATTTCGTAGTAAAGAGGTCACAGAGAGGCACGGAGCATCATCAATCATGTTAATGCTCCGTGCCTCTGCAGTCTGCATCGGGTCTTGGCTGTAATTCACAGAGCAGATGTCACGCAAGGCATCCGCTCGTGTGAAACAGCCCTAAAAGCCTGCTATGGACTGCTGGAGGTAGAACTGCCAACAAGGTGATTTTTGCTATGTGGACTTTCCATTGTGTGTGAACTAACACCAAGACTGTAAAGTGACGTTTTTTTTGCCTTATGTGTGAATAAACATGGAAGTTTGATTTAAGAACTGGTAATTTGCCTCTGTACTGCTCACATCATAATAGTGGCTGTAAACTAACACATCATGCCCATTCTCTGACCCAGCTTTGACTAGAACAATATTTTAAAAGTTCATCCTTTCTGGTATTCAGTAAACTAAACACTACCTCCAATAGATATCTGACCACCTTTGACACGGCACCTTCTCTATAATGTTCTCTCACTGTAATGATATTGTGGCTTCACTGAAGAGTTAATTAATTATAAGGGATAAACAAAATGATTGATATTTAATGCAGTTTTGTTCCTTGTGATTGGTTCTTTAGTCCTACAAGTATGTAATATATATATATATATATATTTATATTTTTTTCCAGCTGTTTGCAAATGAAAGCGTCTTGGATCATGTGGGATTTTCCCAAGTGAAAATTAACCTGATCAACGAAAATGATAACCGTCCTATCTTCAGCCAGGCGCTCTACAACATTACTTTGTATGAGAATGTTACTGTGGGAACCACCATCCTCCAAGTTTCCGTGAGTGACATTTTATACATTACTGTGCAGGTTATTGTGTTTCAGTTCTCACATGAATTCTGCGAGTGAGATTAGAATTCTTAACTAGGTTTTACTGTCAGCGGAAATTTGAAGAAGGAGTTACAAAATGTATGGATCATGTTATAGTTGGAAGCACCACCATAATGGGGGACATTTTTGAATAATGCCGTAATTTGCGGCAAAAAAAAATACTAAGATCGCAAATCAAAAGCGGGCATTTGTTTCACCTCATATATCAAAAGGCACACGGCACTTTTAAAATATTACACTTTTTAAATGTAAACTTGATTATCCCCTTATTTCTCTTAAATTGTGACATTTTAACGCCAATAGCACTAAAATGCAATAAAAAAAAAAAAATGTATGCTCTATTTCAGCCAACCCTACCAGACCGCACTTGCGACTTTTAAAACATATTTGCAACTTTTGGAGTATACTTGCGACTTTTGTCTCAGACTTGGAACGTTTTTGTTATTATTATTGTTGAATGTCAAAAACAAAACCCTGTTGTTTAGCTCAGTTATCTAATATATAAGGCTGAGTGTATGTGTATGTACTGTATGTCCACTAAAGGAATCCGCACCGTCACATTTACAATCACGAAATTTGGCACACAGGTACATCAGGTGTCCGAGAAGATTTTAGACCGGGTCTCAGGTCTCCGTTCCTGAGGTATTCCCAAAAAATGCAAATATGGCACATCACATGACCTACATTAGCCAATAGAAGCCTGCAGGTCTTTCTCTTCATATCCCAACTGCCATACACACGGTCACATGTCTCTTATCAGCCAAAAGAAGCTCACAGGTCCGTACTCTCCACATACTCACAGTTTTACACCAGGTTTCCATAACAAACCAGCCATTTTTCTTCACTGCTGTAGATCAGCTTTAAAGGGGCAGGGCGCTGTGGATGACACTGTTAAGGGAGCGGAGTGCTGTGTTGGTCACAGTTAAGGGGGCAGGTAGGGTAGCCATTCAAGCCACCCTCAAAAAAAGGACTTAAAAACCGACGGGGATTGAAAAAATGACTGTAAAAATCAGCTTCTGTAAGCTGAAGGGGTGGGAGGGACGGTGACTTTCCTTCTGCAGCTCACGCTCAGACAGCACAGGGCTGCAGTCTGAGAGTGAGCTGTTCAAAAGGACATCACTGTCTCTGTCCAGACCCTGCGCAGGGCAAGGAGGACAGGGAGTCTGAAAGCCGGACTGTCCAGCCTAAAACCGGACCTCTGGCCACCCTAGGGGCAGGCTGCTGTAGAGGCCACAGTTAAGGGGATGGTCCACTATGAAGGTCAGTGTTAAGGGGCAGATTAATGTAGAGGCTACTGATAAGGGAACAGGGTGTTGTAGAAATCACTGTTAAGGATATTGGCTACTGTGGAGGTCACTAATAAAGGGGTGGCCGCTGTGTAGGTCACAGTTAAAGGGGAAGGCTGCTGTGGAGGTCACTGTTAAGGTGTCGGGATGCTGTCGAGGTCACTGTTAAAGGGGTGGGATGCTGTGAAGGTTACTGTTAAAGGGGCGGTGTCACGGTCATATTGGTGTTTGACCATGACGCGGTTGCCGTGCAGACTGGTTGCCAGGGACAGCGTGTAGTTTGTGGTTTGCACGTGCTATTCCCCTTTAAGGTGTGCCTCCCTGCTGTTTGGTCAGCAAGGTATTAATCTTCTGGCTAGTGAGGATTAAGGTGTTTCCTGGGTGTGGCCGCAAGCTTGATATAAACCTGTGGCTTGCTGGCTGGGGGCAGTGGTTCTACTGCCTTTGTTGGACTAGAACCTTGCTCCTAGCTATTTGTCATCTGAGGGCCATCCTAGTTGTCATGAATGTCATCCCGGTGTCTCCTTCCCTTCCTTTCCTTATTTGTTTGGAGTGGGTTATGTTCAGGGTGTTTGTATGTCTAGTTTGGTGTTACATGTCTGGTAGTGTTTGGTGTCCAGCATGTTTGCTAGACATTCCCCTGTCTTACGTTGGTTGTATCCCCTGGAAGGGGGTCTCTGGTTCCCCGGAGGTGTCCTAGATACCTGTGTGGTTGTTGTGTGTGCTGTGTCCTTAATGTGTGTGGACATCAGCACTTGTGCCCAGGTTCCAGTCGGTGTGACTGTGGCAGATAAGTGTGTTGCATTCGTCGCTTACCTGCCAATTCCATATGCTGTATACAGTCTCCTTTCTATGCAGCTTGGCCGGTGGAGACTCCTGTTTGTCTGTGTTTTGGAGGAACAGGTCGTCTTTACCCTGCTCCTCAACCAGGGATTTCCTGAGGGTTAGTAGGGCCCCTAGGTTCCAAAGTTTGAGCCCTCCTACCATCTGGGTTGGCTCATACGGTTAGGAGTCAGGGCCAGAATTAGGAACGCTGTAGGAGGTGACCTTATTCCTCCTCCTGGCCTTGTTGCTTCCAAGTTGCCTCCTCATTGTACGGTGGGGAGTTTCCCCCACTCCCCATTGTGACAGGCGGGCATTGTGGAGGTCTCTGTTAAGGGGGCAGGGAACGGTGGAAGTCACAGTTAAGGGGAACGTCCACTATGGAGGTCAGTGTTAAGGGGCGGGGTGCTGTGGAGGTCACTGTTAAAGTTGTGAGGTTTTGTGGAGGTCACATTTTAAGGGAACGCAGCTCTGTGGAGATCACTGTCAAGGGGATGAGTTATTGTGGAAATCACTGTTAACAAGATGGGGTACTGTGGAGGTCACTAATAAAGGGGTGGACACTATAGAGGTCGCTGTTAAAAGGGAAGGCGCAGTGGATGTTAATGTTAAGGGGGCAGGCCACTGTGGAGGTCACTGTTAAAGGGGTGGGGTACTGTAGATGCCACTGTTATAGTGGATACTGTCAGTATCTTTTAATGATACACACAAACATTAAATTCAATAGATGAAGTATACCCGTGCGAAGCCCAGTTCTTCTGTTAGCGTTAGATAAAAATAAATGCCTCCTGTTTTAATACTTATCTATCACTTGTTCCCACGACGAGTTGTTTTTTCTTTTTATGACTGTGACTTTTTGACAAAAAGTTGCATCTTTCTGCCATAAATGCGACTTTTTACAAAAAACAACACCGCATAAGCTGGCTTAATTGTCTGCAACAATTGGAGCCATTTCTGCCAATAAGAGGATGATAAATGAGGTGCAATATGTGCCAATTTGATAGCACAATTTTTTTGTGCATTTTCCACCATAATACTGGCACAATATGCTTAATGAATGTACCCCAATATGTTAGTGCTTCAGCTTACAGTGTTTTATGTATGCTATATTTTCTTTTTCCGGTTATAAATGGGATGATATTGCTGTCTTTATCATTATTAGTATATACTATATTTCTTGACCATGATGTGCTACACATAGGAAAGATGCAGAACATACTTATTATTACTGGGAATTAAGAAATACTGAGAAACAAGTTGTGACAAAACCCCTTTTTTAGGAATGCCCAGCCTTTTGTATTTCGTCTGCTGTTCGTGTAGTCAGCCCTCTTTTGCCCCTTTAAATGTACACAAACCACCTCATCTGCCTGTGATGCAGTTAGCGAACACAATGGACATTGCCTCTGACGCAATCGACAAACACAATGAGCATTGCCTGTGATACATTTAGCAAAAACAATGGTCTTGGTCTTCGACCGCATGGAACTATGTCCGGCCGCTTTATCCAATTATCTCCAGGGTAGAGAGGAGGGATTTTACTGTTCATGTGGGAGTGTGTTATATCTTACTGTATATTTATTGGTCACTGTATTTTGTGTGCCTGTCCTCCACAAGGTCCCCATGGGAATAACCCTTGCTGGGGGACTTGCATAAAAGGCCGAGCTGTGGCCATCAATAGAGGAGATAGTTTTTACCCCCTTCCTTAAGTTTTGGCTCCTGTTCAGGGGGATTTGGAGCTATATATTCACAACACTTTCAGATTTACTTGGATTTTGGGAGCCGCTGTACGGATTTACTCAGCTGGAGTGTAAGATATCCGTAACTCAAGTATAAAGAATTTTCTTCTACACATTTCAGCTTTAAGTAGTAAATCATATAGGTTTGTAATTGTGATAGTAAGATATGCTGCTGACATGGAGGGATGGATTTATGTACCTAACTGAATGTCATTTTAAGCCATTTTTATTTGATAAATAGTGCGGGTACACCTGGGTGGATGAATTCCAAAAGCATCTAGTTTCTCTTTTTCTAGCGTTGGAATTGATTTCATACATTGGCTTACATGCAGAGAACTGTAAAATAGAAAAATAGCTCTTTCTGATGTGATATTTCTAAAGGTTGATCCACAGTTTTGAAGCACTGTATTAGGTTGGACTAAACTAACATGCAGCAAAATGAGGCAGTAGTTTATTCTTCCTAACACTGTATAGTTATCTTATATATCCAGATGAAAGTGAAAGATGCTGTCATCAATCTGGGGAGAACATTCTATTTCACAGTCAAAGAAAAAAAGAATGTAAAGAAAAAACTATCTTATCTATAATAAGTGCCATCATGAAGGTACTCCACATTGGTTAGGGAATGTAGGAAAACTTTCTATCTGCATAAGTGATGCCCACTGCTGCCTGCCTGTAGGAGATGGAGACAGCCGATATGTTAATGCTGTGGTCTGGAGACTCAGCTAGCCAGTAAGTGTCTCGGCTCATTGACCCGCCGATTCTTGTGCCTTTTAGAGCCTGTGCTACCTGTGCCTTCCTTTTGAAAATAACACTGCCTCCACAGGAGGTGTTTCCGACTGCAAATACAGCAAAGTGAAAAAGCTAAGGTTTTCTTTAGTTTAGTGTCTTACTGTTGTGAAATATTAACTGCTTTTTAATTTTGAGAAACTTTCTCAAAGTAACTATTTTTTCCATACCAGATTATTTTTTTGTTCCATGTATGAAGTTTTCTGGTTTGAAATAAAATGTGGAGGTCTTAGGCTGAATGCAAAATCCCTAATTAGAGGTCAAATTTAAAAATATTTGTCAACTTTATAATTTAGCAACCAGGAGGTCCATTTTTTTTAATGGGCATCGGGATGCCCCATGCCATAGATCACACCCCTATTTTGTGGACTACACCCATTCTTTTGTGATGTGGCCCTCATTTTACGTTTGGCCATCATAGCTGAGTCTGATGAAGTAGCATGCCAGTGTCACACAGTTAAAATGTATCCAGGACTACTTTCCAGGAGATGCTGGTGACTAGAAGACTTGCCAACTCTACTGGGATTCCAGGAGGTCTGCCCTTTTCCGGGGAGCCTCCATGATATTCTGTGAGAGTTAGCAAGCTTAAGTTTAAACTATTCATAAGTCTTTCCTTAAATGAGTTGTCACAAAATGATACTTTAGCATGTGGATAAGTGAAAAGTTGTAATTCTAGGATAACTTCTTTAATATATCACTTTAGGATCAGTTCCTGGCTTTTGGAAATAAAAATGTGATACTACACAGTGTGAACTTTGGATACTGTTCTTCCCTGCATGTTGAAAATCAGGCTTTTGTTAATGCCAAATAACTCTTAACTGGTAAATCAGCAAGGCAGTAATGAAAGGGATGGGCAAAATAGCCCTAAGTGTTACCAAGGTGCAGGACAAATTGAGAACTTAAATGCAGCACAAAATACAAGCCCATCATAACCAAATACCATATTTTAGTGCATTATAATGCATCAGCAGAACCAAATGCCACCATACAGCACAAAATACTGCCCCAGCAGCAAAAATTACCTCACAAGAAGCTGCCCGTCTGTGGTGGGCAAGGCCAGGTTCCATATTCTGTCTTCCCTCCTCCTTCATTTGTATCTAATTAAGATATGGAGGAGATGTCTGAGGAAGTGAGACGGAGGCCACAGCAGCAAGTCAGCTTTATCTTCAGCATGCTGCTTGGTCTTTCAGCTCTATCAAACATACAGGTGACTACAGCCTACATGCCTGTTATATCCAGTGATGTCTCCTGATTGTAGATGTTCTCTTTCATCATTTCCTCCATTTGGACCAGACCTCCATGACAACTTCTTTCAGCCATGTCTCATCTCTGCAGAGTTTGCCACACATGCATCATAGATTCTTCACTTTTCATTATCCTCCCCACCGTCTCAACACGAACATCTGATCCTTCTGCCAGGCCTAATACTGCGCTCACAGTATTACCCAATGTCCCTAAATACTATATTGCAGAAAAATAGTGCCTTCGTTAGTAATCATGGTGGTTTTTACAAACATTGTATAGCGGCTGTGCTTGGTATCGCAGCACAGCTGCTATACAATGTATGGTGCTGTGCTTGGCAAGCACAGAGAAGGCTGCAGCGCCTACAGGAGTGTTGATGGCTTTTCAAACAGCTGATCGGCAGGGGTCCTAGGTGTCAGACCCCCACCAATCGGCTACTGATGAACTATCCTGAGGATAGGTCATCAGTAGAGATGAGCGAATTTATTAAAAGTTCGATTCAGGTGATTCGACCAATTTTACAAAAAAGATTTGCTTCTTGATGAAATAACTTCGTCACAAAGCGCTTTTTTTTGTAAGTAGCTTGTGCAATGAAGTCATTGTACCCCCTCCGATGCCGTGTTCATACATGATTGCAGCATCTTATTGTAAAAACAGTGTGAAATTAACATAAAAAAAAATCAAATCAGACTTACCGCCTCTATTTGCTCGTGATGGGATGGCTGCTGCCATCTTGCATGAAGATCTGGAGCGAAATCTCGTGCGGCACTAGATTACATCATCATTCCGGACTGCATGGTGACATCATACATCACCACGCACGGGATTTCGGCAGAGATCTTCAATCAAGATGGAGGCGGCCATCCACCGCGAGCAAATGGAGGAGGTAAGTATGATTTTTTTAGTTTTTTACACTATTTCAGGTTAAATCAATTCACTGACAGGAAGCACAAGGAAATTTGGCTTCAAGGTGAATCGAATTTATCCTGAAATTCAGATTGAATTCCACTTTGTGGGATTCGATTTGCTCATCTCTAGTCATCAGCAGTAAAATCCCGAAAACCACTTTAATATCTCCAGCAATAGCTATTTCTGTGATCTAATGCAAGCTTTTTTACCTACTCCTTTTCAGGTTTCTATGCTGATTTTCAAAAGGAGCACAGAAAGTGTCAATTGTCAAAAAAACATGACTGGTCGGCACTTGCTTAAAGCCAATTTCCTACATGCAATTTTTTAGCTGTCTAAATGACCTTAGTGCTTTTAACCTAGTTTTCTCGTTCCTATGAATTTTTGAACTGTAGTTTTTCTCGTAGCTGGAAATGTCATTTAACCTTGTGATAGATCACACTACTACGCTGATGGAGAAAATGTCCACCTCATAGCATGGTCATTCACACCAGAGTCATGTAGTAAATCATCATTCCATATTTATGAACCTATTTATACCACAAAAAGATATTCCTCAGGCCTGTAAATGGGGTTACAATAGAAAATGACAAATGACAATTGCTGGGCAGTATGAGGAGCATTGAGTGCGGTGCCTGTGAAATGCAGAGGGAGATTGTTTTGCCCCTATATAGACTATGATGTTTTATATTTTGTTATCATTACGTGGTCATTACGTGGTTCTTGAACATTGCTTTATTTTATTTAATGACAGTGACTTTTGAACAGCGACAAATAAATGTAAGGGAAAAGAAAACTATGCACATTTCCTGAGCACTTGCTGCAACTGGAACACAAGTTTATATGGAAGAGAATTTTTTAAAATCTAGTAACCATGTATCATATCCAATTAGCATGCTTTGGATTTGAAATTCACACTGCATTTTCCATGCAGATTCTATGCAGTGAGCGGATGAGATTTGTTTAAATGTCATCTACTTTGCTGCTACAGTAAGGGCATGTTCACATGGCGGAATTTTCTTGATTCTGCACATATTCCATACTGAAATCCATGTGAAATCTGACCACAAACTGCAAGCCACTAAAGGGGTTTTCCAAGATTTTTCAACTGATGACCCATTGATATTGATAGAAAGGTCATCTGATTGGTGGAGGTCCGACAAAGGTGACTCCCGACGATCAGCTGTTTGAGAA
Organism: Bufo gargarizans; assembly: GCF_014858855.1. Taxonomy (NCBI): domain Eukaryota; kingdom Metazoa; phylum Chordata; class Amphibia; order Anura; family Bufonidae; genus Bufo; species Bufo gargarizans. The sequence continues at coordinate 164,654,602 of NC_058085.1, read as the reverse complement.
GGCACTGGTGCTTCTCAAACAGCTCACAGGTTTGCCTAGACCATTTGACGTCACGTTCATCGATCACATGGCCTAGGCACAGCTCAGCCCCCTTGAAGTGGATGGGGCTGAGTTGCGATACTAAGCACAGCCGCTATACAATATACAGTGCTTTGTTAGCTGAGAGAAGGCCGTGGCGCTACTGCAAACACCTTCTCAAACAGCACTAATCGGCGGGGGGTACCAGGTGTCAGATCCCCACCGACCAGATACTGATGACCTGTCCGGAGGATAGGTCATCAGTTAAAAAAAAATCACAGAAAACCCCTTTAATTTGCATGTGTTGCTTACGGATTTTTCTACCATGGTTCAGGAAACAAAAGGATTGACATTCAATGGGGCTGAATTGTGGAGATTTGGATTTAGATCCATCATATGAAACATATTGTAATATGCTGCAGTTTTCTTCCATCCACAAAATGCAGAAGGTATGTTTCCCAATGCCCATTGTTTCCAGTATTGTCCTTAACATAGTTGAATGTGGTAAATACGCTAAAAGTTATTCCTGTTTTTTAATTATAACAATCACCTTTTTGATGAAAGTGCATTAAGAAGTAATTACACCCAGTTCCTGTTACTCACATCACAGAAGAGTAATATAATCTTTAAAGACCTAACTTATGGTATATGTGCAATTAAAGGATAAGTTAGAAGCTATTTGATGGCTTCACTGCTTACAAATGTCACTATAAAGTTTCATTAGCCAGATAAAAGGGCATTCAAGGAGAAATACAAATTTTTGCTGTATCTCGGTTTAACTCTTCCATAGCTGGAACATTAGAAATAACATGAATGATAATAATGCATCGGGTTTTTCTTCTATGTAGAACATGTTGAGTAATCCCATGGGGCAACTAAAGTTTTCAGTTTGGAGAATATTGCAACGATCATTCATTTTTGAGAGACCAGCTGACTCCCAGATAAGAGTTGTCACTTGGTGATGCCAAGAGCTTTTCTCCGTACATCTAATATGGAGCTTGCTGACTGCACCTGATCACAGCCTGGTATTTGTGCAGGGGAAGCCAGTGGGAAAACAATTAGTCTTGCTTCTTTCAGACAGCTCATCTGCTCTACTGAACCGATTAAAACATTAAGATAGCTTAAGTAATTAAATTTACCTTGAAAAAAAAAATCATGATACAAGCTTCCTCATTTTAATTTAAAGGGCAAGGTGTGTTACATGTGTACAAATATGTATATAGATGTACAATGCTGTTAATTTGAAGATTGGCTGAGAATCAGGCTGTGCACAGGTAGATTTTGATCTTTTGATTATCGGAACTGCACAATATTATACATGAAACGTTACACTGTTGGACCCAGAAAAAGAGTTAAAGAGTATAAGCATACTTGGGGTAATGGTCATGCAGTTGTAAAACCAAGAAATCCAACTTTTATTCCCCATGGTGCCATCATAATCACAAGTACCATAGAGATGCTCCCTTCATGTTTGCAACATGTGTGTGTTGTCAAATGGGAGTAGTAGTACTCACAGTTTTGGTGGTCCCCGATCTGTTCACCTTGTCTCTTAATTTTAGTTTTGATTGTTCTCATACTTTAAAATATGTGATACATATTTCCCCTAGCAATGTCAGATATTTTCCCCAGCTCCTCATCATTTTTGCAGAGTCCAGAACTTTATTCATGTATTTCATTACATAAAATATACTGTTATTTTACAATTTTGAGGTTCTGGTGGTTCTCTCAACTGCAATTGCAAATGTTACTGCTGAGCCTATTCAAATATTGTGGTGGAGAATCATGGCCTCGGACACGATGATTGGTGGGGAAGGAGACAGTGTATGGGCCCTAACAGAACCATGGCAAAACAGTCTTTAATTGCAGACAAGTTAGGGTACTTTCACACTTGCGGCAGAGTGATCCGGCAAGCAGTTCCGTTACCGGATTCGGCAATCTGCATGGAAACGGACAGCATTTGTAGATGGATCCGGATGTGGATCCGTCTCACAAATGCGTTGCCAGAACGGATCCATCTGTCCGTTTGTCACATTTTTAAAGGTCAGTGCATGCGCAGACCGGAAGGACGAATCCGGCATTGCGGTATTTTTAACGCCGCATCCGGCACTAATACATTTCAATGTAAATGAATGCATTCCGGCAAGTGTTCTGGAATTTTGGATAGAGATAAAACCGCAGCATGCTGTGGTATTATCTCCATCCTAAAAAGTCAAAAAGACTGAACTGAAGACATCCTGACGCATCCTGAACGGATTTCTCTTCATTCAGAATGCATTAGGATAAAACATATTTTTCCGGTATAGAGCCCCTAGGACGGAACTAGTGTGAAAAGTACTAGTGTGAAAGTACCCTTAGATGGATAGATAGGCGGATAGCTAGGTTGCGCTAAGGTTCACCTAAACTAAATGACAGCTGTTGACATGTTAATCGGCCAGGGAGGCTGCCCATACAGTCTTAACAAATAGGTGGAGACGAGTCTCTCTGCTGGAGCAGAAAGAGACAGACTGCTGAATCTGTATAGAAAGTGGAGTTGACAAGCAGCCTCCCCACAAGATTGGTTATATGAGGATCCAAATCCAAGAGTTAGTGCAGGTCGTGTTAAATGTACCTCAGTGTCACGGAAGAGAGAGACATAGACAGGAGAAGAGCCTATACATTCAAGTCACCCTTGAATTGAAAAAACTGTGCATCTGTCACAATGAGGGGGGAGGGGAGGAACACCAGAATGACAACAAAAGGAAAATGACCAGAAACTTGGTTCCACGGCTAGGGAAAGGGAAGAGGTCACCACCTAGGAAACCTTAAACCTAGCCCTGACTTCTGTCAGTATGAATAGACCCTGAAGGTGGGAAAATTCATACACTGGAAACCTAGGCGCTAGAAAACCTGGAAAGCCCTAGGAGTAGTGACTGGGTCTGAGACCACTGGTTCCTTCACAGATGAACAAACCAGCATCTCCCTGAGGCCTAGTAAACAGCGAGCAAATGGGAACAACAAAATACAAAGGGAAGTACACTTATCTTCAATAGAAAATGGATGAGCAGGAACACAGACTAGGAACTCACACCAGCTCTTCCAACTCTGGGCAGATAATATCAACCACATGGTATAAAGTGTGAGTCCAGACTAAATAGAAGAGCAGTAATAACCACAAGCTACACCTGAGACAAGAGGTGTGGTCATACCAACAACAACACTGCAACAAGTGAAAACAGATAGGCTGTCATATAACCTAATGTGCAGCCAGTCTCTCAGATCTTCTAACCTCCGTCACAAGAGGGACCTTGACAGCATCTCAGTCTCTGGATAAGGATTCTGTGTATATATTGCCAGCATAGCCTGATTCCTTGACCTCAGTAAAATTGGATTGTGCTGCACATGAATCTGACACATCAGAAGATGTCAACGGTGGAGATTTGAATCATTGGGAGTTTCTGACATCAGACTGAGAGAACTGAAGTCATGCCCCACCCCCACAATGACATCTTAAAGCTTGATGTGCACCTTTCCTTTAAATCTTACAGCTGCTGAAATGTACCATTAATTTACACACAGCTGACAATGAGCCTCTTTTTTTTTTTTTTTTCTAAACTTTGTGTCAAAATGCCGTAGTCTAAGCTGATGCCTGCTTTCACTGGAATGTTTTTTTAAGTGGCTTGTTGTAATGACCCTCTGTATATGGCTGTACGTCCAACACAATTTGCTCTTTCAAGAATTACGTAAAATGTAGGAAATGTCAGGTAGTTTCTGTTCATGATTGGTCTCATTGATCCAAACTGCTGGCAGAAAAACTGGTCTTGTCTGTACCAACCAATCACAGCTCTGCTTTCACTTCTGGAACTGCTCTGCAAAAATGAAAGCAGTATTGTGATTGGTTGCTATGGTTTTCTTCTTAGTATCATAAATGAGACATGCAGTTTTCTTCCTGGTATCATAATGGGGGGCCAGAGTTTTCTTCTTAGTATCATAAATGAGACATGCAGTTTTCTTCCTGGTATCATAATGGGGGGCCAGAGTTTTCTTCTTAGTATCATAAAATATTCCCATAGTTTTCTTCTTAGGCCTCATGCACACGGACTTTTTTTTCACGGTCCGCAAAACGGGGTTCCGTTGGTCCGTGATCCGTGACCGTTTTTCCGTCCGTGGGTCTTCCTTGATTTTTGGAGGATCCACGGACATGAAAAAAAAGTCATTTTGGTGTCCGCCTGGCCGTGCGGAGCCAAACGGATCCGTCCTGAATTACAATGCAAGTCAATGGGGACGGATCCGTTTGATGTTGACACAATATGGTGCCATTTCAAACGGATCCGTCCCCATTGACTTTCAATGTAAAGTCTGGAGTTCTGTTATACCATCGGATTGGAGTTTTCTCCAATCCGATGGTATATTTTAACTTGTAGCGTCCCCATCACCATGGGAACGCCTCTATGTTAGAATATACTGTCGGATATGAGCTACATCGTGAAACTCATTTCCGACAGTATATTCTAACACAGAGGCGTTCCCATGGTGATGGAGACGCTTCAGGTTAGAATATACAAAAAAACTGTGTACATGACTGTCCCCTGCTGCCTGGCAGGTGCTGCCAGGCAGCAGGGGGCAGACCCCCCCCCCCTGTTTTTAACTCATTGGTGGCCAGTGGGCCCCCCCTCCCCTGTTGTTAACTCGTTGGTGGCCAGTGTGCGCACCCCCCTCCCTCCCTCTATTGTAATAATAGCATTGGGGCCAGTGTGCGCGCCCCCCCAACCCCACCCCCCCCTCCCTCCCTCTATTGTAATAATAGCATTGAGGCCAGTGTGCGCGCCCCCCCAACCCCCCCCCCTCCCTCCCTCTATTGTAATAATAGCATTGGGGCCAGTGTGCGCCAACCCCCCCCCCCCCGATCATCGGTGGCAGCGGAGTAGAAGATTCATACTTACCTGGCTGCTGGCTGCTGCGATCTCTGTGTCCGGCCGGGAGCTCCTCCTACTGGTAAGTGACAGGTCTGTGCGGCGCATTGCTGTCACTTACCAGTAGGAGGAGCTCCCGGCCGGACGCAGACATCGCAGCAGCCAGCAGCCAGGTAAGTATGAAAATCTTCTACTCCGCTGCCACCGATGATCGGGGGGGGGGGGGGGGTGCGCACACTGGCCCCAATGCTATTATTACAATAGAGGGAGGGAGGGGGGCGTTGGGGGGGTGCGCACACTGGCCCCAATGTATTAAAACAATAGAGGGAGGGAGGGGGGGGTTGGGGGGGGCGCGCACACTGGCCCCAATGTATTAAAACAATAGAGGGAGGGAGGGGGGTGCGCACACTGGCCACCAACGAGTTAACAACAGGGGAGGGGGGGGGCCGCACAATGATATTCAAACTGGGGAGGGGGGGGGGTCTGCCCCCTGCTGCCTGGCAGCCCTGATCTCTTACAGGGGGATATGATAGTACAATTAACCCCTTCAGGTGCCGCACCTGATGGGGTTAATTGTACTATCATATCCCCCTGTAAGAGATCGGGTGCTGCCAGGCAGCAGGGGGCAGTCTTGTACACAGTTTGTAGTGTATTCTAACTAGAAGCGTCCCATCACCATGGGAACGCCTCTGTGTTAGAATATACTGTCGGATCTGAGTTTTCAGGAAGTGAAAACTCAGCTCTGAAAAAGCTTTTATGCAGACGGATCTTCGGATCCGTCTGTATGAAACTAAAACCTACGGCCACGGATTACGGACACGGATGCCAATCTTGTGTGCATCCGTGTTCTTTCACGGACCCATTGACTTGAATGGGCCCGTGAACCGTTGGCCGTGAAAAAAATAGGACAGGTCATATTTTTTTCACGGCCAGGAAACACGGCTCACGGATGCGGCTGCCAAACGATGCATTTTCCGATTTTTCCACGGACCCATTGAAAGTCAATGGGTCCGTGAAAAAAAACGGAAAACGGCACAACGGCCACGGATGCACACAACGGTCGTGTGCATGAGGCCTTAGTATCATAAATGAGGCTCTCTTTTTTCTGTGCTCAAAAAGACCAGGTAGTTAAATTATTTCCTACTCCTGGCAGTGCACATCTTCTACTTTCCAGCAAAATGATTTGATAAAGTGTATATGAGGCATACTAAAGAATCGGTGAACCTTACGAGCACTGCTGAAGATTCCTTGACAGATGGTAAAAGGAAATACTGCTTAGCAGTCCATTGATGTAGTCAATTTACTAATTAAACTCCTATCACTGGATTCATTAGGTCACCTTTTATGTGCTCTATGCAGTCGCAGCCTCACTGCTGCCGTCCCTTCAGCTCTGAGTTTTTCTTTCTATTGCCAGGACCAGGAAAAATCGATCTCTACTGTGCTCTCTCTCCCCACTTTTCTTATCTTTCCTTTACTTCAAACGGCAGCCAAGAATAATATAATGTCCCCAGTGTAGAAAATAACATGTATCAATACAAAGCCATTTACAATGCAAACTGGAACTTGTACTGCAATGTCCCTGTATTTAACAATTTTAAGCTAAGGGATATTGTCACATTCACAGTTTTATAACATGTGATGTGGGTATTATAAGGTTTAGGCCCCACGCACACGACTGCATCTGTTTTGCAGTCCGCAAGTCTCAGGTCCTCAAAATACGGATGTGGTCCATTTTTGCATCTGCATTTGTTGCGGACCAATTGAAGTTTAGGACTTGTTCTATCTTTTTGTGGAACAGACATATGAATCCCGAAGGCACATGGATCATCTGCATCCATATGTCCACTCCTCACAGAGATAGAATGGGCCAGATTTGTTATTAGCTCAGGTCAGAATAATGGAGTGAAAAAGTCCCCAAAAAGTCCCAAACGCTAAAACTGCGCACAAATTTGCGACTTATTTCTGCTCTGCACTATGCTCGCGAGTTTTCTGAAAGTGGGCGTGTTTTTTATGTAAATGAATCTCTAGACAGATTTACTATTGGGACTATTTAAAAAGTTGCAAAAAAGTCACAAAAAAGTTGCAAAAAAGTCGCAATTTCACTCCAGTGAGGACCATGCTTATCTTATGAGACTTTTTAATAGAACATGCGACTTTTTCATAAAAACGTGCAACTTTTTCATAAAGATGTGCGACTTTTGTAAAGCTGCTTACTGACGGATAAACTGCTACCGTCAAACCACATTTATTACAGTCTTAAAGGGCCAATCATAAATCTGACTTGGCTAAAACTGACTTCAGCCATATGTGAAAGTGGAGTGAGCTGTCAGAGTAATGATAAATCTGGCCCAATATGTCCACAAAATGAGGACCACAGACCCACTGAAGACAATTGGTCCGAAAATAAAATGCGCACAGCATATGGACAGCATTCGTATTTTATGGATCTGTAATTTACCGACTGCAAAACAGATACGATCATGTGCATTTTGCCTTAATCTATTTTCAGTCATTCAAACTTTCACTCACCTTCCACATAAACATTAATGAGCCCCCGTTGTCCCTCCCCTCCATGTACTCCAAATACACTTCTGAAAAAAGCAGACAACAAGGCTCTGCACAGTGTGAATGCCGCACAACAATTGAGAAGCTCCAGGTGAAGTGAAGCTTACCATATTGGGTTGTGCATGAGGCGGCACAACAATGCTGAGAGCATAGGAATCAGACAACCATCTGGGTAGAGCACTACTGCATGGACACACAGTTTTGAAATCAATACATGGACAAGGTAGCAGCAGGCGTTGGTATTGGTGGGTAGTCTCAAGGATGATGCCAGGTAGCCAGACGCGTTTCAAGGTATTCCGACCTCTTCCTCAGTGGCCATATTGGATTCATTTGGACTGCCCTCTTTATACCCACTTATTTCATTGACCCACGAAAAACCCAGTCATTTTATTTTATTTTTATTTTTTAAGTATATTTTTTTCACCTACTATCTACTGTCACTAATATTTTTTCACCTATCATATTTTTTATATATAAATATATATATACAATATATATATATATATATATATATATATATATATATATTGTAAGGTATTGTCTCTTTTCAGGGGGTCACACTCACAGATATCTCACAGACAACGGATTTTCATGTCCAAACTGTGCATTTATTTTGACAGTCTTCTTATAAAGGATAGTCCAGTTATACATCACTGGGTAGGGTGAGGTTCCCGCCCTGCCAACACTTAAAACACAAATAAACTCTGGCGCGTCTAGGCGCTACCTAACCAAAATACGTCCCTACCTTACTCATAGAGCTCAGTTCACACATGGACAACATATGCAGCTTTCCTCAGCCAACATCAATACTGCAGCCTCAAGGCTGTGGCAACTCCAGTACCTTTTGGGGGAGTGTGGCCCAGTAGTCCTCCAGATGCTGGGCATGCAACCCTCGTTCTCTAGGTGTCGCTAGGTCCTCCAAACCTCAGGCTATTCAAAGCCTTGTGGCCCCTCAGTCCTCCTGACTGAGACCACACACAGAGCCTCTGCTTCGCAAAACAGTCTCACTCTCCCTCCTCAGACTGACCTACTCTGAGGTGCTTTATGCAAGCCTGATTACAGCAGGCCTAACCTGTGATCACCTCAGGTAGAAAGGAAAACCCATACTGGAAAGGTGTGGACTGGCAACTCCCTCTACCTAGCCTAGCCACCAGTTCAAGTAAAATCCAGCCCAGAAAATGTATACAAAAATGTCTCAGAAAACTATGCTTTGCTGAGACTACTGCCACTCTCTGGATTTTATCTGTCTCACCCATCTGAGGTACCTGAAGTGGGACAACACACCTTCCAGCACTGTTCACATTACCAATATATATATATATATATATATATATATTTATATATAATTTTTATTTTTTCACCACCACGCATAATCATTTTATGGATATTTACCTAAATAAATCCTACAACTAACATATATCTGAATATCTCTCAGATATACGATTTAAATAGATGAACCATCACAACCCATCCTTTATTCGTCTTTTATCTTTATTCAATCAATCAACCAACCACCACCAATTTAATTTTAATTCAATTTTACTGACTATTCTAATGACCATACCATTTAGCTTTTATTAATTAATTAATTATTAATAAATTATCCTATTAAACCAGATATAGAGTGCCTGCCTATTTTTGCTTATTCAATTTTGTCACCATTAGCTGTATTTGTGAGCTATCCCCTCCCTTCTGCTTCTCGGCTGTGTCATGTTACCAGCAATCAGACTTCCTTATGTGTGGACAGGAAGTCAGTTTCTCTATGTATTCCTATGGAAGGCTCAATGTCAGTCTCATAGGAATGAATAGATAAGTAACTGACTTCCTGTCCTGTGTCAGATGGAAATCAGATCAGCGAGTTGGTCACATGACACAGCTAAAAATTAGAAGGGAGAGGATACCTGACAAATACAATCACTGATGAGAAGATTACATTCACTACAGATTACATCATGTACCTTTCTAACAGGTCAGAGAATAAACATTTCTGGGGGAGTTATTCTTTAATAATCCATAACATCCATGTAAAAAACAAAATTTGCACATTTCTTTTTTTTAATTACCCATCTCATTTCTTGGGTCCAGCTGAAGCTTCATTACAGGGATGTAAGCTGATATATTTGTATTAGCCCCTCAAAAGTGTTTTAAAAATGATCAACTTGTAGTCCTCAAAGTGGCATAAAGTATCATCTATCATTTAATTAGAGGAATTGTTCCACCAACTCAGTCAAAAATACTCCAGACTTCCTGTCCTGTGTCAGATGGAGATCAGATCAGAGAGTTGGTCACATGAAAAAAAAGCAAAAAATTTGAAAGGAGAGGATACCTGACAAATACAATCACTGATGAGAAGATTACATTCACTACAGATTACATCATGTACCTTTCTAACAGGTCAGAGAATACATTTTTTGGGGGGAGTTTTTTAATAATCCATAACATCCATAACATAACATCTCATTTCTCTGGCTTCATTGTGGTCCAGCTGAAGCTTCGTTCTGCCGCCTCCCTTTCCCAAGCTGCATAAAAATTGTCCCTTCTTGCAATCTATAGCGCATGCACGGAAGGACCAGGAGATCCAAAGCATGAAGACAAAAAGAGAAAATCCGGCACTGTAGATGCTTTGTAGTAGAAATCTTCCATTTATTGAAGCAACATAAATCCACATACAGACAATGCAAACACAAGAGGTATTTCATTGACGCGTTTCGGACAGAGTTACGACTAAGGACTCTGTCCGAAACGAGTCAACGAAATACCACTTGTGTTTGCATTGTCTGTATGTGGATTTATATTGCTTCAATAAATGGAAGATTTCTACTACAAAGCATCTACAGTGCTGGATTTTCTCTTTTTGTCTTCATGCTTTGGATCCCCTGGTCCTTCCATGTACGCGGAGTATTCATACAAAGGTGAGCTGGAATTGTAACTCATTGCAAATTTATTACAGTCCTCAGTAAAGACTTAGGCTTTTTTCACCCGGGCATCGCTGGTGATGGCCGGATGCGTTCAGGCTGGATTACGGGAAACCCGCCTAAGTAGGCACGCAATTGAAGTCAGTTTTGTCTGCAATTGCGTTCCAATGTTCAGTTTTTTCCGCGCGAGTGCAACACATTTTGCACACGCGCCAGAAAAACTAAATGTGGTACCCAGACCTGAACCCGGACTTCTTTACTGAAGTTTGGGTTTAGGTTCGGTGTTCTGTAGATTTTATTATTTTCCATTGTAACATGGTTATAAGGGAAAGTAATAGCATTCTTAATACAGAATGCAAAGTGAAATGTTCCTTGAGGGTTAAAAAATAATAAAAACATTACTCATCCACTTGATTGCGCAGCCGGGATCCTCTTCTTTGTTCTTCTTGAAGGACCTGCAAAAGAACCTTCGTTGACGTCATCGCGCTCACCGCACTAACCATGTTATAATGGAAAATAATAAAGTAAATGTGGACCCGGGTCGCTCATCTCTCATCTCCTTAGCAACCACTTGCTTGCGGATGCTATGCGATTTTCACATTGCCTCATTCATTTCTATAGGGCCTGCATTGCGTGAAAAACGCTGAATATAGAACATGTGGCGATTTTCACGCAACGCACAAGTGATGTGTGAAAAACATCGCTCATCTGCACTGCCCCATTGAAATGAATCGGTCAGGATTTAGTGCGGGTGCAATTTGTTCACCTCACGCATTGCACCCGCGTGAAAAACTCGCCCGCATGAAAGATAAAATAGATAGAGCATGTCCTATTCTAGCATTGCTATCATAGGACTGGCCATGTGCGTTCGGCATTTTGCATTTGCATATGGTCGTGTGAATGTACCCTTACAATGTTGAAGCCCTATTTGTCAGATGCCAATAGCACCTATATAGGATCTTCTCTTTCAAATGAGGAGAATGCAACTGCACATCCTCTTCTTCTACTCTGACAAGTAGAGAGGCATGAGCAATGGACTGTACCCAAATGAGAGATTACTGTACAGTGTCTAGCTAGGAAGGACAATAAGTGCACATGTGTGTCTATTGCTGCCCGATGTCGACTGGGATCTATAAGAAAAGAACACTCCATAGTGTGCATTGTGTTGTAAAGAAAGCAGTGTGTGAACATAAAGGATGATACACTCTCCTGATAGAATTGTACAATGTGAGCACATTACAGCTGATTACTTTTTGGAAATATCAGTTCAGCCATCTGCCCGCTGACCAGAGATGTGGGAGTCATGTCCGTAACCATAGGATTGCAGAGGAAATAACATAGTAGGTAATTCAGATGCCGGTGGAGATAGTTCACAGAGGTAGGAGGGTGCCCGTCCGGCACTGCAGCACATAATATAATTAAATTCATCAACGCAATGGTTTTGCCTCCATTGTGTTGACTCCACCAGCACCTATATTTTATTTTATTTTTTGCAATCCGATGTAGGAAATGGACACATATGAGAAAATTGGGATAAAATAAGGGAAGAAATAGTTGAAGAATTTGTCAATTTGGTAATATGAATGATGAAGAGGATGCCTCATGAAAACACCACTTTTACAAATGGAAGTTGCCATGGTGATCAGATGATTATGTGGAAGGAAGTTTCCATCAGATATGCATTTTTTTTTTATTCAAAGTAATGACCACCAGAGTCCATCATCAATATCAGATCTTTGGGGGTCAGTCCGACACCTGGCACCCTCACCAATCTGCTGTTTCTAGAAGGTACGGCACTGACAGCTCCATACACTGTGTAGTGACCATGTCAGGGTACTGCAGCTAAGCTTGCATTCAAGTGAATGGGAGCTGAGATGCAGTACACTGATCCCGAAACATACATAGTATACACAAACATCTGCTATGTATACTGCATAGTTTTCGGTACTGGAACCCGCTGATCAGGGCAATGCGGCGGACTAGACCCCCATCGATCTGATGTTAATGATCTATCCTGAGAAAAAGTAATCAATATCCGTAGTACAGAGAACCCTTTTAAAGAACAGACACACACACACACTTTAAAAGCTGCCAGTCAAATGCTATACCTCCCAATTCCTCCATACACATTCAAGCACGCATGTAAGGAGTAGGGAATAAACCATTGGCAGCAGCTTCTCTCCCATGATAGCCCAGTATTTCAACATACCCATCCTTTCATGAAATTCAACATGCCCATCACTTCTCCAACAAAGCCTGGGTGCCAACCATTTACACTAGATGGTCAGCCAGTCCTAATGTGTATGGCCACTCACTGGTAATTGATAACTTGTGCTCACTTTGTAATATCGCTTTAGGTTTGTACAATCTTCTGGAATTAGAGGTGAGCAATTTTTTTTTTTTTTAGGTTGATTTGTCTCACTCCAACTCTCACTCTCACCATCTCATCTCAAACAATTCTACCTAATCGACTCCCCAGAAATTCTAAATCTAACAAATCAGAATTTAAAAAAAATGTTTCTGTAGAATCTTTATTCTCCAGAATTGATTTGCTCATCTCTAGCTGGAATCACAGAAGCATTTTTTGTGGCAGTTTTTGGTCTAGTTTCTATATGCAGCTATTTTAGAATCAGGAGTACATGCAAAAAAAATTGGAAATATAAAGTAAAGACTTATTTCTCCTTCCTCATGCATTTCTGCATCATATACTGCTTTTGGGATTTTCTCTATCTTCTACCTAATGTACAAAAGACCACCTGAGACACCTTTTAGTGGATCTTACACAAAATCCTGTGTGCAGTGACGTATGAAGTCATCACGGGCCACACAAGATTTTGCGTTAGATTTTCAATCAAGATGGTGGCAGCCAGCTCTTCACGAGCAATTGGATGAGGTAAGTATGATTTATAAAAAAAATTGACACTGCGTTATTACAGTCAGATGCCATGATCATGTATGAACACAGCATCTGAGGGGTACAATGACGTGGAGCGTCATTGCGCCCACTACTTACAAAGAAATGGGCTTTGTGACAAAATAATTTGTCACAAGGCAAATTTAATATTTGAATACTTTGCTCATCTCTAATATACATTATATATTTGTTAAAAAGTGTGAAGAGTAGAGGGGTATACACAATAAAAGTGAAACCACTGTTATCCACCTGGATTTAGATATATCGCTAATGTAACCTTAAACTATTTAAAAATCTAAAATAGCAAGTGTCAGCACTGTCACGGCGTGGTTCACTTTTGGATGACAGTTTTGGCCGTGTAGGCTGGCTGCATTGTCACAGTCCCTCAGGTGACAGATGTCAGGAAATCAAGGAGATTGGCTGAGCGTGGAGGAATCTAACAGCCTCCTTGATTTCTCTTGATTCAGTTTTCATAGGGTTAATGACCTCATCCCTTTTCTCAGCTGTTGCTCAGTGGTCATAACATCTACCCTTTATAGTCTCACCCCACCCTTATGACTATGTGGTAGATAGTTTCATTTGGTTTTGGCTGAGCTGGTGTGAAATCCTCTCTGGTGTTCCTGTTCTTCCATCTCTACAGAAGTTAAGTGTTGCATTTGTTTGTATTTGTTATAGTCCCTGTTGTTGTATCTGGGCCTGAGACAGTGACTTACATTCGTCTATCTGGGGAGGAATGGGTTGTCTCTGGTCCTATACTTATTCCACAGCATTATGGGGAAATCAGGGCCTCGGTATCTGCTTATGAATAGTCCTACCTTCAAGGTCTATTTATATTGATAGGTAGTCAGGGCCCGGATTAGGGTTGTATAGTAGGTGACCTGTTTCTTCCCTAGTTTCCCTTCCCCCCACACTGATTGTGACATGCATGCTCTCTTGCGTACTGGCTTCAGGCTGACTTCTGTGCATGCTGGTTGCTTGGGGCTGCATGCTGGCTGCGGTGTCTTGTGTGAACTTACCTGTATGTGTGTGTACTCCCCGTGTCTGCATCTCGGTGCAGTTCTTGTCACTGTTGCCGTGTAGGTTGGCTGCAGTCTGTCTAGCGTACTGGCTGCAGGTTGAAACCTGTGTATGCTGGTTGTTTGGGACTGCATGCTGGCTGCGGTTTGGTGTATGAACTGTGGCCTGTGTTTGTGGCTTCAGTGTTTGTATCTATGCTATCTGCCCATGTTTGTGGTGTTGCCTGGTAATGCATTGTTGTTCCCATGTCTTATCTTCTGTACCTGTTCTGTGGTGATTATGTTGTTATCCTTGTCCATGCCTTGCCTGTTCGCCTGTACATGTTCTCTGTCTGGATCCACTCTATTCCATGTCTGGCCTAGCAGTGCTTCTGTGTCTTATAGCTTGGCAGTGCTGAACTGCTTCCGATCCTGCCTATTCCATGTCCAGCCTGGCAGTGCCTACAGCTTCTGATCTAGTTTGATCCTTGCCTGTCCTGCAGTGCCTTACTGATTCTGTTCCTGTGTTTGTCCTGACTTTGTGAGAGTGTCCCTGGGTTCTCTGCCTCTGCCTGAGACTGCCATGCTTCCATTCCGCTTGGGGTCCAGGCATCTGCTTCTGTGCTGGTTCCCATTTTTCTTGTTGTCTGTTCCATGTCCTGTGTTTGTTTGGGTTCCAGTCCTGTTGTCTGTGGTTTCCTGCAAGTAGCAGCCAAATGTACCAGGACCTTCCTGGTGGTGCGACCAGTGAGCCATCGGCCCAGTTCATCCCCACCATCAGGGGCTCTGTGAAGAACGGGGTTAACTGGCTCTCCGCCCTCTGGGATTTGCCTCTGGTCTGCTAGTGCACTTGGTTCTGTGGTAGTGCTACCACTATTGCCTAACCTGCATCTGTTACTGTCATGTTCTTTTATTACATGTGTAATAAAGTACTCTGTTGGTCCCTGGTCTGTAATGTATCTTGTCTGTGTCCTGTTTGCAAGATGTCCTGGAGGTCTACCTTGGGCCTCCGTCACGTGACGAGCACATCAGCGGTTTTAATCATTGGGGGCCTGTATGCTGAGACCCCACAATCTCTAAAATGAAGAGCCGGAAGCACTCGGTCGATTGCTGGGCCCCTTCATTTCTGCTCAGCTTTCCAAACAACTGATGTACAGATTCATCAGGTATCCATAAACTTTCTGTGAATTTATACACCACTTTCTCTGCTCCGCTGAACCCATTCTGCCCTTTTAATTTTAGCAGTCGGTAGGGGTCTCAGCACCAAGATCCCCAAAGATCAAAATTTCTATCATTTCACTATGACATGTCAGAAGTGATAGGTACCCTTGAATTGAAATATGAAAATATATGTGTAATGCTGAATTCAAGCAAAACTTACTTTTCATCGGCATTTTTTTCTGCCTATAATACAGAGCTAATGTTAATCTATAAAGCTATTCACATGGACATATACAATTCTTAGCCCTTTTTTAAAATTTATTGTGTATTTCTTTCAGCTTTTTTTTTTTTTTCAGAAGCAGTATGGGGAGTGTTCAAACTGCGAATGTGATCCATATTGCATCAGTATGATATGGTATCTGTACTGGGTTAATACTAATGCACTATTATTTTTCATTCTGGTATAGGAATTATTTTATCAGAGCTTGAATGTATTTACTTTTCGGTGTGCACCTCAATATTTTTGTGTATTTTTGTGCTACCTATAGCTAAAAGCCATATTTTTAAGCATAGCTGCAGACATACAGCTGAAAAATACATTCATGTCCAGCAGGGAACTGAGACAAAGGTCAGACTAAGACAATGATTTTGCAGGTCTCATTGCTCTTTATTTTCGCTACTTTTCTATCCTAGTTTTAGCATCTTAATTGATTTCCTTGTTCATTGTCCTCCCCTGGGTCTCCAGTCTCCAGCTGTGCTTAAGGAGAGCAAAATCTTTTCCAATTTCTGTAGCGTTTAAAAGAAAATTGAATTCGTTATCAACAGTAGAAGAAGAGAAAATCGGAGAAAGAACTGTAAGACAGTAAATAGCAAACTAATCATTAAATATTCTGAATTGCCCGGAAAAGCGTAATATAAATGGCCATTGTGTTGTTATGTTGTACCTTTAAATAATATCAGTTCATCTTTTTATTCAGTAAAGGTAAAGGGAAGCATAAGAGGTATTACATAGGCCTCACACAGAATTCATTTGCTTCCTTTTTGTTTCTATGTATTCTAATGATTTTATACTAGGAAACAGGTTTATGATTATATACTGCAGTTTGTATTTTTAGCCAGCAGTCACACATGTACATAACCAGGGTCAGCTCCTATTTCTCAACATAGTACATTTACCTGTAGTGTAACGGGTGCTCCACTAAAATAGAATTTTAGTGCAACAAAATACTTCACAGAGCTCAATCCTTATACTTTACAAAGGTATAGGAGGGAAACATTTGAGTGCTTATGAATAAGCAAGTTTCTGATTTTGGAATTTTAACAATGTCACTTAATTAACTCAATTATACCACCCAAACAGATTAAAAGAGCAGAAGTTAAAGGGGTTTTCGGAGACTTTTCGACTAATGACATATCCTTGGTTAGGTCATCATTATCTGATCAGTGGGTGGCTGTAAACTCCGCGGTATTGTACATTGTACAGCAGCTGTGCTTGGTATCGCAGAGGATAGGTCATCAGTATTAAAGTCTTGGAAAACCCCTTTAATGGGTAAAAAGAGAAATAGAAGATTTTGGAGTGCAGCCAGTCAATGCATAATGGATAATTATTTTTTATTTATTAAAAAGTATATTGTGTGCTATTATTTATTTAATAGCAGAACTAGAACAGGTTAGTTCCTAACCTTTCAACAAATGTGGCATTAATCAATAGTACAGAATGTGCACATGTGGAATAACACTATATCTGACCACAATATGACTTGTATCTGGAAATTTAGCAGTTTTCCCCTGTGCATGCTGAATGTCTAGTTTTTCAGTTGTCCTAGATCTGGTGCAGAATAGCTGCCATCCAATGTGCACAGAAAGTAGAGGAGAATCTGCTTCCTAATGTTCTTTTACTCACTCAGTAGTGGCCCCAGGATTATGGAGGACATTACAGAGAAGTAGTTACATGTATGAATTAAGCACTTGTGCTGATATACACTTCCTATTTAGCTGAATAGCTCTTTCCTCCCCTCTCCATAGACTTATATTTACATGTATAACCAGAAAGCTCAGCGGCTCAACCTTTCGCCGTATGAGATAAGGTGCTCGCCTACAAGTCCCACCCTAAGGACCAAAGTGAAATGTAAATATCAAAAGCAATGAAGGGGCACACTCAAAATGGCTCACTTGAAAAAGCAATAATGTACACTTTATTTAACCTAAAAACATATCCCCTAAAAATGTACATAAAATATAGGCAGAATACAGATATATGACCTCTATATAATTATAGGATTGAGTCCCATGTGTCAGTGCACCCGTCCCAGGGTGATTCCTGTAGCAAGTATGGCGGCTATGTACCGTTGGACTGAAACCCTTACTAATCAATAGAAAGGTGGTGCATATATGCCGGCTATATATCACTAAATAGTGGCACGTGTGTCAGTATACCGCAACCAAATGTAGATCAATGGACGTGCAGCACCTACAGTATACATATTAAATGTAATGATGAAGGCTATATAGCACTAAATGCCGATAACTTCCAATTGTTCTCAGTCACAGTCCACTTGATATAAGCGGCAACACTCACAGTTGATAACACCGCCAAAAGTCACAATGCCACAATGGATGCTCCCCAGGAGCTGGGTCTTACCCGTCTTCACTGCCTCTGATGCAGCGCTGATTGACATGTGTAATATAATCCTTTTGTGAGCTGCCTTCATCCTGGATAGATTCAAACAGCTGATAATATGAGAACTAAACATTTTCTCTGATAACATATATAACTGCTTATATTATTTATTTATGCAAAGTTGTATGAAACGTTAATGACCTTTTAATGACTTGGTACAAACTCAAGAAAATAAGTCATAGAGATTCCTCTAGCAGATGTGATTTGATATTTGTCTTCTGGTAAAAGTAATCTAATCAGCTGTTACCCTAAGATCACAAATAGCATCAACAGATAAAAATAGATGATAAAAAAACTAGAAAAAAGGTGAAAATAAATAAAGATGTGTCATACGTCACACAATCTACACATTTTTGACACTGCTATGAATAGGAGAATTAAAGGATTGATTTTTATTGAAAAAAACTAAGCAGGACAGAAATAAGCACAGGCTTTCCGGAGGATATAGACTATGATATGGGAGTAATGAATACATTTTTAACTGGTGTTCCCTTTTTGAGAATTACAAACCATTTTTTTTTAGCAAAGTGTTCATTAAAGTTAGAGATGAAAGCTTAATATTAATATTGATTACAGGAGTTGTCCAATTTAATTATGAATTTGCCCCGTCTCACCTAAGGGTATGACTACATGGCGAAGTCGTGTCATGGTTGCGACATGGCTACACTGCTGTCAAGTACCGTGTGGCTGTACAAAGCGCGATCTGTGCCCCCCTATCTGTGCCCCTCCTTGTGTCCGCCTGCACCTGAAGCTGTCTGCACATTGAATCAGCCTGCCCAGTGCCCTGATGCGCCCGCCCCCTTCCCGCCCCATACATTTCTCCTGCCCCACCTCCCTCAATGTTGGTGGCAGTGACACCCCCCCTCCCCTTCCAGCGCTGCCCCCGATACGGTTCGGTCCCCATGCTGTGTGTGATGGCGGCGGCTCCATTCCTGAGCCACCGCCATATGCAGAGAGTGTCAGCTATATGCTGACACTCTGCTGTAACCCCATAGATGCCGCGGCAGCGGCATCCATGGGGTTAATAGAGGGAGGGGGCTCCCTCTCTCCACCATCGGGGCTGCCACACTGCGATGGCAGCCCCGATGGTTGCCATGGCAACCGGATGCTTTGCAAAAGCATGCGCTGTTGCCACCTACAGGGCATCTAATTGTATTATACTTTGCAATGCAAGTATAAAAAACATATGGCGTTCAGAAAATGGACACACAAAAACATAAAGCAATTTAGAAAAATAAATTATTACGTAAAACTGAAACAAACAAGCAAAGAAAGTAGACATATTTGATATCATTGTGTTCGTAACAACCTGCTCTATAAAAATAGCACATGATCTACCCTGTCAGATGAATCTTGTAAAAAAAAAAAAAAAACTGTGCCAAAACAGCAATTTTTCAGTTACCTTGCCTCACAAAAAACTTAATATAGAGCAATTAAAAATCATATGTACCCCAAAATAGTATGAATATAACTGGCACATTATCCCCTAGTTTCCAAAATAGGGTAACTTTTTGGGAGTTTCTACTATAAGGCTGCATCAGGGGGGCTTTAAATGGGAGATGACATCTAAAACCAGTTTAGCAAAATCTGCCTTCCAAAAACCATACGGCATTCCTTTCCTTCTGCGCCCTGCCATGCGCCTTTACATCAGTTTACGACCACATGTGGGGTGGTTCTGTAAACCGCAGAATCTGCATAATAAATGTTGAGTTTTGTTTGGCTGTTAACCCTCAATGTGTTAAAGAAAAAAATGTAATAAAATGGAAAATCTTCCAAAAAAGTGAAATTTAGAAATTTCATCTCCATTTTCCTTTAATTATTGTGGAACACCTAAAGGGTTAACAAAGTTTGTAAAATCAGTTTTGAGTAACTTGAGGGGTGTAGTTTCTACAATGGGGTCATTTATGGGGGGTTTCCACTATGTAAGCCCCACAAAGTGACTTCAGACCTGAACTGGTCCTTAAAAAGTGGGTTTTGGAGATTTTCTTTAAAATTTTAAGAATTGCTTCTAAACTTCTAAGCCTTCTAACGTCCTAAAAAAATGACATTTCCAAAATGATGCCAACATAAAGTAGACATATGGGAAATGTTAAGTAATAAATATTGTATTAGGTATGACTTTCTGTTTTAGAAGCAGAGAAATACAAATTTGGAAAATTGTGAATTTTTCATTTTTTTTTTATAAATTTGGGATTTTCTCATAAATAAAGGTGAACTATATTGATTATCATGAAGTACAATATGTCACGAGAAAACAATCTCAGAATGGCTGGATAAATAAAAGTGTTCCAAAGCTATTACCACATAAAGTGACGCATGTCAGATTTGTAAATTTTGACCTGGACACTGGAGCATCAATGACCCTTGGTCATGGAAGGGTTAAACTAATTTGCACCACACAGTTTAGTTTATCTGTAGTTGCGCATGCAAAAATTAACAATACAGACTGTCCATGGAGTGCAGTCCTAATTAGTTTAATTAGAGTCTGCTGCAGCGGGGAGAAAGAGATGAATATATAATCATTTTATGTAATTAAATTGGACAACCCCTTTAACCTTTTCAGGCTAACTTTTATCATTTTATGTAATTAAATTGGACAACCCCTTTAACCTTTTCAGGCTAACTTTATTTATTACTATGTGTGTACCATATAAATACAATTTATTGAGATCTTTTTTGGCCACAGCAAGTCTATGGATCTTGGCTGTGACACTCCTTGTATAACCAAAGATCGCTGTGTGGCAGTGCGGCATTTGAACTGAATGGGTTTGTATCGTGACTCACAAGCTGCCGTGAACATGACCCAGTCCTCAGAATAATTCACATATAGTCTAGCAGTATGAGATTGTTTTGTGATTCTGGGGTTGCAATTTTGGCAACTTGCAAGTCACTCTGCAATCCTACTCAATTGCATTACTGCATTACTACATGCATTGTTTGGTGTCGTGGCCAAGATCGCTGTGTAGCCCCAGCCTAAGTTTACTGAGAAGGTAATCAACAAAATGTAAATAAATGTGAATACTCAGTATCAGAAACATTCCAAACACATATAGGGACATTTATCAAGCCTCTTACACCACTATTGTTGCATCACACGTTATGGTGCGCACACCATAATTTGACACTTTTTAGGCTTCTAGACACTTTTCCGAAGTGGTGTGGGAGGGGCAAGGCTAGCGTAAGTTATAGTTGAGTTATAGTTGAAGTCTGCGCCAGACCTTAACTGGAGTAGACTTTAGTGTTTGGTGTTTGGCAGGGCAGAGATGCACCTAATTTATTGAGAGCCATCTGCCTCATACTAAATTAGGCGCATCTCATGCCTGTGCAGGGATGGCCTGGTCTAGCTTATTTAAGAAATGATGTAGACATTTCCAGTAGTAACACTGGAGTCTTTGGCTTAGAATTATCATAGAAATTGTTTATACTTTTATAGTTATACTTATTTTTGTTCTTTTATGCTTAAAATGATTTGCCCCTAGAATAATTCTAGATTACTATAATATGAAACATTTGGAAAGCACTTCTGAAATAATGGTTTAATGTTCATATCCTAAGATAAGTGAGAGGTGAGGTGAAGAATATGTTTAAAATATAAAATTGACAATATATGACATATGTCTCCCAAACCACTCCTTAACCTTAATATCATAGTCTAAGTGAAATGATAAAAAATCCTTGGAGAATTTAGAAAAGGGTGATTGATATTTCAGCCTGATGATTGCAGAGATCATTTTGTATATGTGATGTTTAGCTTGCCATTTAAGTGGTCGACATGAAGCTGTTAAATGTATGCCATTCATTTTTTTGCAGTTAGAATTGGCTTAGTCCTTTATATTTGTGTTAATTATTAAGAGTAACCATTATGAATAGTGTCACCTTGGACGTAAAGCAAACAATAATGCAGTTTTTATAATGTCAAAGTGATTGGACAAAAAAAATGAATAAAAAAAATGTTAAAGTACTTATTTCTCTTGTATATCCATTAGTTTAGTTTATTTTCCTAACTGCTTACTTACCATGGTGATTTTCTAGCCTGTTAAAGGAAAAAGTTGAGTTGAGGGATTTGATTCAAATCAAATTGAATTCATTATGAATTTCCCCAAAAATATGGTTGCCAATAAAATTGAAGTTTTGGGGATTCGTCCTACATGAATCCATCAAAATGGTGTCTGATATTTTATATATCAGAATACAGGAAGACAAGAAGAAGAAGGAGGATCACATAACCCTTTCATGGTAGGCTTGTCCATAAAGCCTTGCAATTAGCCTCAGCCAATTAAGAGGGACTATATCTGTGATGCCAGGATCTGCCATGTTTTTCTGGGTTTGTACATTGGAGGGATAGCACATCTGTTAGAGAAAATTTATCTTAAAAGACAGAATACAGTTAGTTTAGTGCCAGAGGCTCTTTCACAG
This sequence comes from Bufo gargarizans, assembly GCF_014858855.1. NCBI lineage: Eukaryota > Metazoa > Chordata > Amphibia > Anura > Bufonidae > Bufo > Bufo gargarizans. The sequence goes on along the minus strand of NC_058085.1, from coordinate 164,632,049 downwards.
TAAATAGACAATAGCAAGATTTTATAATTGACAGAGAGATAGGTTTGAACTATTGGCAGCCATTTTATAGAGAGCTGCAGTATTTAAAGATACAGTACTCTATTTATTATTAATTTGCAAGACAAAATATTTTATTTTTATTTATTATTAATTAGAATCTCACCAACACCTCCATCTTCATCACATAATTAATAATCACAGACAAGGCTGCCTAAGCTACTTTCACACTAGCGTTCGTCGGTCCGCTCGTGAGCTCCGTTTGAAGGAGCTCACGAGCGGACCCGAACGCCTCCGTCCAGCCCTGATGCAGTCTGAATGGATGCGGATCCGCTCAGACTGCATCAGTCTGGCGGCGTTCAGCCTCCGCTCCGCTCGCCTCCGCATGGACAGGCAGACAGCTGAACGCTGCTTGCAGCGTTCGGGTGTCCGCCTGGCCGTGCGGAGGCGTGCGGATCCGTTCAGACTTACAATGTAAGTCAATGGGAACGGATCCGCTTGAAGATGTCACCATATGGCTCAATCTTCAAGCGGATCCGTCCCCCATTGACTTTACATTGAAAGTCTGAACGGATCCGCGCAGGCTACTTGCGCACTTGCGAAATTTTTTAAAGTTATTAATGCAGACGGATCCGTACTGAACGGAGCCTCCGTCTGCATTAATATGATCGGATCCGTTCAGAACGGATCCGATCAAGCGCAAGTGTGAAAGAGGGGCTATCAGACATTTTATTGCTGCTTCATAATTATAAGTATCACATTTACAGCACATAAAAATTTTAAATGTTAAAGTTAATGAAAAAAAAATTTCATCTGAGAATTCCTGCAGCCTGTTGTATTGTTATTGTGTGTCATAGTGTCCATGTTTCATACTGTACTGTTGCTGCCACTGCTACTACTGCTGCTACACAACCACACATCTATTCACTGCTGTAGAAAATTATACTGGTAAACGTCTTAACTCAAAACTAATATCACAGACAATTGGAGGCGCTAAAACGAATAAATTTTATTGATACTAGTTAAAATTAAGGGGAATGTATCAAAACACACATTAAAAGGGAATCACACTGTCAGGCTTGTGTTATCAAGTACAAAACGGAGGAGAAATTGTGTTTTTTTAATTTTTTTTCCAATTCCACCCCATTTGGAATTTGTTTCCAGGTTCCCACTACATTGTATCCCATATTAAAAGATGGCCTTAGAAAGTACAACTTGTCCTGCAAAAAATAAGCCCTCATACAGCTATGTGAACGGAAAATAAAAAAGTTATGGCTTATGGGGAAGAAAAAATAAAATGAAAAACTCTGGCATCCTAAGGGATAAACAAGCGATATAAACACCTGGCAGGCATCTGCCCCACAAAAAGGTATACTTTTTTTTTTATCCCCATGGGGACCAGGCCAATTTTCATTTTTGCTTTTTTTCCTCCCCTCCTTTCAAGACCCATATGTTTTGAACTTTTCCATTCACACAGCCTCATGAGGGATTATTTTTTCTTGGACGGGTTGTATTTTTTATGGCACACTTTAATTCACTATATTATATTGAAAAACAGGAAAAAATTCTTAGTCAGGTCAAATAAAAATAAAAACACATTTCCGCCATATTTTTGGGGTTTTGTCTTTATGCCGTTTACTGTGTACTAAAAATATCATCATAAGCTTTTTTGTGAGTTGGTAAAATAATGGTGATTAGCGTTGAGCGAATCAAAGTCAAAAGAACTTTGATCTAAATTTCAGGAAAAATTTGATTAGGCGCAAAGCTGAATTTCCTCGCTCTTCAAGTTAATGAATCAATTTTTCCTGAAATTGTGGCAATACAATTTCTACCCACCTCATCCATTTGTGAGAGAAGAGGCCGTTGTGGCCATTTTGATTGCAGAAACCGCACAAAATCACGCATGGGTGACGTATGATGTAACCATGCCAGCGTGCTGGCCATGCATGGTAACATCATCAGTGATGACACTCCCAGCACCTGGCCAGCGTGATGACATCATCACACCACCGCAAAAGATTACGCATGGTGTCTTCAATGAAGATGGCTGTCACGGCCTCTACCAAGCAAATGGAAAAGGTGAGTTGTTTTTTTGTTTGTTTTTTGCATTTTTATCCTGATTAACCCCTGAAATGCTTAAATCGTAGCCTCAAATGCTATAATCTGCGATGAGCGTGGCATCTGAGGGGTTCAATTACAGGGGGCGGTGCCATAGTGTGGCACAAGATTTCGTTCAGGATCCTCAATCAAGATGGCCACTTAAATTGATGAGGTGATTATGTAATTTTTTGTGTTTTTAACCGCCATTTCAAGGAAATTCGGCTTTGCGACAAATTTAATTTTCCATGAAATTCAGATTAAAGTCTACTTCCTACACTTCAGTTCGCTCAACCCTAGTTGCTTGTAACATCACAGGGCTTCACCATGACAGTACCAGGATACTTACATTTTATGTATAATATTGTGTGTACTTCTTACTGTATGATGTATGCATCACTGAATATTCAATATGAAATGACAAGACACTTATTAGGTCTTCCCACCCCACCCCACCTCTCTTCCGGCAGGAAGTTTAGATTGGTGGGGGTCTGAGCGCTGAGACCCCCACTAATTTCTAGAACAAGGGGAAAGAAGCAAGACTTGTCAATAGACTTTCTATTGAGCTCGCCTCACTTCCTGTCCTGCAGTGAGGAGAGAGAACACACTTAATCGAGCACTCCCCCCCCCCCCCGTTCTAGAGATCAGTGGGGGTTTCAGTGCTCAGTCTCTATGACATATAAAAAGTGCCACTTTAAAGGTTGCAAGAATACAGCAAATGAGGGGTTAATTCATCAAGTGCAAACATTTCCATCCTTGGCAATAGGCAGCAATAGTCTGGAAATAGTTGACTAGCCGGTCAGAAAAAAAAAAAAGTATGAAGGGTGTGTTAGTTATCAAATTCCATGGGGTTAAACCCATTTCAAAGCTCTTATTCATTTCAATTACCACTGTAATCTTTTTGGTTCACTGCAAAGCAATTTGTTTCCCTGTTGGGGGTAGCTGGGATTCCTCACCTCTGAGAACAGAAACAATGCGTTTTCATTAAAGTGATGTGCATCAACACCTCTGCTCTGTCCAAAGAAACTAACACACCATTAAGGACAATAAGATGTTTATTTTAAAATTCTTGACATATCTATCAGTTCTCCGAGAGGTAGTCTACTCCTTGACATTGTAATTGGATTCCCAAGTTCACCCATTACCTTTTTTCATGAATTATTTCACTGTCAACTTTCCCTTCACAAATAGTCAGCTGGAATAGTTGATTTCCCTATTTTACCCCTACTGAGAAATGTTATAATTAAGATGTACCAATAAGTAGGTTGTCTTTCTTTCACAATGTATGAAATTAGCCAGGTGGTAATTGAGCATGTCAAGCAGGGTCCATTCTCATCTCAAAGACTAACTCAGAGATTATTACCGATGTGACTATTTTCACCAGCCAAAGTGGAATGACATTATTTTAATGAAAAGTAGCGGTTATAAGTAAGCTATCAGTTTTAGATGAAATAAAGATTTTTTTTATTTTTGCCAACTAGGTCTACTTGGTTTGATTACTTAGACATCTGAATTCATTTTGGGATGTGTTGTGAATACTGTATGTATGAATTTAGTAATATTGTAGGTTATATCACCTAACCTGTATGTTTTGTATGTTATTGTAAATGTTGTGGGTTATGAAGGAGGGAGGGAGGAATGAATACAACGATTTGTTAAAAACACCAACACCACCAATAACCTAGAAAGGAAGGTTTGCCTGACAACCCCACTTCATAACTTCATCAGTGATCATAAGATCAGTTATTGGAATTCAAAAGTCTACTTCTGTTCTCTTACGCTCTGTTCCCTATAGTGTTAATTATTTTTAGTCACACTTCCATTGCTTTTTTACAGTCAGCAAAGCATGCTGTGCTGTGTGATCCAGAAAACCTGATGGACCCATTATAAGTCTGAAGCCATGAATAGTGCTGGCTAGATGAAAGCTATTTAAGAGACCCTCTGAGAGTTGATTACTTGATCCTTTTTCACAACATCAACTTATTTTGGAAAATGAGTAAAAATGAAAAAATGTGGGGGGCACTCACTATCCTGCAGCGAATGGACAGATAATGGGAATGGATATTTGTGTGTCAGATTTTATTATAATCCCAAGATAAAAACATGTAAATATACAACAGTTGAATTAATAACACCAAATTGCTTAGGTAAAAGCGTGTAAATATGCAATAGTGGAATGGTATCCCCAAATGGCAGGTTACCATATAAATTATAAATATAAGGATGGATTAAAACATGTGATGGACCATGGTTGCAACCAGATGGAACCTAGATTCGGATATGTGCAAGCTCTTCAATCCGTATCCATGTATATCCCCGCAATTTTTTTTTTCTTGTAGGATAAAAGATGATTTTTCCTTAGTACCTTATTTGCAAACCTTATATAAAGCCCTAGAGGTCAAAGCGCTTTGTATGCAACGTTAGTCAAACAGACAATATGCTTCACTTGTAATGTGCAGTGAAAATGGAAATGGTAGCAATGAATATGGTCGTCACTGTTTCTCAGCTGCAACCAAATCAGTAACGTCACGCATTCAAAACTTCCCAATTGGGAGTGCTGTACTTTACCAGTCAGATGTCTTCAACTGTATTACTTTCTACAGTCTGGACTGGCTACAGAACGCTAAAGCATATTGTCTGTTTGACTAACGTTGCATACAAAGCGCTTTGACCTCTAGGGCTTTATATAAGGTTTGCAAATAAGGTACTAAGGAAAAATCATCTTTTATCCTACAAGAAAAAACAATTTTTGTGGGGACATACATGGATACTGATTGAGCTTGCACATATCCGAATCTAGGTTCCATCTGGTTGCAACCATGGTCCATCACATGTTTTAATCCATCCTTATATCTATAATTTATATGGTAACCTGCCATTTGGGGATACCATTCCACTATTGCATATTTACACGCTTTTACCTGAGCTACTTGGTGTTATTAATTCAACTATTGTATATTTACATGTTTTTATCTTGGGATTATAATAAAATCTGACACACAAATATCCATTCCCGTTATCTGTCCATTCGCTGCAGGATAGTGAGTGCCGGCCACATTTTTACTCATTTCCACTAGGCATTGGGGACGCTGAGGGGCTGAGCACCTGCCATCTTTGGGCAATCTGGTTGAGCCACTAGCATCTCTTTTTATTTTGGAAAATGTCATTATTCTTCTGTATTAAAGTGGCACTCCAGGCTTCTGCCACTGAGAATTAGTTCACACATCAGTGTTTTGGTCAGTGTTTGGCCAGTGATTTCAATCAATAATTGTGAGTTTTTGGAGCCTTATGTCTGAGTAGGCTCTTTTCCTGTTTTGGCTAACAATCACAGATGAAAATCACCGACCAAAACATTGACATGCCAACTAGGCCTAAGGCTCAGTAGGCCCAGGTTTTTTTTTGCGACAGTCATCAGATATTCTTTTTTTTTACTGGTGCTTTTGTACTTTATATAATGGAAATCAGCCCTTTGTGCACAATCCTTTGATGAGATTTTTTTTTTAATTGCATTCCAAAAGCTATAACTTTTTTGTTTTTTCATCAATGTACATGTATGAGGTCTTATTTTTTGCAGGACAAGTTATAGTTTTAATGCACCATTTTAAGTACATGTAATGATTGATTAAAGCAAGCTGTTTAGCTAAAACCCCCTTTGTTTACGTCATTAACAACGTGTAATAGTGGTCACTAAGGAGTTAAGTATAGCAATCATTCTGAGGAGGAAGAACTGCAAGGAGAGGGAGGGACCAGTTGCATGAACCAATACTGAGATGGGGTGCGTCTCAAACTACCTGTGACTCGCTGTAGACACTGTAACTAAGCTACTGAGATGGGGTGTGTCTCAAACTACCTGTGACTCGCTGTAGACACTGTAACTAAGCTACTGAGATGGGGTGCGTCTCAAACTACCTGTGACTGACTGTAGACACTGTAACTAAGCTACTGAGATGGGGTGTATCTCAGACTACCTGTGACTCACTGTAGACACTGTAGCTAAGCTACTGAGATGGTGTGTGTCTTAGACTACCTGTGACTCACTGTAGACACTGTAACTAAGCTACTGAGATGGGGTGTGTCTCAAACTACCTGTGACTCGCTGTAGACACTGTAACTAAGCTACTGAGATGGGGTGCGTCTCAAACTACCTGTGACTGACTGTAGACACTGTAACTAAGCTACTGAGATGGGGTGTATCTCAGACTACCTGTGACTCACTGTAGACACTGTAGCTAAGCTACTGAGATGGTGTGTGTCTTAGACTACCTGTGACTCACTGTAGACACTGTAACTAAGCTACTGAGATGGGGTGTGTCTTAGACTACCTGTGACTCACTGTAAACACTGTAGCTAAGCAGTAGTCACAGCTGATATAATGAGAAACCATTCACCAACAACTGTGGAAAACATATAGCAAGTAAGCCTCACCTATAGGTGTTAATTTATATATAATTTTTAAGCAACATTTTTACATTTTAAACTCTAATAACAGGTTTACAGGGCTGTATAATTTGAACAGTTGCTTTCAGAGCATATATACACTAAAACACATATTTTCTGATAATTCGATTTTACAAGAATTCACTTTTTGTCTACTGCCCTCTTGTGGTTCTGCATATGTCTTTTTCAATCATCTGGGCCATCCAAACTGACAGTTCTGCTGGGATAATAATAATAACCATAGGTCACTTTGGATGGCTTGACATATTTTTGACATTCTGTAATTGCTTTTGCCGCTACTACTCTTTTATTTTCTGCAGTTTGCAGACCAGGAAATTTGTCTTCCATCAATTCCTGCTTCCGTATATACTTTTTTGTTGTAAATACAGAAAAGCATAGAATAAAATTGTAGGTAAACCTGTGAACACCCGTCTGTCTGGTACTTTTTGCCAAATTGTACTGTAGTGAACTAGATGTATGCTGTATTTTAATGTTCTTTCTGCTTGCTGACTGTGCTTTTATTTTAAATGAATTTTTCATTCCATATAATAAAGACAAGAGGAAATATACATCAGTTAGCAAAAAATGTGTTGTATACAGGGAGGAAAGGAGACCACCTAGATGTGAATTTCATCTTTCTGATTTTAGATGTATCACTGAAAGGTTCTCTTCTATGATGAACTGTGGATATTTGCAGGCTATCATGATCAAATAATATAGATCAGTGATGGCTATTGGCTAACCTCCAGCACTCCAGCTGTGGTGAAACTATAACTCCCAGCATGTTCCATTCATTTCTATGGAACTCTGAGAACAGTCAAGCAAGTGTGCATTTTGGGAGTTGTAGTTTTACCACAGCTGGAGTGCCTAAGGTTAGCCATTACAAATATAGATCTTCCTTCTGCAAGCCAGAATAGAAAAAATATAGTATAATGTCAAAATGTTTTTATACACTATATTTCCTATGTAGTTCTTATTAAAGAATTTGTTTTATAATTGAAGTTTCCCTCTGCCTTCCTAATGGATCCCTGCAGGGACATTATGGGGCTTCGATCAGTTGCTATGATAGCTTTGGACCTTGAGAAGACTCCCAATCATGCTATAGAAACCTATTTATGGTAGGGCTTAAAGGGATATTCCCATCTTGGATGCTGGGGGCATATCGCTAGCATATGCCTCCAATGGGACCCACACCTATCTTTAAAACGGAGCCTGCAAAGTGCAGTAGGGCGCCCTTTATTAATTTCTATGGGACTGCCGAAAATAGCCCTACTATTTTAGTAAGTCCTATAGAAATGAATGGAGCAGTGACAGCGCTTCCCATTCATTTCAGTGGGACTTCCAAAAATAGCTAGAATGATGATCAACTATTTTAAGCAGTCCCATTGGAATGAACGGAGGGAAGTCACACATTTGCAGTCCTCCGTTCTGCACTTTGGGACCCGTGCCTATTAGACATTTGGGGTATATCGCCTCCAATGTCTAAAATGGGACAACCCCTCTAAAAAGAAGGCTGTAAAAATGCCTAAGACTGCAATAGTAAACTATTGCATTTTTATATCTATGCAGAAGATCACACGTTCAAGTCCCCTTAGGCGACTAAACATACAAAAATATTAAACATTCAAATGATTCCCTTTCCCAGTTTTACATATAAAAATAAACAATAAAAAAACATAATTGGTATGGGTACATCTTAAATATATGAACTATTCAAATATACAAATATTTATAATGTTTGATGTACGCTGTAGTGGAAAACAAACAATAGCAATGGCCACTTTCCTGTTGTTTGGTCTCCTTGCACACTAAAAACAATTTAATGAAAAGCAATATAAAAGGTTGTATGCATTCCAGAGTGGTACCAATAAAAACTACAACTAACCCCACAAAAACAAGTCCTCACATAGGTCCATAGATGGAAATATTAAAAGCTATGGCTATGCAAATCATTTTTTTTTAAATGTTTTTCTTTTCTTTTTAAAGCAGTAATGCATAATAAAATTATATAAATGTAGCATAAAAATAAAACCCCCAAAACCATGGCAATTTTTTTTATTTCATTCCACAAATATTTCCCCCCCCCAAGATGTAGTGAATTAGATAGTTGCATTAAAATCTAGCTTCTTTCACAAAGAATAGTCCATTTACATGTACTGTGTTAGCCGGGACTTTAAAGATGGATGGGGAGGATTGGGGGAGCCGTAGTGTGTGTGTGGTAGTCTGTGTGCGGTAGTCTCTGTATTCCTCAATGATACAAGGCTGCCGCACATTGGTTCCTATGGCGCCCCTGCCTGTGGCACAGGGCACAGACCATGCCTAGAAAACTCTCACATAGAAGTCAATGGGGTCAGCTTTAGACCATTGTGTCTATGGCCTATGTGGAGGCTGTAAAGCAATTTTCATAATGCTTTCTAAATGCTGTTAAGAACAGCTCAGGCAAGATGGCCGCCCCATAATCATGTTCAGGAAATAAAATAAAGAAAGCTGCAATCAGAAAATAAAAAGAGATTAGATAAAAAGGAGATGTGTTACTATCTGGTTTTAACTGGTAGATTACATTTTTGGTGACACATTTCCCTTAAAGGAGTTAACTTCAGAGATGCTGTCTCTTATCCTTGTCCTCTAATGAGTGATTAATATTGTATTACCTGTCATAGAGTGACACATTCTTTACTGTCTATCATTTGTATTGTGCTCTCTATGTTGTGGACACGCAAAACAGAATACGGGTACATCATCTCTGTCTAGGACTAGTTTCATAGGAAGTAACGTACGTAAACACAAGAAGAACTTAAAGCCTTCATGATAATGTTGGATTTGTATTCATGGCTCTACTGCTGCACGGTATCAATACTATTGCTAGCATTTGAGTCTCCGATCATTATCAGGAAAAAGCAAGCAGAATATCGCCAGTACATCAGCACAAACTGCTATTACACTATGAACAAGAATATGGATCCGAATAAAGGACAGTCTCCTTATCTGCCTGAGCTGCTGCTTGAACCCATTCTTGCTATAATGAAGTAGTTTACCAAGGTAGAGCATTCAAAATGTCTTCATTACCGCTGTATTGTGTAAAGGAACCGTTCCTATGTGTTCTTACCAAGATTTCATTCTTTCAGAATGTTTAGAAATTCTATCCACAGTCTCCATTGTAAATGTGTAAGGAGGTTCGAAACAACCAGCTATAGCACAGTTTATTTGCTTGTTCGCAAATCATATGGTTTGAGTTCCTTGAAACATATTAGCAATATCACTTTAATTACCTATTTTATGTTGAAAAAGTTTCTTAAAGGGATATTCTCTTAAATGCTTTAGGCCTTGTCCATGTTTCCGTTGATTACTGACGTGTGCTGTCTGCATTTTCCACAAACAGCACACGTATCCATTGATTTAAATGTGTCTGTTCACATTTCAGTATTGTTTTTACTCGCCGTGGATCAGTAAAACAATCATGGAGACATGCACTACTTTGATCCGTGATGCGGACCAAGCGCGCCTATTGAAGTCTATCAGCTGCTCGTCATTCTGAGCAAAAGGACCTTCCACAATCCAGACTGTCCTCTGACCAAATCAGGGCAAGCTCCCCTCACTCCCAGTGTCATGTAATCCTTTATCTTCCTCCTCCTGTTGTGGCACTGGAACCATTTTTGCGCGATTTCGTCCTTAAGAAATTGCCAAAAATTCGGATTTGTTTACCAGAAGAATATTTGTGAAATTCATAACAAATCCTATTAATTTAGAATAGATTTGCTCATCTAATTTATGGTATAGTCGGTGGATATGCCTTAAATGTCTGGGATTTTAAAAACATCTTAACCCCTTAAAGACCGTGGTTTTTATTTATTTTTTATTTATTTTTTCCTCCTGTGTTCCAGTAGCCATAACTTTTTTTTTTCCATTCACATAGTCAAATCAGTGCTTATTTTTTGAGGGACAAAGTGCATTTTCAATGCCCCCTTTTAATTTACCATGTCCTGTGCACTAAAAACGACATGATGTCCTTATTCTGTGAGTCAATATGATTACGGCGATATCAAACCTGTATAGTTTTTATTTTGTTTAATTACATTTTTATAAAAAAGAAAAACCATTGAAAAAAATCTAAATTTTCTTTGCATTGCCATTTTCTGACAGGCATACATTTTACAGAGATGAATGAGGGCTTATTTTTTGCAAAACGAACCGGAATTTTTTATTGGTACCATTTTTGTGCTATCACTGTTGCTCACTGTTATTCAATTTTTTGGGGGGAACATGATGACCAAAAAATGGAGAATCGCATGGTTCAATTTTTTTTGGTTATGGTGCTCACGTCACAGTACATTTAAAAAAAATATTTGTATAGTTCAGACATTTTCAGACTCTGCGATACCTAATATGTTTATTTTTTTATTGTTTATATATTTTTATATGTAAAATTGGGAAAGGGGGTGATTTAAACTTTCAATATTTTGGTGATTTATTTATTTATTTTTACATTTTTTTTACTTTTTATTTAATAACTATTAGCCCCCTTAGGGAGTTAGGCCTCTATTATGGTGAATAGGATTCCGACACTGTCCCTGCTAAGCTGTGTCTCGTGCACAACAAAGCAGGGAGCTCACCATGGCAGGCCTGGAAGGCTTCAGAAGCACACAGATGCCGCAATCTGCACTGAATGCAGCATCTGAGGGGGTTATATGACTGGGTACCTGCAATATTACACAATATGCTAAGCAACTTTCTGCAGTGTACATTTTTGCTTCACTCTTTCACCAACAGCCTTTGCTGTAAGCCTGAAAGGTGTTTGAGTTATTCTAATTGAAGGAAATGTTAACATTCTGGAGTGAGAGGCACGGCATATTAAAATATGTTTAATCTATTGCTAAAGGAACCAAACCTGCCAGCCATTAAATCTTTATTGCATACATTATAAAGAGGTGTTAGCACTTCTAATACACGCAGCTCCACGCATCACCAGCCACATGATCTTGACACTTCCGTAATTGTTTGAGGTTGTAAATGTTCCATTAGTTGTGTTGTAATGGAATTTGAGACCAATTCTGTAACTAAGCTGAAACTGATAGGCTCATAAATATAGTACTATGGTAAGAGGCACAGGAAGACATCAAATCTTCCAAAAAGGAAACAGTTTTTTATGTTATCCCATCACTAGTATCCAAGATTGTTTCTTTGCTTGAATGCTAGAAATAAAAATTACATACTGCTATTCAAAACCCTGCCACTTAGAAGTGTAATAAGATAATGCATTAAGCAAGCTATATTGTTTAACTGGATAGCGATACCTCTGAGAGTTCATTTTACAGCTGCATAAGATATTTCTCTTGCTCAGATTTTTATGAGTGTAGTCACATTTCACTGTTGTGCTGTGCTTTGGTTCAAAAGATGCTGAATGTTTTATCATGTAGCTTTCAGAGATGATACAAAGTAGGTATATGTATACTATACCAGAGGTTCGGTTCTTCAGATGAACTCCTGCACTGTGGATTATAACATAGTCCGCCCAAATCAGCATTCCAGAGGATATACAGTAGATGTGTCGGCTTCAAGCACTTGTACTACCAAGATAAATCTTCCTCCATGCCTATAATTAAAACGTAATCCTTTAATTCATATTCTTAAAATACAAAAATCACATTACAGTAGACACAATCCTACGCATTTCAGATGAAGCACATCATCATTACTCTTTAAAAAAAACTGTCCAAAAGTGATCTCTTTTTAGCGGTAGATGCCTTCTTTGTCCTCCGGCCTGTAAAATAGTGGACACCATTTAGAACTATTCCTGTAGGACGAATCACAAAAGTTTCAGATTTACCAAAATTCATCCTTTGCATTTTTATTTCTGTAGAATCAATTAGCTCTTCTCTAGACTTAATTGTTTGAAACTCTGCAAGACGATATCATGAGAAAATGTCAGGTCACACCTACAATTTAATTGAGCCAAAATGTGGATTGGGGCAGTAGTTCTAATAGAAAGCAGTCTTTTATTGGTCTTTAACAGCCTTTCTAGAAGCTGTTTTGTTCCATGTATACAGTGAATGAATGTCTATAGAGCAGGCATGGCCAACCTGTGGCTCTTCAACTGTTGTAAAACTACAATTCCCACCATGCCCTGCTGTAGGCAGATAGCTGTAGGCAGTCTGGGAATGCGGGAGTTGTAGTTTTGCAACATCTGGAGAGCCTCAGGTTTGCCATCCCTGCTATAGATTGTAGAGTCCTTATCCTAGAGGTCATATGATTGCTCAGTAAGTACTCCACAATACCAGTGATCACATTGCTGGAATTTGATGTATGAAAGAAAACGTGTTACCTCCTCCATTTGCTCGTGATGGGCCGCCAGCCTCCATCTTGCTTGAAGATCTCAGCCGAACTCCCATGTGGCACGAGATTACATCATCACACCGGCCGGCATTATGATGTTATACATCACCACGCCACGTAATCTCACGCCGCACAGGATTTCGGCTGAGATATTCAAGCAAGATGGCGGCGGCCGGCCCGTCACGAGCAAATGGAGGCGGTAAGTTTGATTTAATTTTATTGTTAATTTTACACTCAGATGCCGCAATCATGTATGAACGCTGCATCTCATGGGCACAATGATGGGGGCGGCGCTATCGCAACTCCCTATCATTGCATCTGCTACTTACAAAAAAATGCGCTTCATGATGATGTAATTCGTCACAAAGCAATTTTTTGGGGGTGAAATTTGGCGAATCAGCTGAATCGCGCACAAGATTTTGTGTAGGATCTTCAATCAAGATGGCCTCTTCACGCTCAAATGGATGAGTATGTTTGTTTGTTTTTTACTGCCATTTCAGGGATAATGGCGGTAAAAATTTTGGAAATGGCTTCCTGGCGAATAGAATTTTTCCTGAAATTTGTATCGAAGTCCAATTTGGATACTTAAATTCGCTCATCTCTAGTTAAAATGATTGTTCAAGATTAGAAAAAAAAGAGCCACACTGTCCAGAAACATTTCCACTCCTGCTGCATGGGGTGAATCTAGTACTTAACTTCAATATTCAGACCCACTCCATTGGCAAGAGGCTCAAAAGGAAAATGTTTAAATCAGCTGATTGATAAGACTCTGATTCATGAGTATTTTAATGATTGATTAGTCATAAAATTAGGAAATCCCTTTGATTCTAAATTTCTAATCTAATGGACCCTACAAATCTCTAGAACCAAACCAATAAAAACAAAATGTTCTTCACTAAGTACAGAGGCTCATTAATTACCATTTTTCTATGACATACACAAGAGCAAATAAAACAGACAGTATTGTGTTGTCTGTTTTATTTGCTCTTGTGTATGTCATAGAATCTAAAATATTAATAGAGAATATTAGAATAATATTTCAAGAAGACATATCACATGATTTCTGGTAACATATCAAAACTTAGAAGTTATTTTGCAAGTAGACCTTCTTACAGCTTCTTTCTACCCATACAAAGGGACTATAGATAATGTTATGCACTTACTCCAGTCAATTCAGTAGGGTTTCAAAGTATGATAAATGCTGAAACTATTACAGTTGCTACAGCTTCTCCAGGGCTTGGCGCAGCTCTTTAAAAATGCATTCTCCCATGTAAATTTCTGCTCCATCAATCCTTATGACATGTCAAACATTGCTATTGTTTCCTGAACAAATTGTGCAGCATGCCCTTGTCTCCAGATTTGTGCACAAGAGCATAATCGCTCAGTAGCATTTTCACTCCCTCACGGCATCTCAGTGCTGCTGTACAGCTGCTACAACAAGTGAATGTATTGTGCCTGTCGGATAGTATTGGGCAAGAAGTGTCGATGCCATGACGGAGCGGACAACTGAGACTGGGTATTGGTTTCTAAGGAACCTGTTTATCATTTCTGACTGACCTCATTAGATAAACTGAATTCTTTACTCATTGAAAATGATTTCTGTAAAGTAAATGTGTGCAGTTCAAATTTGAGTTTAACAGCTATGTTGTAATTTTGTTTTCGCACAATTAAAAGTTTTCTCTAAAGTATATAATCATTTAACAAAAACTCTCTATACATAAATGTAATGTATGTATAGCTATTAGTCCTAAAATTTCATCATACCGCTCTAGAATACAGTAGGATAAGTAACGTTAAAGACACCATAAAGGCCTCCACATTGATAATTATGTGTATTCCGGGTCAGCAAATTAAGCTTAACCTTTTTGCAAAGGCAAGTTGAGAAATTTCATGATCATTTTTTTTTCCAGATGAGGGGGTATTTTTAAAGCACTAAACTCCAGAATTCTGGCTACAAAAAGTTGCAAAATAGGGGTTGTGATAATTTTTTTTCATTTTGCATTTTTACACCACTCACTACAGTTTTGAAAAGTGGTTGGGAAATTGTGAATTATACTTCTGAGCTCACTGAAGCTAGATTGATCAACTGTGACTTTTTACACAAACATTGTCTCAGTCTTACTCCACTAAGGGACAAACACACATAAAGCATTAATGTTGGGGCCAATAGATTCCGATTCTGTAGGCAAATATGGGCATACGAATTTTGTCAGTGTTTCTTATTGGCCATGGGATCTCACAAATAACGTCTCACTTCTCTTGTTCAAAGAGTCTTTGCTAATAATGGCCTATCCATATGATAGATCATCAATATTAGATAGTAAGAAACAACTTTCTCATCAATCAGCTGCTTGAAGGAACCCTCAGAAGGGATGTGTCTTTTTTATTGTTCACTAGGCACAGCGCCATAAGTTTCATTTAACCCATTCATTGGACATGATGCTCACCAGAGCACCGTGTCCTTTTCATTCAGATTATTAGTGAGGACCTAATTAAGTGGTGATTCCAGTGGTACATTTCTCACCTATCCTAAGGGCCACCAGCCTGTTTTGGGTCTTAGCGACCAAGCAATTGTTTTCATTTTTACTTTGACAGGTGATGGACAGGTGATCTTTTGATCTCTTCTATAATACAATGTACCACTTATGCAGTTCATTGTATTTTATTGTCAGGCTACACCGGTTGCCACACAAAAACATTAGAACCCTGCAATGACTATGGCGTATCTATGGGCTTTAGGAGCCCGATCAGCGCTTCTGCCAATCTGGGCCATTAGAGCACAAACCAAGCTGTCATGAGAGAGCCGGGCTGCTGCTCTTCACTACACATCACTACACAGGAGAACCATACAGCATTTAGACTAGGCCAATGTAAAAAGGTGGGGCCTAACCTAAGGCCAGTTAGTGTGATCACTGTAATTTTGTTTTCATGCACTAGCCTAATTATAAACATTCATCTCATCCTCTTCTGAGACCCATGCTAATATTTAATAGTACTACTGCTCTGCCTAGCTATAAGTGTGAGATGTTCTGGCCTACATGTAGATACAATGGGTCTGTTTTCATATTGTTTGTCTTCTCATCATATATTTTGCCATAAAAAACTGATGTCTTCTAGACATGTTTAAGTAAAATTCACAACACATAATACTAATTTTAAAACTACTGTTATGGTGAGAAGTTTAGCACTATTGTTTTTATGATTAGACCTTCGCTTTGAACATGGCATCTTTTTCACTAATCTCTATGTTTATAGTTTGTAAATTCTGCCATAGACTGCAATAATTTACTATTACAGTCTATGGAGATTGTGACGTCTTTGGTGTGGCTTAATAGGAAGATTACCATGGTAGGCCTGGTAGCCTTCACAGGGCCCCAGGCTGACCTGGCAACTAATAGATACCCCTAATAGATACCAACCAATCATAGGGAATGATTAGAAGACAAATGTTAACCCTACCTTTGTCCAGCCTCTCAAATGCTGCAGACACTATTGACCGTAGCAGCTGAAGGTTTAAATGGGTTGTGCAGTGTCAGGATTAGAGATGAGCGAATATTTCATGTTATGAAATTCGTTCACGCTTTGTTTGGTGGTAAAAACAGAATTGCGTTATGGATTTTGTTACCACGGACCATAACGCAATTCTATGACTGAATGCATAACGGAATGCCTTTAGAAGCATTCTATTATTCATTCCATCATAATAGAAGTCTATGGCCTGCATAACAGATCTGTCCCGTTTCTTATGCAGGAGAGGACTCCCTTTACCAAACGAAGCGTGAACGAATTTTAAAATATGAAATTCGCTCATCTCTAGTCAGGATATTGATGCTTACCAGATCTTGTATTTTATCTGGGCAAAAGCAGTGTTATTCAACTGGTGAGAAGCATGCAGGTCTTGTGAACCTGATATACAGCCATGACCACAAAGATGACTTAATAGGGTGCAGCTGCCTTTCCGAGGATAATGGTCAGACAGGAGCACCCAAAAATACCCCTTTTAGGGAAAGTAGCGAATATGGAACTCTCTGCCTGAGGAGGTGGTGATGGTGAGTACAATAAAGGAATTCAAGAGGGGCCTGGATGTATTTCTGGAGCGTAATAATATTACAGGCTATAGCTACTAGAGAGATATTGTTGATCCAGGGATTTATTCTGATTGCCTGATTGGAGTCGGGAAGGAATTTTTATTCCCCTAAAGTGAGGAAAATTGGCTTCTACCTCACAGGGGTTTTTTGCCTTCCTCTGGATCAACTTGCAGGATGACAGGCCGGACTGGATGGACAAATGTCTTTTTTCGGCCTTATGTACTATGTTACTATGTATGGCACAGAAACACCATTTGTGACAAAATTTGTTGCAGTGGCATTTAAAAATGTGCAAATGCAATGTTTGCAACACAGCAAAAGTGGCATTAGAAGATGATAAACCTTTTCCTCTGACCTTAAGGCACCTTTCACACTCATAAGTTTTGTTTACATGTGTATTTGGTTACACATTTGTAGTGCATTTGCTTATGTACAGATATATTTTATATGTCGACATGTATGGGCTCAAAGTGATGGCTCTAATTGCACAAAGTGATGGAGCTAGGATATGAAATCACTTTTTGATCCACCCTGCTGATTCCTGAGAATGAAGGGGTTGCAGCTCTGCTTTAGCTATGTATCGCCTTAATTTTTTCCCCTCCACAGCAGTGATCTCAGCTACCTGGTGTGCAGGGAACTGCAGCTCAGGCCTATTCACTTGATTGAAGCGGTGCTGCACTTCCCTGCCCAGCTGGTGGCCAGGACCATCATTGTGCGGTGAAAGCTTTGAAGTGGAGGCAGAGATAAATAGCTCAACAGGTACTTTTTCTCAGGAATGATGAGGGTAGTAGCAGTTGGAACCCCTTTAATCACAAAGTGTAATCAAATAGCCTGTTTATGGCTGTATTAGCTTTTTCAAATAAATTCCCACCTGCTTTCAGCTGAATAATCCAAGCCATTTCCCAGTATTAGTGAGAAAATGGATGCATCCTGATTTTCTTTGACATTAAAAAAGCTTGTGCAGGATATTGTGATTGTAATTATCATCGTTTACTGTTTGTAATTAATATTTTCTTCTATGCTATAAGACATATTGGGGAGATTTGTCAAACTGGTGTAAAGTAGAACTGGCTTAGTTGCCCATAGCAACCAATCAGATTCCACCTTTCCTTTTGGACATCTCTTTTGGAAAATAAAAGGAGGAATCTGGTTTCTATGGGAAACTAAGCCAGTTATACTTTACACTAGTTTGATAAATCTTTCCCATAATGCTTACAATTAGGGATGAGCGAATTTCATATTTTGAAGTTCGTGTGCGGGTTTCGTGTTGTGGTATTTACTAATTTGCGTTATGGATTTCGTTACCACAGACCCTAACGCTATGAATTCCGTTATGCATTCCATCATGGAATTGTGTTATGGTCTGTGGTAACGGAATCCATAACGCAATTCAGTACATACCACAACACGAACCAGCACACAAACTTCAAAATATCTCAAATTTGCTCATCCCTATTTACAATCTTATTACTTCTCAGTCTGTCTGTAAAATGTATTAGTTGTGTCTGTGATTATTTTTTAAAATAAGCAAAGAAAATTTGATTTGGCCGTTTTGCTGAACTTCAACAAGAAATTTGATTTGTTATGAACTAATTCGCCACGAATCACTATAAATCAGGTATACCCAGGCCTCTCAGTGGGAAGGCTTGGAAGTTAACCCTTTCCCAACCGTCAACAGTATATTTACTGCCGTTTAAAAAAATGGTACCTGCTGGCACGTTGTCACCACCAGATCTTTGAGAAGTTCTGTTAGACGTTCTTCAGTACCTTCTGCATGATCTTCTTTTGTTTTGCTTTCGTTTTGACATCTCTCCTCCCTCTCCCAGCTGTCATCTATTAGCAGTGATTGCCTCCCTATATATCTCCTCCCCATACTGCCTTACCTTGCGGTTTATACAACTTCCTAGAGTGTGCTGATGCTAGAAGCTGTTACTGCTGCATCCACAAGATAAGTCTGTTTCTTTATTTCTGTTTTCCTGTGGGCTTGATCCTAGGTGACCCTGACTCCCTCCGTATTAAGTGTAGGGAGCCGGTGGTCGTGTCCCCTCACTATTATAGGGTGTTAAGGTGTCATACAGTCGAGGAACGAGGGTATGCAATTTTCTACCATTGAGATTTTTGCATAGGCTGAGCAGTAAGGGAGAGAGCTAGGGTTGTTACAGGGCTTACCCTTTTGTTCCTTAGTTTTGGATCAAGTCAGTCGGATCTTTATTTTGTCTTCTAGTTTTCTGTAACACCATCCGTGACACATGTGCAGCTACACTGTAGGGATCACCATTTGTCTACCCTTCACTGACAGATGCGGGTAACCCCCTCAACGCTGATCTTTATTTTTTCGCTAACAGATTGTATTACTGAGGATAAATTTTGCTCCACTTCCAACTTATACAGGGCAAAATATTTAACTGACTGTATCATTAAAATAATGGACCAACTCTGAATGTTGTGCAGTAAAATGTGCTGTACACAGCGATATATTACACCTACATTATATATTGAGGCACACTGGGGGAGATTTATCAAAACTGGTATAAAGGAAAACTGCCTTAGTTGCCCATAGTGTATGGCAATACACTCAACCTGCAATCTCCCTACAGTCTTCTTGCGTTTTGGGGACAGAGGTTCCCCTTCCTCAGAAGCAAATTTCTACATTTTCTCCTGAGGAAGGGGAACCTCTGTCCCCGAATTATGTTGAGCCACACATATCTGCTGAATAAAGTGATTGACCTGAAGCCTGCCTGCGGTGGCCGCCATCTGTCACTATCACTCTACATGCGATCCTGGCCAGGGGGGTTGCTTAGGTCACAGGTGTCATGTGCTTATCCTGATGACCTGGAAGTGAGTGCATGATTACCTTTATATTTTATTATTCATCACTTTTTATTGTATCCATGTATGTCATACGATTTATTTACTATGTTTAACATTCCCACGCTAGCGCAATCACTGACACGTTCAACTCTTGATGTCGAGTGCTGGAACATCATTGATCCTTGGTTTAATGTTATCTCTTGACCGCTAAGGTCACACTTAATTCAATTGTACCACTGCCAATTTACAAAAATTGTATTTAGTAACGGAGTGGCGCTCCATACTTTTCATCTCTTTTTTTCACTTTCTGTCTATATTTTATTAAATTTTATGTGTTTTTATTTGTTTTTTTTATTTTCAGCGGTGGGTGACGTTTCACTGTGAAAATCTTCGCATTGACATCATCCTATGCTCAGATCACAGTGAAATGGTGGAGACCACATGGGATGAGGCTTTTATAGGGCTGTGACACAGGGGGATGGCAAACAGCGGATTGTCTGGCTGCATGTTACTTCCTGGGCTTGTAACTTTCACAACATAGCATGTGCACCTGCCACTTTAGGAAAAACGGATTTGTTACTACAAAGCATGAGAGAATTTGGATTTGTGCTGAATTGAATTTTTCCTAAACTTCGGATAAAATTCCACTTCGGATGATTCGATTCGCTCAACACTAGTGTTGATGCGGGGCTGTCGTGCCAACATTAGCACCCTGGCCGCGGCTAACCTTCTGCCCACATATCCTGCATACCGCCACGCTAACGTCCCCCAGTGACTTGTGGGCTATGGCTTTTTATCTATCCACCACTGTGTGATGCCTGCCTGCCACTGCTTTTATGAGTCTCCTGAGTAGCAGATGGTGCACCCCTCCCATGTTTGGCTACAGATCTCCCACTGCTTCCACCCTGCTTTCTCACGGGCACGCTTCCACCCTGCTGTCTCATGGGCATGTTTCAGGAGTGCTGTCTCACGGGCATGCTTGAATCCTCACCCCCTATGATGATGCCCCCTCTTCACCCGGCTCCCACGTATGATCGAGTAAATCTACATTTACCTTGATTTTTTCCTCACTGATATCACCCTCACTTGTCTATTGTGCACATCCCTGAACTTTTGCAACATGTGCTCCCCTCGAGGAGCAGAGCCAGTTGCATACATTATTTGGCTAGCAGAAGCAGCAGCAAAAGCAAAAGGTAGGTTCAGAGGAGGTGAGGGCACAGAGACAGTTCTTGGGCCATGCCAACTAAGCGTGATGTCAGAGGAACCCACAGATGCCTGGCTGAATGTATTTGTTGTCACCTGAGATTATATTGATAAGTGAGTCAACCATTGTTGATGACAACATGACTGGATGATAATGGTAGCTCTGGCTTGTTGCTGTGGCTGCTGCTACCACCAACCCTACTTCTGCTGCTAATTGTGCCGGCTACAGCAACATTTCTTACACTTCCCATTCCTTTGGAGATTAACTGCAAATTTGTCAATGTGTCAGCAGTTCTACAGGATGCAGATGGCGGTATTATTTAATACTGAGGCACAGTAATTCTATACATCAACTAAAAGATTCATGTGAATTGTTTCAGCAGTTTAATAAGTTGCACGGGGCGATATATTAGAACACCCTTTAAAACTGCAACACAGTAATTATATATATAAAATAAGACATTAACTGCAACTGTGTGAGTAGTTCAAGTAGATGCAGATGGCGCTATATTAGACTGCCCTTAAATACTGCGTCACAGTAATTCTATATATAAACTTTAAGATTTAACTGCAAATGTGTCAGCAGCTCAACAGGATCCAGATAGCGATATATTACACCACACTTTAATAATGAGGCACAGTAATTCTATATTTCAACTAAAAGATTAACAGGGATTCTGACAGCAGTTGAACAAGATGCACGTGACACAGTAATTCTATCTATAAAATAAGCGTTCAACTGCAAATGCATCAGCAGTTCAACAGAATACAGATGGTGATATATTAGACTGCCCTTTAATACTGTGGCACAGTAATTCTCTATATAAAATAAAAGATTAACAGGGATTGTGTCAGCAGTGAAAAAAGATGCATGCGGCGAAATTTTAGACCCTTTCTATATATAAAATAAGAGAATAGCTTCAAGTGTATCAGCAGTTCAACAAGATGCAGACGACAATATATTACACCACACTTTAATACTGAGGCACAGTAATTCTATGTAGAAATAAAAAGATTAACTGTGATTGTGACAGCAGGTGAACAAGATGTACACGGCAGTTGCATGCAACCTGCACTGTCCCTGCACTCTCCCTATGCTCTTTTCTAAATTGTCTAAAAACTCTTCATACAATATCCCTACACTGTCCCTGCACTCTCCCTATTCAATTTTCTACAATTAAAAGCTTTCTGCAACACTGTCCCTAGCGCATAAGCGCTAGTCATGTCTCTTCCTATGCGCAGCTCACAGTGAAATATCGGAGACCTGTGATGAGGCTTTTTATAGGGCTGTGACATAACGGGGATGACCATCTGCTGATTGGCTAGCTGCATGGTGGCATTATCGGTCATATCACGTTCCCGGCCTCTTAATTTTTAAAATGTGGAGCAGCCATCTTTAAAAAAATCTGATTTGTTACCACAAAGCGCAAGGAAATTTTCAATCAAATTATTCCTAAACTTCAAATCAAATTCCACTTCAGATCATTTGATTCACTCAATGCTAAATATTTTGATAAATTGTCCAGAAAATCACATTTTCAAATGCAAACCCTTTGTCTCTTCCTGAAAGTTAGCATTTTTGTTACATTGTTTCCGTTCCCCATGACTGAATCTTTGATGTTAGAGGGATAAATATTCATTATATTAGCATGCAGGCATCATCTCGGAAATAACATTTGCTTTCCCTTAATCGCCAACAACACTTAGAAAATCTACTATGGAGCTGCAAAATGATTCACTGCAAATAGAAAATGTAACAGCAATTATCTGTGTACAAAAACACTGTCATTCTGTTAAGCCAGGTAATATTGTAGTCTGACAAGTATATTTTCATGTCACTGAAAGATAAAAATGTTCTGCATTACATATTGCATTTCCTATTGTAATCAGACGTCATGAAGAACCAAGTGACATCTAAAGCGGTAGGAGGTCTAATTAAATTAATGCATGGAACAGTATTTTTAAGATGAAGAATAAAAACCCACTACTGGCATGTTTTATCTACAATTAGCTTCTTTGCCCTCAACATACAATTCACTAAGAAACTGCTGGAATACTTTTGACTTCACAATAAGCAACATTAAAAAGGAATAATAAACAGAAACAAACTTCACAATCATCTTTAATGGTATGCACTTAGCACTTGTGACAAAACAGATCTATATGTGCTTGTATATAGCTAACCATTCAACTGTCTATTATTATCCATCTGGATGTTCTTTAAATGCATCTTTTCACATCTCAGAATGTTTGACTTTGTTGCTCAGACTCATGGGATTAAATGTTATGTATGTTATAACCACATTTTAGCCTGGTATAGTCACCTCTTTATGTTTTTGGTTTATTGAACACTTCCCCACAAAAGAACCTCCAATGGAATATTATCCACACATTCCATAATTATCTTATTTATGTAACTATTGAAACAAACTATGCCTACAATATACCATATACAGTCAGGTCCATAAATATTGGGACATCGACACAATTCTAACATTTGTGGCTCTATACACCATCGCAATGGATTTGAAATTAAACAAACAAGATGCTCTTTAACTGCAGACTGCCAGCTTTAATTTGAGGGTATTTACATCCAAATCAGGTGAACAGTGTAGGAATTACAATAGTTTGCATATGTGCCTCCCACTTGTTAAGGGACCAAAAGCAATGGGACAATTGGCTTCTCAGCTGTTCCATGGCCAGGTGTGTTATTCCCTCATTATACCAATTAAAATAAGCAGATAAAAGGCCCAAAGTTCATTTCAAGTGTGCTATTTGCATTTGGAATCTGTTGCTGTCAACTCTCAAGATGAGATCCAAAGAGCTGTCACTATCAGTGAAGCAAGCCATCATTAGGCTGATAAAAACAAAACAAACCCATCAGAGAGATAGCAAAAACATAGCAAAAACAACTGTTTGGAACATCCTCAAAAAGAAGGAACGCTCCGGTAAGCTCAGCAACACCAAAAGACCCGGAAGACCACAAAAAACAACTGTGGTGGATGACCGAAGAATTCTTTCCCTGGTGAAAAAAAACACCCTTCACAACCTTCCAGGAGGTAGGTGTATGTGTGTCAAAGTCAAAAATCAAGAGAAGACTTCACCAGAGTGAATACAGAGGGTTCACCATAAGATGGAAACCATTGGTGAGCCTCAAAAACAGGAAGGCCAGATTAGAGTTTGACAAACAACATTTAAAAAAGCTTTCACAGTTCTGGAACAACATCCTATGGATAGAGTTGAGTGGACACCAGGATGTTCGGGTTCGGCCGAACTTCGGAAAAAAGTTTGAGTTCGGGACCCGAACTTGACCCCATTGAAGTCAATGGGGACCTGAACTTTGGAGCACTAAAATGGCTGTAAAAATGTCATAGAAAGGGCTAGAGGGCTGCAAATGGCATCAAAATGTGGTTAAGAGCATGGCAAACAAATGTGGATAGGGAAATACCTTAGCACTTGTGACAAAACAGATCTATATGTGCTTGTATATAGCTAACCATTAAACTGTCTATTATTATCCATCTGGATGTTCTTTAAATACGTATTGTCACATCTCATAATGTTTTACTTTGTTTCTCAGACTCATGGGATTAAATGTTATGTATGTTATAGCCACATTTCAGCCTGGTATAGTCACCT
Source organism: Bufo gargarizans (assembly GCF_014858855.1). Taxonomy (NCBI): domain Eukaryota; kingdom Metazoa; phylum Chordata; class Amphibia; order Anura; family Bufonidae; genus Bufo; species Bufo gargarizans. The sequence continues at coordinate 164,607,447 of NC_058085.1, read as the reverse complement.
CTTCATGTTTTTGGTTTATTGAACACTTCCCCACAAAAGAATCTCCAATGGAATTATATCCATGCATTCCATAATTATCTTATTTATGTAACTATTGAAACAAACTATGCCTACAATATACCATATACAGTCAGGTCCATAAATATTGGGACATCAACACAATTCTAACATTTGTGGCTCTATACACCATCACAATGGATTTGAAATGAAACAAACAAGATGTTCTTTAACTGCAGACTGTCAGCTTTCATTTGAGGGTATTTACATCCAAATCAGATGAACAGTGTAGGAATTACAATAGTTTGCATATGTGCCTCCCACTTGTTAAGGGACCAAAAGCAATGGGACAATTGGCTTCTCATCTGTTCCATGGCCAGGTGTGTTATTCCCTCATTATACCAATTAAAATGAGCAGATAAAAGGTCCAGAGTTCATTTCAAGTGAGCTATTTGCATTTGGAATCTGTTGCTGTCAACTCTCAAGATGAGATGCAAAGAGCTGTCACTATCAGTGAAGCAAGCCATCATTAGGCTGATAAAAACAAAACAAACCCATCAGAGAGATAGCAAAAACATTAGGCGTGGCCAAAACAACAGTTTGAAACATCCTTAAAAAGAAGGAACGCTCCGGTAAGCTCAGCAACACCAAAAGACCCGGAAGACCACGAAAAACAACTGTGGTGGATGACTGAAGAGTTCTTTCCCTGGTGAAAAAAAACACCCTTCACAACCTTCCAGGAGGTAGGTGTATGTGTGTCAAAGTCAAAAATCAAGAGAAGACTTCACCAGAGTGAATACAGAGGGTTCACCATAAGATGGAAACCATTGGTGAGCCTCAAAAACAGGAAGGCCAGATTAGAGTTTGACAAACAACATTTAAAAAAGCTTTCACAGTTCTGGAACAACATCCTATGGATAGAGTTGAGTGGACACCTGGATGTTCGGGTTCGACGGGTTCAGCCGAACTTCGGAAAAAAGTTTGAGTTCGGGACCCGAACTTGACCCCATTGAAGTCAATGGGGACCTGAACTTTGGAGCACTAAAATGGTTGTAAAAATGTAATGGAAAGGGCTTGAGGGCTGAAAATGGCATCACAATGTGGTTAAGAGCATGGCAAACAAATGTGGATAGGGAAATGACTTTAAATAGCATAAAATATGCAAAAATAAAAAAATAATAATATTGATCTAGGAGGACAAGGTCCATATGGAGTAGGAGGTGGTGGATGTGGCAGTGTAGGTGGAAGCGGCGGTGAAGGAGGAGGTAGCCTACACTGCTTTTTGGTTTTAAATTTATTTTTATTTTTTTAAATTAGGGTACACCCCAAAACATTGGGAAATATAACCTGTGGTAACCCCCTGCAGTCATGCTAAACACACGTTCAGACAATACATTGGCTGCAGGGAAGGCCAGCACCGCCAAGGGGTAAAAGGCAAGCTCAGGCCATGTGCCCAATTTGGAGACCCAGAAGTTGCAGGGACTGACCCCTGTCACTCAGTTTGTGTAGGCGTGTGCACACTTACTGCCCCACCATGTTGCACGTCCCCGTGATGTTCATGATCCAATTTAATATCTGCTCTATCAACTTTCGTTGTTCTTTTCAGCGCCTACCATGGTGATCACGGGTGGCGGAGAATCAGGGTTCCGGAGAGGGAGCATGAGAAAGAGAGACCACATCCAAGGGAGGATACATTTTTTCAAATTTAAAATTATAGAGTGGACTTATGGGACAAATTATTAAAGCGTAAAAATGGGACAACTTTTTAAAGTTTAAGCATTGAATGAAAAGATGTGCCGCGCATTAATTAATGAAGAATTTATTAAATTTTATTCCCTGTCAGCTATGCAGAGTAGGGGTTTCTATCTGGCAAAATTTGAAAAATGTCACCTGACAATGTAATTGACGATTTTTTAAAATTTATGTTCCTGTCACCTATGTAGAGGTGTCCCAGTGACATCCACCATCCATTTCGATATCTACTCTATCAACTTTTGATGTTCTTTTCTGAGCCTACCGTGTTGATCATGGTTATTGGCGATATCGAGCGGAAATGTGGGAAAAGCTGTTAAATCGAAAATGTGGGACAAATTACAGAAGCCCAAATGTGGGCCAGAAGAGTAAAGCGGAATTATGGGAAAAGTTATTGAGGCGAAAATTTGGCACAAATTGCAGAAGCCCAAATGTGGGCCAAAAGAGTAAAGCGGAATTAGGGGAAAAGTTATTGAGGAGCAAATGTGGGACAAATAACAGAAGCCCAAATGTGGGCCAAAAGAGTAAAGTGGAAATGTGGGAAAAGCTGTTAAAGCGCAAATGTGGTACAAATTACAGAAGCCCAAATGTCGGCCAAAAGAGTAAAGCGGAAATGTGGGACAAATTATTAAAATGCAAATGTGGTACAACATTGAATCAAAGAAGAATTTCTTAAATTTTATTCCCTGTCACCTATGCAGAGCAGGGGTTTATTCACATCTAAAATTGTATAATGACAACCCAAGAATGTAACAGAAAAATTATTGAAATGTATTAACCTGTCTACTTGTTAGAGCAGGGGCCTATGACAGAAAAAAAACTGTTTATTGTCACCCGAAAATGTTAAAGAAAAATCATTGAACTTTATTAAGCTGTCAACTAGGTATAGCAGTGGTGCTTCACACGCCAAAATTGCTGAATTTTACCAGAAAATGTAACTGACAAAGTAGTGAAATTACATAAAATAAAATATGTACAAATAAAAATAAACATTTTGATTCATAAGGTGGAGTTCCATATGGAGTAGGAGTTTGAGGAGGCGGTGGATGTAGGGGTGTAGGTGGAAGCGGTGGTGGTGAAGGACGAGGTAACCAACACAGGTTTTTGGTTTTAATTTTATTTTTTTAAATTAGGGTACACTCCAAAAGAGTGTGAAATATCCAAAATACAAGAATGAGCAATTGTGCTGCAGTATAACGATGGCTGGTTAGTGCTGGTATACATGTCTATTCTGCACAAGGTACGGACAAGTCCTGTGGGATCCATGCCTGGTTCATTTTAATGAACGTGAGCTTGTCCACATTGGCTGTGGACAGGTGGTTGCGCTTGTCTGCCGTGCTAAACACGTGCTAAACACACGTTCAGATAATACACTTGTTGTGGCGTGCTGACAAAGCTTTTCCACATTTCGGCCATGCTAACCCTGCCTTCTGAGGTGCTGGCGGTGCTCCAACTGCGTTGGCGACCTCTTCCTCATCCTCTGCCTTCGCCTTGTGTTTCCACTGTGCCCGCTCTGTCAGGTGGGAATGCCAACAGCAGCGCGTCTACCAGCATGCGCTTGTACTCGCGCATCTTACGATCAAGCTCCAGTGACGGAATTAAGGACGGTACATTGTCCTTGTAACGGGGATCCAGTTATGTGTGCCAGGCTGCCCAGAGGCAACGAAAAGCTGTCCTCTGTGGGAGGTGTATCGTCTGTGTCCTCTGTATCCCCCCAGCCACGCACCAGTGATGGCCATGAGCTGGTCTGGGTGCCACCCTGCCGTGAACATGGTTCCTCCTCCTCCATCTCCTCCTCCTCCAACTTATCATCCTCCAGAACTGTGCCCTGGCTGGACAATTGTGTACCTGGCGTTTGTGGGTGCAGGAACCCATCCCTACGACATGATCCCTCTTCCTCCTCCTCCTCTTGTGCCACATTCTCTTCCATCATCACCAGCAGCGTTTTTTCAAGGAGGCATAGAAGTGGGATAGTTTTGCGGAGAACGGCGTTATCGGCACTGGCCATGTTGGTGGAGTACTCGAAACAGCGCAACAAGGAGCACAGGTCTCACATGGAGTCCCAGTTATTGGTGGTGAAGTGGTGCTGTTCCGCAGTGACTCACCCGTGCGTGCTGCAGCTGAAACTCCACTATCGCCAGCATGTGCAAGGTGTAGTTCCACCTTTTGGGCACGTAGCATATGAGGCGGTACACGGGAAGACCGAAGTTACGCTGCAGAGCTGACAGGCGAGCAGCAGCAGGGTGAGAACGCTGAAAGCGCGCACAGACGGCCCACACTTTATGCAGCAGCTCTGACATATTGGCATAATTTTTAAGGAATCTCTGCACCACCATATTCAGCACATGCGCCAGGCAAGGGAAGTGCGTCAAACCAGCTAGTCCCAGAGCTGCTACGAGATTTTGCCCATTATCGCACACTACCAGGCCGGGCTTGAGGTTCACTGGCACCAACCACTCATCGGTCTGTTGTTTAAGGCCTGTCTACAGCTCCTGCGCGGTGTGGGGTTTATCGCCCAAACAGATAAGTTTTAAAACTGCCTGCTGTCGTTTACCCCTGGCTGTGCTGAAGTTGGTGGTGAAGGTGTTACGCTGACCGGATGAGGAGCTGGTAGAGGATGAGGAAGCAGAGTAGGAGGAGGAAGCAACAGGAGGCAAACTGAAGCGCCCTGCAATCCGTGGTGGTGGAAGGACATGCGCCAAACTGCTATCCGCCTCAGGCCCAGCCGCCACTGCATTTACCCAGTGTGCTGTTATGGATATATAACGTTCCTGACCGTGCTTACTGGTCCACGTATCCGTAATGAGGTGCACCTTGCCACAGATGGCGTTGCGCAGTGCACACATGATTTTGTCTCCTACTTGGTTGTGCAGGGAAGGGATGGCCCGCCTGGAAAAGTAGTGGCGGCTGGGCGCGACGTACTGTGGGACAGTCACCGCCATAAGGCCTTTAAAACTATCCGTCTCCACCAGACGTAATGACAGCATTTCAAAGGCCAGAAATTTAGAAATGCTGGCATTAAGGGCTAGTGATCGCAGGAGGGTAGGGGGGTACTTCCTCTTCCTCTCCAGCGTTTTGGAGATGGAGAGCTGAACGCTTCCGTGGGACATTGTGGAGATGCTTGGTGACCCAGGTGGTGGTGTTACTGGAAGATCCTGTTTGCGGGGTGGCAGGTGGCACTGTCACTCCAGAGGTGGATGAAGAGGCCGAGTCTGCAGCAGAAGAGGAAGCAGGAGGAGCCAGAGACCTTTCTTGGTTTTTGAGGTGTCTACTCCGCTGCAGCTCATGCTTTGCACTTAAATGCCTGGTCATGCAGGTTGTACTCAGGTTGAGAGCGTTTATGCCTCGCTTCAGGCTCTGATTGCACAGCACTGCCACGCCAGGGAACTCCTTGGAGCTGTCTTTGGTGTGTTCGGTCCCTTGCTATGGTGGGCAGTAGCAGGTGTACTGTCTAGAGGACGGCTGCTCCGCTTTTGCACCCTGCTCCCTCTTCTGCTGTGCTGGTGGCTCTGTGCGACCACCGCCTCTTCCTCCGAACTACATAGGTCACTCGCATGGCCTTGATTCCATGTAAGGTCGAGGACCTCATCGTCCTCTACATCATCTTCCACCCAGTCTTCACCCCTGCCCTCCTTGTCGGTCTGCACACTTTCGAAAGCCCCAGCAGTTGACACCTGTGTTTCGTCATCATCTGAGACATGCTGCGATGGTCCTTCCATGTACTCATCTTGAAAGATAAGTGGTTGGGCATTGGTGCACTCAATCTCTTCCACTTCTGGGGCAGGGCAAGGTGGATGGCCCTGGGAAACCCTGTTAACAGAGTCATCAAAAAGCAGAAGAGACTGCTGCATGACTTGGGGCTCAGACTGCTTGGCTGATTTGCAAGGGGGTGAGGTGAAAGACTGATGGATATCGGCTGCAGGTGCTAACTGTGGTCTTTCAGCATCAGACTGGGTGGGAGACAATGTGAAGGAACTGGAGCTACTGTAAGCAACCCAATCTACTATCGCCTGTACTTGTTCAGGCCTCACCATTCGTAGAGCTGCATTAGGCCCTGATCAAATACCGCTGCAGGTTCTGGCACCTGAGGTAGGGGTTTCACTCGACCTTACATGGCCTTGATTCCATGTAAGGTCGAGGACCTCATCGTCCTCTACATCATCTTCCACCCAGTCTTCACCCCTGCCCTCCTTGTCGGTCTGCACACTTTCGAAAGCCCCAGCAGTTGACACCTGTGTTTCGTCATCATCTGAGACATGCTGCGATGGTCCTTCCATGTACTCATCTTAAAAGATAAGTGGTTGGGCATTGGTGCACTCAATCTCTTCCACTTCTGGGGCAGGGCAAGGTGGATGGCCCTGGGAAACCCTGTTAACAGAGTCATCAAAAAGCAGAAGAGACTGCTGCATGACTTGGGGCTCAGACTGCTTGGCTGATTTGCAAGGGGGTGAGGTGAAAGACTGATGGATATCGGCTGCAGGTGCTAACTGTGGTCTTTCAGCATCAGACTGGGTGGGAGACAATGTGAAGGAACTGGAGCTACTGTAAGCAACCCAATCTACTATCGCCTGTACTTGTTCAGGCCTCACCATTCGTAGAGCTGCATTAGGCCCCGATCAAATACCGCTGCAGGTTCTGGCACCTGAGGTAGGGGTTTCACTTGTGCGTGTATATGGCACAGATCGACAATGTCTTGATGATGTAAGGGCACAACAATTTTGGGCAAACAAAATTAAAAGAAGGCCTAGTCTGGTTCAGGGCGTGTGAGATACACCCTTTAAATACAGGGGTTTGATTCTTTTATTAATAAAACACAATTTTTTGCTCAAAATACATAATTTTTCAGCCCTCAATTGGCCTCAATTAAAGATTTGTGCACCAAATGGCGGTATTTCAAATACCTGAATAGAACCACACTATGTAAAGGCTGTATATCACAATGACATATGCAGCAAAGGCTGCCAAATATTCTTGTTTTGCCCAAACGGGAGTTAGTTTAATAACTGAATATGACAGCAGTATATAACCCTGGAATTTCAAACGTACTGATGCTGCAAGGCCTGAAAAATGTAGTATATTGCCCCAAAAAGGGTGTTTTATTAATAGAAGAATATAAGCCCTGTATATACAGGGTGTATCTCACACGGCCTGACCCACACTAGGCCGCAATTAAAGATTTGTGCACAAAATGGCGGTATTTCAAATACCTGAATAGAACCATACTATGTAAAGTCTGTATCTCACAATGACATATGCAGCAAGGGCTGCAAAATAAACTTTTTTTTTTCCCCAAACGGGTGTTTGTTTAATAACTGAATATGACAGCAGTATATAACCCTGGAATTTCAAACATGCTGATGCTGCAAGGCCTGAAAAATTGTGTATTTTGCACAAAAAAAGGTGTTTTATTAATAAAAGAATCAAACCCATGTATTTAAAGGATGTATCTCACACGCCCTGAACCAGACTAGGCCTTCATTTAATTTTGTTTGCCCAAAATGGCTGTATTTCAAATACCTGAATAGAACCCCTGTATATACAAGGTGTATCTCACACGCCCTGATCCACACTAGGACGCAATTAAATTAGTTTGGCCAAAATGGCTGTATTTCAAATACCTGAATAGAAGCCCTGTATTTAAAGGGTGTATCTTACACGCCCTGATCCACACTAGGACGCTATCAAAGAATTGTGCCCAAAATGGCTTTATTTCAAATAACTGAATAGAAATACAGTATGTAAAGGCTGTATCTCACAATGACATCTGCAGCAAAGGCTGCCAACAATTTTTTTTTGCCCAAATGGGTGTTTGTTTAATAACTGAATTTGACAACAGTATATAACCCTGGAATTTCACACGTACTGATGCTGGAAGGCCAGAAAAATAGCGGAATCTGGCAAAAATGTGTGTTTTTAAAAACCCAGAAAATGATGGTTGTTTTTTTTTAGCTTAAATTGCACACTAACTAATCCAGATGTTGTATATTGCCAAAAAAGTGTTTTTTTTGGTAACAGAATATGAAAGCTGTATATATTCAACTTCAACACTATAACACTTGCAGATCTGGAAAATAGTGTTTTTGGGCAAAAAAGTTTCTTTTTAAAAACCCAGAAAAAGATGGCTGTATTTCTAGCTTAAATTGCACACTGACTAAGCCTGCAAATGCACCAGATGTTGTAAATTGCCAGATTATTTGTGCTGTTTTTAAAGCTTGGATTTCAATGTCCCAAAAGCTCAGATACAGTGCTTGTGCACTGAACTTGCATAAAATGGCCGCCGCCGCCGCCCACCTGACTGACTTATAAAAGTACAGCAGAGTGACGTGCAGCGCTACATGACTCCAGCTTATATAGACGCTGGGTCACATGCTACACTGGCCAATCACAGCCATGCCATTAGTAGGCATGGCTGTGATGGCTTCTAAGGGCACACAGTTAAACGCTTGTTGATTGGCTGCTCTGCATTCGGGTTCGCTCAACCCTACCTATGGACAAGATCAACTTGTACCAGAGTGATAGGAAGAGAAGAGTATGGAGAAGGAAAGGAACTGCTCATGATCCTAAGCATACCATGCACATCTTGTTCATTCAATTTCAAATCCATTGTGGTAGTGTAAAGAGCCAAAAATGTTAGAATTGTGTTGATGTCCCAATATTTATGGATCTGACTGTATTGCATACAGCAAAACCTATTTGGGTCAACCACCCAAAATTATATTGAAAATTGGTCTTCTATAGTAGTGCATGAATATCAGTCTCAGCTGGGTGGCATTACGAGACTCTGCTTGCAACTATTATTATAATTTGCAGTTGTGTGCAGAGAGACCAGAAGGGATCCACTATGGTGCACCTTTCAAAGTAACAGATTCCCCATTTAAAGAAGATTTTTACCTATGAAACTGGCTAACCTGTTACATGTGTGCTTGGCAGCTGAAGGCATCTATGTTGGTCCCATGTTCATATGTGCCCATATTAATGAGAAAAATGATGTAATAACCGCTACAGGACCGCCGTACGCAGGATTGCATCCTGCCGGCGGCCCTGCTTTTCTGGGTGGACGCATATACGCATCCTCCCGCGATACCCGAGATTTCCTGTGAACGCGCGCACACAGGCGCGTGCGCTCACAGGAACGGAAGGTAAGAGAGGGGATCTCCAGCCTGCCAGCGGCGATCGTTCGCTGGCAGGCTGGAAATCTGATTTTTTTAACCCCTAACAGGTATATTAGACGCTGTTTTGATAACAGCGTCTAATATACCTGCTATCTGGTCCTCTAGTGGGCCCTTTTGTTAGGATCGACCACCAGAGGACACAGGTAGCTCAGTAAAGCCGCACCAAACACCACACTACACTACACCCCCCCCCGTCACTTATTAACCCCTTATGAACCCCTGATCACCCATGATCACCCCATATAAACTCCTTGATCACCCCCCTGTCATTGATCACCCCCCTGTCATTGATCACCCCCCTGTCAGGCTCCGTTCAGACGTCCGTATGATTTTTACAGATCCACGGATACATGGATCGGATCCGCAAAACACATACGGACGTCTGAATGGAGCCTTACAGGAGAGTGATCAATGACAGGCGGGTGATCACCCATATAGATTCCCTGATCACCCCCTGTTATTGATCACCCCCCTGTCATTGATCACCCCCCTGTAAGGCTCCATTCAGACGTCCGTATGATTTTTACGGATCCATGGATACATGGATCGGATCCGCAAAACACATGCGGACGTCTGAATGGAGCCTTACAGGGGGGTGATCAATGACAGAGGGGTGATAACCCATATACACTCCGTGATCACCCCCTGTCATTGATCACCCCCCTGTAAGGCTCCATTCAGACGTCCGCATGTGTTTTGCAGATCCGATCCATGGATCCGTAAAAATCATACGGACGTCTGAATGGAGCCTTACAGGGGGGTGATCAATGACAGGGGGTGATCACCCATATACACTCCCTGATCACCCCCTGTCATTGATCACCCCCCTGTAAGGCTCCATTCAGACGTCCGCATATGTTTTGCGGATCCGATCCATGTATCCATGGATCCGTAAAAATCATACAGACGTCTGAATGGAGCCTTACAGGGGGGTGATCAATGACAGGGGGGTGATCACCCATATACACTCCCTGATCACCCCCTGTCATTGTTCATCCCCCTGTAAGGCTCCATTCAGACGTCCGCATGTGTTTTGCGGATCCGATCCATGTATCCATGGATCCGTAAAAATCATACGGACGTCTGAATGGAGCCTTACAGTGGGGTGATCAATGACAGGGGGGTGATCACCCATATACACTCCCCGATCACCCCCTGTCATTGATCACCCCCCTGTAAGGCTCCAGTCAGATGTCCGCATGTGTTTTGCGGATCCGATCCATGTATCCATGGATCCGATCCATGGATCCGTAAAAATCATACGGACGTCTGAATGGAGCCTTACCAGGGGGGAATGACAGGGGGTGATCAGGGAGTGTATATGGGTGATCACCCCCCTGTCATTGATCACCCCCCCCCCCCCTGTAAGGCTCCATTCAGACATTTTTTTGGCCCAAGTTAGCGGAAATATATATATTTTTTTGTTTGTTTTTTCTTACTAAGTCTCATATTCCACTAACTTGTGTCAAAAAATAAAATCTCACATGAACTCACCATACCCCTCACGGAATCCAAATGCGTAACATTTTTAGACATTTATATTCCAGACTTCTTCTCACGCTTTAGGGCCCCTAAAAAGCCAGGGCAGTATAAATACCCCACATGTGACCCCATTTCGGAAAGAAGACACCCCAAGGTATTCCGTGAGGGGCATATTGAGTCCATGAGAGATTGAAATTTTTGTCCTAAGTTAGCGGAAAGTGAGACTTTGTGAGAAAAAAACAAAAAAAAATCAATTTCCGCTAACTTATGCAAAAAAAAAAAAATTCTATGAACTCGCCAGGATCCTCATTGAATACCTTGGGGTGTCTTCTTTCCAAAGTGGGGTCACATGTGGGGTATTTATACTGCCCTGGCTTTTTAGGGGCCCGAAAGTGTGAGAAGAAGTCTGGGATCCAAATGTCTAAAAATGCCCTCCTAAAAGGAATTTGGGCACCTTTGCGCATCTAGGCTGCAAAAAAGTGTCACACATCTGGTATCGCCGTACTCAGGAGAAGTTGGGGAATGTGTTTAGGGATGTCATTTTACATATACCCATGCTGGGTGAGAAAAATATCTTGGTCAAATGCTAACTTTGTATAAAAAAATGGGAAAAGTTGTCTTTTGCCAAGATATTTCTCTCACCCAGCATGGGTATATGTAAAATGACACCCCAAAACACATTCCCCAACTTCTCCTGAGTACGGCGATACCAGATGTGTGACACTTTTTTGCAGCCAAGGTGGGCAAAGGGGCACACATTCCAAAGTGCACCTTTCGGATTTCGCAGGCCATTTTTTACACATTTTGATTGCAAGGCACTTCTCACACATTTGGGCCCCTAAATTGCCAGGGCAGTATAACTACGCCACAAGTAACCCCATTTTGGAAAGAAGACACCCCAAGGTATTCCGTGAGGGGCACGGCGAGTTCCTAGAATTTTTTATTTTTTGTCACAAGTTAGCGGAAAATGATGATTTTTCTTTTTTTTTTTTTCTTTTTTCCTTACAAAGTCTCATATTCCACTAACTTGCGACAAAAAATAAAAAATTCTAGGAACTCGCCATGCCCCTCACGGAATACCTTGGGGTGCCTTCTTTCCAAAATGGGGTCACTTGTGGCGTAGTTATACTGCACTGGCAATTTAGGGGCCCAAATCTGTGAGAAGAACTTTGCAATCAAAATGTGTAAAAAATGGCCTGCAAAATCCGAAAGGTGCACTTTGGAATATGTGCCCCATTGCCCACCTTGGCAGCAAAAAAGTGTCACACATCTGGTATCGCCGTACTCAGGAGAAGTTGGGGAATGTGTTTTGGGGTGTCATTTTACATATACCCATGCTGGGTGAGAAAAATATCTTGGTCAAATGCCAACTTTGTATAAAAAAAATGGAAAAGTTGTCTTTTGCCAAGATATTTCTCTCACCCAGCATGGGTATATGTAAAATGACACCCAAAAACACATTCCCCAACTTCTCCCGAGTACGGCGATACCACATGTGTCACACTTTTTTGCAGCCAAGGTGGGCAAAGGGGCACATATTCCAAAGTGCACCTTTCGGATTTCGCAGGCCATTTTTTTCACATTTTGATTACAAAGTACTTCTCACACATTTGGGCCCCTAAATTGCCAGGGCAGTATAACTACCCCACAAGTGACCCCATTTTGGAAAGAAGACACCCCAAGGTATTCCGTGAGGGGCATGGCGAGTTCCTAGAATTTTTTATTTTTTGTCGCAAGTTAGTGGAATATGAGACTTTGTAAGAAAAAAAAAAAATTACAATAAAAATCATCATTTTCCGCTAACTTGTGACAAAAAATAAAAAGTTCTATGAACTCACTATGCCCATCAGCGAATACCTTAGGGTGTCTACTTTCCGAAATGGGGTCATTTGTGGGATTTTTCTACTGTTTGGGCAATGTAGAACCTCAGGAAACATGACAGGTGCTCAGAAAGTCAGAGCTGCTTCAAAAAGCGGAAATTCACATTTTTGTACCATAGTTTGTAAATGCTATAACTTTTACCCAAACCATCTTTTTTTTTGCCCAAACATTTTTTTTTTATCAAAGACATGTAGAACAATAAATTTGGCGAAAAATTTATATATGGATGTCGTTTTTTTTTTGCAAAATTTTACAGCTGAAAGTGAAAAATGTCATTTTTTTGCCAAAAAATCGTTAAATTTCAATTAATAACAAAAAAAGTAAAAATGTCAGCAGCAATAAAATACCACCAAATGAAAGCTCTATTAGTGAGAAGAAAAGGAGGTAAAATTCATTCGGGTGGTAAGTTGTATGACCGAGCGATAAACGGTGAAAGTAGTGTAGTGCCGAAGTGTAAAAAGTGGCCGGGTCATGAAGGGGGTTTTAGCTAGCGGGGTTGAAGTGGTTAATATATATGCAAATTAGCTTCTAGAGGCATCAGGGGCATTACTATTACACCTAAAGGCTCTGTTAACTCTGCAATTGCTGCAACCTCTGCACTTTGATTGACTGGGCCAGGCAGTGTAATCTGTGTGGCACTGTCAACAGAAAACAACTGAGTGGCATGATAAAGGCACCCTACCTCTGTCTACTAACTTGAATGCCACATTCAGGATTGATCACACTATCCAATGGTTTAAACAGAATGAATCTCAGCTCATGTGCTCATGCCATCACCATAATGTACCTTTATGTCGATTTACAAGAAAGGTACATTTCCCATGACCTGATAGTACATTATAGGGTGTTTAAGGAGTTAATAAATCCACATGTATACAGGTAAATGCATAACGTGATGTCTACTAAAATTGCTACAACCAATAGTGCATACTATAGACATTAATTTTGACATCGTCCACATTGCCTCTCACTGCCTGTAGGAGGTGAGCATAACCTTGTGGATCATAAGCATTGACACATCCTCTTACTTCCCAGCCTTTGGCTAGCCTATTTAAGGCACCTTCCCCTGTGGTAAAGTGCCTGAGCAATAGGTTCTCGTTCTCTAGTTTGGTGTTAAGGTTTGCCGTGTGTTTGTTTACCAGTTCCATGTACCGACTTCTGCCTGACATCTGGATTTAATCCTTTGCTGCCTGACCTGATGTCTACCTGATCTGTATATCGCTGTACTGACCCTCAGCTGTCCACCGTGACCTCAGACCTGTCCATGACTGCACTTTTGCCTGATCCCTCAGTGCTCTGCAATGGTGTCCTTTGACCCCCGTGGGTCACTAATCCATGAATTAGCTGCCTTGTTGTTCCCCTGCAGTGGAGTTCAGATCCCTGTACAGGGGTTAAAGGGTGAAGACCTGGAAAGCCACTTAGATAATGCCTCTAGGAGTAATTTCCATGCCAAATCTGTTTTTGTGGCACAGCAGCTCCATATCCTTTCCATTATAACTTGAATTAACTTTGCCAAATTCTTTGTATATATATATTGCATTCCTTCCTAAGCTTTCATCCAACTGAGAGCAGTTTTTTTTTTATTTATTTATGTTGATCTAGTGCAATCTAAGCAATTAGTTATCTCAAACACTCCTGTTATTTTTGCCACTAGCAATTTTACCAGTCCGTTTTAGACTGTGTAAGAAAATCGCTTTTCCTCAAGCATTGTCCATCATTGAAATAAGTACTTATAAATGCAATTACAGACGGAGCAATGAGGGAATTAGTTTGCTAGTAATGTCAATGGTCTGCCGAACGAGCAATAGATCATTGGTCTCTAGACAAGAGTGCTGGAGAGAATGGGTCATGGTCATCTGTAAGTAAAAAAAATCTAATTTAAAGTCTAGTCAGTGTGAGCTATTAGAATTCTGTATAAACAGTGTTTAAAACCTAGCCCAATACTATTATCTCTGATTTAAGCATAATTATTTTTAAAGAGTACAGAGTGATATAATACTATCACAATCTAGCTTCTACAATATGTAAGCTTCGAAAGTGTAAATTAAAAAAGTAAAATAAAGGCTAATCTTGTGTCCACTGAAATTTAGTTACAGAACCTAGTACAGTAATATATTAGCACAGCAAAGTGTGTAAACTTAAAGGGGTTCTCTCCAGCCTTGTAAAATTGATAGCCTATCCTTAAGATAGACTATCAATAGAACTGTGCTGGTTTGACTCTCTGAGCTGAGCTGAGATATGCTTTACAGGAGTCACATGCACCATTGCAGCATGTAGTCTGCAGATGACTAATTGACTTCTATAGGAGAATATTCTAGGTACTCGACCTGCAATAAGGGCAAGGAAGTGAGCTGTGCCAATGACCTATTGTCAATGGTGGATCCCTGTTTTATATGCCTCCAACTTCCAAATAGAACCTGTTAATAGGGTTATCTGGCCTAAGAGCCGACAACCCCAATGTGCTTAAACAGCACTTCACTAGCCCATGACAAGCAGTGATGACTGCTTAGGCTCCTGGTTGGCCGCAGATTTCACAGGACTAAGCCACTTCCTTGTCCTGCAGGGGCATTGCATGAGAATGGCAGGACTGTGGGCAAGTGTGTTTTTTTTTGTTTTTGTTTTTTAGAGGAAGCACCGTTTTGGACCATTGGGCTTGTCATCTCCTTCATTGTAATCCTGTCTGTGATGATAAAAAGATGACTGCTGCAAAGTGATCTCTGCAGAACAGGAAGTGTCAGTCTATTGGTGGCTCTATGGGCCAGATTTCAGGACGTTTTGAACAATGGTGACTAGAGATGAGCAAATTTCATATTTTAAAATTCGTTTGGACTTCGTTCATCCCTAATAGTGACATAGGAAATTTAAAAATGTATCAAATATTCTTTGATACATTTATAACATAAAAGCTTGATTAAAACAATGGATAATATTGTGATGCCAATGTAACACACTTGATACACATGTGGATTCTGAAATATTATGACATTTATTTTTTCAATTAAGCATAATTGATAAGAGAATGGCTCAATAAGAGTTAATCTATGGTTTTGTTTGAGTACAAATGAGGCACTGGGGTTAGGAATTGACAACAATCTCTGTACAGTGCTGTGAAATATGTTGTACACAAGCAGCACAAATAAATAAAATAAACCTCTGAATAGTCTAGCAACCTTTTAGGAATGAAATGAATTCTCCAGCATATACCTTGCAAGAGCAAGATTTCAGGATTGATGTTTCACCATCAAGGTCAACAAATAACCTAGGAGATATAGATAAGTAGATATAAATCTGCTAATTTCAGTTGTGCAACCTCAGCAAAGTAAGAAGTGAGGTGTCTGAATATTAGTATAACTTGCTCCATTTTTTTTACATTTATGTAGCATTATACACTAAACTATACTGAGTTTTAAGACCAAAAGGGGGAATAATGGTTGTGTTATGTTCTGTGTGAATTTACATTAATATATACAGTGCCTTGCAAAAGTATTCACCCCCTTAACTTTTTTCATTTTTTGTTGCATTACAGCCTTAAGTTCAAGGTTTTTAATCTGAATTTTATGTGATGGATCAGAACACAATAGTCTAAATTGGTGAAGTGAAATAAGAAAAATATATAAATAAAACTATTGTTTAGAAATAGAAAACATAAAATTGGCAGGTGCATATGTATTCACCCCCTTTGTTAGGAAGACCATAAAAAGCTTTGGTGCAACCAATTACCTTAAGAAGTCACAAAATTAGTGAAATTATGTCCACCTGTGTGCAATCTAAGTGTTACATGACCTGTCATCACATATACACACCTTTTTTGAAAGGCCCCAGAGGCTACAACACCTAAGCAAGAGGCATGACTAACAAAACACTGCCATGAAGACCAAGGAACTCTCCAAACAAGTAAGGAACAATGTTGTTGAGGAGTACAAGTCAGGGTTAGGTTATAAAAATATATTAAAATGTTTGATGATGCCTAGGAGCACCATCAAATCTATCATAACCAAATGGAAAGAACATGGCACAACAGCAAACCTGCCAAGAGACGGACTCCCACCAAAACTCATGGACCGGACAAGGAGGGCATTAATCAGAGAGGCAGCACAGAGACCTAAGGTAACCCTGGAGGAGCTGCAGGGTTTCATAGCAGAGACTGGAGTATCTGTACATAGGACGACAATAAGCTGTACGCTCCATAGAGTTGGGCTTTATGGCAAGTGGCCAGAAGAAAGCCATTACTTTCAGCTAAAAACAAAAAGGCCCGTTGTGAGTTTGCAAAATGTGGGAGACTCCCAAAATGTATGGAGGAAGGTGCTCTGGTCTGATGAGACTAAAATTTAACTTTTCAGCCATCAAAGAAAGCGCTATGCCTGGAGCAAACCCAACAGATCACATCACCCAAAGAACACCATCTCTAAAGTGAAACATGGTGGTGGCAGCATCATGCTGTGGGGATGTTTTTCAGCAGCTGGGACTGGGAAACTGGTCAGAATTGAGGGAAAGATGGATGGTGCTGAATACAGGGATAATCTTGAGCAAAACCTGTACCACTCTGTGCGTGATTTGAGGCTAGGATGGAGGTTCATCTTCCAGCAGGACAATGACCCCAAACACACTGCTAAAGCAACACTTGAATTGTTTAAGGGGAAACATGTAAATGTGTTGGAATGGCCTAGTCAAAGCCCAGATCTCAATCTAATAGAAAATATGTGGTCAGTCTTAAAGATTGCTGTTCACAAGCTCAACCCATCCATTTTGAAGGAGCTGGAGAAGTTTTGCAAGGAGGAATTGACAAAAATCCCAGTGGTAAGATGTGGCAAGCTCATAGACACTTATCCAAAGCAACTTGGAGCTATGATTGCCGCAAAAGGTTGCTCTACAAAGTATTGACTTAGGGGGGTGAATAATTATGCACATTGACTTTTTCTGTTATTTTGTCCTATTTGTTGTTTGCTTCACAATAAAAAAAACACTGTACTAGCATTCACTTGTCTAAAATATCTAGGAAGGAACCTTACAAAGGGAAAAAAAGATCCGAAAACATTGGCCAATCCTCAAGGCAGGTTGTGAGACATTAATGTTGGCCAATCCTCAAGGCAGGTTGTGAGACATTAATGATGGACCCGCTGTTACATTACACTAACACTTAAAGGTTATGGACACATTTGGGGTCTTTATTGAAATCACTGTATATCATTATTTTGGGATAAAAGCATTTATTGAATTTCAATCCAATTTTAACTATTGCATTCAATTTCTGAAGACTGTTTTTCCTTTTCACTGAAATTCATCAGAGAGCAGCTCTGATGGCATGATCTGTGGCCCTTACCTCTTCTTTCCAGGTAGTGCATAAACATTGAAACTGAACTGGAAATTCTCAGTTTCATCATAATTCACAGATCAAGCCATCAGAAAAGCTCTGAGATTGATTTCATTGTGAAGGGGAGAGAACATTTTGCAGAGTCAGCAAAAGCTGAAGTTTGGCGAAGGCAAATTGTTGAATTTTTTTTATGAAGACCTATTGGGAAAATGCCTTTTACCTAAAAATAGTAAAAAAAATGCCCCAGAAGTGTCTAGCCTTTACGGATTTTCTTGTTTACAGTGACCTATCCACAGTAGACATTGAAAGTTTGAATTGGTTAGAGTCCTAAAAAATTGTCTCACATCTCAAAGGCAAAATTGTGCTGTTATGTCATTCATAAAAGTATTTAGTAACTCAACTGACAATAGAGGATATACATTTAGTCAATTTATAAATTGTAGTATTGGGGTTATCAGCTCCATATAATGTAGCTATTTGTAACTGCATTTGGCCATATATATCTGAAGATGCTGTATAGGTGAAACATATTGGAAGGTAGAATATTTTGATGCCAATTATAAAAAAGCAGCCATTGATCAAATAAAAAACTCTTGATATTCATACATACATACTAATATGGCTGTAGTTATGTGTATGCTATATGGATCATATTTTCATTCACCCTATTTCCTCTTTTCTATTTTTTTTATTTATGACACACATTTTAGGAGAGATGAACATGAATGAGCAATCCAATCAGATCAACTGTAAATAATTAAATTCCCCAACTATCTCCTTTGGGGCAATCTAAGTGTTGTGACTCCATATAACCCTGCCCTAAATCCTCTACTACTTCCCCAACTGTACTCACCAGGCCTGACAAGGCCTTATTTTCATCTTCCCTTATACCTGCTACTCCCATCATCTTTAGGATTTCTCCCATGACCATATGCTGAAGCTCACTTCCCCAACACCATTAGACTCTCTTCTATCATCCAAACTTTGAAATTAAAGCAACCTGCAATAACCCTGTGTCTTCTCCACATCTGAGTAAATTGTGTCTTTGTCTCTTTTCTATTCCCTCTCTCAATTTGTGTCAGTCTGTCACACAGTAAGCTTATGTTTATAGTACTTGTTTCTATCATTTATGCATGCATTATTCATAATAATCTTAATATTACTTAATATTTGAAATGCTGCTCAATGATGAAACATAGCCTATTCAGTTTCTTCTCAAAACATTATATAATTATATATTATTTTCTTTTTCTGATAGCCAAAATTATTTGTACCTAAATAGACCATGCTGTAAATTACCTATAGATCTTTACCTCCATAAATACATTTTAATCAAAGACACATTGATTTTTTTTGTAGAATTGTGAGTGATTGCATCAGTGATTTGAAGGGCCCTCTTGTAGAAAGGACTTGGCTGATGAGATGATGTAGGAAAGTCCACTTTCTTCTTCTGTAATATTTGTGAGGTCTAAAAGCCTAGATGAATACCTACTCAAGAATATATTTGGTCTATAGTTGAAATACACCTAAAAAAACAGGTGATTCGGTAAAAAGCGGACAAAATACTTAATACTTGTTTGGATTACTTTTTTTCTTTCTCACAGTTTTCATATCTTTCTTATAAAGAAAAAAAATAAGATATTGCTATATTTTATAATTCTGCTAGTTTTTTTGTCAGCTATTGGCAAGATGGGCAGAATGCCATGTCAGCCATCTGGAAGTTTTTGGACAGATGCAAGGGGCTGCATTTGCTTCATGATCCCTATCTTTCAAAGCATTTGAAAGAGAGATAGGTCATAAGAAGGGTCAGACTGAAGGGATGATGGCAATTTTGCTACTTTTCCTAATGGGGCAGAACAGAGCTTTGCCCAGGTGGCA
Source organism: Bufo gargarizans (assembly GCF_014858855.1). Lineage (NCBI taxonomy): Eukaryota > Metazoa > Chordata > Amphibia > Anura > Bufonidae > Bufo > Bufo gargarizans. The sequence goes on along the minus strand of NC_058085.1, from coordinate 164,587,974 downwards.
TAAAACTTTTACGAAGCATTAACATCACTGCCAAACTAGAACAAAATGCTAAACTAAGTCATAGCTTTAAAATTGTGTCTTCATTTTATTGCTGGTTCCAAGGGAAGAGCAGCCACCTGGACTTCTGTGTAGCTCATAATCATTGAGTTACTGTGTATCTTGCTCACTGTTGTATGTATGTACCTTTTTTTTGTATTTGTATTAGAGATGAGTAAATGGACCCTGAACGAATCGGATTTGTGATAAATTTTAAAAAATTCTGCTACCAAATGAATCCTTAGTTTTGGTGATTTGTTTCAGATAAATCACAGCAAAACAGCATGCACCCATTTTACAGTGAAAACTCTTGGGGAAAACGTCAGGAAGGATAAAGATGACAGCCAGTGAGCCAATCAGGGGCAGGATTTTGAAAGGTCCATAAGCCTCTGGGCTGGAGAGATGCAATTCTGAGCACAATTTGTGATCTGAATGCAAATATCTGGGCTGTTTCTGCCAAAAAGCAATCACAGACACAAGCCAGTAATCTAGATGTGGAGGAGACAGTATAGAAAAATATTTAATTAGGTACATTTAAGCAATAGGTAGAAAATAGAGATGAGCAAAGTTTTGGAAAATTCGATTTGGCAGCTTTGCTAAAGTTCCGCAAGAATTTCCACAAGAATTTGTCACAAATATCTATATATCAGGTATACCCATGCAGCGTCCATGCCGGCTGGTTGAGGCCATGCTGCAGGGAAGAACCGTGCTGCCAATTAGCACACAGCTGCCTTTCATTTAATAATAAAGACTGCACTGTATAGTTGATCTTCATTGTTAATGGCCACGCACCACCCTTAATGCACCTTTAATCAGGGGCTGTACCCACTTCTCCAACCCCAGCGCTCTCCTGTCCTACAGATGGGATCCCTTCTTCTGCCATCTGCTTTTCCTGCTTTTACACATCATCTAATATCGATGATAATATGTCACCAGGAACATCCAGCATCTCCTCTCTCTGCATCTTTTGTAGGACATGGAGACTTTGAAGGATGATTTGGAAGAAGTAAAGCCAGCAAAAGTTAAGGATGGTCATCATTAACCGCTACAGGACCGCCGTATGCAGGATTGCGTCCTGGCGGCGGCCCTGCTCTTCTGGGTGGACGCATATACGCGTCCTCCCGCGATAGCCGAGATTTCCTGTGAACGCGAGCACGCAGGCGCGCGCGCTCACAGGAACGGAAGGTAAGCGAGTGGATCTCCAGCCTGCCAGCGGCGATCGCTCGCTGGCAGGCTGGAGATGTGATTTTTTTAACCCCTAAGAGGTATATTAGACGCTGTTTTGATAACAGCATCTAATATACCTGCTACCTGGTCCTCTGGTGGTCCCTTTTGTTTGGATCGACCACCGCAGTGCCCCTGAGCTGGTGGTAAAAGTGGTCCTCAAACACAAAGTAATTATGCGTCAGTATAAAGTCCAATAATTGGATGACAAAGTGGTTGTGCTCTGACAAGTCTTTGGACCTTGTGTCTAAGAAGTATTTTGCAGCCGCCAGACCATTATTATGAGGTACTGATGTATATAACGCCTCTACGTCAATAGAGGCTAACCATGTGTTGGATTCAATGGTGATTCCCTCCAGGCATTGGAGAAGGTCAGTCGTGTCCCTCAAATATGAAGGTAAGGCTGTAACGAAGGGGCGAAGAACCTGATCAATGTGTGTCCCTGCATTCTGAGTGAGGAAATCAATCCCTGATACAATCGGACGCCCTTAGAGGCGAAACAGACCTTTATGTATTTTCGAGAGCGCATAGAAGGTTGCTACCTTCGGGACACAAGGTCTAAGATATTCAAACTCATTTCTATCAATGAGTTTTTGTTCAAGGGCCGCTTGGAGGATTAGAATGATTTCAGCTGAGTACATATTTGTAGGGTCTGTTCTAAGACGCTCATAGTTTTGTTTCTCTTGTAGAAGGGAAAACACATTCACCTATACTAATGAAGTGTGAGAATAGCGATGTTGCCCCCTTTGTCTGCGGGTTTGATTACATCCTTATTCTCACTTAGTAGTCTAAGGGCTTCCATTTCTGTCTTAGAGTAGTTTTTATTAGTCATTTTGAGCTGGATTTTCTCTAAGTCACTAGTCACCGATATTAAAAATAGGTCAATATTGGCCTCATTAAGGGATTTAGGGGGCATTTTGGTACTTCTGTTCCTGAGTGATGTAAAGGGACATTGTCCCTTTGAGTGGTCCTCCCCATTTAGCAGTTGTACCAAGGTATCTACCCCTTGCAGGTTATTTATTTCCAGTCCTAGTTCCTGAAATCTTTTTAGGTCTGAAGATGCAAAGACTTTCTGCCATCTAAGTTTTCTGGTGAACAGATGAAGGTCCTTAACCTATTCAAAAAGATTGAAACAGGTCGTGGGTACATAAGCATTTTTCTAGGATGGCTACTTCTATTTTAGACAGCGAAATTCCTGCAAGGTTCAGCACAGTCAATTTATCGTTAGTGTTTCTATGATTTTTTTTATACCTTAAGTCTCTCCCTGAGTCCATAAGTGTTTGCTGGCATCTGGCCTAAAAAAGTGGCTGAACTGGTGGAGGTAGAGGAGCGCGTGGACGTACCAGACGAGGTAGAGGATCCATCTGTGTCCTCTGGTTGTGTTTGTGCTTTTGCTGTGTTGATCATAGTTTGCGTAGACTGAGGGTTTATAGGGACCGTTGTTTGTGTTGATGACATCTTGTATATTCACTATCTCTAAAGTTAAGCCTTGAGCTTGTGGATCTCTGTCTCCCTCTGTACCGCCCCCTACCTCTCCAGTTGCTCCTATGGTTGACTTGTTGTTGTACTGAATCAGGGGCGTAGCTAAAGGCTCATGGGCCATGGTCCAAAGGTTCAGCTAGCTACGCCCCTGTACTGAATACATTTCCAGGTCAGAAATTTCCACCTCCGAGACAGATGAGTCTGAAATAGATCCTTTCTGGTTCGGAGGCGAGTTCTTATATGTTGTTTTGTTACGGAATTCCATGAGGTCCTTGATAAATTGCCTATGTTTGCGTTCAGTTAGGGATGTCTTAACTTTATCAATATTACTTTGTAGTTCTAGTTCTTTTTTTGGGAACTCCGTATGGTCCCTAAATTTAACAGATGTCTCTGTTACTTGTTCCAGCTGTTTTTTAATCTCTATGAAATTTATATTTTCCTGTTCTAATAGTATACCCATCAGCCGTAGGGGACTTGCTGTCGCTTCTGTCTCCCACTTAATGAGCAATTCAGGAGTACAGATGCGTTTTGCTGGACGAAAAATACGGAGGCCTCTAGGGACTATAGAGTTTTTTAAATAGCTATCTAAGGACTGTATTTCCCACCAAGATTTTAAGTGTTCTTTATGGACATTATATAGGTCCTTGAAAACTGTTTTAATAGACGGGGTAGACAGGTTGGAAAATGTTAATTCCTTGTCAGAGAAAATTGCATTTGCTTCTAGTGGCCATTTGCTTTTATCACATTGCGTGCTCAGAAAGCCAGCGATTACAATTCTACACTGCTGATGGGTAGCACAGTCGGCCTTCAAAAATTACTTCTCAAAAGGAGTTTCACAGTTCAGACTATAACCTGTCTGAAGGTATTATATATGTTAGGTGGCAAAATTCTATTGTCAAATTCACAGGCTACCACCCATAAAACTTAGCTTTAATATAAACTTTAAAACAAAACAAAAAGACCCTCCAAAACAACCCAATGACAGTTAAAACGAAAACAAAAATAAATAATAATAATAATAGGTTCATGCTTGATTTTTGGGCCTAGGAAGGCAGATGCTAGGCCTGATATTTAGCTATGGGCTCTATCCCTATAGCTGACCCTGTCGCTATTAGTGCCCTGCCTATAAACGGAAAAGCAGCTTCGATAGGGGCGATCCCGTATCAGGAACCTCCTGAATATCCTTGGATGGCCCTGAGTCGGGATGTCCCTGATTGCTAATATATGCTATCCTATTTGTTCGTCGTTATTGTGGTAGCTAGCGACTAAAGATACAGAAAAAACAAAACACAAATATGCCATGCAAAATAATAGGAAAAAAAAAGTTTAGAGACAGGTCATACAATGATCAATCTATCTCCTAGTTTTAATCATCGATACACATTATCAGTTGTCAGATACCAAAAAGTCCCATCTTGTAGTTCGACAGAGTGTTTGATGTCATCAAAATTGGTGACATCAACATCCCTTTAGTTCAATAAAATATGTGATGTCATCTAGGTTGGTGACATCAACGTACCAACTCGTTTCACCCTTACTGTATTCGGGTTCATCAGGGGACCAAATTGCACACAAAAAGAGGGTATAGATAGTGCCTTGGTATCTAAATAATATTTAGGTTGGTAGTTATGACATTAATAAATAGTTGTCTACTTGCGTATCACAGACGTGGGTATAATACCAGATATCTCCATGTAATAGCAGCCACCTGATTATGGCTTGCCTTATATATTATGATATGCAAGGGGACAGATCTGTAGTGCAGTGTTCAACACAGAACTGAAACTGTATCTGTAGGTGACACCTTACCTTTAAAGAAAAAACAGGAAAGGGAAATTAAAGGGGTTATCCAGGAACTAACCTAAGGATATATTATCATTATCACATTCCTGGGGCTCCCTGAATCAGCTGTTTCAGGGAGCTGTTGCGTGCTCCAAAGCTCTGGTAAGTGCAGCAGCCTTTCGGAAGCTTTCCAAGCACAGCACCGTACTTTGTATAGTGGCTGTGCTTGGTATTGCAGCTCAGCCTCATTGACTTGAATGGAGCTAAGCTGCAATTAGACTATGTGACCAATGTACAGCGAAATCGCATGGCCTAGGAAGATGCCATGGTACTCATGAAGCAACGACCTCTTCTAACAACTGATTGGTGGGAGTGTCAGGATTCGGACCCCCAACATTCTGATATTCAAAGAATAGGTCAACATTGATTCCTGGATAAACCCTTTAAAAACAAAAACATTTTAGATAAAATATGTTCAACAGATTGTGCTCTTAAAGAAGACCTGTCAGCAGGATCAACTCTATTAACCCAGGCATACTGCCTGTTAGGGTTCATCTTGCTGATTAAAATGATTGTTGTCTCGTGAAAATTAGTATCTCATGTTCAAGAGAAAAAAGGATTTGTATTCTTTATGCAAATTAGGGCTTCTGTAAACATCAGTAAACAAAGGCAAATTGCAACCCCCTTCCTTTCCACCTGAAAAAAATAATCATATAAAGGCTTTGTACACCTTTGGGGGCAATGTCTTTTATTATTGCATTGTACTCATTTTGAGCAAAAATGTTTTTTTAATTTAGTCTTTGTTAAAAACATGGCATCCCTTTTTCTGTACAGAGCTGACATGCTCTAGTAGCACCCTTTGGATTTTCTGTCTTTTCCATCAGACTAGGAGCAGACGGACTCCTTATCTCTGCTCTCTGACATTATTAAAGGAGTATTCCCATCTTACTACTTCATCCTCAATTGCTGCCAGCTAGCTGTTCACTTCTTGGTTTTCTGCTGCTAAGGCCGGGCGGGCTTAGGCTGTTTGAGTGAAGGCCAGCCACACCACCTTATGACATCACACTGAGAACTCAGTCCTTGCATGCTAGTTCATGTGAAGAGTATGACTCATCAGTCTGGAAGCCTGCAGTGTCTGTGAGGCCCCTCCCCCTGCTGAGGAATCATCAGAGAGCCATGTGAAGTGAGCTCAGTGTACAGTAACACGTTTGCTGTTCTGCACAGTTTTACACACAAAATCTCAGTCTGATCTTTTACAAACCCATTCTGTGCATGAAAAACTATAATTCCATATTATACATTAACTCAAAAGCTTGACCAACCCCCACCCACCAGAAATGATGCAGATTTGTTTCCATTATAGCTGTACTCCAGTTGTGTATAAACCTTACACTATGTATCTTTATAGATGCACATACAGCTCTGCTACATGTGTCTTCTCCAGTCCCCTAACATCACTTTGGCTGAATGGATTCTTATACAGCCCTGCTACATCTTTATTTTACTCCCCCACTAGCACTGTGTCTGAAAAGCTTCATATACAGCTCTGCTACATCTGTCTGTTTATCTCTTCAACCAGCACTGTGTCAGAACAGCCACATAAACAGCTCTGCTACATCTGTTTCTCTCTTCCACCAGCATTGATGCTGACCCACCAAATATACAGCTCTGCTACATCTGTCTATTCCCTTCCCTATTAGAACCGTGTCTGAACAGCAGCGTATTCAGCCCTGCTACATCTGTTTCTCTAATCCACCAGCATTGCTGCTGAACTGCAAAATATACAGCTCTGCTAAATCTGTCTATTCCCTTCCTCATTAGAACTGTGTCTGAACAGCAGCATATTTAGCTCTGCTACATCAGTTTCTTTCTTCCACCAGCATTGATGCTGACCTGCCACATATACATGGCTGCTTCATCAGTTTCTCTTTTCCACCAGCATTGATGCTGACCCGCCACATATACAGCTCTACTACAGCTGTCTATTCCCTTCCCCACTAGAACTATGGCTGAACAGCAGCATATTCAGCTCTGTTACATCCATAAGCCCCCATATGCCTCAAACAGCCCCCCATATGCCTCAAACAGCCCCCCATATTCCTCCATCAGTCCCCCTATGCCTCCAACAGCCCCCATATGCCTAAAACAGATCCCATATGGCTCAAACAACCCCCAAATGCCTCCAACAGCCCTCATCAGCCCCCATGTTCCTCCATAAGCCCCGATATACCTCCATCAGCCCCCATATGCCTCAAACAGACCCCAAATGCCTCAAAGAGCACCCATCAGCCCCCATATTCCTCCATCAGCCCCATATGCCTCAAACAGCCCCCCATATGCCTCAAACAGCCCCCATGTGCCTCAAACAGCCCCCCATATGCCTCAATAAGCCCCCCATATGCCTCCATCAGCCCCGCAAAGTGCCTCCATCAGCCACCCAAAGTGCCTCCATCAGCCCCCAAAGTGCCTCCATCAGCCCCCAATCGTTGGTGGAATTGGTGGTGCATGTAAAGATACTCACCCCTTCTGAAGTAGTGTCCCGCTCCTCCTCTGGCTCTCCGACGCTGTCCGGACTCGTCTCTTTCTCCCACAAAGTGTTCGGGCATCCGCACATGCGCTAAACTATCTTCCTTTGTGCTGCGTTGGAGCCGCGACACGAAGGAAAATTGATCAGCGCACGCACGGCTGCCCGACGTGCACGCTTCCTGAATGTAAGAAAGGCCGGCCACTGGATCACCAGGGTAAGCTCTGTGCAAGCGCGGCCCATGGATGCAGCCAGCGATCGGTGGCCGTATCCATGGGCAGCGAATATAAACAATAGAATGGTATTTTTCAATTTTAGAAGAAAACTATAGGATTTTTAAAAGACATAATATTTAGTGAAAGGCTCACTGGGGGGTATATAATTGAATCAAACATGATTAACAAGATGGGAATACCCCTTTAACACTCATTAGAGCTTAGTTTTGACCTAACTGATAAAAATATGGCCAATTGAAAAAAGTATTTTTAGCCAAAAATGAGTAGCATGCAGTCATAAAAAAAAAAAAAAAAATCCTCCAAAGGTGTACATAGCCTTTAAAGTGACTTTACTAACTAATAAAGAGATTAAAGCACATTTGAAAATAATGAGTCAAGGGCAGATCCGGTGACTTATAGGTTATGTCTTCATGGAATTTAGTTGTTCCATCGCTTTCCTTTTCTTCTCCATTTGGTCCAGACAATCACAGGCATACATCTTTGGTAAGGGATGTGCAGCCCCAGTGGCGTACCCCCAATAGAGGTAGACCACACAGCTGCTATGGGGCCCGTGGGGAAATGGGGCCCACAGTGAACCAAAGGCCCCGCCCGCTAATTACACTCCATACTGTTCAGCTCCAGCATAGTATCACTATCAACAGTGGAGAAAGCTAAAGGACCGGTCATAATGTCAACACAGCTCCTGTACATCTAGTAAAGGAACTGCACAGAGCATGGTGTAGTTACCAGGTTAGATAGGAGCATCTGCTAGGACCTGTGATGACATCATCATCATCATAAACACAGGCCCTGTATATCTCGTAAAGGAACTGCACAGAGCATCATCACAGGTCCTTCAGCCCAGCATGGAGAAGAACTGCAGGATGAGCTCTCCACTGAGACTAGAATTGAGTGGTAGGAGGAGGTCCTCCTCCTTTTTCTTCATTGACACTCATTCCCTATTTTTACTCATAATATATATATATACACTGCCTGTCCAAAAAAAAAGTCGCCACCTGGATTTAACTAAGGAAATCGTTATGAGCCTCCTATTGGATAATTACTGCATGGGTGATTATCTTTCAGCTGGCAACAAGTTACTTAACCCCAACTGGTGCAATGAGTTGCTTCTCATTTGCTTCACATCTCATGGTCGTGGAAAAGATGTTAGTCTGTTTGAGAAGGGTCAAATCATTGGCATGCATCAAGCAGAGAAAACATCTAAGGAGATTGCATTAACTACTGAAATTGGGTTAAGAATAGTGTTGAGCGAACTTTTGTTTTAAGTTCGGCGTCTAAAGTTCGGGTTCGGGTTATAGAAAAACGCGATTCTTCGATAACCCGAACTTTAGACGCCAAACTTAAAACAAAAGTTCGCTCAACACTAGTTAAGAACTGTCTAATGCATTATTAAAAACTGAAAGGGGCAGGGAAAAAATCCTGAATGATCGTGATTAGCGATCACTAAAACGTTTGGTGAAATAAAATAGAAGAAAAACAACAGTAGAACTCAGGGCTATGTTTAATAGTGAACGTAAGAGCATTTCCACATGCGCGAAGGGAACTCAAGGGATTGGGACTGAACAGCTGTGTAGCCATAAGAAAACCAATAATCAGTAAGGGAAACCAGGAAAAAAAGGCCTACATTTTCTAGGGAGCATAAAGATTGGACTCTGGAGCAATGGAAGATGGTCATGTGGTCTGATGAGTCAAGATTTACCCAGTTCCAGAGTGATGGGCACATCAGGGTAAGAAGAGAGGCAAATGAAGTGATGCACCCATCATGCCTAGTGCCTACTGTATAAGCCTGTGGGGGCAGTGCTATGATCTTGGGTTGCTGAAGTTGGTCAGGCCTAGGTTCAGCAACAGTATGTGCTCCAAGAATGAGGTCAGCTGACTACCTGAACATACTGAATGACCAGGTTATTCCAACAATGCCATGATTCATCGGGCTCAAATTGTGAAAGAGTGGTTCAGGGAGCATGAGACATCATTTTTTATTTTTACCTCAGGATGCCACAGTATTTATAAAGCCCCTCCTGCAGTGCCCCCTGTAAATATAATGCCCCTGTAGTTAAAACTCCTCTGTAGTGCGCCCTGTATTATAATGCCCCCTTGTAGCTCCAATATGTATTTAAATCTATAATGCTCCCCCACTGTTCCAGTATAAAATGCTCCTCCATCCCCACCCCCATAGTGCCAGTATATATAAGCTCCCCCCAAAGTGCCCAGTATATATATATATATAATGAAGAAAATCCGCAGCACTCCTTGAAGTATAGAAAAAATGTGTAGTTTTATTCACACATGTCAAATAAGACAACGTTTCGGTTCTCTCACAGAACCTTTTTCAAGTCAAGTGAACATAAAGTGCATAAGTGCTAGTATAAATACATCATCACATTGTAATCAATTAGTCATCAACCAATACAAAATCAGTGCACTCCCATATTTAGGGCATGTTACAATTCATTCCTTCTCTCTCTGTGCCTAGATAGAGACTAATCACAGTGCTTCTCCATTCATGATTCACATTTAATACATACAAGTGCCAAAATTAAAGTGCAAAGTGCAATATAAACCCTATATCCTAAGTTACCTTGCTGTGGTTACATACGAAGGAACAGGAGGAGATGGCGTCTGAACTTGTGTGGAGGCACGCCACCGCTCGCGTCTCTCCCTCCTCAGTGCGCATGTGTCAATTCCATCCCCACTGACAACGCAGTACATAACCTCTCTGCGTCATCCCTAAATATGGGAGTGCACTGATTTTGTATTGGTTGATGACTAATTGATTACAATGTGATGATGTATTTATACTAGCACTTATGCACTTTATGTTCACTTGACTTGAAAAAGGTTCTGTGAGAGAACCGAAACGTTGTCTTATTTGACATGTGTGAATAAAACTACACATTTTTTCTATACTTCAAGGAGTGCTGCGGATTTTCTTCATTGTTTTACGTCCTGAATCGAGGGACCACCGCTGGCACCACACAGCTACGGCTGAGCAAACGACAGGAGTGCTGCCTGAACTTCTTTTATGGATCCTATATATATATATATATATATATATATATATATAAAATGCTCCCTCTGTAATGCCGGTAGCTAATGATCCCCTGGTAATGCCAGTATATAATGCCTCTTCATGCCCTCTGTTGTGCCAGTTATATATAATGCTTTCTCACTTGGTGCCCCCAGTAGATGATGAACCCCTCTTTAGTGCCAGTTATATATAATACCCCTCTTGATGCCCTAAGTAGATAATGTCCCCCTTTTTAGTGCCAGTTATATATAATGCTCCCCTTCTTTGGTGCCCCACTCTGTAGTGCCTTGTGGCCTGCGGCCTATAAGGCTGAGTGGCTTCAAAAGTGGCAGTGATTGCATCCCCCATTATGGTCTCCTACCCTCGCATACCCGTCGTCCAGGCCTTGTGTCCAACTGTATTTTATTTTTTTTATAACTTTTATTTTCTTGATTTGCCAGATCTAAAAATGCCATTGAAAGTGTTTTTTCCACCTTTTTCCTTTTTTTTAAGTATTTTTTCCCAGGCATCAAGATTATTTTACAGAGTGAGGAGGGCAGAATATTTTTTATCACGCCAAAATGCTCTGATAAACGTCTTTGTTTCTGAGTGAAGATCAAAATTTCTGATCAAAAGCTAAGTCCTGTAAATACCAGCTATTTATGGCAATGTTCTCCAGGGAATTAACTGCCATGTAATCATTCTCACCTCTGAAGATCATTATGTGCTAGAGAAGATCTTATTCACCTCCAGTTATTTAACTTTCATCTTTCAGGAGCTTTGAGACATTTCACTCCAAGCTGTTCACAGCTAACAAGCCAGTTTGTTGTAAATGAACTGTTCAACAAGTATCATACTGACATGCTAATGTAGCATCTAGCAGGGATTGGTTTTACAGTGCTTAGCAGAATATGCACGTTTTAAAAATAAAAACATTTCTACAACAGAGAGCTCACAGAAAGTTCTCTTTTGGGTAGGCGGACATGGGGCGACACTGAAACGGTTCTTTCCTGGCAAAATTATGCAGCCTCCTCATAATCATTTAAAAACTGCAATTTCTGCATGCCCTTGTGCATGTCAGTCCAATGTGGCCCTACTATTTGGACTTGCTTGAAGCTCTATTTTGGAAATTAGGCTAGATTCACATGTATGCCATACATGAGATGCACAGTACTAGTTTGGATACCCCTTTTCATTCCATGGTGTTTACTTATTTTTTACCTTAATTTTCTACATTGTACATTCATATTGAAGACATAAGAACAAAATAGGAACCCATACTGAATTAAGTAGTAAACAAAACTGTAATAAACTGGAATCATGTTTTAAATTGTAGATTCTTAAAAGTAGACCCTTTTTGTTCTGATGACAGCTTTGAATACTCTTGGCATTCTCCCAATCAGCTTCATGAGGTAGTCACCTGGAATGATTCCCAGATGTGTTGAGGACTTTTGGGCTGCTTTTCCCTCACTCTGCAGTCCAACTCATCTCAAACTATCTTATTTAAGGTCAGGGAATTGTGGAGGCCGTGACTTCTGACTCCATCACTGTCCTTCCTTATCCTTTGCAGCAGAGGTAACTTTTGGTTTTTCTTTCCTTGGCCAGGCCCCATGAAAGCTAGTTTCATCATAGCTTTTGATGGTTTTCATGAATGCACTTGAGGATGCTTTCAAAGTTCTTAAAATGTTCTAGATTGACTGATCTTCATGTATTAAAGTAATAATAGAGTTTTTCTCATCATAATGTCGATAAGATCAGTAGCAGAATATGGATGAAAACTGTGTGCAACTGTGCATCAATCCTACCTCTGCACAACACAACTGATAGTCTCACACACATTATGAAGGCAAGAAATTCCACAAATTAACTCTTTGCAAGGCATGCCTGTTATTTGAAAACCATTACAGGCAACTACCTAATTCTCATGTAGAGAATGCCAAGAGTGGGGGAAACTGCGCAAAAAGTAAAAAAAAAAATTCTCTGGGTCAACTTGCAAGATAACAGGCTGAACTGGATGGACATGTCTTTTTTTCAGCCTTATAAAATATGTAAAATTGGCACAATTTGGTGCATCTGGGGTTTCCAACATGCTTGACAAGGGTATTGAGCTTCGCCATTTTGCACCAAAATAGCACCACGATTCTGGTTTATAAATCCTAAAGTGCGCCAACCAATAGTTATAGAATCAAAGAAAAGTGTCTATCCCTGCACCACATTTATCATCCAGCCTGAGCCAGTGTAATAAATCAGGTGCAGGTCTAGACAGACTGTCTATGCTTACAATATCACTTCTGAGAATTTTAAAGTTATTAATACTGTATCCGTTGTATGTGGACAGTCTATTCAGAATATACATTTTAGTGAATACTGTTGAGACTTGGAGGGAGCTATCATGCTTGTTCATATTTCTTTTTTCAGCTCAGTTCCTTGTTCTTCTCTGATCTGTCTCTGAACCTAATGGTCCTCTCTGATGACTCCTCCCTATAGTGCTTTAGTGCTGTTTTTTTTTAAGATTCTGATATAAACATACTAAACTCTGGCTTTTATTTAACCTATTAAAAGTGATTAAAACCATGTGGTTCTCCTTTAAACTTGTAGAAAAATCACTGCCTTGTTGCAGAACCATGTGCAGATTTGCTCCGCAGCTTTTCTAACCACTCTTCTGAGTAGTTTTACAAGAACTTATAGTTTGTTATGCAATTTCAATCAACATTTTACTTCCATGTGGTCATTGACCTCATGTTGAATATGACGAACAGACTATGCTGACTGAAGTCACCAGTATTCCTTGTATTAGTCATTCTAATTGAGAAAGCCAGTCGGATGACTATCAAAATGTCTCAAGAGAAAATACAAGTTTTGACATTAACATTAGTTTTATAGATTATTTTTTACAGCTCTTAGCTGAACAATATTGGCTTTGACTATTTACAAAAAATAATTACTTAATGGGAATCTGTCACCACAACAGACTATTATCTGCTTTGAGTAGTACTGCAAATAAGGAGTCCAGATTGCTACCTTTTATTTTTCTTCTGCAACCGGCTGTCATTGTTTAAAGCTGCGCTGAAATGCATTGTCAAGACTGCTGTGCATGCGCAGAGGAGTCTTTTCTATTATGTTAGCACAGCGGTTTTGACTGTTAATTTCAGTGCAGATTTGAGTGCTGACATAAGAGGGAATAGGGGGTTGCAATATGAAAAAAAAAATGGCGATCTGGATTCCATTTATGCAGCACTACTCATGTATGTATGAGGATAGTAGTCCAAGATCATGGTGACAGATTCCCTTCAAAATCCGTATTGGTGATCACTTGGTTACTGTAACGGGGTTCCGAAGGTGCACTCGGTCTCCCATTAGCCGCAGACCTGCTGCTTACCTTCGGGAGTGAGGATCTGTGCTTGACCTCGTTCCCAGGGCGGCTTTGCTAGCTGGGAGGTTCCCTGCTCCTAAATCTGCCTTGAGCGCCGAGCTGATCACTCGGTGCTCGACTGGTTGGTCTGTTGGTCATGTGACGCTGGCCACGTCACATGATCCTCACTCCCCACTATAAATACAGGCAGCCTGCTGGCCACAGGTTGCCTGTTAATTTAGGTTCCACCTGTGATGTTGTATTTCCTGGCGTACTTACCGCCTGCTATTTCCTGACTATCCTCTGCCTGCTCCTTGTGTACTTTGCTGCTCTCCTCCTAACGATCCTCTGCTTACTCCTTTGGTACTTCACGACTCTCCTGGTATTTATGACCCCGGCTTCTCCTGACTATTCTCTGCTTGCTCCATTTGTACTTTGTAGCTTTCCTGGTATTGACTCGGTCCGTTCACGTTCTGTTGTTTGTCTGTCTGTCATCCCTGCACTTAGTTCAAGCTAGGGATTGCCATCCAGTTGTCCCCTGTCATTAGGACTCGCGAGGCAAGTAGGCAGGGCCAGGGGTAAGGGTGGAGCGCAGTGGTCACTTCCCTCCCCCCTGTATGTGTGTGTACACGACCATTACAGTTACCCACAGCAAGTAAAATACAATAATAAAGGCACATAATTTTATGTAAACTTCACTCACTGGTAAAATACAGTTGCAAGAAAAAGTATGTGAACCCTTTGGAATGATATGTATTTCTGCACAAATTGGTCATAAAATGTGATCTGATCTTCATCTAAGTCACAACAATAGACAATCACAGTCTGCTTAAACTAATAACACACAAATAATTAAATGTTACAATGTTTTTATTGAACACACCATGTAAACAATCACAGTGCAGGTGGAAAGAGTATGTGAACCCTTGGATTTAATAACTGGTTGAACCTCCTTTGGCAGCAATAACTTCAACCAAACATTTCCTGTAGTTTCAGACGTGCACAACAGTCAGAAGTAATTCTTGACCATTCCTCTTTACAGACCTGTTTCAGTTCAGCAATATTCTTGGGATGTCTGGTGTGATCGCTTTCTTGAGGTCATGCCACAGCATCTCAATCGGGTTGAAGTCAGGACTCTGACTGGGCCACTCCAGAAGGCTTTTTTCTTCTGTTTAAGACATTCTGTTGTTTATTTACTTCTATGCTTTGGGTCGTTGTCCTGTTGCAACACCCATCTTCTGTTGAGCTTCTGCTGGTGGACAGATGGCCTTAAGTTTTCATGCAAAATGTCTTGATAAACTTAGGAATTCATTTTTCCTTTGATATCAATCCATCCAGGACCTGATGCAGCAAAGCAGCCCCAAACCATGATGCCCCCACCACTATACTTTACAGTTAGGATGAGGTTTTGATGTTGGTGTGTTGTGCCTATTTTTCTCCACACAAAGTGAGTGTTTCTTCCAAACAACTCAACTATGGTTTCATCTGTCCACAGAATATTTTGCCAGTACTGCTGTGGAACATCTAGGTGCTCTTGTGCAAACTGTAAATGTGCAGCAATGTTTTTTTTGGACAGCAGTGGCTTCCTCTGTGGTATCCTCCCATGAAATCCATTCTTGTTTAGTGTTTTACGTATCGTAGATTTCCTAACAGGGATGTTAGCATATGTCAGAGACTTTTGTAAGTCTTTAGCTCACACTCTAGGATTCTTCTTTACCTCATTGAGCAGTCTGCGCTGTGCTCTTGCAGTCATCTTTACAGGATGGCCACTCCTAGGTAGAGTAGAAGCAGTGCTGAACTTTCTCTATTTATTGACAATTTTTCTTACCATAGACTGACAGCAAGGCTTTTGGAGATACTTTTATAACCCTTTCCAGCTTTATGTAAGTCAACAATTCTTAATCGTAGGTCTTCTGAGAGCTCTTTTGTGTGAGGCATCATTCACATCAGTATATAGATATAAAAGAAAGAGACAGGAGGCAGCACCTCATGTGTAGAACCGTTTGGTAGTTTAAAACAACAATACACTGATTGTGCTTACCGTTTGGGTTGTGAAGAGTCACAACTCCTTTGAATCACTTTTGCTGGTATAAACCCGTCCAGCTTGCGGGGGTGTCTGCAGCTGCTGCTTAGGTACTTACCCATTGCCGTGGGATACAGACCTACTGTCCTGATGAAGGGGGCAGTCCACCCCTGAAACGCGTAGACGAATACAAATAAAGATCCACTTTTATTTACTTACTGAGTCCTACTTCTTCTGCAGCAGTGCCACTTCCAAATAAGGTTAATTTTTTCAATCTATCCACTATCATTCACATCAGGCAATGCTTCTTGTGAAAAGCAAACCCAGAACTGATGTGTGTTTTTAATAGGGCAGGGCAGCTGTAACCAACACCTCCAATCTCATCTCATTGATTGGACTCCAGTTGGCTGACACCTCACTCCAATTAGCTCTTGGAGATGTCATTAGTCTAGGGGTTCACATACTTTTTCCACCTGCACTGTGAATGTTTACATGGTGTGTTCAATAAAAACATGGTAACATTTAATTATTTGTGTGTTATTAGTATAAGCAGACTGTGATTGTCTATTGTTGTGTCTTAGATGAAGATCAGATCACATTTTATGACCAATTTGTGCAGAAATCCATATTATTACAAAGCGGTCACATACTTTTTCTTGCAACTGTATATATTCTATAACACCATGATATACTATTTGCTAGTCTTTCTTCCATTGGGTATCTAAAGTATCTCATTACACTATTTATTCATAGTTCATTTACTACTACATGACTGCAGTGTATTGTCACGCTCATTTATGGTCAAGTATGCTTCAGTGACTTATTGAATACCTTTCTCAGATGGTTTTACCTGTTACAGTGTTAATCATTGTGTATGTTAAATTAGTAATTGATTCTCTAATCAGTTTTTCGCCATAATTCAAACAATTAGTTGCTAACAATTGATTAAATGTACTGGTATTCAGTAAACACTGCAAAATCTATTTGACATCTTTAACTGTAGATACAGTTCCGCTTAATATGCAGATCATATATTTTGTAAAATATTTTTATTAATATCCAACTTTAAAAATGGTAGAATCAATTAATCAGGTTTAAGATTCACAATTTTGTAGAATCCTTTGAGAATAAGACTTATAAAAATGTGTGTTTTATAAGTTTTGTTTGTGGTCATCTGACTGCCCTGACATCCCTAGACGGGTTCCTCACCCGTGCGGCGATCACGTGCCTAAACCCTGGCTTTCCCTAAAATGAGCCCTAGATAGTGAACGGGCCGGTGGGATCGCTAGTCCGCACCACTGACACTAAGAGGAGAAAACAGGGAGAGGACAGACAATACAGACAAACACATAAACCCAGGTGGGCGACCACAGCAGACCACAAAGGTCCAACAAGGGATCCGGAGGGAAACGTTCTGGACCAACAACCAGAGAACGCAACAACACAGCTCCAGTGGGTCAGTATAGAAGTCCAGGCAGGAAGCTCTATATCTGGCAACCAGAGTAGTGTGAGAGGGGAATATAAGGAGGTTGGGAGTGCTGGACAAGGAACAGCTGAGGAGAAGGAGCTACGGATAGCTGAGTGATCCAAACAGGGGTGCAAAGCAAACCCAGAAAGCTACCATAAGGAAACAGCCCTATCTTACATAGAGCGCGCAGCCAACCGCTGCGACTTCCTGACCCCGGGTATAACGGAGTCAGGCGTGGGTCTTGACACCCTCGTGACATCCCCTGTGTACAGGATACACACAGAGAAAAGCCTATTGTATAGCCGCAACGTAGTCCTTTGACTCCAATTATTAATATACAGTATAAAGTGTTTTTGTGGGTTCTCATTTTATTGAATTGAACATAATCAACTGTAGTTAAAGCTTTTGACTGATGTTTTTATAGTGGTCTTTTGTCATCATGGTATAATGTTTGGCGGGAAAATGAATCAACAGTTGGTGTAGTTAGTGTACTTTCACACAGTGCAGTAATTGTGATGTGCTCTAAAATCCATGGCAAAATCTTCATCGATTGACATCTGGTGTATGATTATCAATGTTGTAGTCTATATTTGGTTTAAGGCTAACTCTTCTTGTAGTTAGTAGTACATTCAGGAAAGGCTCCGATTCATAAATTAATTGGAGTGGGTGGATAGAAATGTGTGAGTGTATGCAGCACTTCTCAGCTAATTCCTCCCAATTGTGACCCCAAATAGTGGCCATATTCATATATAATGTTTGCAAAGTTACTCATTAGAGATGAGCAAATTTTTCAAAAATACATTTTGACGGTTTTTCAGGAAAAATGTGGTTCAATCCAAATAAATGTGCAGCAAATTACGTAAAAAAAGAATCCTATTTCCTGGCTGCTGAGAGCCTTTATAGTGGTGTAGAACAGCGTGCCTTGTAGTAACATGCATAGGGAGTCTGCTTTGGTAATGAAATAATACTGTGAATCCGTATGACATTGAGATGACAGGCGTAACTCTTACAACTACAGCATAGTTCACTTATTTGAGAGGTCACGGGGCCAAAACTGACCAAATAACTCAAGTATGAACTCAGCCTTAGAGGTCGATGTTAGCGTCAAGAAGAAGCACAATCATTTTACACCCTCGTCAGCTGATTCCACGTGGATGTCTACAGAACCTGCAGCAGCAGCATCAGAAGGAGGCCACAGAGTGGCACAATGACAAAGTCTGGAGATGGCAGCAAAATGAGCAGGCCACAGAGTGGCACAATGACAGAGTCTGGAGATGGCAGCAGCATGAGCAGGCCACAGAGTGGCACAATGACAGAGTCTGGAGGTGGCGGCAGCATCAGGAGGCCACAGGGTGACAAGGTGACATACTGTGGAGGTGGGTGGCAATACCATGTGGCATTGGTGTGTGGAAATCCTGGCTGATCCACGCCTGATTCATCTTGATGCAGTGTTCTGCTATGTGCTATATGTGGGCACTTTAAACTCTTGCTAAATGTCATATCAAATGTATTGTGGTATCATGTTTTAATTCCCTTTAACAGGCTGGCAGTGTCATTTACAGTTTTAGTCTCCCCTATTCACCACTTATATAAATAGCGGGAGGAGGGGGGGGTGTAAAGTTAGTGTGTGCTAATAAAGAGATGAGGAAGTTAATGAAGAAGGTGGAAATTTGTATTTCCACCGAAATAATTAAAAAAAGATTTTAACACATATAAGTGCAGCTTAATGCAAAATACAAGATTTTATGTCCAATTAAATAATTTTAATTTTTTTACCGCATTTAAGTGCAGCGCTTAATGCTGAATGCAAGATTTTTTGTCCAATGAAATATTTAAAAAAAGATTTTACCGCATATAAGTGCAGTGCTTAATGCTGAATACAAGATTTTTTGTCCACTGAAATAATAAAAAAAAGATTTTAGCGCATATAAGTGCTGAATACAAGATTTTTTTGTCCACCAAAATAATTCCAAAAAGATTTTACCGCATATAAGTGCAGTGCTTAATGCTGAATACAAGATTTTTTGCCCACCAAAATAATTCAAAAAGATTTTACCGTGTACAAGTGCAGCGCTTAATGCTAAATACAAGATCTTTTGTCCACCAAAATAATTAAAAAAAGATTTTACCAAATATAAGTGCAGTGCTTAATGCTGAATACAAGATTTTCTGTCCACCAAAATAATAAAAAAAGATTTTACCGCATATATCTGCAGCACTTAATGCTGAATACTATTTTTTTCCCTACCAATCTACAGGGAGTGCAGAATTATTAGGCAAGTTGTATTTTTGAGGATTAATTTTATTATTGAACAACAACCATGTTCTCAATGAACCCAAAAAACTTATTAATATCAAAGCTGAATATTTTTGGAAGTAGTTTTTAGTTTAGTTTTAGCTATTTTAGGGGGATATCTGTGTGTGCAGGTGACTATTACTGTGCATAATTATTAGGCAACTTAACAAAAAACAAATATTTACCCATTTTAATTATTTATTTTTACCAGTGAAACCAATATAACATCTGTGTGATGGAGCATTGTCCTGCATGAAAATCATGTTTTTCTTGAAGGATGCAGACTTCTTCCGGTACAACTGCTTAAAGAAGGTGTCTTCCAGAAACTGGCAGTAGGACTGGGAGTTGAGCTTGACTCCATCCTCAACCCGAAAAGGCCCCACAAGCTCATCTTTGATGATACCAGCCCAAACCAGTACTCCACCTCCACCTTGCTGGCGTCTGAGTCGGACTGGAGCTCTCTGCCCTTTACCAATCCAGCCACGGGCCCATCCATCTGGCCCATCAAGACTCACTCTCATTTCATCAGTCCATAAAACCTTAGAAAAATCAGTCTTGAGATATTTCTTGGCCCAGTCTTGACGTTTCAGCTTGTGTGTCTTGTTCAGTGGTGGTCGTCTTTCAGCCTTTCTTACCTTGGCCATGTCTCTGAGTATTGCACACCTTGTGCTTTTGAGCACTCCAGTGATGTTGCAGCTCTGAAATATGGCCAAACTGGTGGCAAGTGGCATCTTGGCAGCTGCACGCTTGACTTTTCTCAGTTCATGGGCAGTTATTTTGCGCTTGGTTTTTCCACACGCTTCTTGCGACCCTGTTGACTATTTTGAATGAAACGCTTGATTGTTCGATGATCACGCTTCAGAAGCTTTGCAATTTTAAGAGTGCTGCATCCCTCTGCAAGATATCTCACTATTTTTGACTTTTCTGACCCTGTCAAGTCCTTCTTTTGACCCATTTTGCCAAAGGAAAGGAAAGTTGCCTAATAATTATGCACACCTGATATAGGGTGTTGATGTCATTAGACCACACCCCTTCTCATTACAGAGATGCACATCACCTAATATGCTTAATAGGTAGTACGCTTTCGAGCCTATACAGCTTGGAGTAAGACAACATGCATAAAGAGGATGATGTGGTCAAAATACTCATTTGCCTAATAATTCTGCACTCCCTGTAAATCACAAAAGATTTTACCACATATAACAGCATCGCTGAATACAAGCTCCTGGGAATGTCTTGGAGAATCCGGTCATCCGGCATCTATTCACTCTATATTATTTTGAAAGTGTGTAGAAGCCACACAGGGGCCCCCACGCTGAAGATTTATCATAGAGACATCATGGAGATTTTACCAGATATATTTGCAGCGCTGAATGCTGAATACAATTTTTTTCCCCACAGAAATAAGTCACAAAAGATTTCACCACATATAACTGCAGCGCTGAACGCTGAATGAAATTAGTTTTTCCACTGAAATAATTCACAAAAGATTTTAACACATATAAGTGCAGGGCTGAACGCTGATTGAAATTTATTTTTCCACCAAAATACTTCAATAAATATTTTGGCACATATAATGGAGCACGGAGATGGAAAGGGTCTTCGGATTCCCCCTGCACTATACGGACGTCTCAGAAATGAACCGCTGCTCCCGACAGCAGCTCCTGGGAAGGTCATGGAGTGTCCTGGTTATCCGGCATCTATTTGCTCCGCTAAAGGAATATTTTGAAAGTGTGTAGAAGGTACATGTGGCCCCCATGCTGCAGATTTATCATGGAGACATCATGGAGATTAAACTGCATATAACCGCAGCGCTGACCACTGAATACATTTAGTTTTTCGACCGAAATACTTCAATAAAGATTTTACCACATTTAACCACCACACTGACTGACTGCTACTGACGGTACTTCCATGAACCCATGCTACCTCCCGGGTAGGAAGAAAGCAGAAGCTCTACCCTGGGCACGTTTGGCTCCCGACCTCCAACTGCTGCTACCTTGCTGAATCCCAGCTATGCTTTAAGCACATATAACCACCAACGTGAACTGTGAACGTATTTTTCTGTTTGTACTGAAATAGGCCACTAAACTCTTTCAACACATCTAACCGCCGCCGGCGTGAACTGAGAAAGCATTTTTCTGTTTGTACTAAATTAGGCTACTAAATACTTTCAACACATCTAACCGTCACCGACGTGAACTGAGAATGTATTTTTCTGTTTGCACTGAAATGCAAAATAACACCTATAACCACTGCACTGACTGACTGCTACAGCCGCTACTTCCGTGAACCCCTGCACAACTGCTTCCCGGGCAGGTAGGCTGCTGCGAATCAGGTGCTCTACCAAGGGCACGTTTGGCTCCCAACCTCCCACTGCTGCCACCCTGCTGACTCCCAGCCATGCTTTCAACACATATAACTGCCGACGTGAACTGAGAATTAGGGATGAGCGAACCCGAACTGTATAGTTCGGGTTCGTACCGAATTTTGGGGTGTCCGTGACACGGACCCGAACCCGGACATTTTCGTAAAAGTCCAGGTTCGGGTTCGGTGTTCGTCGCTTTCTTGGCGCTTTTTGAAAGGCTTCAAAGCAGCCAATCAACAAGCGTCATACTACTTGCCCCAAGAGGCCGTCACAGCCATGCCTACTATTGGCATGGCTGTGATTGGCCAGAGCACCAAGTGACCCAGCCTCTATTTAAGCTGGAGTCACATAGCGCCGCCCGTCACTCTGCTCTGATTAGCATAGGGAGAGGTTGCAGCTGCGACAGTAGGGCGAGATTAGGCTGATTAACTCCTCCAAAAGACTCCATCCAGTGATCGATCTGCAGCTGTGGATGATTGAACTGCTGCTATTGAATTGCTCACTGTTTTTAGGCTGCCCAGAGCGTTTTTCAGTCACTTTTTTCTGGGGTGATCGACTGCCATTTTGTGTCTTGTGTTGCGCCAGCACAAGCTGCCACCAAGTGCATTTAACCCTCAATGGTGTGGTTGTTTTTTGGCTAAAGCCTACATCAGGGTCAAGCTGTCACACCAAGTGCATTTAACCAGCAATAGTCTGTTTATTTTTTGGCCATATACTACATCAGGGGCAAGCTGCGCCTGTCACCAAGTGCATTTAACCCTCAATGGTGTGGTTGTTTTTTGGCTAAATCCTACATCAGGGTGAAGCTGTCACACCAAGTGCATTTAACCAGCAATAGTCTGTTTATTTTTTGGCCATATACTACATCAGGGGCAAGCTGCGCCTGTCACCAAGTGCATTTAACCCTCAATGGTGTGGTTGTTTTTTGGCTAAATCCTACATCAGGGTGAAGCTGTCACACCAAGTGCATTTAACCAGCAATAGTCTGTTTATTTTTTGGCCATATACTACATCAGGGGCAAGCTGCGCCTGTCACCAAGTGCATTTAACCCTCAGTAGTGTGGTTGGTCAAGCTGTCACACCAAGTGCATTTAACCATCAATAGTGTGGTTATTTTTTGGCCATATCCCAGTCTAATTCTGTCAGTAAACGTATATCTGTCACCCAGCGCCTAAATACTAGGCCTCAAATTTATATCCAGCTAAATCTGTCGTTACTGGTGTGGCTGGGCAAGTTATTTAGTGTCTGTCAAAGCACAGTTTTTGTTCTGGGTTGAAATACAATTCCCAATTTAGCAATTTCCTAATTTAGTGGTTTCTGCTGTATCAGAGCTATTTGAAATCTATCCCTAAAAGGGTATATAATATTCAAGGTGCACATAGGGTCATTCTGAATAACTTCACACACACGCTACTCTGCATTTCCAAGTCTAATTCTGTCAGTAAACCTATACCTGTCACCCAGCGCCTAAATACTAGGCCTCAAATTTATATCCAGCTAAATCTGTCGTTACCGCTGTACTGCTGTGGCTGGTCAAGTTATTTAGTGTCCGTCAAAGCACATTTTTTGTTCTGGGTTGAAATACAATTCCCAATTTAGCAATTTCCTAATTTAGTGGTTTCTGCTGTATCAGAGCTATTTTAAATCTATCCCTAAAAGGGTATATAATATTCAAGGTGCACATAGGGTCATTCTGAATAACTTCACACACACGCTACTGTGCATTTCCAAGTCTAATTCTGTCAGTAAACCTATACCTGTCACCCAGCGCCTAAAGAATAGGCCTCAAATTTATAGTCAGATAAATCTGTCGTTACTGGTGTGGCTGGTCAAGTTATTTAGTGTCCGTTAAAGCACATTTTTTGTTCTGGGTTGAAATACAATTCCCAATTTAGAAATTTCCTAATTTAGTAGTTTCTGCTGTATCAGGCCTACTTTAAATACATCCCTAAAAGGGTATATCAGAATCAAGGTGCTGATAGGGTCATTCTCAATAACTTCACACACACGCTACTGTGCATATCCCAGTCTAATTCTGTCCGTAAAACGTATACCTGTCACCCAGTGCCTAAATACTAGGCCTCAAATTCATAGTCAGCTAAATCTGTGGTTACTGCTGAGCCTGTATTAGTGTAATACGGTACCTAAATAGATAGCCAGATAGTGTTAGGTGTCTGTCAACTGATGATGAGGATATAGGAATACCACCTCAGCAAGTCTCTGATGATGACAAAACACAGGTGCCAACTGCTGCGTCTTTCTGCAGTGTGCAGACTGAACAGGAGGTCAGGGATCAAGACTGGGTGGAAGACGATGCAGGGGACTATGAGGTCCTAGACCCCACATGGAATGAAGGTCGTGCCACTGACTTTCACAGTTCGGAGGAAGAGGCAGTGGTGAGACCGAGCCAACAGCGTAGCAAAAGAGGGAGCAGTGGGCAAAAGCAGAACACCCGCCGCCAAGAGACTCCGCCTGCTACTAACCGCCGCCATCTGGGACCGAGCACCCCAAAGGCAGCTTCAAGGAGTTCCCTGGCATGGCACTTCTTCAAACAATGTGCTGACGACAAGACCCGAGTGGTTTGCACGCTGTGCCATCAGAGCCTGAAGCGAGGCATTAACGTTCTGAACCTTAGCACAACCTGCATGACCAGGCACCTGCATGCAAAGCATGAACTGCAGTGGAGTAAACACCTTAAAAACAAGGAAGTCACTCAGGCTCCCCCTGCTACCTCTTCTGCTGCTGCCGCCTCGGCCTCTTCTGCTGCTGCCGCCTCGGCCTCTTCTGCTGCTGCCGCCTCGGCCTCTTCCTCTGCCTCTGGAGGAATGTTGGCACCTGTCGCCCAGCAAACAGGGGATGTACCACCAACACCACCACCACCTCCATCACCAAGCATCTCAACCATGTCACACGGCAGCGTTCAGCTCTCCATCTCACAAACATTTGAGAGAAAGCGTAAATTCCCACCTAGCCACCCTCGATCCCTGGCCCTGAATGCCAGCATTTCTAAACTACTGGCCTATGAAATGCTGTCATTTAGGCTGGTGGACACAGACAGCTTCAAACAGCTCATGTCGCTTGCTGTCCCACAGTATGTTGTTCCCAGCCGGCACTACTTCTCCAAGAGAGCCGTGCCTTCCCTGCACAACCAAGTATCCGCTAAAATCAAGTGTGCACTGCGCAACACCATCTGTGGCAAGTTCCACCTAACCACAGATACGTGGACCAGTAAGCACGGCCAGGGACGCTATATCTCCCTAACTGCACACTGGGTAAATGTAGTGGCAGCTGGGCCCCAGGCGGAGAGCTGTTTGGCGCACGTCCTTCCGCCGCCAAGGATCGCAGGGCAACATTCTTTGCCTCCTGTTGCCAACTCCTCCTACTCAGCTTCCTCCTCCTCTTCTTCCACCTGCTCATCCAGTCAGCCACACACCTTCACCACCAACTTCAGCACAGCCCAGGGTAAACGTCAGCAGGCCATTCTGAAACTCATATGTTTGGGGGACAGGCCCCACACCGCACAGGAGTTGTGGCGGGGTATAGAACAACAGACCGACGAGTGGTTGCTGCCGGTGAGCCTCAAGCCCGGCCTGGTGGTGTGCGATAATGGGCGAAATCTCGTTGCAGCTCTGGGACTAGCCGGTTTGACGCACATCCCTTGCTTGGCACATGTGCTGAATTTGGTGGTGCAGAAGTTCATTCACAACTACCCCGACATGTCAGAGCTGCTGCATAAAGTGCGGCCGTATGTTCGCGCTTCCGGCGTTCACATCCTGCCGCTGCTCGCCTGTCTGCGCTACAGCGTAACTTTGGCCTTCCCGCTCACCGCCTCATATGCGACGTGCCCACCAGGTGGAACTCCACCTTGCACATGCTGGACAGACTGTGCAAGCAGCAGCAGGCCATAGTGGAGTTTCAGCTGCAGCACGCACGGGTCAGTCGCACTACGGAACAGCACCACTTCACCACCAATGACTGGGCCTCCATGCGAGACCTGTGTGCCCTGTTGCGCTGTTTCGAGTACTCCACCAACATGGCCAGTGGCGATGACGCCGTTATCAGCGTTACAATACCACTTCTATGTCTCCTTGAGAAAACACTTAGGGCGATGATGGAAGAGGAGGTGGCCCAGGAGGAGGAGGAGGAGGAAGAGGGGTCATTTTTAGCACTTTCAGGCCAGTCTCTTCGAAGTGACTCAGAGGGAGGTTTTTTGCAACAGCAGAGGCCAGGTACAAATGTGGCCAGCCAGGGCCCACTACTGGAGGACGAGGAGGACGAGGATGAGGAGGAAGTGGAGGAGGATGAGGATGAAGCATGGTCACAGCGGGGTGGCACCCAACGCAGCTCGGGCCCATCACTGGTGCGTGGCTGGGGGGAAAGGCAGGACGATGACTATACGTCTCCCACAGAGGACAGCTTGTCCTTACCCCTGGGCAGCCTGGCACACATGAGCGACTACATGCTGCAGTGCCTGCGCAATGACAGCAGAGTTGCCCACATTTTAACGTGTTCGGACTACTGGGTTGCCACCCTGCTGGATCAACGCTACAAAGTCAATGTGCCCACCTTACTTCCTGCACTGGAGCGTGATAGGAAGATGCGCGAGTACAAGTGCACGTTGGTAGACGCTATACTGAGAGCATTCCCAAATGTCACAGGGGAACAAGTGGAAGCCCAAGGCCAAGGCAGAGGAGGAGCAAGAGGTCGCCAAGGCAGCTGTGTCACAGCCAGCTCCTCTGAGGGCAGGGTTAGCATGGCAGAGATGTGGAAAAGTTTTGTCAAAACGCCACATCTAACTGCACCACCACCTGATATGCAACGTGTTAGCAAGAGGCAACATTTCACTAACATGGTGGAACAGTACGTGTGCACACCCCTCCACGTACTGACTGATGGTTCGGCCCCATTCAACTTCTGGGTCTCTAAATTGTTCACGTGGCCAGAGCTAGCCTTTTATGCCTTGGAGGTGCTGGCCTGCCCGGCGGCCAGCGTTTTGTCTGAACGTGTATTCAGCACGGCAGGGGGCGTCATTACAGACAAGCGCAGCCGCCTGTCTACAGCCAATGTGGACAAGCTGACGTTCATAAAAATGAACCAGGCATGGATCCCACAGGACCTGTCCATCCCTTGTGCAGATTAGACATTAACTACCTCCCCTTAACCATATATTATTGTACTCCAGGGCACTTCCTCATTCAATCCAATTTTTATTTTCATTTTACCATTATATTGCGAGGCTACCCAAAGTTGAATGAACCTCTCCTCTGTCTGGGTGCCGGGGCCTAAATATATGCCTATGGACTGTTCCAATCTTGGGTGACGTGAAGCCTGATTCTCTGCTATGACATGCAGACTGATTCTCTGCTGACATGAAGACAGATTCTCTGTTACGGGACCTCTCTCCTCTGCCTGGGTGCTGGGCCTAAATATATGCCAATGGACTGTTGCAGTGGTGGCTGACGTGAAGCCTGATTCTCTGCTATGACATGCAGACTGATTCTCTGCTGACATGAAGCCAGATCCTCTGTTACGGGACCTCTCTCCTCTGCCTGGGTGCTGGGCCTAAATATATGCCAATGGACTGTTGCAGTGGTGGCTGATGTGAAGCCTGATTCTCTGCTATGACATGCAGACTGATTCTCTGCTGACATGAAGCCAGATCCTCTGTTACGGGACCTCTCTCCTCAGCCTGGGTGCTGGGCCTAAATATATGATAATGGACTGTTGCAGTGGTGGCTGATGTGAAGCCTGATTCTCTGCTATGACATGCAGACTGATTCTCTGCTGACATGAAGCCAGATCCTCTGTTATGGGACCTCTCTCCTCTGCCTGGGTGCTGGGCCTAAATATAAGCCGATGGACTGTTGCAGTGGTGGCTGACGTGAAGCCTGATTCTCTGCTATGACATGCAAACTGATTCTCTGCTGACATGAAGACAGATTCTCTGTTACGGGACCTCTCTCCTCTGCCTGGGTGCTGGGCCTAAAAATCTGACAATGGACTGTTGCAGTGGTGGCTGACGTGAAGCCTGATTCTCTGCTATGACATGCAGACTGATTCTCTGCTGACATGAAGCCAGATTCTCTGTTACGGGACCTCTCTCCTCTGCCTGGGTGTCGGGGCCTAAATATCTGAGAATGGACTGTGCCAGTGGTGGGTGACGTGAAGCCAGATTCTCTGCTATGGGACCTCTCTCCAATTGATATTGGTTAATTTTTATTTATTTTATTGTTATTTTAATTCATTTCCCTATCCACATTTGTTTGCATGGGTTTTGCCTACATGTTGCTGCCTTTTGCAGCCCTTTAGCCCTTTCCTGGGCTGTTTTACAGCCTTTTTAGTGCCGAAAAGTGCGGGTCCCCATTGACTTCAATGGGGTTCGGGTTCGGGACGAAGTTCGGATCGGGTTCGGATCCCGAACCCGAACATTTCCGGAAGTTCGGCCGAACTTCTCGAACCCGAACATCCAGGTGTCCGCTCAACTCTACTGAGAATATATTTTTCTTTTTGTACTGAAATAGGCCACTGAACACTTTTGACACAAATAAGTGCCCCAGTGAAATGTGCATATATATTTTGTTTTTTACTGACTGACTGCTACAACCGCTACTTCCGTGAACCCCTGCACCACTACTTCCCGGGCAGGTAGGCTGCTGCGAATCAGGTGCTCTACCCAGGGAACATTTGGCTCCCGACCTCCCACTGCTGCTACCCTGCTGACTCCCAGTCATGCTTTTAACACATATAACCACCACCGACGTGAACTGAGAAAATATTTTTCTGTTTGTACTAAAATAGGCCACTGAACGCTTTCAAGACATATAACCGCCACTGACGTGGACAGAGAATGTATTTTTCTGTTTGTACTGAAATAGGCCACTATACGCTTTCACCAGAATTAACTGCAGAAATACACTGAGAATATATTGTTCTTGTTGTACTGGAATACGACCCTATACGCTTTCACCACAAAAAACTTAACGAGTGAAGTGTGTATATATTTTTCTTGTAGTACTGTAATACTCCCCTATACGCTTTCAACAGAAATAACTGCAGAAGTGAACTGAGCTTATATATTTCTTGTTGGAATGAAATAGGCCACTATATGCTTTAACCAGAAAACAATTAAATAGTGCAGTGCATACCGTTTTTTTCGCCCCATAAGACACATTTTTTGCCCCTGCGTCTTATGGGGTGAATGCTGCCATTTATACTCTGCTGACACTGATACATCGCTGGCCGCGATGCTGCACAGCGTGGCCTCTGATGTATCAGTGGGGAGGGAGGAGGGGCTAGAGGCAGGCAACTGGTGTTGGAATCGCGGCGGGGCCTGGTGCAGTCATTGTACTCTATTACACCGGGCCCTGCTCACAGCAGTATTTATATGTAAAGTGTAGGCATGGGATCTTTGTTAAAGTATTGCATTCCTCTGCAGCAGTATTGCAATCCTCTGTAGTACTCACTATGAAACTACCGTAGCGTCACACGCATGCTTCTCCCACTTTATAAATGAAGCAAGTGCGTTAGGAAGTGAGTGACGTTACACTGCCGGCCAGCCTGCCTGCTATGATAGTTTCATAGTGAGTACTACAGTGGATTGTGATACTGCTGCAGAGGATTGCAAAACTTTAACAAAGCTCCCATGCCTACACTTTACATATGAATACTGCTATGAGCGGGGCCCGATGTAATAGAGTACAATGAATGCTCTAGGCGCCCCCGTGATTCCAACACCAGTTGCCGGCCTCCACCACCTGTATTGGGGGTCACTATTTACACAGGGACACTGTTATAGGAGGATCTGTGGATGACACATATATAGCATAAGATGCTATATATGTGTCATCCACAGTTCCCCATAATAGCAGTGTCATCCACAGATCCCGCCCATAACAGTGTCATCCACAGATCCCTATAACAGCACCATCCACAGATCCCCCATATTAGTGTCATACACAAATCCCCCATAACAGTGTCATCCACAGATCCCCTTCATAACAGTGTCATCCACAGATCCCCTTTATAACAGTGTCATCCACAGTTCCCCTTCATAACAGTGTCATCCACAGATCCCCCATAATAGTGTCATTTACAGACCACCATTAGTTCAAAACCCACTAAAAGCACACCTTTTCAATTTTTTTTACACCGTCCAATTTTTTTTTCTTATTTTCCTCCTTAAAAAAACTAGGTGCGTCTTATGGGCAGGTGCATCTTATAGGCAGAAAAATACGGTAAATATTTTTCTTATTTTACTGAAATATGCCCCTATACCTATCATCACAAATAACTGCAACAGTGCAGTGCGTATATATTTTTCTCATTTTACTGTAATACGCCCTTATACGCTTTTAACAGAAATAACTGCAACAGTGCAGTGCGTATATATTTTTCTTTTTTTAAGGAAATGCGCCCCTATATGCTTTCACCAGATATAACTGCAGAAGTGACCTGAGAATATATATTTCTTGTTGGAATGAAATAGGCCACTATACGCTTTAACCAGAAAACAATTAGTGCAGTGCGAATATATTTTTCTTATTTTACTGAAATACGCCCCTATACGCTTTCACCAGAAATAACTGCAACAGTGCAGTGCGTATATATTTGTCTTTTTTTACTGAAATACGCCCCTATACACTTTCAACAGAAATAACTGAAACAGTGTAGTGCGTATATATTTTTCTTATTTTACTGAAATACGCCCCTATACGCTTTCACCAGAATTAACAGCAGAAATGCACAGAGAATATATTTTTCTTTCTTTTACTGTAATACGCCCCTGTATTCTTTCACCAGAAATAACTGCGACAGTGCAGTACGTATATATTTTTCTTATTTTACTGAAATACACGCTTGTACGCTTTCACCAGAAATAACTGCAGAAGTGACCTGAGAATATATATTTCTTGTTGAAATGAAATATGCCACTATAAGCTTTAACCAGAAAACAATTAAATAGTGCAGTGCGTATATATTTTTCTTATTTTACTGAAATATGCCCCTATATGCTTTTTCCAGAAATAACTACAACAATGCACTGCGTATATATTTGTCTTATTTTACTGAAATATACCCCTATACGCTTTAATCAAAAATAACTACAGAATTGCCCTGATAATATATATTTCTTGTTGTAATGAAATAGGCCACTATACGCTTTAACCAGAAAACAATTAAATAGTGCAGTGCGTATATATTTTTCTTATTTTATTAAAATACGCCCTTATACGCTTTCACCAGAAATAACTGCAGCAGTGCAGTCCGTATATATTTGTCTTTTTTACTGAAATACGCCCCTATAAGCTTTCAACAGAAACAACTGCAACAGTGCAGTGCGTATATATTTTTCTTATTTTACTGAAAAACGCCACTATACGCTTTCACTATAAATAACTGCATTAGTGACCTGAGAATATATATTTCTTGTTGGAATGAAATAGGCCACTATACGCTTTAACCAGAAAACAATTAAATAGTACAGTGTGTATATCTTTTTCTTATTTTACTGAAATACGCCCCTATACGCTTTCAACACAAATAACTGCAACAGTGCAGTGCGTATATATTTTTCTTATTTTACTGAAATACGCCGCTATATGCTTTCACCAAAATTAACTGCAGAAATGCACAGAGAATGTATTTTAATTTTTTTACTGCCATATGCCCCTGCAAGCTTTCACCAGAAAACACTGCAATAGTGCAGTGCGTATATATTTTTCTTATTTTACTGAGATACACCCCTATACGCTTTCATCAGAAATAACTACAACAGTGCAGTGTGTATATATATGTATTTTTTTTCTATAATACGCCCCTATATGCTTTGACCAGAAATAACTGCAACAGTGCAGTACATATATATTTTTCTTGTTGTACTGTAATGCGTCCCTATACGCTTTCAACAGAAATAACTGCAGACGTGAAATGCGTATATATTTTTCTTGTCTTACTGAATAAGATACTAAGATATAACCCACTAAAGGCTTTCCAACATAACACTTGCAGCCCAATAAGAAAAAGCTGGAATGATAGAGCTGTCTAATGACTATTTGGATCCCCAAATAATCGTTCCCTACTCTTGTAAATCACTTTCTTATCAATGTCCCTAGTGCCTTCTGACGTCTCTCCCTGCACTAAGATGCTGTGAAATGATTCCTCCCTATCCTTTCCCTGCACTTATAAATCCTTTTTTCTGTTTTCTTTTTAAAGATAGAGGTTTTCTAATAGCTTTCCCTAGTGCCTTCAAACATCTGTCCCTGTACTCTGAATGCTGGAAAATGGCAGAATCTAGAATGGCTGCCGTATTTATAGGGTTGTGACATCACAGGGCTGGCTGGCTGGCGATTGGCTGCATGCAGGCATGTCAATCTGGGTGATCCCGCCTTCCCAGAGTTCCTTGCCCTCACACATGTAGCCACCATTTTAGGAAAATTGCGATTCATTACCTTGAAGCGCAAGGAAATTTGCATTCATTGCGAATCAAAGTTTTCCTGAAATTCGGATTGAATTCTACTTTGTCAGCTTCGATTCTCTCATCTCTATTACTCATTTCCTTGTGTCAAATTGGAAGTATTGCTTATTTTCTTCTATAAAGTATTATAATTAATGTTATGATGTCATTTTTAAACTTAAAGAGGATGTGCTTCGATCTGATTCTGAATACGTTTGTAATTGCTTGTAATTAAAAACTCAGTACAGCTATTGAGTTATTCAGTGCCACCTACTGTTTGTTATTTTCCTTAATTCTCTGTCCACCTTGCTGAGGTGGATGCAGATGCTTAGTTCCACCGGATCTTGTCATGGTCTTACCTCCTTGCTGTTCCCTTCGTTTGACATGTGCTGGCGGCCATCTTGGTTTCTGGGTTTTCTTGTAGCCTCCCACCCTGCGGCTCCTCCTTCCCACTGGGAGGAGCTGGATGCCCAGCTCATATATATAGGAGGTCTGTGGCTTCAGTTCCTTGCTTGGTCCTCCTGTGTTCACATGCTTCCAAGACTGCTGCTGCTTCTGGTTTCTGATCCTGGCCTCGTCTGACTACCCCGTTGGTTCCTGATTCCGGCTTCGTCTGACTACCCCGTTGGTTCCTGATTCCGGCTTCGTCTGACTACCCCGTTGGTTCCTGTTCCTGGCTTCGTCTGACTACCCTTCTGGTTCCTGACCTCTGTCTCCGCAAGACCCTGCTTCGGTTTAGCCATCCAGTTCGGACTTTGCTTACGGCTTGCTCTTCAATAAAACCTTCTTAT
The DNA here is from genome assembly GCF_014858855.1 of Bufo gargarizans. Taxonomy (NCBI): domain Eukaryota; kingdom Metazoa; phylum Chordata; class Amphibia; order Anura; family Bufonidae; genus Bufo; species Bufo gargarizans. The sequence goes on along the minus strand of NC_058085.1, from coordinate 164,554,932 downwards.
TTTCCACTTATCTCTTGTTGTACGTCTGGTTCATGGTTCCATGACATTAGGACCAAGCCATGAATTCTGACGGTACAGGGCCACCCTCGCTACCTACGCTGGTTGCCAGACTTGATCAGCAGGATCACCTGTTGGGTCGGTTCGCTGTGGCGTTGCAAACCCTGCTTGAACGCACGGCTCATTTAGCTTCCGTTGCCGATGGGTCGGTTGTCGCTCCTGGGCCCGCTCCTACTGCCGCTCCGGTTGTTGCGCCAGAGTCTACCCTGACACCTGTTGCTGCGCCTGTGGTGTTTCAGGGTATGACCGGTTCTGCCCCCCTTCCACAGCGCTTTGGGGGAGAGCCAACTCAGTGCCGAGGTTTCCTTAACCAGGTGGGCATTTACTTCGAGTTGCTGCCACATGCCTTTCCTACTGAGAGATCAAGGGTGGGCTTCTTGATCTCGCTGCTCTCGGACAAGGCCTTGGCCTGGGCCAGCCCTTTATGGGAGAACAACAATCCGGTGGTTGCCGAGTTTTCCGGTTTTGTTGCTTCTCTTCGGAAGGTATTCGATGTGCCGGCTCGTGCTGCCTCTGCTGCGAAGCTCCTTATGTCCATCAGACAAGGTTCACGATCCGTAGCTGAATACGCCATTGAGTTTCGTACCCTGGCAGCAGAGGTGGGCTGGAATAATGAGGCTCTGGTCGCTGCTTTCTCTCATGGTCTCTCGGATGCCTTGAAGGATGAGGTTGCAGCTAAGGACCTACCAGTGGAGCTCGAGTCTCTTATTTCTTTCCTGATTTTGATTGACACCAGACTCAGGGAGAGACCTTCCTTTAAGGAGAGCCTGCGGAGGTCTCCTAACAGATTGGCGCCTACGTTTGCTGTCCCACCCGTGCCTCCCTCTCCTCCCACGCCTCCTGGGGATGACTTGTCTGGGGGTGAACCCATGCAGCGGGGGTTTGCTCGCCTGTCTGAGGGGGAGAGGGTACTCCGGAGACGCGAGGGCCGATGCATGTACTGTGGTCTCGGTGGGCATTTTCGGTTGGCATGTCCGAACCGTCCGGGAGAACGCTCGCACCTGAGGTCCTGTCGGGGGCAGATCTTGGGTGGAGTCTCCTCGTCCCCGGTTTCCCGTGTTGACAAACCACTGATCACGGTTGTCCTCTCCTGGGTCGGGGGCTCGGTGACGACCCAGGCGTTGGTGGACTCTGGTGCTGGTGGTTTGTTCATTGATAGAGTGTTCGTTGCCGCCAATTCCATTCCTCTGCAGCCTCGAGGTTCCCCACTGGCTCTTGAGGCGATAGACGGCAGACCCCTTCTGCCGCCACACGTGACTCATGAGACCCTTCCAGTGGGGATAGCCATTGGTGCCGTTCACAGAGAGTCGGTCTGTCTCCAGGTTATTTCGTCTCCACACTACTCGGTGGTCTTGGGGTACCCCTGGCTCCAGAAGCATAATCCGACTTTCGATTGGAGATCGGTCGAGATCCTCTCGTGGTCACCGCAGTGTGGGGCTAGTTGCATCCATGGGCCTGTCAAGTTGCTGTGTACTTCCTCGGACTCTCTGTTGCCTCCTGAATACGAAGAGTACCGGGATGTATTCGATAAGGTGCGCGCGGTTGCCCTACCTCCGCACCGCCCATACGATTGTGCCATAGAGTTACAATCCGGTGCCGTTCCTCCTCGTGGCAAAGTCTATCCACTGTCGGTAGCGGAGAATGAGGCCATGGAGGAGTACGTGAGGGAGGCGCTTTCACGCGGGACACATTCGCAAATCCTCGTCCCCGGCAGGGGCTGGATTTTTCTTTGTGAAAAAGAAGGGCGGCGAGTTGAGGCCTTGCATCGATTACAGGGGTCTCAATCGCATCACGATCAAGAACGCTTACCCGATACCCTTGATTTCCAAGCTGTTCGATCGCCTCAAAGGGGCCACGGTCTTTACCAAACTCGACCTGAGGGCGGCATATAACCTGGTAAGGATCAAGGCGGGCGATGAGTGGAAGACCGCGTTTAACACCAGGACCGGTCATTATGAATCCTTGGTTATGCCCTTTGGGTTGTGCAATGCGCCCGCAGTCTTCCAGGAATTCATCAACGATGTTTTCCGTGACCTGTTGCAGCAGTGTGTGGTGGTCTATTTGGATGACATCTTGGTATATTCTGCATCCATGGAGGCCCACATTCTGGATGTCAGACGAGTGTTGCAACGCTTACGAGAGAACAAGCTGTTCGGTAAGCTTGAGAAATGCGAATTTCACCGATCCCAGGTAACCTTCTTAGGTTACATCATTTCCGCTGAGGGGTTCTCCATGGATCCTGAGAAGGTTTCGGCTGTCTTACAGTGGCCCCAGCCCAGTGGGCTTCGTGCCCTGCAGCGCTTTTTGGGCTTCGCCAATTATTATCGGAAGTTCATCAGGGACTTTTCCATGCTAGCCAAGCCTCTCACGGATCTGACCAGGAAGGGCAGTAATCCTCAGGTCTGGCCGCTCGAGGCCATCCGAGCTTTTGAGGCTCTAAAGTCCGCCTTTGTGTCGGCTCCGATTCTGTCGCATCCCAACCCTGGGTTGCCTTTTGTCCTCGAGGTGGACGCGTCTGAGACGGGAGTAGGCGCCCTCCTGTCTCAGCGTAGAACACCAGAGGGTCCTCTGCTTCCTTGTGGGTTTTACTCCCGGAAACTGTCTTCCGCGGAGTGCAACTATCAGATTGGTGACAGGGAGTTATTGGCCATCGTGCAGGCCCTTAAAGAATGGAGGCACTTGCTCGAGGGCTCGGTGGTTCCGGTTCTCATCCTGACGGACCACAAGAATCTGACCTACCTCTCTGAGGCCAAGAGATTGACACCACGTCAGGCCAGATGGGCTCTGTTCTTGTCACGTTTTAATTACGTGGTCTCCTACCTACCCGGCTCCAAGAACATCAGAGCGGATGCCTTATCACGGCAGTACTCCGAGCTGTCCGGGGAGGAGTCGATTCCGACTACGGTCATACCCCCGAATCAGATCCTGGCCGCTATTCGCACCAGCCTGACTTCTCCTCTGGGTGAGCAGATTTTGGCGGCTCAATCTGGTGCTCCCTCTGGGAGACCCAACGGCAGATGTTTTGTGCCTGAGGAGTTGCGCACTCGGTTGTTGCGAACCTACCATAACTCCAAGGCCGCGGGGCACCCTGGAAAGAATCAGCTGTCCTGGGCGGTTTCACGTCTGTTCTGGTGGCCTTCTCTACGTTCCGACATCGCCGCATATGTAGCGGCATGCTCCGTTTGTGCCCAGAGTAAGTCCCCTCGGCACCTTCCGTTGGGCCTTTTGCAACCCATAGCCACCGGGGAGCGTCCATGGTCACACCTGGGGATGGATTTCATTGTGGACCTCCCTGCATCCCGAGGCCATACGGTCATTCTCATGATTGTGGATCGGTTTTCCAAAATGTGCCACTGTGTTCCTCTCAAGAAGTTACCCTCTGCACAAGAGTTGGCCTCGATTTTTGCCAGGGAGGTCTTCCGGTTGCACGGTTTGCCCAAGGAGATTGTGTCGGATCGGGGGAGTCAGTTTGTGTCCAGGTTCTGGCGCGCCTTTTGCTCCCAGTTGGGGATTCATCTCTCTTTCTCCTCGGCCTACCACCCTCAGTCCAATGGGGTCGCAGAACGATCCAATCAGGCCTTGGAGCAATTCCTTCGTTGCTATGTCTCCGATCACCAAGACAATTGGGTTGACCTCCTGCCTTGGGCTGAGTTTGCCAGGAACACGGCGGTGAACTCTTCCTCTGGGACGTCTCCCTTCATGGGCAATTATGGGTTCCAACCTGCCGTGTTACCGGAGGTATTCTCTCCCCAGGATATTCCGGCTGTGGAGGATCACCTTTCCGTCCTACGTGCTTCTTGGGTACAGATCCAGAGGTCCCTTGAGGTCTCTGCGCAGCACCAGAAACTCCAGGCTGATCGCAGACGAGCGCCCGCTCCTTCCTTCCAGGTCGGAGACCGCGTATGGTTGTCCACCCGCAACCTCAACCTTCGAGTGCCCACTCCCAAGCTGGCGCCTCGCTTTGTTGGTCCCTTCCGAGTGCTTCGCAGGGTAAACCCGGTAGCCTATGCCCTTGCGCTTCCTCCTGGCATGCGGATCTCCAACGTGTTTCATGTCTCCCTGTTGAAGCCACTGGTGTGTAATCGTTTCACTTCCTCGATTCCTCGGCCTCGTCCGGTCCAAGTGGGCAATCGTGAGGAGTATGAGGTGAGCAATATCCTGGACTCACGCCTGGTCCGTGGCCGGGTGCAGTTTTTGGTCCATTGGCGTGGTTATGGTCCAGAGGAGCGTTCCTGGGTTCCCTCCGCAGATGTCCATGCTCCTGCTTTGCTCCGAGCCTTCCACGCACGCTTCCCTCAGAAACCGTTCCTTACTCCGCGGAGGAGGGGCCCTTGAGGGGGAGGTACTGTCATGGTCTTACCTCCTTGCTGTTCCCTTCGTTTGACATGTGCTGGCGGCCATCTTGGTTTCTGGGTTTTCTTGTAGCCTCCCACCCTGCGGCTCCTCCTTCCCACTGGGAGGAGCTGGATGCCCAGCTCATATATATAGGAGGTCTGTGGCTTCAGTTCCTTGCTTGGTCCTCCTGTGTTCACATGCTTCCAAGACTGCTGCTGCTTCTGGTTTCTGATCCTGGCCTCGTCTGACTACCCCGTTGGTTCCTGATTCCGGCTTCGTCTGACTACCCCGTTGGTTCCTGATTCCGGCTTCGTCTGACTACCCCGTTGGTTCCTGTTCCTGGCTTCGTCTGACTACCCTTCTGGTTCCTGACCTCTGTCTCCGCAAGACCCTGCTTCGGTTTAGCCATCCGTTCGGACTTTGCTTACGGCTTGCTCTTCAATAAAACCTTCTTATTTTCCACTTATCTCTTGTTGTACGTCTGGTTCATGGTTCCATGACATTTCTACTGTTAGAAGCTGTGAAAGTTAAAGAGAGAGAGAGCTGCGGCAGAAAGGACATGCCCCCTAAGAAAGAAAACTTACTTGTAAGCTGTGATAGGGAGAAACGCAGCAGAAAATATGTGCCACTTAGAAAGAATATGCCCATATAGCTGCCGGCCTCAAATAAATCTAGCAGAGCAACTGGAGCAATGAAATAGTAGGGGGGAGGGGGGTGCTCGTGATCCATGTCAGGTACAGAGCTGGTTCTAGCTTTGTTAGAAAAAGAGATTATCATGTTCTATATGATTTCATTTTTTCCATTAAACAATAGCTTTAATATTTTGCATGTACACATTGCGCATCATTTAACAATACATTTATAGCAATACCAAAAGAAATCAATAAACATTAATATAGATACATAGATTTTCTAAACTTTTTTCCAAGGTTGGTTCCAGATCTGAAAGGAGACGTGTTTTATCCTCTGCTTTTTCCTGTGCTGTGCTCTGGTCCTCACTGCTGCTACTTGTTTTCCTGGCTACAGCGTTGAAATTCTGTGCACAAATTTCACAGCTGCAGCCAATCACTGGTCTCAGCAGAGACGTCCTATGCACAGCTGAAGCCAATGATTGGCTGCAGTGGTGAGTTGTCAGCCAAGATGACATTAGCAGTGGGAGCACTGCAGCACTCAAAGAAGCAGCAGAGAAAACAGGTGAGTAGCCATTCATTTCTTATTTTAGGCCATTTATGGGGGTTGATTAAGTTTTTATATAACTCGGAGAACTCCTTTAAAGTTAATTTCAGATAATTAACACCACTCACAATCTCAAAAGGTACTAGGCAGGGGTGTTCTATATCACCCCGCTTTTTGTTTTCTTAACCCTTTGGTTACCAGCGCCGCACATGTACGGTGCTGGAGCGATGGGTAAACACGGTGCCCAGAGACCCGGCAATAAAGTCTTTAGATGCCATGAACATGTGTGATCACAGCATCTAAAAGCTCAAAAACTTGGTAGCACATGCAAAGATAAGTGTGTTTGCACTTAGAGAATCTCTGTTAAGCTTGAAAGTACCACACACGGGGATGCCAAGAGCATAGCACAATTCAGCGTTTCTTTCCCAGCAGAGAGAGATGGAGCAGCACAACTCTAGGAGCAGTAATTTTGGGCTCAGTAACATTGTATATACTTATGCATTGTTTCCACTAACAGTACCCCACTACTATTACTAAGACCTGGGCAACTAACTAATAACAACTGATAATTTATATACCAATTCATGCATGGACTAGGACTATTATCAAGGAGGATCTGCAGATATCAGCTAATTATTCATCTCAATTATTTTAACTTTTCTATATATTATTAGTGATGAGCGGCAGGTGCCATATTCGATTTCGACGAAATTCGATAGAATATTCGTTTTATATTCGTCGAAATCGAATATTCGTCATTATTCTTGTTATCGCGATTAATATGCGATTTAAATAATCGAATTTCGATTTTAACTTAAAGGCTACTCTCCTATTGAAATCGCAATTCGATTTTTTCAAGTTATAATAATCGAATTTCGATTTTAACTTAGCACTGCTATATGCCATATTAGGCTAACTAATATGGCATATAGCAATGCTAAGTTAAAATCGAAATTCGATTATTATAACTTGAAAAAATCGAATTGCGATTTCAACGTAATTCTCAAATCCGACAGTACATTCTAGTATATGGAGTCGTTCCCATGGTGATGGGGACGCTCCATAAGCATGGAATATGGCTTCAATGGCTTGGTAGAATTAGCGAATTGACGAATATATTCGTTATATTCCACAAAACGAATATAACGAATGTATTCGTCATATTCCACAAAACGAATATAACGAATGTATTCGTCATATATCACAAAACGAAGATAACGAAGTATTCTGCATCTCAGTAATATCTACCTATTCATCAATTTCGCTAATTCTAGCAATGATATAGGAAAGTTGACTATAGAGACAGCTAAGTATAATTCACTATGCGATTATATGACTGCTTTTTTTTATAAATAGTATAATTATAATAATTATCAGGTATTATAATTATTCTATTTATTTAGAAAAAGGCAGTAATATAATCGCATAGCGAATTAAACTTAGCTGTCCAGTCAGTGCCCGTTGCCGCTTCTGCCGACTTCCATGCTCATGGAGCGTCCCCATCACCATGGGAACATCTCCATATACTAGAATGTACTGTCGGATTTGAGAATTACGTTGAAATCGCAATTCGATTTTTTCAAGTTATAATAATCGAATTTCGATTTTAACTTAGCACTGCTATATGCCATATTAGTTAGCCTAATATGGCATATAGCAGTGCTAAGTTAAAATCGAAATTCGATTATTATAACTTGACATAATCGAATTGCGATTCCAACTTGGACCTGGTTTACTATATGGTTGGCTTCAATGGCTTGGTAGAATTAGCGAATTGACGAATATATTCGTTATATTCCACAAAACGAATATAACGAATGTATTCGTCATATTCCACAAAACGAAGATAACGAAGTATTCGTCTTATTCCACAAAATGAAGATAACGAAGTATTCTGCATCTTCGTTTTAGCTACCTATTCATCAATTTCGCTAATTCTAGCAATGATATAGGAAAGTTGACTATAGAGACAGCTAAGTTTAATTCGCTATGCGATTATATTACTGCTTTTTTTTTAAATAAATAGAATAATTATAATACCTGATAATTATTATAATTATACTATTTATAAAAAAAAGCAGTCATATAATCGCATAGCGAATTAAACTTAGCTGTCTCTATAGTCAACTTTCCTATATCATTGCTAGAATTAGCGAAATTGATGAATAGGTAGATATTACTGAGATGCAGAATACTTCGTTATCTTCGTTTTGTGATATATGACGAATACATTCGTTATATTCGTTTTGTGGAATATGACGAATACATTCGTTATATTCGTTTTGTGGAATATAACGAATATATTCGTCAATTCGCTAATTCTACCAAGCCATTGAAGCCATATTCCATGCTTATGGAGCGTCCCCATCACCATGGGAACGACTCCATATACTAGAATGTACTGTCGGATTTGAGAATTACGTTGAAATCGCAATTCGATTTTTTCAAGTTATAATAATCGAATTTCGATTTTAACTTAGCATTGCTATATGCCATATTAGGCTAACTAATATGGCATATAGCAGTGCTAAGTTAAAATCGAAATTCGATTATTATAACTTGAAAAAATCGAATTGCGATTTCAACGTAATTCTCAAATCCGACAGTACATTCTAGTATATGGAGATGTTCCCATGGTGATGGGGACGCTCCATGAGCATGGAAGTCGGCAGAAGCGGCGACGGGCACTGACTGGAGCAGCCAGGAAGCCAGGAATCCAAAGGACAGGTAAGAACAACTTTAGGGAAGTGGGAAAGAAAAAAATATAACAATAAAAAAAAAAAAAAAAAAAAATATTCGAAATATCGAATTTATATCACTATATTCGAAATATTCGCGAATTAGCGAAGTGCCGATATTCGCGAAAAAAATTCGATATTCGAATATTCGCGCTCAACACTATATATTATAGGTCATTATTTTTGGGTGGGGGTTTATGTTTGTTTGTTCGTTATTTTTTTTAATTGATTCACTATATAATATTATGCATTGCAATTAAAGGATTGATTTATATAAATCAGCAAGTCTCTTCATATATTTCCAGATGGTAGCGTGCCTGTCATTTTGTTTCTTTATTTTTTGAAAACCAAAAAGTTTTTATTTATTTATTTTTTATTAAAAAATATATAAAAATTAAAAAACATAAAAATCGCCTCCTTTCCATAGAATAAGAAGTAAATACATAAGAGACAAAAAAATAAAAAATAATCATGGGCATCACCGCAGCCAGAAATGCCTGTAATATTAAAATATAAAAATATCTTTCCAATGTGTCAAATGGCGTAATGGAAAAAAGGGTCAAAATGGCTTATTCGCCATTTTTTCATTGCATCTCTTACCGAAAAAAAGTAATAAAATGTGATTAGTCACACATATGCCAAATTGGTATTAATAAAAACTACAGATACATTTTTTTTTCAAAGTTTTAATCTATTTTTACACTATTTAGACATAAAAAAAACATAGGGAATGCCATAGGAACAACTCCTGTAAAACAGTAGAGAAATTGCATTTTTTTCCAATTCCACCCCATTTGGAAGATTTTCTTGCTTCCCGCTACATTGTATGCCATATTAAATGGTGGCATTAGAAAGTACAACTTGTCCTCCAAAAAATAAGCCCTCATATTGTTATGTGAATGCAAAAATAAGAAAAGTTATAGCTCAAGGAAGATGGGGAAGAAAAATAAAAACGCAAACACAAAAAAACTCTGGTATCCTAAGGGTTAATGGATATTCATTGTAACAGATCTCCCGGCACCCCGACTAGGTACCTCCTTTGATAGATGCTCCTAGTGCTTCCCGAGGACTCCAAGCACTCCACTTGACACTGTAAGTAGGGATGAGCGAACTCGAACTGTATAGTTCGGGTTCGTACCGAATTTTGGGGTGTCCGTGACACGGACCCGAACCCGGACATTTTCGTAAAAGTCCGGGTTCGGGTTCGGTGTTCGTCGCTTTCTTGGCGCTTTTGTGACGCTTTCTTGGCGCTTTTTGAAAGGCTGCAAAGCAGCCAATCAACAAGCGTCATACTACTTGCCCCAAGAGGCCATCACAGCCATGCCTACTATTGGCATGGCTGTGATTGGCCAGAGCACCATGTGACCCAGCCTCTATTTAAGCTGGAGTCACATAGCGCCGCCCGTCACTCTGCTCTGATTAGCGTAGGGAGAGGTTGCGGCTGCGACAGTAGGGCGAGATTAGGCAGATTAACTCCTCCAAAGGACTTGATTAACTGATCGATCTGCAGCTGTGGATCATTGAGCTGCTGATCCTCAATTGCTCACTGTTTTTAGGCTGCCCAGACCGTTTGTCAGTCACATTTTTCTGGGGTGATCGGCGGCCATTTTGTGTCTTGTGGTGCGCCAGCACAAGCTGCGACCAAGTGCATTTAACCCTCAATGGTGTGGTTGTTTTTTGGCTAAAGCCTACATCAGGGTGAAGCTGTCACACCAAGTGCATTTAACCAGCAATAGTCTGTTCATTTTTTGGCCATATACAAAATCAGGGGCAAGCTGCGCCTGTCACCAAGTGCATTTAACCCTCAATGGTGTGGTTGTTTTTTGGCTAAAGCCTACATCAGGGTGAAGCTGTCACACCAAGTGCATTTAACCAGCAATAGTCTGTTCATTTTTTGGCCATATACAAAATCAGGGGCAAGCTGCGCCTGTCACCAAGTGCATTTAACCCTCAATGGTGTGGTTGTTTTTTGGCTAAAGCCTACATCAGGGTGAAGCTGTCACACCAAGTGCATTTAACCAGCAATAGTCTGTTCATTTTTTGGCCATATACAAAATCAGGGGCAAGCTGCGCCTGTCACCAAGTGCATTTAACCCTCAATGGTGTGGTTGTTTTTTGGCTAAAGCCTACATCAGGGTGAAGCTGTCACACCAAGTGCATTTAACCAGCAATAGTCTGTTCATTTTTTGGCCATATACAAAATCAGGGGCAAGCTGCGCCTGTCACCAAGTGCATTTAACCCTCAATGGTGTGGTTGTTTTCTGGCTAAAGCCTACATCAGGGTGAAGCTGTCACACCAAGTGCATTTAACCAGCAATAGTCTGTTTATTTTTTGGCCATATACTACATCAGGGGCAAGCTGCGCCCGTCACCAAGTGCATTTAACCCTCAGTAGTGTGGTTGGTCAAGCTGTGACACCAAGTGCATTTAACCAGCAATAGTCTGTTCATTTTTTGGCCATATACTACATCAGGGGCAAGCTGCGCCCATCACCAAGTGCATTTAACCAGCAATAGTGTGGTTATTTTTTGGCCATATCCCAGTCTAATTCTGTCACTAAATCCATACCGGTCACCCAGCGCCTAAATACTAGGCCTCAAATTTATATCCCGCTAAATCTCTCGTTACCGCTGTCCTGTTGTAGCTGGGAAAGTTATTTAGTGTCCGTCAAAGCACATTTTTTGTTCTGGGTTGAAGTACAATTCCCAATTTAGCAATTTCATAATTTAGTGGTTTCTGCTATATCAGAGCTATTTGAAATCTATCCCTAAAAGGGTATATAATATTCAAGGTGCACATTGGGTCATTCAGAATAACTTCACACACACCCGCTACTGTGTATTTTCAAGTCTAATTCTGTCACTAAACCCATACCTGTCACCCAGCGCCTAAATACTAGGCCTCAAATTTATATCCTGCTAAATCTCTCGTTACCGCTGTCCTGTTGTAGCTGGGAAAGTTATTTAGTGTCCGTCAAAGCACATTTTTTGTTCTGGGTTGAAGTACAATTCCCAATTTAGCAATTTCATAATTTAGTGGTTTCTGCTATATCAGAGCTATTTGAAATCTATCCCTAAAAGGGTATATAATATTCAAGGTGCACATTGGGTCATTCAGAATAACTTCACACACACCCGCTACTGTGTATTTCCAAGTCTAATTCTGTCACTAAACCCATACCTGTCACCCAGCGCCTAAATACTAGGCCTCAAATTTATATCCTGCTAAATCTCTCGTTACCGCTGTCCTGTTGTAGCTGGGAAAGTTATTTAGTGTCCGTCAAAGCACATTTTTTGTTCTGGGTTGAAGTACAATTCCCAATTTAGCAATTTCATAATTTAGTGGTTTCTGCTATATCAGAGCTATTTGAAATCTATCCCTAAAAGGGTAGATAATATTGAAGGTGCACATTGGGTCATTCAGAATAACTTCACACACACCCGCTACTGTGTATTTCCAAGTCTAATTCTGTCACTAAACCCATACCTGTCACCCAGCGCCTAAATACTAGGCCTCAAATTTATATCCTGCTAAATCTCTCGTTACCGCTGTCCTGTTGTAGCTGGGAAAGTTATTTAGTGTCCGTCAAAGCACATTTTTTGTTCTGGGTTGAAGTACAATTCCCAATTTAGCAATTTCATAATTTAGTGGTTTCTGCTATATCAGAGCTATTTGAAATCTATCCCTAAAAGGGTATATAATATTCAAGGTGCACATTGGGTCATTCAGAATAACTTCACACACACCCGCTACTGTGTATTTCCAAGTCTAATTCTGTCACTAAACCCATACCTGTCACCCAGCGCCTAAATACTAGGCCTCAAATTTATATCCTGCTAAATCTCTCGTTACCGCTGTCCTGTTGTAGCTGGGAAAGTTATTTAGTGTCCGTCAAAGCACATTTTTTGTTCTGGGTTGAAGTACAATTCCCAATTTAGCAATTTCATAATTTAGTGGTTTCTGCTATATCAGAGCTATTTGAAATCTATCCCTAAAAGGGTATATAATATTCAAGGTGCACATTGGGTCATTCAGAATAACTTCACACACACCCGCTACTGTGTATTTCCAAGTCTAATTCTGTCACTAAACCCATACCTGTCACCCAGCGCCTAAATACTAGGCCTCAAATTTATATCCTGCTAAATCTCTCGTTACCGCTGTCCTGTTGTAGCTGGGAAAGTTATTTAGTGTCCGTCAAAGCACATTTTTTGTTCTGGGTTGAAGTACAATTCCCAATTTAGCAATTTCATAATTTAGTGGTTTCTGCTATATCAGAGCTATTTGAAATCTATCCCTAAAAGGGTATATAATATTCAAGGTGCACATTGGGTCATTCAGAATAACTTCACACACACCCGCTACTGTGTATTTCCAAGTCTAATTCTGTCACTAAACCCATACCTGTCACCCAGCGCCTAAATACTAGGCCTCAAATTTATATCCTGCTAAATCTCTCGTTACCGCTGTCCTGTTGTAGCTGGGAAAGTTATTTAGTGTCCGTCAAAGCACATTTTTTGTTCTGGGTTGAAATACAATTCCCAATTTAGCAATTTCATAATTTAGTGGTTTCTGCTATATCAGAGCTATTTGAAATCTATCCCTAAAAGGGTATATAATATTCAAGGTGCACATTGGGTCATTCAGAATAACTTCACACACACCCGCTACTGTGTATTTCCAAGTCTAATTCTGTCACTAAACCCATACCTGTCACCCAGCGCCTAAATACTAGGCCTCAAATTTATATCCTGCTAAATCTCTCGTTACCGCTGTACTGTTGTTGCTGGGAAAGATATTTAGTGTCCGTCAAAGCACATTTTTTGTTCTGGGTTGAAATACAATTCCCAATTTAGCAATTTCATAATTTAGTGGTTTCCTGCTATATCAGAGCTATTTGAAATCTATCCCTAAAAGGGTATATAATATTCAAGGTGCACATAGGGTCATTCAGAATAACTTCACACACACCCGCTACTGTGTATTTCCAAGTCTAATTCTGTCACTAAACCCATACCTGTCACCCAGCGCCTAAATACTAGGCCTCAAATTTATATCCTGCTAAATCTCTCGTTACCGCTGTACTGTTGTTGCTGGGCAAGATATTTAGTGTCCGTCAAAGCACATTTTTTGTTCTGGGTTGAAATACAATTCCCAATTTAGCAATTTCATAATTTAGTGGTTCCTGCTATATCAGAGCTATTTGAAATCTATCCCAAAAAGGGTATATAATATTCAAGGTGCACATAGGGTCATTCAGAATAACTTCACACACACGCTTCTGTGCATTTCCAAGTCTAATTCTGTCACTAAATCCATACCGGTCACCCAGCGCCTAAATACTAGGCCTCAAATTTATATCCCGCTGAATTTGAATACAATACATTGGGCCAAATAATATATTTGTTGTTGTGGTGAACCATAACAATGAGAAAAACATCTAGTAAGGGACGCGGACGTGGACATGGTCGTGGTGGTGTTAGTGGACCCTCTGGTGCTGGGAGAGGACGTGGCCGTTCTGCCACATCCACACGTCCTAGTGTACCAACTACCTCAGGTCCCAGTAGCCGCCAGAATTTACAGCGATATATGGTGGGGCCCAATGCCGTTCTAAGGATGGTAAGGCCTGAGCAGGTACAGGCATTAGTCAATTGGGTGGCCGACAGTGGATCCAGCACGTTCACATTATCTCCCACCCAGTCTTCTGCAGAAAGCGCACAGATGGCGCCTGAAAACCAACCCCATCAGTCTGTCACATCACCCCCATGCATACCAGGGAAACTGTCTCAGCCTCAAGTTATGCAGCAGTCTCTTATGCTGTTTGAAGACTCCGCTGGCAGGGTTTCCCAAGGGCATCCACCTAGCCCTTCCCCAGCGGTGAAAGACATAGAATGCACTGACGCACAACCACTTATGTTTCCTGATGATGAGGACATGGGAATACCACCTCAGCATGTCTCTGATGATGACGAAACACAGGTGCCAACTGCTGCGTCTTTCTGCAGTGTGCAGACTGAACAGGAGGTCAGGGATCAAGACTGGGTGGAAGACGATGCAGGGGACGATGAGGTCCTAGACCCCACATGGAATGAAGGTCGTGCCACTGACTTTCACAGTTCGGAGGAAGAGGCAGTGGTGAGACCGAGCCAACAGCGTAGCAAAAGAGGGAGCAGTGGGCAAAAGCAGAACACCCGCCGCCAAGAGACTCCGCCTGCTACTGACCGCCGCCATCTGGGACCGAGCACCCCAAAGGCAGCTTCAAGGAGTTCCCTGGCATGGCACTTCTTCAAACAATGTGCTGACGACAAGACCCGAGTGGTTTGCACGCTGTGCCATCAGAGCCTGAAGCGAGGCATTAACGTTCTGAACCTGAGCACAACCTGCATGACCAGGCACCTGCATGCAAAGCATGAACTGCAGTGGAGTAAACACCTTAAAACCAAGGAAGTCACTCAGGCTCCCCCTGCTACCTCTTCTGCTGCTGCCGCCTCGGCCTATTCTGCTGCTGCCGCCTCGGCCTCTTCCTCCGCCTCTGGAGGAACGTTGGCACCTGCCGCCCAGCAAACAGGGGATGTACCACCAACACCACCACCACCACCTCCGTCACCAAGCGTCTCAACCATGTCACACGCCAGCGTTCAGCTCTCCATCTCACAAACATTTGATAGAAAGCGTAAATTCCCACCTAGCCACCCTCGATCCCTGGCCCTGAATGCCAGCATTTCTAAACTACTGGCCTATGAAATGCTGTCATTTAGGCTGGTGGACACAGACAGCTTCAAACAGCTCATGTCGCTTGCTGTCCCACAGTATGTTGTTCCCAGCCGGCACTACTTCTCCAAGAGAGCCGTGCCTTCCCTGCACAACCAAGTATCCGATAAAATCAAGTGTGCACTGCGCAACGCCATCTGTAGCAAGGTCCACCTAACCACAGATACGTGGACCAGTAAGCACGGCCAGGGACGCTATATCTCCCTAACTGCACACTGGGTAAATGTAGTGGCAGCTGGGCCCCAGGCGGAGAGCTGTTTGGCGCACGTCCTTCCGCCGCCAAGGATCGCAGGGCAACATTCTTTGCCTCCTGTTGCCACCTCCTCCTTCTCGGCTTCCTCCTCCTCTTCTTCCACCTGCTCATCCAGTCAGCCACACACCTTCACCACCAACTTCAGCACAGCCCGGGGTAAACGTCAGCAGGCCATTCTGAAACTCATATGTTTGGGGGACAGGCCCCACACCGCACAGGAGTTGTGGCGGGGTATTGAACAACAGACCGACGAGTGGTTGCTGCCGGTGAGCCTCAAGCCCGGCCTGGTGGTGTGTGATAATGGGCGAAATCTCGTTGCAGCTCTGGGACTAGCCAATTTGACGCACATCCCTTGCTTGGCGCATGTGCTGAATTTGGTGGTGCAGAAGTTCATTCACAACTACCCCGACATGTCAGAGCTGCTGCATAAAGTGCGGGCCGTCTGTTCGCGCTTCCGGCGTTCACATCCTGCCGCTGCTCGCCTGTCTGCGCTACAGCGTAACTTCGGCCTTCCCGCTCACCGCCTCATATGCGACGTGCCCACCAGGTGGAACTCCACCTTGCACATGCTGGACAGACTGTGCGAGCAGCAGCAGGCCATAGTGGAGTTTCAGCTGCAGCACGCACGGGTCAGTCGCACTACAGAACAGCACCACTTCACCACCAATGACTGGGCCTCCATGCGAGACCTGTGTGCCCTGTTGCGCTGTTTCGAGTACTCCACCAACATGGCCAGTGGCGATGACACCGTTATCAGCGTTACAATACCACTTCTATGTCTCCTTGAGAAAACACTTAGGGCGATGATGGAAGAGGAGGTGGCCCAGGAGGAGGAGGAGGAGGAGGAAGAGGGGTCATTTTTAGCACTTTCAGGCCAGTCTCTTCGAAGTGACTCAGAGGGAGGTTTTTGGCAACAGCAGAGGCCAGGTACAAATGTGGCCAGCCAGGGCCCACTACTGGAGGACGAGGAGGACGAGGATGAGGAGGAGGTGGAGGAGGATGAGGATGAAGCATGGTCACAGCGGGGTGGCACCCAACGCAGCTCGGGTCCATCACTGGTGCGTGGCTGGGGGGAAAGGCAGGACGATGACGATACGCCTCCCACAGAGGACAGCTTGTCCTTACCCCTGGGCAGCCTGGCACACATGAGCGACTACATGCTGCAGTGCCTGCGCAACGACAGCAGAGTTGCCCACATTTTAACCTGTGCGGACTACTGGGTTGCCACCCTGCTGGATCCACGCTACAAAGACAATGTGCCCACCTTACTTCCTGCACTGGAGCGTGATAGGAAGATGCGCGAGTACAAGCGCACGTTGGTAGACGCGCTACTGAGAGCATTCCCAAATGTCACAGGGGAACAAGTGGAAGCCCAAGGCCAAGGCAGAGGAGGAGCAAGAGGTCGCCAAGGCAGCTGTGTCACGGCCAGCTCCTCTGAGGGCAGGGTTAGCATGGCAGAGATGTGGAAAACTTTTGTCAACACGCCACAGCTAACTGCACCACCACCTGATACGCAACGTGTTAGCAGGAGGCAACATTTCACTAACATGGTGGAACAGTACGTGTGCACACCCCTCCACGTACTGACTGATGGTTCGGCCCCATTCAACTTCTGGGTCTCTAAATTGTCCACGTGGCCAGAGCTAGCCTTTTATGCCTTGGAGGTGCTGGCCTGCCCGGCAGCCAGCGTTTTGTCTGAACGTGTATTCAGCACGGCAGGGGGCGTCATTACAGACAAACGCAGCCGCCTGTCTACAGCCAATGTGGACAAGCTGACGTTCATAAAAATGAACCAGGCATGGATCCCACAGGACCTGTCCGTCCCTTGTCCAGATTAGACATTAACTACCTCCCCATAACCATATATTATTGGACTCCAGGGCACTTCCTCATTCAATCCTATTTTTATTTTCATTTTACCATTATATTGCAAGGCTACCCAAAGTTGAATGAACCTCTCCTCTGCCTGTGTGCTAGGCCTAAATATATGCCAATGGATTGTTGCAGTGGTGGCTGACGTGAAGCCTCATTCTCTGCTATGACATGCAGACTGATTCTCTGGTGACATGAAGCCAGATTGTCTGTTACGGGACCTCTCTCCTCTGCCTGGGTGCTGGGCCTGAATTTATGACAATGGACTGTTGCAGTGGTGGCTGACGTGAAGCCTGATTCTCTGCTATGACATGCAGACTGATTCTCTGCTGACATGAAGCCAGATCCTCTGTTACGGGACCTCTCTCCTCTGCCTGGGTGCTGGGCCTAAATTTATGAAAATGGACTGTTGCAGTGGTGGGTGACGTGAAGCCTCATTCTCTGCTATGACATGCAGACTGATTCTCTGCTGACATGAAGCCAGATTGTCTGTTACGGGACCTCTCTCCTCTGCCTGGGTGCTGGGCCTAAATATCTGACAATGGACTGTTGCATTGGTGGCTGACGTGAAGCCTGATTCTCTGCTATGATATGAAGACTGATTCTCTGCTGACATGAAGCCAGATTGTCTGTTACGGGACCTCTCTCCTCTGCCTGTGTGCTAGGCCTAAATATATGCCAATGGATTGTTGCAGTGGTGGCTGACGTGAAGCCTGATTCTCTGCTATGACATGCAGACTGATTCTCTGGTGACATGAAGCCAGATCCTCTGTTACGGGACCTCTCTCCTCTGCCTGGGTGCTGGGCCTAAATTTATGAAAATGGACTGTTGCAGTGGTGGGTGACGTGAAGCCTGATTCTCTGCTATGACATGCAGACTGATTCTCTGGTGACATGAAGCCAGATCCTCTGTTACGGGACCTCTCTCCTCTGCCTGGGTGCTGGGCCTAAATTTATGAAAATGGACTGTTGCAGTGGTGGGTGACGTGAAGCCTCATTCTCTGCTATGACATGCAGACTGATTCTCTGCTGACATGAAGCCAGATTGTCTGTTACGGGACCTCTCTCCTCTGCCTGGGTGCTGGGCCTGAATTTATGACAATGGACTGTTGCAGTGGTGGCTGACGTGAAGCCTGATTCTCTGCTATGATATGAAGACTGATTCTCTGCTGACATGAAGCCAGATTGTCTGTTACGGGACCTCTCTCCTCTGCCTGGGTGCCGGGGCCTAAATATCTGAGAATGGACTGTTCCAGTGGTGGGTAACGGGAAGCCAGATTCTCTGCTATGATATGAAGACTGATTCTCTGCTGACATGAAGCCAGATTGTCTGTTACGGGACCTCTCTCCTCTGCCTGGGTGCTGGGCCTAAATTTATGAAAATGGACTCTTACAGTGGTGGGTGACGTGAAGCCTGATTCTCTGCTATGACATGAAGACTGATTCTCTGCTGACATGAAGCCAGATTGTCTGTTACGGGACCTCTCTCCTCTGCCTGGGTGCCGGGGCCTAAATATCTGAGAATGGACTGTTCCAGTGGTGGGTGACGGGAAGCCAGATTCTCTGCTATGGAACCTCTCTCCAATTGATTTTGGTTAATTTTTATTTATTTAATTTTTATTTTAATTAATTTCCCTATCCACATTTGTTTGCAGGGGATTTACCTACATGTTGCTGCCTTTTGCAGCCCTCTAGCCCTTTCCTGGGCTGTTTTACAGCCGTTTTAGTGCCGAAAAGTTCGGGTCCCCATTGACTTCAATGGGGTTCGGGTTCGGGACGAAGTTCGGATCGGGTTCGGATCCCGAACCCGAACATTTCCGGGATGTTCGGCCGAACTTCTCGAACCCGAACATCCAGGTGTTCGCTCAACTCTAACTGTAAGCACTGCCGACCCCACGAACTGCCGCAGCTTGGTTGGGATCTCGCTGTCTTCTACCCACCCTGGACCTACGACAAGGCTTTCAGGTTCCAGTTGGTGAACCTCTCTTCCTTCAGAGAGCGATGCAGAAACAAGCTCCTAAAAGAGCTCAGGGATTATAGCCAGGGGAGTATACAGCTTATAGCATTCCCCAGAGTAAATGCAGCCTTTTCCTCACACACATGAGATGAGGCTCTATGTTGATGGTAAAACAGGAACTCTTACATGGGGCTACATGTCAACCTTTTATGAAGGTCTTTCAGCAAAGGACACTCCCCTGGGGACTCTGTGGGAGAATGAGACCGTTTTTACATTAGCCAATCACATGCATTTACAGTTTGGAAACACTCCCAGCAATTGTACACAATTGTGATTTATATTCTTTTCATAATAACTAAATCCAGCAGATCAATACCTGCACTCAGTTGAACTAAATATTTTTGGTAATATATGAAACGGCAAAAGTTATTCAAATTATAAATGCTTAATGTAAATGCACCACACAATGCCTGGAACAGAATGACCCAAAATATTTCTCATATTTGGGAATCAATATATGCACAGACAGCAAAAAATATCAACCTAAAAAAAACTACCTACCTCTGCTGCCAAGAAAAGAACTAAAAGAATGGAAGATTTTACAGCCAGCATATGACATATTTTCAGTTGTTTCACACTTTTATGTTATGTATATGATTCCACATGTGTTATTTATAGTTTTGATGCCTTCAGTGTGAATCTACAATTTTCATAGTCATGAAAATAAAGAAAACTCTTTGAATGAGAAGGTGTGTCCAAACTTTTGGTCTGTACTGTACGTCACTAAAGGTTTTGCCACATATAACTGCAACAGTGAACACTGAATATATTTTGTTTTTCTACGGAAATACGTCACTAAAGGTTTTACCACATGTAACTACAAAAGGAAACGTTGAATATATTTTGTTTTTGTACTGAAATAGGACGCTTTCACCACATATAACTGCAGAAGTGAAATGCGTATATATTTCCTTTTTGTAGTGAAATAGTCCACTAAACACTTTCAACACTCGTACATGCCCTCATTATCTCCCGCCTAGACTACTGCAACATTCTCCTCTGTGGCCTTCCATCTAGCACCCTCGCACCCCTCCAATCTATCCTCAACTCCGCTGCCCGACTAATCCACCTCTCACCTTATTACTCCTTTGCCTCTCCCCTCTGCCAATCCCTTCACTGGCTCCCCATTGCCCAACGAATCCACTTCAAAGTACTGACAAACACATACAAGGCCGTCCATAACCTGTCCCCTCCCTACATCTCTGAGCTACTTTCCCGATACATCCCCACACGCACTCTCCGATCCTCACAAGACCTCGCTACCCCAACATATCAGACTCTCACCTACAGTGGAATTCTTCAAAAGAAACCTGAAAACCCACCTCTTCAGACAAGCCTACAACCAATGACCCTGCTGCCTCTATACCGCCATGACCAACTCAACCCGCACCTACTGTGTCCTTCTCCCATACCATGTAGATTGTAAGCCCTCACGGGCAGGGCCCTCTCTCCTTCTGTACCAGTTTGTAACTCATCTTGTTTATGATTAGTACAATTGTCTGTGTTATGTATGTGCACCGCTTATCATATGTACAGCGCTATGGAATGAATGGCGCTTAAATAATAAATAATAATAATAATAAAAAACACAAATAACTGCGGCGAAAATCTAGAATATAATACTATATATTTGTAATCACGAATAATCAAGTTTTTTTTTTTCATCACTGCTTCTTGCTTGTGGGCCAATGAGAAGTCTGAAAAATCTTTGTCAGAGCTTAGCAACATCCCTAGCAACCAATAGGAAAGTTGCCTACCCCTTACTATATAAGAACCTCCCCAGCAGCCATTTTCTGCTGTTTTTTGCAGTTCTGAGTGAGAGAGCAGTGTCATTGCTATGCTCTGTGCTTTGCTTAGTCATCTGGATCCTTATTTAATTTCATTGGATAGCATATATATATAATATATATATATATACACAAAGTGCTGCCCATAATTATTCATACCCCCGGCAAATTCTGACTTAAAGTTACTTTTATTCAACCAGCAAGTGATTTTTTGACAGGAAATGACATAGGTGTCTCCAAAAAGATAATAAGACGATGTACAAGAGACATTATTGTGGGAAAAAAAATTCTCAGCTTTTATTTACATTTGAGCAAAAAATACAAGATCTTCCGTACTGTGGAAAATGTCAGAGGATGTGGTCAGAAGCCAAAAGTGACACCTGTGCTGGCCAGGAGGATAGTTAGAGAGGTGAAAAAGAATCCAAGGATCACCACCAAGGCCATCCTGGTGAATCTGGGCTCTGCTGGTGGCATTGTCTCAAGGCAGACAATCCAACGGACACTGCACAATGCAGACCAAGGAGGACACCACTTCTCCAGATAAGGCACAAAAGCGCCCTTGTCCTTTGCAAAAACTCATCTGGACAAAGAAGAAGTCTTCTGGTCTTCTGTGTTATGGTCAGATGAAGCAAAAATGTAATTGTTTGGTCACAATGATGTTTCCTTCATTTGGCATAAAAAAGGAGAAGTCTTCAACCCAAAGAACACCATCCCCACTGTCAAACATGATGGTGGGAACCTAATGCTTTGGTGGTGTTTTTCAGCCAATGGACCAGGGAACCTAATCACAGTAAACGGCACCATGAAAAAAAGAGCAATACAGGAGGATTCTCAATGACAACATCAGGCAGTCTGCAGTGGTGAAGAAATGGCTAGCAGACATCATTAACATCAAAGTCCAGACTTGAATCCAATTGAGAATCTGTGGAGGGTGGTAAAGATCAGGGTGATGGCAAGAAGACCCTCCAACCTGAAAGATTTGGAGCTTATTGCTAAAGATGAATGGGCAAAAATACCTGTGGAGACATTCAAAAAGCTGGTCCGCAATTATAGGAAGCATTTGATTGCTATTGATTATTGAGAAGGGTATGAATAATTTTGGACTGGACATTTTTTGCTTAAATGTAAATAAAATTGGAGATTTTTTTTTTTCTACAATAATGCCTCTTGTACATCGTCTTATTATCTTTTGGGAGACACCTATGTCCTTTCCCATCAAAAAATTACTTGCTGGTTGAATAAAAGTAACTTTAAGTCAAAATTTGTCAGGGGTATGAATAATTATGGGCAGTGTAGGTTAGATAGTGATATAAATAGACAATTTACAGAAGCTCACCAGCAACCTACTGGAGCCCAGTCCTTCAGGTACCAACTGAAAACCAAGTAAATTTGAAAAACAATCAGACTGGTTCACAGTATTTTTGCATTTATAACAATTAATAAAATTACAATTAAAAAGTTAAAATATATTACTTACTAAATATTATTATACATATCCTGATTGCATGTCAACATATTAGCATAATTATATAGGTACTTTAAATGAGGAGCTCACGCATATACCTAAATGACAGGAGTACTCCAAAATGTGACCACTTGATTTTACTACGTGGTGTCTGTCTGCAGCGTGTTATACTTGAACCTTTCAAATGCTCAGATACTTGTGTATTAACTTGGCGATAATCTACATACAAGTCATTCAAAGAATATTCAATTTGCGGTCACCGGTACATGGTCTTGACATCCAAAAATTACTTCATGCTTTTTAAATCGGCGTTTATTTCCTACCTCCTGCCACGAGGTAGTCGCTCGGCTTATCCTTCTCGGCGTATCACGTGACCTGACCTGGAGATGGTTTCCTGGTCAGTGATGTCATCCACCTGTGCCGGTCTAAGTAGCGGAGATCGATATAGCAGATCCGCGCCGGTGCAAGATTCAATTCTCCTTCAGTAGAGATGCTGAACAGTAGTGCACCAATTGATATGAGTCAGTCCACTATAATAATATTAGACCACTGCCGGTACCGTGCTCACTCTTTTAGAGTGGTTCCAGATGAAATGAGCAAAAGTCTTTTTGAGCAGAGACAGAGATAACGCACCACTAGCTGGGTCCAATTCACACTAGTTTGCACTAGACGCGTTTCAGAACAGTAGTTCCTTCCTCAGTAGGCAAATGTGAAATGCTAAATGGAGACAGGCTGGACATGTCTTTATATCCCCTTATTGGGCTTAATAGAATATCTGGTCTGGATTCCGGATTTTGCAACTGCAAAAAGTTTGCAGAATGCACTCTCCCGATCCTTTCTATAAATCCAAAAAGGTACTTACATACATATACCATAGTTAATAGGTAATGAATATACAGTATACAATAGTATAAAATATAAAAATATATAAAATACAAATTACATAAAAATAATAATAAAAACAGAAATAAAAATAAAAATGATGTCCATATTGCAGACAGATCTCAGGTTCATGGGTCTATGCACATGTGCATAGACCCATGAACCTGAGATCTGTCTGCAATATAATAGACCAGATATTCTATTAAGCCCAATAAGGGGATATAAAGACATGTCCAGCCTGTCTCCATTTAGCATTTCACATTTGCCTACTGAGGAAGGAACTACGGTTCTGAAACGCATCTAGTGCGAACTAGTGTGAATTGGACCCAGCTAGTGGTGCGTTATCTCTGTCTCTGCTCAAAAAGACTTTTGTTCATTTCATCTGGAACCACTCTAAAAGTATCTGAGCATTTGAAAGGTTCAAGTATAACACGCAGCAGACAGACACCACGTAGTAAAATCAAGTGGTCACATTTTGGAGTACTCCTGTCATTTAGGTATATGCGTGAGCTCCGCATTTAAAGTACCTATATAATTATGCTAATATGTTGACATGCAATCAGGATATGTATAATAATATTTAGTAAGTAATATATTTTAACAATTGTAATTTTATTAATTGTAATAAATGCAAAAATACTGTGAGCCAGTCTGATTGTTTTTCATAGATAGTGATATAGTGTAGCTGATAGTTTCCATTGCAGGGTGTTAGGTAGTGTGATAGAAATGACTCTGCTGCGATAGAGATTAGTGTTTCTGTTAGACACAGTGCTGTGATGTCACAACAATACTTATGCACCAATCTGTAATAGACCTGATAAAATATGAAATTGCATGAATTGCGCAAAAAAAGTGCATCATTAGTGCCGATTTGCACAATCGCAAAAATAATGACTGGAGATCGCAAATTCTAGAATTCGCTAATTTATTACGAATATTATGCAGAAAATTAGCAAAATATTGCGAAACCGAATATTGCCTATGCCGCTCATCAATAGCTTTCACCACATATAACTGCAGAAGTAAAAGTGTATATATTTTTCATTTAGTACTGAAATTGGCCACTAAAGTCTTTCACCACAAATAAATGCAACAGAGAAGTGCGTATATTTTTTTTCTTTTTGTACTGAAATAGGACACTGAACTCTTCACCACATATAACTGCAGAAGTGAAATGCGTATATGTTTTTCCTTTTTGTGCTGAAATAGGCCACTAAACTCTTTCAACATAACTACAGAAGTGAAATGTGCATATATTTTTCTTTTCCCACAGATATAAGCCTCTAAAGGCTTTTCAACATAGCACTTGCAACCCAATAACAAGAACAAATTGCTGGAATGCCAGAGCTGTATAATGGCTATTTGGATCCCAAAATAATGTTTCCCTGCACTTGTAAATCGCGATAAGGTTTTTCTAGCACTGTCCCTAGCGACTTCAGATGTCTCTCCCTGCACTAAGATGCTGTGAAATGATTCCTCCCTATCCTTTCCCTGCACTTGTAAATCGCTTTTCTGGCACTGTCCCTAGCGCCTTCTGACTTCTCTCCCTGCACTAAGATGCTGTGAAATGATTCCTCCCTATCCTTTCCCTGCACTTGTAAATCACTTTTCTGGCACTGTCCCTTGCACCTTCTGATGTCTCTCCCTGCACTAAGATGCTGTAAAATAATTCCGCCCTATCCTTTCCCTGCACTTATAAATCGTTTTTTCAGGTTTTTTTTTACAATGAGGTTTTTCCTATTGCTGTCCCTAGCGCCTTCTCACGTCTGTCCCTGCAGTCAGAACGCTGGAAAATGTCTAACTCTAAGATGTCCGCTGTATTTATATGGCTGTAACATCACAGGGCTGGCTGGCTGCTGATTGCTAGAGATGTCGCGAACATAAAATTTTCCGTTCGCAAATGGCGAACGCGAATTTCTGCAAATGTTCGCGAACGGGCGAACTGGGCGAACCGGCATTGACTTCCATAGGCAGGCAAATTTTAAAACCCACAGGGACTCTTTCTGGCCACAATAGTGATGGAAAAGTTGTTTCGAGGGGACTAACACCTGGACTGTGGCATGCCGGAGGGGGATCCATGGCATAACTCCCATGGAAAATTGCATAGTTGACGCAGAGTTGGATTTTAATCCATAAAGGGCATAAATCACCTAACAATCCAATTTTTTTTTTTTAACAACGTGGTTTAAAACATCCAGTGTGTGTATACGATCAGGTATGATGTTGTATCGATCAGGTAGTGTAAGGGTTACCCCCTTTTCACAGACATTGACAGACCAAACTCCCCTTTTAATGCACCGCAAACAACTGCAAACAGTCCATTTGCCCAACCGCAAACTTCCCATTTGCACAAGGTTGGATATCAAGCTAGCCATGTCCCGTTGATGTCATGGAAGGTTTCTTCCTCCACCCAGCCACGTACAACACCAAGGGTCCCGGAAAGGTGAATTGAATGGATTTTTCGAATGGGAAGATGGTTAAAAAAACGCTGGTTTCCTCCCCTTTGTTTGAATCCACGGTCACTGCGTCTGTGCCGTGCAATTTACTGTCCCACCCGATATGAGTGCTATTTTCTATAGTTCTCTCTTCTCATGAGTTTAATCCCTGTTACGTCCCCTATCCGGGGACGTGTGTCGAATTGATTAACCATTGTCGAATTAACAAACCATTACGACATCCTGGAATAATTTAGTTCTGAGCTTTGTACTTGCTTTGTATTGGAATTGATGGGGATTTTTTAAATTGTCTGCATTATTTCTAATAAACTATTAAGAGACTTTATTATGATTTTTTTTATTTTATGTATTAAAAACCCACCCATACAACTTAAAAAAAATATACAATTTTTTTAGTTTTTTCTATGAAAAAACATCCAGCCGATCGCTTTTGGTCTGATCATAATGAAGCAACGGCCTTATCATCTGGGGTGTGGCAACATTGCCAACACACTCATAGAGGTCATGATCGCTTCATTGTGATACGCAAGCCCCTTCACCACAACAAGGTAACGATCACGAAAGGGGAATTGACAATTGTATGTGCCTTTTTGTTTTGTTTTGTTTTTGCAGTCACAGTGCAGCACCAGAGACCAGAAAAATTAGGCATGTACACATGCCTGAAAAACAATGTTATTGTTGTAGCAGCGGCCGGAAAAATAGATGTTTTCAAGGCAGAAAGGTGACTAAAACATTGCGGCTTGAACCCTAGTTGATGGCGGAGAATTCACAAAAGTCATCTGGTATGCAGACATTAAATACAGCAGCGTGGGGACCATTTTGAGGCCAAGGCATGTCATCAGGCCTTTTGTTAGTTAAACGTATCCTCTACTGTCAGTCCCTTCGGGATCCATGCCTCATTCATCTTAATGAAGGTGAGGTAATCAACACTTTTTTGACCGAGGCGACTTCTTTTGTCAGTGACAATGCCTCCTGCTGCACTGAAGGTCCTTTCTGACAGGACACTTGAAGCGGGGCAGGCCAGAAGTTCTATAGCAAACTGGGATAGCTCAGGCCTCAGGTCAAGCCTGCACACCCAGTAGTCAAGGGGTTCATCGCTCCTCAGAGTATTGATATCTGCAGTTAAGGCGAGGTAGTCTGCCACCTGTCGGTCGAGTCGTTCTCTAAGGCTGGATCCTGAAGGGCTGTGGCAATGTGTAGGACTGAAAAAGCTCTGCATGTCCTCCATCAACAACACATCTGTAAAGCATCCTGTCCTTGCCTCCATGGTCGTGGTAGGAGGAGGATTACTTTCACCTCTTCCCCAGTTAGATTCCCGTTGTGCTGTGACATCCCCCTTATAAGCTGTGTAAAGCATATTTTTTAGTTTGGTTTTGAACTGCTGCATCCTTTCTGACTTCCGGTAACTTGGTAACATTTCCGCCACTTTCTGCTTATACCGGGGGTCTAGTAGCGTGGCCACCCAGTACAGGTCGTTCTCCTTCATCCTTTTTATACGAGGGTCCCTCAACAGACATGACAGCATGAAAGACAAGGTTGGATGCCAAGCTACTCATTTCCCGTTCCTCCTCCTCACTGATGTCATTGACGGTCTGTTCTTCCCCCCCAGCCACGTACAACACCACGGGTCCCAGATAGGTGACAACAACGAGCACCCTGGGATGCCTGCTGTGGTTGGTCTTCCTCCTCCTCAAAGCCACATTCCTCCTCTGACTCCTCTTCCTCATACTCCTCTTGCAGCGTTGCCGCAGGTCCGGCAAGCGATGATGACAAGGCTGTTTCTGGTGGTGATGGTGACCACAACTCTTCCTCTTCCTCTTCACGCTCATCTACAGCCTGATCCAGCACTCTTCGCAGGGCACGCTCCAGGAAGAAAATAAATGGGATGAGGTCGCTGATGGTGCCTTCGGTGCGACTGACTAGGTTTGTCACCTCCTCAAAAGGACGCATGAGCCTACAGGCATTGCGCATGAGCGTCCAGTAACGTGGCAAAAAAATTCCCAGCTCCGCAGAGGCTGTCCTAGAACCCTGGTCATACAAATACTCGTTGACGGCTTTTTCTTGTTGGAGCAGGCGGTCGAACATTAGGAGTGTTGAATTCCAACGTGTCGGGCTGTCGCAAATCAAGCGCCTCACTGGCATGTTGTTTCGGCGCTGAATGTCTGAAAAGTGCGCCATGGCCGTGTAGGAACGCCTGAAATGGCCACACACCTTCCTGGCCTGCTTGAGGACGTCCTGTAAGCCTGGGTACTTAGACACAAAGCGTTGTATGATGAGATTCAACACATGTGCCATGCACGGCACATGTGACAACTTGCCCAAATTCAATGCCACCAACAAATTGTTTCCATTGTCACACACCACTTTGCCGATCTCCAGTTGGTGCGGGGTCAGCCACTGATCCACCTGTGCGTTCAGGGCGGACAGGAGTGCTGGTCTGGTGTGGCTCTCTGCTTTCAGGCAAGTCAACCCCAAAACAGCGTGACACTGTCGTATCCGGGATGTGGAATAGCCCCTGGGGAGCTGGGGGGATTCAGTTGATGTGTAGCCAGACGCCGCAGCAGAAGAGGACTCAGCCGAGGAGGTTATGGAAGAGGATGGAGTAGGAGTAGAGGAGGTGGCAGTACGCCTGCCTGCAAGTCGTGGCGGTGTCACCAACTCCGCTGCAGAGCCACGCATTCCATGCTTGGCAGCCGTCAGCAGGTTGACCCAATGCGCAGTGCAGGTGATATACTTGCCCTGACCGTGCTTTGCAGACCAGGTATTAATGGTCAGAGGGACCCTTGCCCCAACACTTTATGCCAGAGATGCCATGACTTCCTTTTCAATCACTGAGTAGAGGTTTGGGATTGCCTTATTAGAAAAAAAAATTCGTCTGGGTACCTTCCACTGTGGTGTCCCAATAGCGACAAATTTTTTGAAGGCCTCAGACTCCACCAGCTGGTATGGTAAAAGCTGGCGGGCTAAGAGTTCCGTCAAGCCAGCTGTCAGATGCCGGGCAAGGGGGTGACTCTGTGACATTGGCTTCTTACGCT
Organism: Bufo gargarizans; assembly: GCF_014858855.1. Classification (NCBI taxonomy): domain Eukaryota; kingdom Metazoa; phylum Chordata; class Amphibia; order Anura; family Bufonidae; genus Bufo; species Bufo gargarizans. The sequence goes on along the minus strand of NC_058085.1, from coordinate 164,526,088 downwards.
CAAACATTTCCTTTACAGACACCTGACTGTGGGCAGATGAGATGGAACTGCTGAAGGTGAGAGGCAGAGTGGTGGGTGGTTGAGAGGGGGCAAGGAGGACAGCAGTGGTTGACGTGGCTGAAAATGCTGGACCAGGATGAGGATGGTGCCTTTGAGCTTGTGTGCTGCTTCTACTCGTCATCATGTATTGATCCCATAGGTGTTTGTGATGTGCGATCATGTGCCTTCGCAAAGCAGTTGTACCTAGGTGGGTGTTGGATTTCCCACGACTCAGTTTCTTTTGGCACAGGTTGCAAATGGCATCGCTGTTGTCAGAGGCAGACACACACTAAAAAGCCACACTGCTGAGCTTTGCAATGACGGCATTCTGGTGGTGGCAACAGTATGCGTTGATTGGCGTGCTGTCTGGCTGACCCCGGGTGCCGATACATGCTGTCTGACTGTGCCACTTGCTCCTTGCGACGACATCCCCTTGCTTCCAACTCATCTCCTCCTCCTCCTCTGTCTCCCCTTCTGAACTTTCCCCCTCTTCTTCTCTTCGAGCAGGCACCCACGTGGCATCCACGGACACATCGTCATCATCAACCACTTCACTTGTATCTGACACCTCAGCAAAGGAAGCAGCAGTGGGTACAACATCATCATTGTCATCACACTGTACGTCCATGTGTGTAATGCTGCCTGACTGAAACATATCCCTGTTATCTACATCCCCTGGCAATAATGGTTGCGCATCACTAATTTCATCCAACTGATGTGTAAATAACTCCTCTGAGGGATCAAGTGAAGCGGCTGTGGTGGTGGTGGTGGTGGCAGGCGGGAGAGTGGTAACTTGAGAGCAGGTGACCAAAGCTGAGCTGGAGGAGGATGGTGCATCAAGGTTCTTAGCGGAAGCTGTTGAAGATTGGGTGTCCTGTGTAAGCCACTCAACAATTTTCTCTGAATTTTTTGGGTTCAGGGTACATGGCCTCTGAACACTGGGCATTATTCCAGGGCCAGTGGAAATCACAGCACCACGAACACGACGGACCCTGCGGCGTGGCCTGCCTCTGCCTGTCATTTTCTATTAGATAAGTGTTACTATGCGTGCAAGGTACTGTGCCACCCTATATAAGTGGTGGGCAGTGGGCACAGTACAGTCTGTGTGGGCCTGACACACACGGGCTTGCAAATGTGATTATATCACAGAAAAAATTTCTATAGAATTTTTTGTTTTCTGCAAGGTATTTGAGTGAATGACACCCTGTAACGGTATGAGTGCAGGCCTAGCCACTATCTAGTGGGCACAATACAGTATGTGTTGGCCTGACCACACGGGTTTGCAAATGTGATTAGATCACAGAAAAATTTTAAATATATTTTTTTTTATGCAAGGTATTTGAGTGAATGACACCATGTAATGGTATGAGTGCAGGTCTATCCACTAGCAGTATACAGTATGTGTGGGCCTGACACACATGGGTTTGCAAATGTGATTATGTCACAGAAAAATATTAAATAGATTTTTTTTTTTATCTGCAAGGTATTTTCTGTCACACCCTATATGAATGGTGTGCAGTGCACAGAGTGCTGTCTATGACTGAGCCTGCAGCCTCTCACACACGGGCAGCCAGGCAACTGCAATATATATAAAAAATATAAAAAAAGCACACTGATGTACCAGCCCTGAAAATGGCTTTTTGGGGTGCTGTCAGGACGCTGTCAGAACAATGCTCTAGCTAACGCATTCCCTATTGAATCAGCAGCAGCTACACTCTCCCTCCTCTCACTGTGAATGCAGTTTCCGAATGAATCTAAAATGGATGCTGTCCAGGAGGTGGGAGGGTCTGGGAGGGAGGGTCTGCTGCTGATTGGCTGGAATGTGTCGGCTGACTGTGAGGTACAGGGTCAAAGTTTACTCAATGATGATGTATAGGGGGCAGACCGAACATCGCATATGTTCGCCCGCAGCGGCGAACGCAAACAAGCTATGTTCCCCGGGAACTATTCGTCGGCGAATAGTTCGGGACATCACTACTGATTGCCTGTATGCATGGCATTATGGGTCAGCCCACCTTCCTAGAGTTCCTTTCCCCATGTCCTCACACGTGTAGCTGCCATTTTAGGAAAAATTGCAATTCATTCCCACGAAGAGCGAGGAAATTCGCATTCGTTGGGAGTCAAATTTTTCCTGAAATTCGGATCGAATTCCACTTCATCTTATTCGATTCGCTCATCTCTAATTATTTATTATCTAGTATTTCTCGAACAGTAGAATTTCCAACAAGCTCTGCATCATTAGAAATTGCCAGATCCAACAGAGCATTGCCCTTAGTGGGAGCTTCTACAAACTGGCCTATAAAGTGGTCCTGCAGCAAGTTGAGGAATCTTCTCCCCTTTGCGGTTGAGGCAGAACTATGTTTGGGAGGTTAAAATCTCTCATTATGACCACTGTACCAACCTGCTCTATTTCGTTATACTGTTGTGTTTCTATCTCCCCTGTGATAATAGGGGGTATATACATTACACCAAGTATTATTGTTTCAGTGTTTAGATCCCTTTGAAATTCCACCCATAAGATTTCAACATCCTCACCCACAATTCCCTCTTTCACATTTGTCTTCAGATCACTCCTCACATACAGGCACATCTGCCATCGCCTTTCTATTGACCCTGTCTTTCCTAAATAGTGTAAAACCCTCAATATTTACAGCCCAGTCATGCAAAGAGTCCAACCATGTTTCAGCCACACCAACTACATCTGTGTGTTCTTCTATTACCATAGCCTCCAGCTCCCCCATTTTGCTAGGTAGACTTCTGGCATTTGTGAAAATACATTTTAAATGACTACTACCTATAAAGTGAATATCTGGGATTTTTGGGTTGCCTTGGTTGATGTTTGTATGTAATAGGTTCTTGTTACCAGCTGTTCTATTTCTCATCAGTGTATAGTTCTGCCCAGTCTTCTCCCTACTTTCCTCACTAACCCCAGTCCCCACTAAATCCCCACTATCCCCTCCTATATCCCACTCTCTATCTACACTATCTACACCCTTATTAGTATGACCCCCCCCCCTCCCCCCATATCCTAGTTCAAAAGCTTCTTCAGCCGTCTAACAATTTTTTCTCCCAGGGCAGTTGCACCCTCCCCATTAAGGTGCAGCCCATCCCTACTGTAGAGCCTGTAACCGACCGAGAAGTCAGCCCAGTTCTCCATGAAACCAAAGCCTTCCTTCCTGCACCAGCTTATGAGCCACTTATTTAACTCCCTAAGCTCCCATTGTCTCTCTGGTGATGCTTGTGGCACTGGTAGTATTTCTGAAAAAACTACCTTGGAGGTCCTGGACTTGAGCTTCTCACAGCTTATGCCATACCTTCTTTCCCACTAAACCACATCCACTTTCTTCTAATCCAGCTCCACTCCCTTCCCTTGTTAAGCAAGGTGGTAAAGGTATCTAAAAAAAAATTTGCAATATTAAGATAGACTCCTTCTTGACCGCGCCATACATGTACAGTGGAAGTTGGGACTTTAAATATGGGCATAGACGCTGCATTTAGGTTGTTTTACACAGCAGAAACCTAGAGGCAAAGTCCATGATTGGCAATGATGCTGATCATGAACTTTTAATCCTTTAGAAGCAGTGGTCAATTGTGACCACGGTATCTGAGAGGTCTTTTCTTTAGAGCACTTCGGTTTCTATGGTATCCTTAGGCCCTTATGGATCTGGAAAGGCAGGCAGTAAAAACTGAAAATTATTTAAATTTATTTTTTTTTACTTTTTTTTTCTACCAATACATAGAAAATGTATGCTTCTTGTAACTATAATTCCAAATATAGATCCCAATTTAAGTGGTGTGCACTTATCTGATATGGCCTCTCTAGAAAAGGGGTGGCGTGTGATACACTTCTCCCTAGTCATGAGTGTCGCAATCAAATGTCCAGAGTATATGTATTGTAATAATTTCATATTGTGCATTGTTTTCCCTTGTTTTCTGGTTGGTGTAGGTTGCAGTAAAGTTTAGTCCCTAAGAAGTATATAGATGTTTTTAATTGATGGGCACTGTGTTTTTCACATGTACTATTCACTGCTTACACTAGGTGTCATTGTTACATAGTATATAAGAGCTTGCAGCAGGAAACAGGGAACTGCTGTGGCTGAGGCCACATGGTGTGAGAAAATAGGCTGCTGCAAGAACAAGCTATAGGCCTTAAAAAAGGACAATGCAGTCTAGGTTCCTACATTGCAATAAGCCAGAGCATGGGTTGCTGTAAGATAGTTCCAGCACTTTTCTGATAGTGGGAAGTGTCAAGAAACACTTGAAGACTGTACACAGGGTAACTGTTGTACTTCTTTGTGAGACGGTAATAGTTGAGTTGTACATTTGCACCCTATGTCATCTACCTTTTCACTTTGCGGTCGGTCACTAGATGTTTAGATTGTCAACCACCTCCTGTATTGGACATTACATGACAATTAAAGGATCCAAACTGAGGAGAGACTCTGTATCTTTTGGACTGAAGTAAAAGCAATTTTGATACAATTATTGATCTTACTATGCTACATTGTACTGTACTACTGAGAACATTAATGGAGTTTTCAAATTTATTTATTTTTTTTTCATTTTATGTAGGCTACAGATAATGATGTCGGGACTTTTGGAAAAGTGAGCTACTTCTTCAGTGACGATCCAGACAAGTAAGAGTTAAATATGTCCTAGATACCACAGAAATCATGAGAATGGTAGACATTGCTAAATGGGATAAGGGTGGCTAACCTAATATGTCAGTGATTTTGAACTTCCAATTTTAGGGTCTTTTTGCAAATTAAATATTGATGACCTATCCACAGGAAAGGTTATCAATATCTGATCATTGGAGGTCTGACTCATGGAACCCCCACCAATCAGCTGTTTGAAGGGGCTGCTGTGCTCATGTGATTCCTACATCAGTCACATGGCACATAAAGCTCAATAACATTAAAGTGAATGAGATTGAGCTGTATTACCATGCACAGTGTACACCGCTATAAAAGTGGATGAGGCCAAGTTGCAATACCAAGCACAACCGTTATACAATGTATGGTGCTATGCTTGGAGAGCTGCTAGGAACTGGCTGCACTCACCAGGACTCCAGTGAGCTCAGCGGCCCCCAGTAACAGCTGGCAGGACTCAGACTCCTGTTGAACTGATAACGATAACTATGCTGATAGGTCATCATTATCCATTACTGGATAACCCATTTTTTTGTTTTCCAGGACTAGAAGAATATGCTGCTTCCTTCTAAAAAACTGCACCACACCTGTTCACAGGTTGAGTGTGGAATTACAGCTCATCCTAATTCTCTTCAATAGATCTGAGCTGCAATACGAGAGACAACCCATGGACAGGTGTGGTACTGTTTTAGGAATAAATCAGCCATGTTTTTTCTAATCTTGGACAAACTTTTTACTTGTTTTTACATTCCATATTTGAAGGGGTTGTCTCATGAAGACTACCCCTGCCTGTATTCCCTATTAGAACATATGGATACCTTCAAGAGAGGTAACCAAGCTTCACTCTATGAGCCAGAATGGAGAACCAGTCTGTAGGAGCCACCATGCAATATGTGATTCTCCTACAAAAACTATCTGACCGTTGCTTTTAGAAAATCAGCTGTTTGCTGGGGTTGCCAGGGCCCACATTCTTAAATGGGTTAATATTTCACTAAAATGGTATACGATATTTACATACAGATATTTATATACAGAAAAAAAAACATAAATGTTACTAAAGAAAAGAAGAAGGCAAAAAGGAAAAACACCATATAGTCAAGGAATAGAATAAATGTAGTTACGTTATTTTGCCGTTTTATGTATGTGTAATATATTTTCCATGTAGGTTTTCACTTGATAAAAACACGGGTATAATTACCCTTATTGCTCGGCTGGATTTTGAGACTACTCAGCGCTACACCCTAACAGTGATTGCCAGGGATGGTGGAGGTGAAGAGACAACTGGTCGTGTGCGCATCAATGTTTTGGATGTCAATGACAATGCACCCATCTTTCAGAAAGATTCCTACCTTGGAGCAATAAGAGAGAATGAACCATCTGTGATCACAGTGATCAAGCTTAGGGTGAGGAAAAGATAACATAAGAAAAGTTTTCTCTATTTCTTCTTGGCTCAGACTGCTTTCTTTTTTTCCCCTTAACATTCAAGGCCAAGTTTGCTGATTATTCACAACAGGTTCTAACAGCTCAATTAAACCTTTTATACATATTAATCACCCTAAATTAGCAAGAATAGTAAGTAACATACTGCATCTAATCAGCTACACAGAAAGTCCAATTGGTAAAATTCCACTACCAAGTGTGTCCTGTTATTGTTTTTTCTTCAAGCAGCCTGATTCTCCTGTTCTTATAAAAGCCACAGAGTTATTCAGCTGCAAGGACGTAGTAACAATGGGATAGCCCAGCTGGGTCAGGGATCTGAATATCTAATGAATTCCTTATGTTAACACGTGCACCTGGATTCTGCCTTATAAACATGTTCTCCTTTACTCATCATAAAACGTTTTCATGGGCAAGTCCACTTTTTCATGAGCAAAAGCACTTTGCCACATAGAAATCAATAGGATAGCATTGACTGAGCTTTCTTGATTAAAGGGGTTGTCCAGCTTTATTAAAGGACATCTGTCAGCAGATATGTACCTATGACACTGGCTGACCTGTTACATGTGCGCTTGGCAGCTGAAGTCACCTGTGTTGGTCCCATATTCATATGTGTCTGCATTGCTGAGAAAAAGGAAGTTTTAATATTTGCAAATGAGCCTCTAGGAGCAACATGGGTGATGCTGTTACACTTAGAGGCTCTGCTCTCTCTGCAACTGCCACTCCCTCTTCACTTTGATTGATAGGGCTAGGCGTGATCACTTTTTCACTGCCTGGCCCTGTCAATCAAAGTGCACAGGGCGCAGAAGCTGCAGAGAGAGCAGAGCCTCTAGGTGTAATCGCAATACCCCGTTGCTCCTAGAGGCTCATTTCCATATATGAAAACTTCATTTTCCTCATCAATGCAGGTATATAGGAACATGGTACCAACACAGATGCCTTCAGCTGCCAACTGTACATGCAACAGGTCGGTCAGCCAGTTTGATAGGTACAAATCTACTGACAGATGCCCTTTAACTGATGGGCATCCCCAGGATAGGCCATCCATAGCTGATTTTGGGATGCACCGGAACTACAAAGCACCTTCAACTGTGTACTGGAGGAAACTTGTTATTGCAGTGCTGCTCCCTTTGAAGGCAATGGGAGCAGTGCTACAGTGATGAGTTGGCAGAGCCATGTAGTTCCGTTGATGACTTGTGGCAGCAGAGCTAGACTCGAATAACTAATTGCTGGGAGTGTGAGGTATCAGACAGCCGCTGATCTCATCCTGAGGATAGGTCAACATTTAGTAAAAGCTTGGCAACTCCTTTAATTGTTTTCACAGAAACATATTGAAAAAATGCTACTGTGGATAGGTCCAAAATAGGATATCCATTTAATTAATAATTTTTAATCCCTTGTATTGCAATTTGTTTTGGATTTTTCCCTTCACATTGGAGTGTAATGCCTCATACAGACATAGGATTCACACTCATCCTTGCGCCTCATAGTGTATACAGAAATGTGACAATCGCATGTGAAGAAGGTCTACAGGACATGACCAAAACATCATGGAATCATTTTGGATCGCCTTCTATTAAAAACCTTAATAAGGATTATTCTGTCCACTGCTTTCTGGCTTGGGACACCACTCCTACACTAAGAATCCCTATAGTAGTGTGCCATTAAACCAGTTAAATGCACTTAGATTGCCAATATTTATAAAGGTGATACACAAATGTAATATTTTTGCAATTTATCTTTTTCATGGTGAAATTGTTTTTAGCAGCAAAATGCTGAGAAAAATATATTGATATGCCTCCATGTGACATTAGAGGTAAACAAAGGTACAGTAGGGATCTAGGCACCTCTATGGGCACCCTATTCAACCTCCATGCAATTGAGATTAGCAATATGGCCTACATGTAGTGTTAACTTTTTCGGTTAATTTTCTGTTGATTCTAATATTGTGCTCCTATATTTAGGCAACTGATGAGGACTCTCCACAAAATAACCAAATTATTTACAGCATTACCGAGGCTTCAGCATTCCGAAGCTTTTTTGAAATTACAATATCTGAAGGTTATGGAGGTGAGTGGGAATAGATAATACATTTACTACATTTACTAAGTCTTTGTGCTAAAGTTTCGCAAACTGTTTTACAACTCTATATTTTTCGGAAAAATTTGCTTTGTTCCAAATTTTTTTACAGCAAATTGCATTAAACAATTCCGGCCTGCAGAGAGCCTTTATAGGAGTGTAGAACACTGTGCCTTGCAGTAACACGTATAGGGAGTCTGCTGTGGTAGTGAAACAATACTGTGAAGTCTGTATGACATGCAGATGACAGGCAATCACTGCATATTTCACCTATTTGGGCAGTCACGGGGCCAAACCTGACAAAATAACTCAAGTATCAACTCAGCCTTACAGGTAGATGTTAGCGTCAAGGAGAAGCTGTCATGGAACCATGAACCAGACGTACAACAAGAGAAGAGTGGAAATAAGAAGGCTTTATTGAAAATAAAGCTGTAGGGCAAAAGTCCAAACGGATGGCTAAACCGAAGCAGGGTCTTGCGAAACCAGAGATCAGGAACCAGAAGGGTAGTCAGATGAAGCCTGGATCAGGAACCAGCAGGGTAGTCAGACGAAGCCAGGATCAGGAACCAGCAGGGTAGTCAGACGAAGCCAGGATCAGGAACCAGAAGCAGCAGCAGTCTTAGAAGCATGTGAGCACAGGAGGACCAAGCAAGGAACTGAAGCCACAGACCTCCTATATATATGAGCTAGGCATCCAGCTCCTCCCAGTGGGAAGGAGGAGCCGCAGGGTGGGAGGCTACAAGAAACCCAGAAACCTAAGATGGCCGCCAGCACATGTCAAACGAAGGAGAACAGCAAGGAGGTAAGACCATGACAGTACCTCCCCCTCAAGGGCCCCTCCTCCGCGGAGTAAGGAACGGTTTCTGAGGGAAGCGTGCGTGGAAGGCTCGGAGCAAGGCAGGAGCATGGACATCTGCGGAGGGAACCCAGGAACGCTCCTCTGGACCATAACCACGCCAATGGACCAAAAACTGCACCCGGCCGCGGACCAGGCGTGAGTCCAGGATATTGCTCACCTCATACTCCTCACGATTGCCCACTTGGACCGGACGAGGCCGAGGAATCGATTACACACCAGTGGCTTCAACAGGGAGACATGAAACACGTTGGAGATCCGCATGCCAGGAGGAAGCGCAAGGGCATAGGCTACCGGGTTTACCCTGCGAAGCACTCGGAAGGGACCAACAAAGCGAGGCGCCAGCTTGGGAGTGGGCACTCGAAGGTTGAGGTTGCGGGTGGACAACCATACGCGGTCTCCGACCTGGTAGGAAGGAGCGGGCGCTCGTCTGCGATCAGCCTGGAGTCTCTGGCGCTGCGCAGAGACCTCAAGGGACCTCTGGATCTGTACCAAGAAGCACGTAGGACGGAAAGGTGATCCTCCACAGCCGGAATATCCTGGGGAGAGAATACCTCCGGTAACACGGCAGGTTGGAACCCATAATTGGCCACGAAGGGAGACGTCCCAGAGGAAGAGTTCACCGCCGTGTTCCTGGCAAACTCAGCCCAAGGCAGGAGGTCAACCCAATTGTCTTGGTGATCGGAGACATAGCAACGAAGGAATTGCTCCAAGGCCTGATTGGCTCGTTCTGCGGCCCCATTGGACTGAGGGTGGTAGGCCGAGGAGAAAGAGAGATGAATCCCCAACTGGGAGCAAAAGGCGCGCCAGAACCTGGACACAAACTGACTCCCCCGATCCGACACAATCTCCTTGGGCAAACCGTGCAACCGGAAGACCTCCCTGGCAAAAATCGAGGCCAACTCTTGTGCAGAGGGTAACTTCTTGAGAGGAACACAGTGGCACATTTTGGAAAACCGATCCACTATCATGAGAATGACCGTATGGCCTCGGGATGCAGGGAGGTCCACAATGAAATCCATCCCCAGGTGTGACCATGGACGCTCCCCGGTGGCTATGGGTTGCAAAAGGCCCAATGGAAGGTGCCGAGGGGACTTACTCTGGGCACAAACGGAGCATGCCGCTACATATGCGGCGATGTTGGAACGTAGAGAAGGCCACCAGAACAGACGTGAAACAGCCCAGGACAGCTGATTCTTTCCAGGATGCCCCGCGGCCTTGGAGTTATGGTAGGTTCGCAACAACCGAGTGCGCAACTCCTCAGGCACAAAACACCTGCCGTTGGGTCTCCCAGAGGGAGCACCCGATTGAGCCGCCAAAATCTGCTCACCCAGGGGAGAGGTCAGGCTGGTGCGAATGGCGGCCAGGATCTGATTCGGAGGTATGACCGAAGTCGGAATCGACTCCTCCCCGGACAGCTCGGAGTACTGCCGTGATAAGGCATCCGCTCTGATGTTCTTGGAACCGGGTAGGTAGGAGACCACGTAATTAAAACGTGACAAGAACAGAGCCCATCTGGCCTGACGTGGTGTCAATCTCTTGGCCTCAGAGAGGTAGGTCAGATTCTTGTGGTCCGTCAGGATGAGAACCGGAACCACCGAGCCCTCGAGCAAGTGCCTCCATTCTTTAAGGGCCTGCACGATGGCCAATAACTCCCTGTCACCAATCTGATAGTTGCACTCCGCGGAAGACAGTTTCCGGGAGTAAAACCCACAAGGAAGCAGAGGACCCTCTGGTGTTCTACGCTGAGACAGGAGGGCGCCTACTCCCGTCTCAGACGCGTCCACCTCGAGGACAAACGGCAACCCAGGGTTGGGATGCGACAGAATCGGAGCCGACACAAAGGCGGACTTTAGAGCCTCAAAAGCTCGGATGGCCTCGGGCGGCCAGACCTGGGGATTACTGCCCTTCCTGGTCAGATCCGTGAGAGGCTTGGCTAGCATGAAAAAGTCCCTGATGAACTTCCGATAATAATTGGCGAAGCCCAAAAAGCGCTGCAGGGCACGAAGACCACTGGGCTGGGGCCACTGTAAGACAGCCGAAACCTTCTCAGGATCCATGGAGAACCCCTCAGCGGAAATGATGTAACCTAAGAAGGTTACCTGGGATCGGTGAAATTCGCATTTCTCAAGCTTACCGAACAGCTTGTTCTCTCGTAACCGTTGCAACACTCGTCTGACATCCAGAATGTGGGCCTCCATGGATTCAGAATATACCAAGATGTCATCCAAATAGACCACCACACACTGCTGCAACAGGTCACGGAAAACATCGTTGATGAATTCCTGGAAGACTGCGGGCGCATTGCACAACCCAAAGGGCATAACCAAGGATTCATAATGACCGGTCCTGGTGTTAAACGCGGTCTTCCACTCATCGCCCGCCTTGATCCTTACCAGGTTATATGCCGCCCTCAGGTCGAGTTTGGTAAAGACCGTGGCCCCTTTGAGGCGATCGAACAGCTCGGAAATCAAGGGTATCGGGTAAGCGTTCTTGATCGTGATGCGATTGAGACCCCTGTAATCGATGCAAGGCCTCAACTCACCGCCCTTCTTTTTCACAAAGAAAAATCCAGCCCCTGCCGGGGACGAGGATTTGCGAATGTGTCCGCGTGAAAGCGCCTCCCTTACGTACTCCTCCATGGCCTCATTCTCCGCTACCGACAGTGGATAGACTTTGCCACGAGGAGGAACGGCACCAGATTGTAACTCTATGGCACAATCGTATGGGCGGTGCGGAGGTAGGGCAACCGCACGCACCTTATCGAATACATCCCGGTACTCCTCGTATTCAGGAGGCAACAGAGAGTCCGAGGAAGTACACAGCAACTTGACAGGCCCATGGATGCAACTAGCCCCACACTGCGGTGACCACGAGAGGATCTCGGCTGATTTCCAATCGAAAGTCGGATTATGCTTCTGGAGCCAGGGGTACCCCAAGACCACCGAGTAGTGTGGAGACGAAATAACCTGGAGACAGACCGACTCTCTGTGAATGGCACCAATGGCCATCCCCACTGGAAGGGTCTCCTGAGTCACGTGTGGCGGCAGAAGGGGTCTGCCGTCTATCGCCTCAAGAGCCAGTGGGGAACCTCGAGGCTGCAGAGGAATGGAATTGGCGGCAGCGAACACACTATCAATGAACGAAAAACAAGCACCAGAGTCCACCAACGCCTGGGTCGTCACCGAGCCCCCGACCCAGGAGAGGACAACAGTAATCAGTGGTTTGTCAACACGGGAAACCGGGGACGAGGAGACTCCACCCAAGATCTGCCCCCGACAGGATCTCAGGTGCGAGCGTTTCCCGGACGGTTCGGGCATGCCAACCGAAAATGCCCACCGAGACCACAGTACATGCATCGGCCCTCGCGTCTCCGGAGTACCCTCTCCCCCTCGGACAGGCGAGCAAACCCCAGCTGCATGGGTTCACCCCCAGACAAGTCATCCCCAGGAGGCGTGGGAGGAGAGGGAGGCACGGGTGGGACAGCAAACAGTAGGCGCCAATCTGTTAGAAGGCCTCCGCAGACTCTCCTTAAAGGAAGGTCTCTCCCTGAGTCTGGTGTCAATCAAAATCAGGAAAGAAATAAGAGACTCGAGCTCCACTGGTAGGTCCTTAGCTGCAACCTCATCCTTCAAGGCATCCGAGAGACCATGAGAGAAAGCAGCGACCAGAGCCTCATTATTCCAGCCCACCTCTGCTGCCAGGGTACGAAACTCAATGGCGTATTCAGCTACGGATCGTGAACCCTGTCTGATGGACATAAGGAGCTTCGCAGCAGAGGCAGCACGAGCCGGCACATCGAATACCTTCCGAAGAGAAGCAACAAAACCGGAAAACTCGGCAACCACCGGATTGTTGTTCTCCCATAAAGGGCTGGCCCAGGCCAAGGCCTTGTCCGAGAGCAGGGAGATCAAGAAGCCCACCTTTGATCTCTCAGTAGGAAAGGCATGTGGCAGCAACTCGAAGTAAATGCCCACCTGGTTGAGGAAACCTCGGCACTGAGTTGGCTCTCCCCCAAAGCGCTGTGGAAGGGGGGCAGAACCGGTCATACCCCGAAACACCGCAGGCGCAGCAACAGGTGTCGGGGTAGACTCTGGCGCAACAACCGGAGCGGCAGTAGGAGCGGGCCCAGGAGCGACAACCGACCCATCGGCAACGGAAGCTAAATGAGCTGTGCGTTCAAGCAGGGTTTACAACGCCACAGCGAACTGACCCAACAGGTGATCCTGCTGATCAAGTCTGGCAACCAGCGTAGGTAGCGAGGATGGCCCTGTACCGTCAGAATTCATGGCTTGGTCCTAATGTCATGGAACCATGAACCAGACGTACAACAAGAGAAGAGTGGAAATAAGAAGGCTTTATTGAAAATAAAGCTGTAGGGCAAAAGTCCAAACGGATGGCTAAACCGAAGCAGGGTCTTGCGAAACCAGAGATCAGGAACCAGAAGGGTAGTCAGATGAAGCCTGGATCAGGAACCAGCAGGGTAGTCAGACGAAGCCAGGATCAGGAACCAGCAGGGTAGTCAGACGAAGCCAGGATCAGGAACCAGAAGCAGCAGCAGTCTTAGAAGCATGTGAGCACAGGAGGACCAAGCAAGGAACTGAAGCCACAGACCTCCTATATATATGAGCTAGGCATCCAGCTCCTCCCAGTGGGAAGGAGGAGCCGCAGGGTGGGAGGCTACAAGAAACCCAGAAACCAAGATGGCCGCCAGCACATGTCAAACGAAGGAGAACAGCAAGGAGGTAAGACCATGACAGAAGCGCACTCGTTTCACACAGTCATCAGCTGATTCCACTTAGATAATGTCTATAGTGGAGAGGGTGTCAGCAGTAAGTGTGTGTTGACGTCACTGATTATTTTGCCTTTCCTCTGATACGTCAGAACAATAACCCCCAAAAAACAAATTCAGTCTGTGGAGCATCTGCTTTCACTGGGTCAGCATTTGGTCAGTAGTCCATCAGTATTGCTAAAGCCCCAAAAATAGGACTGGATCTAAAACAGAGATGCCATGTGAACCAAATATTGTCATGTCTTCTGTGTTTTCTACCCACTCCTGCCAATTCTGATGGGACCATACAGTCCTTAAAGCTGCTACACAGACAGGATCCGTTGTGCGTCTAATTTTATCTTCCTTCTGACAGATCAGAAGAAGTGTCAAATAAATAATGATGTCATCCGGGCCGAAAGCCAAAATAGTGGACCAGTCATAAAGTGGGGAAGGGTGGGGAAAGCATGAGGAGACCACTGAGTGGCACAATGACCGAGTCTGGAGGTGGCAACAGCAGGATCAGGAGGAGACCACAGAGTGGCACAATGACAGAGTGTGGAGATAGCAGCAGCATGAGGAAGCCATAGAATGACAGTCATACTGAATAAAATACTAAGATATAAGCCACTAAAGGCTTTTTAACATAACACTTGCAGCCCAATAACAAAAAGCTGGAATGACAGAGCTGTCTAATGACTATTTGGATCCCCAAATAATCGTTCCCTGCACTTGTAAATCACTTTTCTATCAATGTCCCTAGCGCCTTCTGATGTCTCTCCCTGCACTAAGATGCTGTGAAATGATTCCTATCCTTTCCCTGCACTTATAAATCGTTTTTTCTGTCTTTTTTTTTCCACAATCTTTTTTCCACTTGTTGTCCCTAGCACCTTCACACGTCTGTCCCTGCTCTCTGAACGCTGGAAAATGGTAGAATCTAAAATGGCTGCCGTATTTATAGGGCTGTGACATCACAGGGCTGGCTGACTGCTGATTGGCTGCATGCAGGCATGTCAATCTGGGTGATCCCGCCTTCCCAGAGTTCCTTACCCCATGTCCTCAGTCCTCACACAAGGTGCCATCATTTCAGGAAAATTGCGAATCGTTACCACGAAGTGCGAGGAAATTCGCATTCGTTGCAAATCAAATTTTTTCCTGAAATTCAGATAGAATTCCACTTTGTCAGCTTTGATTTGCTCATCTCTACTGTATATGTATATTCTTTGGTGCAGGTAATGTCCTAGATAAAAGACTTTGGGGAAGATTTATGAAAGTGTCTAAATGAAAAACTGTCTGTGTTACCTGGAAGACGGGAGCCTCTAGGTGCTTCCTTTAAATATTATAAAAGTAAGAATTCTACAGTAACGGAGGCACAGATAATCAATAGAATAGCAGAGTTAGGTGCAGATGACATTCACTTCAATGGATCCACAAATCCAGAGGTGCGGAACGGAAGCACGGAACAGAACACTACAGAAATACTACGGAGTGCTTTCTGGGGTTCCATTCAGTGCCTCCACACTGCAAAAAGATAGAACATGCTCTATCTTTTTGCAGAACGGAGGGATCGCAGACCCATTCAAGTGAGTGAGTCCATGATCCCCATGCGGCTAGGCAACGGTCGGTGCCCGTGCATTGAGGACGGCAATTTGCAGTCCACAGCACGGGATTCACACAGTCGTGTGAACAAGCCCTAATGCTGAGAGTTTGTGTCACAGTAACAGTATTCAGTTCAGGAAATACACTGACATCACTTGTGTGAAATTACCTATATAGTTATGCCTAGAGATTAGGGAATCAAATCCAACAAAGTGGAATTCGATCTGAATTTCAGGATAAATTTGATTCACTGTGAAGCCGAATTGTCTCGTGCTTCGTGGTAGCCAATCGATGTAACCTGAAATAGTGTAAAAAACAAAAAAAAAATCTTATATACTTTCTCCATTTGCTTGCAATGGGCCGGCCGCCACCATCTTGATTAAAGATGTAGGCCGAAATCCCACCACGTCACCACGCCGGCCTGAATGATGATGGTCTCGGGCCACACAAGATTTTGCGCCAGATCTTCAAGCAAGATGGCGGTGGCAGGCCCGTCAGGAGCAAATGGAGGCAGTATGATTAGAATTTTTTTTCTAATTTTACACTGTTTTTACTCTCAGATGCCGGCGATCATGTATGAACACGGCATCTGAGGGGGTATGATGATGGAGAACGGTGCTATCGCAGCTCCCTGTCATTGCACCCGCTACTTACAAAAAAATGTGCTTTGTGACAAAGTAATTTGTAAATTTCGGCGAAGCAGGCAAATCAAATTCATCCAAGAATGTGATAACATGAAAAGCCTCTGTGGAAAATTATGCATCATGGGACCTAAAATCATTCAAAATATATTAATTTCTCTTTCAGTAATAACTGTCATTCGACCTTTGGATTATGAACAAATTTCCAATGGAGTAATAACATTGCAAGTTATGGCAAGAGATTCAGGGGTTCCACCTTTAAACAGTTCTGTACCCATTAGTATTGAAGTCTTTGTAAGTATTCTTTTCAGAAGCTGCCATTTTTGCATCTGGAATGTATGTATTTATCTGGAATTTGATTTGTTGGTGAATAAAGCATTAAAAAGATTTTTCAATGACAAATGAAAAAGTGGTAAATCTGAGATATTACCATAGATCAAAAACTTTTCTGAATTGGCTAATAACTATGTACCCCTTTTTGTGCTAAAAATAATTTGTTCAGTTGGTCTTTATTAAAACTTTGGAGCCCTTTTCTCTGCATAGCCTTGAAATTCTGGTAGCCTGCTGTCTGTTTTCATTCTGATCCGTCAGGCAGCTCACTTGACAGCTCCTTATCTCTGTTCTCTGGCCTTATAAACACTCATTATAGCTCAGTTCATATCTTACAAATAAGAATGTGGCCTATATAAATGTTTATGATCATTTTTAGTATTTTAGTTAGAAGTTTGATTAGATGAACAGCACAAAGTGACAGTAGGATTCAGACACCTAGACAAACAGTTAACCTTTGTGACAGAATGGCTGAATATTTTTGATTAAGACCAATTGATTGATTTATTTTTTGACCAAAAAAAGTAAAATGCAATCATAAAATTGCCCCAAAGGTGTACATAACCTTTAAGTTTCTGAAGACTTTCTGGAGTTGTTTGTTTTCTGAGGTCTGTGGTAGTCACTAGTAAAACTGTGTGTGTTTGTGTCTATCCAAAAAGGTTAGCTTTTATGACGCTTTTATGAGCAATTCATTGACCTAGTTTGAAAGTCAGTTCAACTGTCCTGAATTTTTGTGAGTAATGCTTCATAAATTGTGTTTTATTACAGATCAATGTAGTTATTTTATATAATTCAGGTAGATCACCAATTACCAATCACATTGGCATTATTTATTATTTTGAATATCTTAGTTTTTCCTATACATATATTTAAGATAAACCTATTATTGCTAAGGGAACTGTTAGTGCAATACTGACCTTGTATCACACATAAATACAAATATTTTATAAAAGAAACCGTCTTTGTGAAACTGGGCAGCTTGCTCATTTTAGATCAATTATGTGTTACTTATTGTAATTGCAACAGTTCACAGAGTAACCGTTTCACAGCACACCTGGCAACAACCATGGCAGACCTATGGGGGCGGACATCTTGAGATGGATATTTGAAGGAGACTACAAAAGCTTTGGTATCTTTACAAATCTTTGAATCCTCTGCAAAACTTGGCAAGTTTAGCGGAACAAAACAGTGATCAGTACTCAGTTGTGAGAGAAACCAACACAGGCACAATAAAATATGAATTGCTTGTTTTAATATTATTAACCAATTCAAGGCCATGCCATTTGCACTCCTTCCAGAACAGATATTTTGCACTTTTTGGTGCATGTAATTAACCACAAGTGATCAAAGCCAGTTGAACAATAATCACATAGCACAGACTTCCTAGTTGTTATTGGAAAACCACCAAAAACTGGAATCAATCCACCTACATAATAATAAATAGTGTTGATCACGAATATTTAGAATATAGTGATATACACTCACCTAAAGAATTATTAGGAACACCTGTTCTATTTCTGATTAATGCAATTATCTAGTCAACCAATCACATGGCAGTTGCTTCAATGCATGTAGGGTTGTGGTCCTGGTCAAGACAATCTCCTGAACTCCAAACTGAATGTCAGAATGGGAAAGAAAGGTGGGCTACAACAGCAGCATCTCCACTACAAATAGGAAAAAGAGGCTACAATTTGCATGAGCTCACCAAAATTGGACTGTTGAAGACTGGAAAAATGTTGCCTGGTCTGATGAGTCTCGATTTCTGTTGAGACATTCAAATGGTAGAGTCCGAATTTGGCGTAAACAGAATGAGAACATATATCCATCATGCCTTGTTACCACTGTGCAGGCTGGTGGTGGTGTAATGGTGTGGGGGATGTTTTCTGGGCACACTTTAGGCCCCTTAGTGCCAATTGGCCATCTCCTAAATGCCACGGGCTACCTGAGCATTGTTTCTGACTATGTCCATCCCCTCATGACCACCATGTACCCATCCTCTGATGGCTACTTCCAGCAGGATAATGTACCATGTCACAAAGCTTGAATCATTTCAAATTGGGATGTGGTGGAATGGGAGCTTTGTGCCCTGGATGTGAATCCCTCAAATCTCCATCAACTGCAAGATGCTATCCTATCAATATGGGCTAACATTTCTAAAGAATGCTATCAGCACCTTGTTGAATCAATGCCACGTAGAATTAAGGCAGTTCTGAAGGCAAAATTACGAATATACACCCCTGCCGCTCATCCCTAATAATAACAATAACTATAACTATTCCCAATATTACCTAAAATCACATTAAGAAGATAATTATGGGTGAAACAGCAAAAAAGGCGAGGACTGGTGCAAATATACACATATAGTTGAAAAAAGAAATAAGGCCTTTTTTGCAGTAGCTCCAAAACATTCTGGCAGGCTATTGCTGGACTTTATCATTTCTTACATAGCTGGACACTGCCCTCACCACTGGAGCCCATTGACTATAATGGGACACATAGGTATCCAATATTAGTGATGGGAGTTGGCCAGACAAAAAAACGCTGCTTTCAGCGGAATTTGTCTGGCTAAATCCCAGTACTAAGGCAGGAAACAGGATGGATTCACGTCAGATCCCATTATAGTGAATGGGGCCTGGCGATGCCGGATACAATGAACTCCGGCAAGCTTTTCCTCTGTCGGAACAGCCTGCAAGAAGGTTTTTGGCGCTAATGTGAAAACTAGCCTTAAGTGCTCTTTACACAGGCCGAGAATCGCCTAGATCATCATTAACAAGCATTCATAGTAATTCTAGTTAGCGATGATCTGGCGGGTAATTGGATCCTTTTTTCCCCGTGACAGATCATGCTGTATAAACACGATCTGCTCCCGAGAGACAACTAGTGTGTATGAGGAAGATAGATGGCATTAGCGATCACTCCTCCCCATACTCTGGAGGAGATTGCTGTGACCAACAGATTGTCAGAAAAGAATCTTTAGGCGGAAAAAAAAATCTCGCACATAACCAGTAAACTCTCTCAACAGAGGCCCTCAATAGTGGACTTACAAATAGGGTAAAAATATACACTACTTATCTTGAACTTCTTACCAGCATATTCAGCCATGTCCTCATTCCCCTACATACATTTTACACTGCTTCATCAGGGGGTGATTGAGACAACAATGTAATTGTTTAGCAAAGCAAACAACCAATAAGAAGCTGCACAAACAGTCACATCAGAAATTAGAGCACCAAAAAGATAGTACCTCACACATTAATCTCTTACTTACTTAGCTCTCTTGCTGACCCTTCTGTCCATACACAGTAGTATTGCCGCATTTGTGCCTTTCTCGCAGTAATAATGCTCCCTTAGTCACACCATACAGCAATAATTCCCTTTAGGGCTCTTTCACATGATTAATGATTAATGGCCATGTGATGGACATTTTTGTAAGGTCCATCAGAAGGCTCTTTTCAGAACCAGTTAAAGTCTATGGGGCTATTTACATGTGAATTTTTAAATGGTAATTTCATAGCAGCAATAAAAAAAGCATATGTCCTATTTTTGCCATTTTCATGGCCAGACAGACCAATTTGACATCAATGAGCCAGGAGTGGATCACCACAGGCACAAATGGACAGGAAATAACACAGAAGCTCCAGACTTAAAAGGCCTCCTATCCTTACCTAAGCCAGTTAATAACAAATGACATGGAAATGATGCAAGAAAATAATCTATTCAATCAACAGTATACAATCAAACAAGGTTATCATACTTCACCAGAAAAAAGGGGGGGAAATCTCCAGTGCCGTTGGAGAGGCTAATGGAAAATCCAATTATCGGTAAGAGTAATTAACCCTTTTCCCGGCGCCTCCCCTACGGCACTGACAGGAGGATTAACAGAGAATGAAAAAGAACTTAGGGTGGGACTGCTGCAGAAAGAACTTCACGCTGAAAGGACAAGTCCGGGTTATGAGTCACATCCAGCCTGTAGTGATTAAAAAAGGTCATAGAATTAGCCCAGGCAGCCGCTTTGCAGATCTGTTCAATTAATATGGCAGCATTTTCTGCCCAGCAGGATGACTGAGTACCATTGGGAAAACAAGATTATATTTGGTATAACAAAGATAGATAGTGTCGCATCCATCAAACAATGGTAGCCTTCCTGGCTTTTAGACCCTTATTAGGACCCTGGAACTGGAGAAAGAGATGGTCCGACTTTCTGAACTGCTTTGTTTTTTCCAGATAACACAGTAGGCAATGTCTTACATCCAGATTGTGGAATTTCCATGGAAGGTGAAGAACAGAAGGATGTCAGCACAACTTCCAGATTGCAATGGAAATTTAAAAAAACTTTCAAAAGGAAGGATGGGCAATGCTTTAGGACTATGCAATCATCCAAAATTCCTAGATACGGTGGACAACAAGGAAAAGCCTGGATTTCACCAATCCTTCTAGCAGTTGTTATGACTAGAAGGAAGGCAGTATTTATTGACAAAAGTTTCATGGAAATGTTATCGATTGGTTCAAACAGTGATTCCATTAAGGCTGTAAGAACTAGATTTAAGTCCTAGGTCAGAATGGTAGAGTGTATGGTAGGTGAGATTCTGATTGCACTCTTAAAAAATGTTTGACTAAAGGCTGCTCTGCCAGTTTTGAGTCCAGAAAAATACTTAAGGCTGATATTTGCACTTTGAGGGTAGAGCGTTTGAGACCCTTGTTTAACCCCTGTTGCAGGAAATCTAGAATAACTAGAACATTCATAAGGGAATTAGGATAACCTTTGCCTTTCATAAAGGCAAGGAAGGCCTTCCAAATTCTAAGGTAAATTTTAGATGTTACTGATTTCCTATTCTTGAGTATAGTGGAGATTTCTGGATCCGAGAGACCTTTATTTCTTAGGACTAGGCGTTCAATCTCCAAGCTGTCAATCTGAGTTGAAGGACTCTGGGATGGTAGATCGGACCCTGGAATAAGAGTCCTGGAAACACTGGAAGAGTCCAGTATTCCCCTGCTGACAAGTTGAAAAGTAGAGAAAGCCAGACCTTTCTTGGCCAATAAGAAGCAATCATGATTACTTGTGCCTGTTCCTCTGCCACTTTTATAAGAGTTCTTGAAATTAAGCTCAAAGGGTGAATGCGTATAGCAGTCCTTTTGGCCATGGGCGAGATAAGGCATCCAGAATCTCTGGTTGATCCTGTGGGGATAGAGAACAAAATCTTTGTACCTTCTTGTTGCCCCGATTTGTAAACAGTTACAGGATTGGAACACCCCATTGTACTGTTATCTGATGGAATACATTAGGGTCCAAGGCCCATTCTCCTTCTTGTATTGTCTGCCTAATCAGAAAGTCAGCCACAAGATTCTTGCTTCCTTTTAAATGGACTGCTGATAAGGAAGTCAGATGCTTCTCTGCCCAGAGAAAAAAAATCTTTGCAGTTGTGGTAAGAATCTTGCTTTGAGTGCCACCCTGCCTGTTTATGTAGGCAATTGTAGTTGTATTGTCTGATAGGATTTTTAAATGATCTAGAGGCATCTTTGAATGGAGTGCCAGAAGAACCTCGAGAACTGCAGTAAGTTATTTTTGGTTTGATGAGGCATTTGTCGTGGAACTGTCCCAAATTCCTTCAACTATTAGGTCTGCGGCGTGACCACCCCATACTCGGTATATGGAGTCTGTAGTGACTAGTAGCACATCTTCCTGATGCCAGAAAACCCCTGTCTGTACATTTTTTCTTATTTTCCACCAGGCTAAGGACTGCAATACTTTTGATGAAAGACCTACCATTTTGTCTAAGGAAGTCTGAGTACCATCCCAGGAATCTAAGAGAAAGGACTGTAGAACCCTTGTATGGCTCTGCGCCCATCTGACTGAAGATCTTGAAGACGTCAGATCACCCAGAACAGTCATAATATTCCTGATGGTGGAGGTTCTGAACCTGCAAAACTGAGATATTTTCTGATACATAGTTGATCATTTTTCCTCTGGGAGAGAAGACATCAGCAGACGTGAATCTAGAAGAACTCCTAAGAAGACTTTTTGTTGACTTGGGATGAAATCTGACTTTTTGAGATTTTTTATCCATACTAAGCAAGGAAGGTCTTTTTTTTACCAGGTCTAGATGGAGTAGGAAAAGATCTTCTGTTAGAAAGTTGTTTAAGTAGGGTATTATAATAATTCCCTGTAGATGGAGGTAGCATGTCACCTCGGCAATTACTTTTGAGAAGATCCTTGGGGCAGAAGAGAGATCGAAGGGAAGAGCTTAGAATTTAAAGTGACAAAGGTGACTTCCTATGTAGATGGCAATTCTTAAATACTTATGGTGTTCTCTGAGGATGGGCACATGATAATAAGTATCCTGTAAATCCATAGTTACCATATAGCAGTTCTGAGAAAGGAGGTTTATGGTCGATTTGATGTTTTCCATTTTGAATCTCTTGTAGGTTAGGCATTTGTTTAATCTGTTTAGATTTATAATTAGCCTGAATGATCCCTCTGGTTTTTTTTAAATCAGAAATACTGGAGAATAAAAACCCTTTTTGAAGTGGTCTTCATGGGACCAGATGTAATACCTGTTTTTGGATAATAATCGAGATTTCTGACTCCATCGACAGTGGCTTTCCTTCTTAGAAAACTGCTTGTTGATAATAACAATAGTTATTGCATAACAGAAATGAGACGGATCCATTATGTAGACCATAGACTTCTATTATGACAGAATTAATAATGGAAATCCTCTAAAGGCATTCCGTTATGCATTCCATCATGGAATTCCATTATGGTCCGTGGTAACGGAATCCATTTACCACCAGACGAAGCACAAACGAATTTCAAAATATGAAATTCGCTCATCTCTAGTTATTTTTAACAGCTATTAAAAACTGATGCAAGATGGCCTTTAAAAATTGATAAATGCCCAGAAAATGGATGCACACACTGATGCAAAATGGCCATGAAGACAGATTATCTGTTTATCTGTAATGTGAATGTAACCTTAGTGTTTCACAGTTTAGTGCCTCTCACAGATGATTCCCCCAGAAAATAAAATGAATAATCACCTAACCCCAATTCCCATGATGGAGATGATGCTATGGATTTCCTTTTGTCTGTGGCTTGTGCTGTTAGCGGCACAGCACAAACAGGCACAAAGAGGTCCCTTCATCGCACTGGCCAATGTCAAGTTTCTGGTAGGGGAAGGAACTAATGTTTCCTTGTGTTGCCATAGTCAGACCTCCCAAGTGGCCCTCTTTTGGAGGGACAGTCCCTCTTTTTTACCCAGTCCCTCTGTCCCTCTTTGCTCCATAAATGTCCCTCTTTTTTATCTAAGGTATTGATTTTCATTATTGCAATTTCAATATTGACCCATAAAGTGTTTGTCTGGTTACTCTCTGTATATTAGAGCATGCCTTGTATACTATTTAATTATTTGATGCAATTAGAATTTTTGAAATTTCTATTTTCGTATAACTTTTGCACTATCTTTTAAGAGAAAACTATTGAAGCGTATGAATATGTAGGAAAAATTGATCTTTCACGCAATGAACCATGAGTGTCTCTCTTTGAATGTCCAAAAAGTTGGGAGGTATGGCATTGTATATAGATGTATCCTTTCCCAGAGGATGCAGACACATTTGAAAATGGCGTAATGACAGGGAATCCTGGTTCAGATGCATTGTTTGACCTATGATTAATTCAACTCTGGATATAACCACTTATGGCATATGGTTGTTATGGACTTTGGCATGAGGGAGGACTTTGTGTAACTTGTTCCCATGTGTTATGCTTAATTTCATCACCAGTGATAAACAATGAGTCTGTATGTGGATGAGCAATGGCATTAGTGATCTCGACTCACCATACTGTGGTGGAGAGCACTGCATATAATAGCAGCGGTCTCCTTCACTGACAAGCAAGTGTTTGTCGCGAAGGAATTCTTTGTTGCCGATTATCAAAATGCTGATCTGCAAATGTAATACTGCCCTTACTCAAACAGACTGCTCTTGTTTTTGGGGAAACCAACTTAGTAGTATGCACAAGCAATAAAGATGCCTTCTTGATAATGTGTGACCAGTGCTTCTGCAACCAGGAATTTTCAAGAAATATGGCATTTAGTTTTTAATGCTATGTTGAGGATCATTGCAGATTTTTTTGGGGGTATATTTTATTTTTTACAGGTTGGTTTAGAAAAACAGGGGGTTATTTATGATTAGATATACACCACTTTTTGTCTTATATCTGTCTCAGAATCGTTCGCAAAGGGGATGTTAGCTTGGTAACATTTTAAAGTTCCTCCAGTATTAATTACTGGAAAAACAAAGATGTAATATTAATACGTTTTACACATGCATAACTATTCAGAAACAGACTTCCCTTGGACTGATTTAAATTCACAGTTTTTAATCAAATGTAGATCAACCTGCCCTTCGTTAGATTTGTTTCTCATTTTTGCAAGAAGAAACAAATGTACTATGCAGGTAATAATCGTCTCATAAGTCCAAATGAACTCCTGATCATATTGCATGAATGCATCTAGCCACTCAGTGAATGCCATTAATTTAATCTGACAAAGGCTTAGGGAATAGAAACATCTGACCTTCATAAGCGGGCTCATTCAACAATAAAATGTGTAACTGGGCATTAACATCACAGCCTGACCTCAGGGAAGAAAATAGAGTGGTCGCAGAAAGAAGCCGTAACATCTGCAAGGTACATTATTGGCTTTTTTGTGTGTTTTTTTCTGCTGAGACAATGTAACATTGGATTATTGAAATCAAACAAGTAGGTGGAGAAAGAACAAAGGATGTGGGATGCTTTATAGAGTCTAAATACCTCCCTAAGTGCTCTTTGAAGAGCATAATCACTTCAGTCTAAAAACGTGACTTGAAAAGGTCATTGGCTTTTCTGAGTCTGTATGTTGCTGTCAAATAACCTTTTTCAGAATTTCTCACCAAAGACTTTTTTTTTTATCGAAATTGAGGAGTGGGGGTAAAGAAAGACCTTGTAGATGAGTGAGGAGGTGTATGATGAGAGGCACTTTGATATTTTTTTTCTAAGCGCTATTCTATTACTTTTAATAAAGAAAATGCAGGTAGAAGATTTTTCATTATAGTACAATAAGTTTTCTGCTGACTAAGTTGTTCAGTCGAAACTTATAGGATATGCAATGTTGTATTTTTATGTACAGTACACACACCTTTTGCTTTGATTACTGCTTTGCACACTCTTGGCATTCTCTTGATGAGCTTCAAGAGGTAGTCACCTGAAATGGTTTTCACTTCACAGGTATGCCCTGTCAGGTTTAATAAGTGGGATTTCGTGCCTTATAAATGGGGTTGGGACCATCAGTTGCGTTGTGGAGAAGTCAGGTGGATAAACAGCTGATAGTCCTACTGAATAGACTGTTAGAATTTGTATTATGGCAAGAAAAAAGCAGCTAAGTAAAGAAAAACGAGTGGCCATCATTACTTTAAGAAATGAAGGTCAGTCAGTCCGAAAAATTGGGAAAACTTTGAAAGTGTCCCCAAGTACAGTTACAAAAACCATCAAGCGCTACAAAGAAACTGGCTCACATGCGGACCGCCCCAGGAAAGGAAGACCAAGAGTCACCTCTGCTGCGGAGGATAAGTTCATCCGAGTCACCAGCTTCAGAAATCGCAGGTTAACAGCAGCTCAGATTAGAGACCAGGTCAATGCCACACATAGTTCTAGCAGCAGACACATCTCTAGAACAACTGTTAAGAGGAGACTGTATGAATCAGGCCTTCATGGTAGAATATCTGCTAGGAAACCACTGCTAAGGACAGGCAACAAGCAGAAGAGTCTTGTTTGGGCTAAAGAACACAAGGAATGGACATTAGACCAGTGGAAATCTGTGCTTTGGTCTGATGAGTCAAAATTTGAGATCTTTGGTTCCAACCACCGTGTCTTTGTGCGACGCAGAAAAGGTGAACGGATGGACTCTACATGCCTGGTTCCCACCGTGAAGCATGGAGGAGGAGGTGTGATGGTGTGGGGGTGCTTTGCTGGTGACACTGTTGGGGATTTATTCAAAATTGAAGGCATACTGAACCAGCATGGCTACCACAGCATCTTGCAGTGGCATGCTATTCCATCCGGTTTGCGTTTAGTTGGACCATCATTTATATTTCAACAGGACAATGACCCCAAACACACCTCCAGGCTGTGTAAGGGCTATTTGACCATGAAGGAGAGTGATGGGGTGCTGCGCCAGATGACCTGGCCTCCACAGTCACTGGACCTGAACCCAATCGAGATGGTTTGGGGTGAGCTGGACCGCAGAGTGAAGGCAAAAGGGCCAACAAGTGCTAAGCATCTCTGGGAACTCCTTCAAGACTGTTGGAAGACCATTTCAGGTGACTACCTCTTGAAGCTCATCAAGAGAATGCCAAGAGTCTGCAAAGCAGTAATCAAAGCAAAAGGTGGCTACTTTGAAGAACCTAGAATATGACATATTTTCAGTTGTTTCACACTTTTTTGTTATGCATATAATTCCACATGTGTTAATTCATAGTTTTGATGCCTTCAGTGTGAATCTACAATTTTCATAGTCATGAAAATAAAGAAAACACTTTGAATGAGAAGGTGTGCCCAAACTTTTGGTCTGTACTGTATATGTATATATATATATATATATATATATATATATAATCTGTCTCTTCAGTTTTTTTTAACACTTTTAGTTGATTTACTTACCCAAAACTGTGACAACAGATGCAGATGGGTGGTTTTGAGTCCTTTTGAGTGCACCTACAGATTACACAGCTCTGTTTAAAAGTATTAGAATTGCTAAATTGGTGCACACAAGTACATGTTGTACCTGTCATATGAGATGTTTATAGTAACTGTTCAAACACTCATATGAGTCAGAGGGGCTTTTAGGGCTTAGTGGTATCTTCTTAAATGTTATTCTTAGCATAGGTGTAACATTGTGACTTGTTCTATGGTGTTCTTGTGGTTATATGCTGCACAGAGGGTACTTACTCAGTGTCCCCCAGTTCCTCTATTTCATCTGTATACTGTATGGTGTGTGTACCAAACACAGCTCCATGAGCATATGCCTCTGTCTGTTGGCATGCATAAATGTATATCTTTGTGTTGTATGGAGAAGTTTACCTGTGCATCGCAGGGCAGCATGTTTGATAGGTATGGTCCAAGTGTTCAAATCATGAGAACATGAATCAAGTGTCCATCGTTTGCAAGTCACTGTTATAGTGCACAAGATATGAAAATGGCTAAGCATTTTCATGCACCCAGTTTCTGTGCCTCCCATAGATTATAACCAAGAGTGACCATGCAAAGTTGGTCACCTTTCCAAACTGATCTAGGGCATTGGATGTAACAATGTTGAGGGCTGCATCTGAGTAAAGTAGGATCTAAGTGTAGTAAGTTGACCATCACTGTTCTAGATCAGAGGACAGCAACCTTTGGCACTCCAGCTTTTGTAAAACTAAAACTTCCAGCTTGCTTAGGTGTTATTGAAACTCCCATAAAAGTGAATGGAGAATGATGGGAGTTGCAGTTTTACAACAACTGGAGTGTCAGAAGTTTCTGACCACTGTTTTAGTCAAAGGAATAGCAGCAGCTACCCCCCCCCCCCCCCCCCCCACACACACACACACACACACACTTCTACAACGTATTTGCTGTTCTGAAATTGGTACTTGGGTGATGTTAATTGTAACTCTTGGTCTCACCTTCGGAAGCACCCCAAATACTGGGCTAAAAAAGGGTTGACAATGGTTTGTATTTTGTGGAAAAGATTGTGATGGAAGGTACAATCATAACGGATGCTTCCCATTCATTTTGCCACTTGATTCTCCATTACTGTTCTTCACTATTTCACCTGAAAACGTAATATACAGGATTAAATTATGAAATCACTTTTGCTTTTTATTACTAAATATTATCAAGTGTTTGTGAAATGTCTGTAGAATCTGTTACATTCATTTAAGAAATGACTTGTATTGTAGACTAATTTAAATACTAATTAACAGGAAACCGTTAAATTCAGCTATTTTTACCTTGAGAAGGCTTGTGAGTTGGCTTTTCTCATTACCACTGCTTAATCATTGCTGTTTAGCATCTGTAATGTATTTGCTTAGAAAAGCAGTGACACATTTCCTCTTTAATAGATTATCACTGGTTGTCTCTTTGCCAGCTGGAAATTGTGTTTCGTCACACATTAATAAAATTGAGAGTGTTTGGCTAGCCTGTCAGTTAAAAGAAGCAGAATCATTAAGTCATATCAGAGAATTATTTTACCATACACTTATGTGAGAGCCTTGATTTGTTGCCTTTTGGGGTCAGAAAAGAATGGAAATTTGGTACTTGCTCTATATTGCCCAGGATTTGCGTAAGTTAATACTATTCTCAGGGATGCATGTGCAGCGGCCATGAGAAGCTGGAACAGAGGAATAGGAAGTAGGTAGTGGCTCTGGATGTTACAGTCCATCACATAACACTGATGCCCCCTAGGGTCGTGCAGAGAAATGAGGGGCATCCTTTCTTCCCTCTCACCCTGATTCTTAGGTTCCTGCCTGATGATATCTGGGGTGCCTATCATGTTAGGAGCTTGAATTGGTGCAAGGCAGGGCGTGTAAAGTGGAACGGCCAGTGTATGGCATATTAGTCAGAAAACCAGGCCTGATGTGGCAGAATAAACGTCTCTTTTTCTTAAGTCCAAAATGGAAATTGTACCACAACTAACAACTAGTGATGGACGAACATCTGCCGGGACGGTTCGCGAACGCAATCAAATGTTCGCGAACCGCAAGTTCGCGGCGGATCCCGCGAACCTGAAAATCCTTCAGCCCATATTTGCAGCCAAGAAATAATTACTAGAAGTTCACAAATAGTCCCACAACATGGACAGTGACATACCAGATGTATTATTCAAATTTTCGATCTCCATTCATTTTTTTAATTCAATTCAAAATATCGGCAATATAATTTTCACGTACGCACATGTGCAAATGCACTATGCAGTACTCAAATGCACTATAAAGAAAGTATATTGGTATATAACACCTCGCTTCAATCAGTTTTTTGGGGGACGACTGGTATAGCACACCAGTAGAAATAATTTGTTCCAATAATGCTTGTCCCTCTATATACCTGCAGTATCGCAGCAGAACCGCACACAACTGCCGCACAATACAAATGCACTATAATATACTTTCTAACATAGAGCAGGGATGCCTGGTTTAATGCTCGGGTTCTCCCATTGACTTCCATTGTGCTCGGGTGCTCTGTAGAGCACCTGAGCATCCCAAAGTGTTATACTCGAGCACCCGAGCACTTTGGTGCTCGATCAACACTACTAGAAAGTCATCACTTCGGCTTTCCAAAAGTAGTCAATCCTATATAATAATGTTCCATATCCAATCTCTTGAAAATACTTCATAAATTTTCAGCTCAGGAAGAGAAAATCACATACAATCATGTACTTGTAGACTTTTCACATGTAATTCTGTGCCAATGGAGGAGAGCAGTGCCGAGCTGTGGAGCTTCTATAGTAAGTGCTTATACAAACATAAATGCTGCCATTTTATGGTATATCATGGCTGGTATTAGGTATACACTACGGTTGGTATATATGAACATTGTGGCTCATGTTGTGATAGCAGTAAATTTCATTTAACATTCACACTATAGTCGGTATCATATTTGCACTATCACAAGAATGGCTGACACTATTAAAAATACACTTACACTGGCACAATTGTTTAGGTGCTATGGCTCTTACAAACATTATGAGGTTTTATATAATGGTTTTAAGCCCACATATAAAACATTTCTTACATTTCTGTAAATATTTCACTTACATTTCTGTAAAAATGTTTTCTTTATGCAAGATATTTTTCTTTCTTTTCCAGGATGAGAATGACAACCCTCCCACATTTAGTCGGCCATCGTATGTGATTACTGTAATGGAAAATATTATGGCAGGTAAAACATAACCAGCCTTGAAGGGTTTTTCCTAGTTAATAAAAATATAGAGAAGTACCTATACATGTGCTGCCACCATAGATCAGAAGTAGTTTTATTTATTTAATCTTGCCTTGCTCTGTGTTGCACAGTTGTTTCGATGCTGCTAGGGCTTATTAGTATATGAGACTGCCATGTAGAGGATTACTCTTCTCATTAGTCCATTTTGAGGTACACATAACTTACTGATGAACTTTTATTAACTCTTTCTATTGCTAGTCTATTGCTATGGGCAACTAAGCCAGTTCTACTTTACAACAGTTTGATAAATGACCCCCATGATGTGTGACTTTCTGTACATGAGGGAGAGGGAAATGGGAGAAAACCATGCATTCAGAGTGTGAGATGTCATATAAGCTGGAGATAAAGACTAGGAAAATAATAGCAATAATGTAAGACTGGTTTACAGAGGCATCTAAATTACAAATTTAAGAGTCACAAAAAAAAAATGTAAATCTTAAGGCTTGCATACTTATTTCTTTTTTCTACTAATGTCCCTCAGGTGCTACTGTGCTGTTTTTAAATGCTACAGATTTGGATCGATCCAGAGAATACGGGCAGGAATCTATTATATACTCATTAGATGGTTCACCTCAGTTTCGGATCAATGCCCGATCAGGTATATATCATATTTTTTAATTTTAATTTTAATTTTTTTTTTTACATTTAAGTAATTTTAGTTGACTAAAAATGAATATGTTTTCATTGTCATGGCTATTGTATACAGAACATTTGGAGATTCCTCAGACCCTTTCACATTTTGTTATGTTGTGGCCTGGTGCTAAAATAAAAATAAAAATTCCCAATCAATTTGTAATACCCCATAAAATGAAAGTAAAAACAGAGTGTTAGAAATCTTTCATAAAAAACTAAATTATTAAATTGACATAAGTATTCAGATCCTTTACTCAGGACTTGAAGCACCTTTGGCAGTGATTACAGCCTCCAGTCTTCTTGAGTATGATGTCACAAATTTTGCACACCTGGATTTGGGGATTTTTTGCATTCTTCTATGGAGATCCTCTCAAGCTCTGTCAGGTTGAATGGGGACTGGCAGTGGACAGCTATTTTCAGGTCTCTCCAGAGATATTGGATTGATTTCAAGTCAGTGCTGGACTACTCAAGAACATTCACAGAATTTCCCCTATGCCATTCCTGTGGGTACTTAGTATTTAGGGTCATTGTCTTGTTCGAAGACAAACCTTCATCCCAATTCTGAGGTCCAGAGCACTCTGGATCAGGTTTTCAATAAGAATATCTCTGTACTTTGCTCCATTCAGCTTTGCCTCAAACCTGACCAGTCTCCCTGTTCCAGCTACTAAAGGACACAACCACAGCAAGATGCCACCACCTTGCTATACTGTTGGGATGGTATTGGGCAGGTCATGAGCAGCGTCTGGTTTCCTCCAGACATGCCAAGACTGTAAATAGAAGAAACAGACATGGCACTTCCCTAAGATAATAATTAGAAATTAGCGAATTTCTAAAAAATTCAATTTTCCGAACAGATGCGATCTGAATTTATTTGTGGCGAATCGCGTTAAAACAGCTATGTCCTGGCTTCAGAGAGCCTGTAAAGTGGTGTAGAACACTGTGTCTTGCAGTAACACGCATAGAGAGTCTTCTGTAGTGATGAAACAATATTGTGAGTCAGTATGACACACAGATGACAGGCAGCGCTCTTAGAATCACTTCACACTTTGCTCATTTGGTCAATTATGGGGCCAAAACTGACCAAATAACTCAAGTGTGAACTAAGTCTTACAGGTCAGTTAGCACCAGGTATAAAGAATCATGCATAGGCCCAAGATCCTACTATAGCGTGAAAGAGCACACTCCTTTACACCGTCGTCAGCTGATTCCACATAGATGTCTACAGAACCTGTTCTAATAAATTGCTTATACAAGTAGAGCCCCCTGACAGAGTGGAGAGGGTGTCAGCAGGTAGTTTGTGTTGACGTCATTGATTATTTTGCCCTTCCTCTGATCTATCAGAACAATAACCCCAAAAAATGGATCCTGTCTGTTGAGCATCCACTTTCACTCAGTCAGCATTTGGTCAGTAATCCATCAGTATTGCTAAAACCAAAAATAAACAAGAGTGGATCCAAAACTTAGATGACATGTGAATGGTATCTTTGCATGTATTCTGTGTTTTGTACCTACTCCTGCTTTTGGCTACCAAATGTGATACAGGCCTTACAGCTGCTACATAGACAGGATCCGTTGTGCGTCTCATTTTTCCTTCCTTCTGACAGATCATAAGAAGAGTCAAATAAATGATGATGCCAACCAGGCCAGAAAAGCAAAATAGTGGCCCAGCCATGGAGTGGGGAGGGCAGGAACAGCATGAGAAGTCCAGAGAGTGGCCCAGTGACAGAGTGGTGAGGTAGCAGCAGCATGGGGAGACCACAGAGTAGCCCAATGACAAAGTGGTGAGGTGGCAGCAGAATAAGGAGACCACAGAGTGTCCCAGTGACATAGTGGTGAGGTTGCAGCAGCATGAAGAGACCACAGAGTGGTGAGGTGGCAGCAGCATGAGGAGACCACAGAGTGGCCCAGTGACATAGTGGTGAGGTGGCAGCAGCATGAAGATACCACAGAGTGGCGAGGTGGCAGCAGCATGAAGAGACCACAGAGTGGCCCAGTGACATAGTGGGGAGGTGGGTGGCAATACCAGTACCAGCTGAATTGGGTGGGTGGCAGTATGAGCACCTGGAAGTAGGTGTGGCATCAGGTGGGTGGCAGCATCAGAACAGTAGCTGAAGCGGGTAGCCAGAATAAACAGGTCTCTATTGACAAAGTGTAGGTGTGGCACCATGGATGATCTATTCTGATGCATCAAGCAATGGTGTTTGAAAATCCTGCCTGATCCACGCCTGATTTATCTTCACAAAGGTCAGTTTCTCCACATTTTGGGTGGACAGGCAAGTTCTCCTTGGGGTAACGATGGCCCCCGCCGCACTAAACACCCGCTCTGATGCCACACTACTGGTCGGGCAGGAAAGCTTCTCCAGGGCAAACTCAGCCAGTTGGGGCCACAAATCAAGTTTGGCTGCTCAGTAGTCTTCGATATGGGGTGGCAGGGTGCACTCCAAGTATGCCACCACCTGCTGGTTCAGGTTCTGCTCTGTCTAACTGCTGCTGCTGGTGAGTAGTTTACTCAGTAGGCAGGTAAAAAAAAACTGCTCATCAGCGACTCTAGACTTAAGTTGCTGCTGATAGAGCTGGCACTTCTCCTGTCATGAGGAAATTCAATTAAATGTGGCCGTCACAGGTGTTGAATTCCTCCGAGATCCATGCATAATTCATTTTTTATAAATGTGAGGTAGTCCACACTGTCGTAAGCTAAGCGAGTGCGCTTATCAGTCAAGATCCCCCCACTACACTGAACGTCCTTTCGGACAGGGCACTCGATGAGGGGCAAGCCAAGAGTTCCATTGATAATTGTGCCAGTTCTGGCTCAGGTCAAGCCTGCACACCCAGTAGTCCAGGGGTTCCTCGCTTCTCAGATAGTCCACTTTTGCTGTTAACCCGATGTAGTCGGACACCAGTTGGTCTAGGCGTTCCCTGAGGCTGGATCCAGAGGGCGGTGATCAATGGGTTGGCTGCAAGAATGATCTCATATGCGAAGTGACCAACACATCTTCAAACCGCCCTCTTCTTGCAGGCACTGTAGGATTAGTACTTGCAACTGTTTCTCTGTGGGTGAAAATTCCTCTGCCAGTGCCCACAACGGCAGAATTCAGCATCTCCCGCAGCAAGGCCTGGAAATACTGCATTCTGACAACCCTCTGTGATGTTGGTAAAATGTCAACCATTTTGTGTTTGTACTGGGGTCTAAGAACGTTGCCACCCAGTACTGGTCCTTTCCTTTTATGCTTTTTATATGTGGGTCCCTCTTCAAACACTAGAGCATGAAGGCCCCCATTTGCATTAAATTGGAAGTGGTGGAGCGGCCTGGCTCCTGCTCATCGCAGAGGAGAATGTCGTCCTCTGGTCTCCTCCCCCCATCCACGGACAACACCAGGGATCCCAGAAAAGTTTAAAGCCTGCTCTTCTTGCTCTTCCTCCTCCTCCCCCCAGGCACCATCCTCCTCTGACTCCTCTTCAGACTACTGCTGACTTGTCTCAGATAGAGTAGCCCCCCTGGAATTAATTCAGCATTGCAACATTGCAACTTCCTCATCTTCCTGCTCCTGCTCCTCGACGGCTTGATCAATGACACAATGCAATGCATGCTCCAGAAATAAGGCATAAGGTATGATGTCACTTATGGTGCCCTGGCTGCGACTGACCAGTTTGGTGATCTCATCAAATAGCCGTAGAGGTCTGCATGTGTCGTGCATGACCAGCCTCTGGCCCTCCCAGAACCTGTCCTGCCGCAGAGTTCGCACAGGTAGTCGTTTACGGCACATTTCTGCTGGAGCAGCCTATCAAGCATATACAAGGTGGAGTTCCAGCGCGTCGGGCAGTCACAAATGAGACTGAACGTCAGCAAGGCAAGCCATGGCCGTGTAAGATTTTCTAAAATGAGCAGAGATTTTCCTGGCCTGCCGCAAGACGTCCTGGTCCCCGGGGTATTTGGCAACCAATCGCTGCACCACTAAATTCAGGACATGTGCCATGCACGGCACTTGTGTCATTTTACCCTTTTTCGGTGCGCTCAGCAGATTGGCGCCATTGTCGCACACCACTTTACCAACTGTCAAATTGAGCGGGGTTAGTGACTGATCAGCCTGTGACCGCAGAGCTGAAAGGAGTGCAGGACCAATGTGGCTCTTGGCTTCCAGGCACAACTGCCGCAGCACAGCATGGCAACGTCTCGCCTGGCACGTCCAATAGGTTTTGTGGAGCTTGGGGGGTGCAGCGGAAGAGGCGGTAGCAGTGGAAAAAGAGGAGTCAGCTGAGGAGGAGACGGAGGATGGAGTAGGAGTAGGAAAAGAAGAGGTAGGCCTGCATGCAATCCGTGGCGGTAACACCAAATTCACACTGCTGCCACGGGCTACATGTCTGACGGCCATCAGAAGGGTCAACCAGTGGGCAGTAAAAGTTATGTACCTTCCCTGCCTGTGTTTGCTAGACCACGTGTCTATGGTCAGATGTATCTTGGCACCAACACTGTGTGCCAGAGATACATTAACTTGCTGCGGAACATGGCCATATAGCTCTGAGATGCCCTTCTGGTAGAAATATTTGCTTCCAGGGAACTTCCATAGCCGCAAATTTTCTAAAGGCCTCCGAGTCCACCAATTTATATGGCAGTAGTTGGTGGGCTAGCAGTTCCGACAAGCCAGCGGTCAGCCGTTGGGCAAGAGGTTTATCCGGCGTCATCATTTTCTTACGCTCATTTGGGCCACAGAAGCCTGCCTTGTGCCAGATGAATGCAACGACAGCACGGTGGAAGCTGGAGTGAAGGACAATGGGAGGAGAGAGGAGAAGAGGCAGGATGTGGTTTTGATGGTGTTGCTCCCACTGGGCTCGGTGATGGGAGGCCAGATGCCTTCTTAAGGCAGTCGTCTCTAGTTGAGTGTACAGGCTGCAGAAGGCAACACTATTATCAGCAGCTGACAAGTTAGGCTACTTTCACACCTGCGTTTAGGTGCGGATCTGTCTGGTATCTGCACAGACGGATCCGCACCTATAATGCAAACGCTTTTATCCATTCAGAACGGATCCGTTTGCATTACCATTTTTATTTTTCATTTTTGTTCATGATAATGCAAACAGATCCGTTTTGACTTACATTGAAAGTCAATGGGAGGTGGATCCGTTTTCAATTGCACCATATTGTGTCAGTAAAAACGGATCCGTCCCCATTGACTTACATTGTAAGTCAGGACGGATCCGTTTGGCTCAGTTTCGTCAGACGGACATAAAAAATGCTGCAAGCAGCGTTTTGGTGTCCGCCTCCAGAGCAGAATGGAGACTTAACGGAGGCAAATTGATGCATTCTGAACGGATCCTTATCCATTCAGAATGCATTGGGGCTCAACTGATCCGTTTTTGGCCGCTTGTGAGAGCCTTGAAACGGATCTCACAATCGGATCCAGAAACGGCAGTGTGAAAGTAGCCTTAAAAAAAAGCCCACTTTGCGGAGCCATGTGCCGGCGTCATGGGAACGCAAGATGTGACCGTGCATGGTGGATGGCTTGCTCCAGATACATTTGCAGTCTACTTTTTGCCTCCTGTGCACTGTGAGTTCTGCCTGCTTGTCCTCCTTCTCCTCCCTATCTGCTGCTCTGTCTCTCCCTTTGAACTCCCCTCCTCTTCCTCTCTTGTGGGAACCCACGTGACATCCATTAACACGTCATCATCGTCACCTTCACCACCACTGACATTAGAGATCTCGGAGTAGGCAGCAACAGCGGGGACCACCCTCCTTGGGCTGATCTGGGTTTTGCCGTCAGACCGCTAGGGTGGCGGCCGTTGCTACCTCCTCTTCCTCATCCGATTTTAAGAATGGCTGCGCATCGGTAAGGGAATTGATGGGGAAATGATTCCTCTTACTCGAGTGGAGGGGCTATGATGGTGGTGGTAGTGTTGTCTTTTGAGGTGCACACAGCAGAGAGTGAGGAGGGTGCAGATACAGAGTATGGTGAGGGTGCAGAAGTGAAAGGCTGAGTGAGCCATCAACCAACTCTGGTGCGTTCTTTGACGTAATCACACGCACCGTCTCCAACTTCCCACTTAGGCCCCGGCCTGGTGCACCTGCCCGACCCCTACTATTCCTGCGGTATGGCCTGTCTCTTCCTCTGCCTGTCATTTTCAAAATGACCCTGTGACAAAGTCCCTGTAGAAGAGCAGTATTTGTAGAAGCAGGTATATAGAACCCCTTAATCAGTTTTTTTGGGGGGCAAATGTATATCACACCAGTTGCAATTAGTTGTTTCATTGACATTTGTCCCTCTGTATAGCTGTGGTATCTCAGCAGAACCGCACACAAATGCTGCACTATACAAATGCACTATATAGAAATTATATTCTAAGTATATCACACCGTGAAAAATCGCAGCTTGCTCTATATTCTGCGTTTTTCACGTAACGCAGGCCCCTTAGAAATGAATGGGGTTGCGTGAAAATCGCAAGCATCCGCAAGCAAGTGCGGATGCGGTGCGATTTTCACGCACGGTTGCTAGGAGACGATCGGGATGGAGACCCGATCATTATTATTTTCCCTTATAACATGGTGCATAGTAAAATAGCGCTGGAGGGGTTAAATTATTATTATTTTTTTAATTTCACTCACCTTAATCCACTTGATCGCGCAGCTGGCATCTCCTTCTGTCTTCATCTTAGCTGTGTGCAGTAACAGGACCTGTGGTGACGTCACTCTGATCATCACATGGTCCATCACATGATCCATCACCATGGTAAAAGATCATGTGATGGATCATGTGATGACCGGAGTGACGTCACCACAGGTCCTGTTACTGCACACAGCTAAGATGAAGACAGAAGGAGATGCCAGCTGCGCGATCAAGTGGATTAAGGTGAGTTAATTTTTATTTATTTTTTAATTTAACCCCTCCAGTGCTATTTTACTATGCATTCTGTATTCAGAATGCTATTACTTTTACTTATAACCATGTTATAAGGGAAAATAATACAATCTACAGAACACCAATCCCAAGCCCGAACTTCTGTGAAGAAGTTCGGGTTTGGGTACCAAACATGCGCGATTTTTCTCAAAAGTGCAAAATGCATTACAATGTTTTGCAGTCACGCAGAACAATTGCGCGTGTTCCCGCAACGCACCCGCACATTTTCTCGCAACCCCGTGTGAAGGTTGCTTAGGCTACTTTCACACTGCCGTTTCTGGGTCCGCCTGTGAGATCTGTTTCAAGGTTTTCACAAGCAGCCCAAAATGGATCAGTTCTGCCCCAATGCATTCTGAATGGATAAGGATCCGTTCAGAATGCATCAGTTTGCCTCCGTTCAGCCTCCATATAAGTCAATGGGGACGGATCCGTTTTTACTGACACAATATGGTGCAATTGAAAACAGATCCGCCTCCCATTGACTTTCAATGTACCGTATATACTCGAGTATAAGACAAGTTTTTTGGCACATATTTTTGTGCTCAAAAAGCCCCCTCGTCTTATACTCGAGTCTAGGTCTTGATTGCGAAAATTCGCCAAAAAGTCGCATTCAAATTTTCGCATAAAAATTTGCATGAACTGGTAATTTCCCAAAAATCAAATATTCTCTTTAGTTGGTTTTTGTACTGTTAAAGTTATTGTTGATACCATATTGTTTTTCTTTGAAATAAATATTCAAAAACCTTTAACCTACTGATGCCTCAATTAATGTAATTTTATTGGTACGGTATCTATTTTTATATTTACCAGTAGCTGCTGCATTTCCCACCCTAGTCTTATACTCGAGTCAATAATTTTTCCCATTTTTGGGGGGTAAAATTAGGGGCCTCGGCTTATATTCGGGTCGGCTTATACTCGAGTATATACGATAAGTCTAAACGGATCCGTTTGCATTATCATGAAAAAAAAAACTTAAAAAAAACTGGTGTTCATGGTAATGCAAATGGATCCGTTCTGAACAGATACAAGCGTTTGCATTATAGGTGCGGATCCGTCTGTGCAGATACCAGACGGATCTGCACCTAAACGCAGGTGTGAAAGTAGCTTAATTCACAATATTATCCTCTTTGTCCTCAATGTCAGAGCTAGGGAGAACTGTGACCAACTACAACTACAAGCTGGGTGGCTGGTGCTGCTACTGCTGTTTGCACTACTACCCACATTCTGACTCTCGGATGATAAGGAATGGGTCCTTTGTTTTCCACTCGTTTACTAGATATTTTATTAAAAACTGGGACAGCAGTAGAAGTAAATAGCAAAAAAAGTCATATTCCCCCTTTTTCGCCCCTGCCACTTCCAGCATCACACACTGGTTCTGCACCTCAGACATTTTCCTGGCTGCAGCTGTGATGTTCTGTGCATGCTTAATTCTTGTTCAGCCGCTCACTGGCCTTAGTAGTGCATTAGACAATTTTCTGAGGCTAGCAATTGACTCCAGTGGGGACGTCTTGTGTATAGGACGTCACCATTGCTTCCAGGAAAACAAACACTGATGGAAAGAACCGGCTCACTGCGCAGGAAGTGACAGGGGTAAAAAGGGGTAGGAGTTTTTTTAATTAATATTTTATGTCATTTACTGTCATTTACTGCATTAATTATGTATCTCAGACAATCCTTTCAATGACACTTTTCATGTTTTCACTTTTTATTTTCATGTGTAGGTCATTTGTCATGGAAATTTTGAAGATTTCCCTTTAAGGCTATCTAGATTGTGGATTAATGTTATGTTAATGATGAAAGTTTATTGTTCAAATGATTCTTTGAACTGAAAAATATTATTGGCAGTAATCTAACTTTTAGAATGAGCACCAACTGATTCTGCAGTCTTTACACTTGTTTAAGTCCTTTCAGCTGCTCGAGAAGCCATAATGCTAAGCTACAGAGAGTTCACTATGCTCAGACGTGTCCAATTGATGCCTTGTAAAGACATAAGTACTTTCCGTAGGAGTTTCAAATTAGTCATACATTCAGTGCTTAGGAATAGCTTTAACTGAAATAGTTTTAAAACAGAAACAAGATTCACCTTCACTATGCTTAACTTTTTCAAAGATGTTTTTTAACTCCTTAAGAACTTTGGCCATCAGGGTTGAGCAGTATATATATATATATATATATATAATGAAAGAAGGCCAGCAGCACACCA
This sequence comes from Bufo gargarizans, assembly GCF_014858855.1. Taxonomy (NCBI): domain Eukaryota; kingdom Metazoa; phylum Chordata; class Amphibia; order Anura; family Bufonidae; genus Bufo; species Bufo gargarizans. The sequence goes on along the minus strand of NC_058085.1, from coordinate 164,485,956 downwards.
CGGATTTCAACGGAAAACGTGTAGTTTATTCACCCAGAGTCAGCAGCGACGTTTCAACAGCTTGTTGCTGTCTTTCTCAAGCTATGTGCACATGTGTTACAATCAGGCAATTTAAAGGTGCATCAATTGAAAATACAATTAGAACAATTTATCCATACAAGGGAAAAATTCATAGGATCCATGGTTCATCATATTACACAAAATACAAAAAGTGTGTCCGAAAGTTACAAAATACAGTACATACATTAAGTGTCCGATAAAAGTACATAGTGTTCATAATATAGGGCAAGTACTGTAAATACCGCTAATTGGTGCAGGTGTGTTATACATAGCCATCACATTAAAAACTCACAGTCAGCTGATGTTCATGATCATGATCCCGGCGGCGTCAAATCATGCGATACTACGTGCGCAGAGAAACTGACCAAAAACCACAACAAAGATGGCTGGGTCTGTCCCCCGGCCGGTGTGCGCATGTCCATGTGTAAGTATCGGCCTCCCATTAATGGTCACGTGATACAAATCACATGATCGAATGTCAACTGGTACATAAACTGTATTAAGAAATCCACATGTTGAAATCTAGGTCTGGACCACTGTATACCCTGGCCCCCCACAACAGAACAAATGCGGGAATCCAGGACCCAGTGTCCTATCAACCTAATCACTGGCCACACTAACACCCTAACGTGCGCATATTGAAAAGGACTGGCGTCCAGCGGCAGCGATTGTCCGTATCAGCGAACCAATCACTGTCAAGCTGAGGTGGTGGCGACGTCGCAAGGGGCCTCCCTGCGAACCGTCGCCCACTCCAATGGATCACCCCCAAAAAAATGCACAGGGTGTGAGTGCCAGAACTGGATAAATGAGAGATAAAATAAACATTAACATTTTATAGGAAAAACAATGTTTTACAAAAAATCCAAAATCGAATACCTTGATTGTTATGTACACATATACACTCAACCCACAATAGAGGGTGAGGACCCATGCGTTACACAAGAGAGACAACACTAATCGACCCGAAAGTCGACATTCAGCCCATTGGGCTTCAACGTTTTTAGAGTGAAGATCCAGAATAGCTCTTGCTTTTTAAGGAGGGCTTGTCTATCCCCCCCACGCCTTCCCAATTCTATCTGTTCCAATATACGGAACCTTAGATCTTTCTGTGTGTGTCCTGTTTCTTTAAAGTGTTTAGACACCGGTAGATCCATCTTTTCTTTTCTGATGGAGTACCGGTGTTGATTTAACCGTGTCTTCACGTCCCACGTGGTCTCCCCAACATACCACTTCCCACAGGGACATGTCAGCTGGTAGACCACGTAGGACGAATCACACGTCAAATATTGGGTGATTTTGACCATTTTGTTAGTAGCCGGATTAAGAAACGTATTCCTTTTCATCATGAGGTTGCAATTAATGCAGTGATAGCAAGGGTAGCAGTCAGTCCGCATGGAGCCACACATTGCTCTCACACTGGTCTTGGCACTACCCACGTCAGACTTCACCAATCTATCCCCCAAACTGCGTCCTCTACGATAGGAGAATAAGGGAGGTGTATAAAACTCCTCGACCTGAGGGAAACTATTCCCTGTCATCCTCCAATGTTTCCGAATGACAGCTGCAATTTGCGGACTGTCAGCGGAAAACTGGGAGATAAGGGAATACAGGGTTTTTTGGGGACCAATTTAGAATTGGTTGTAGTAACTTTATTATGCACTCACCGAATGCTATCTCTGATCAATTTTTGGGGCAGGGATGATGACTGTCATAAAGCAGCAGCGTATTTTTATCGGTGGGTTTCACAAACAGGTCAGTCCTCAACCCCCGTCCCATGATTTGGACCTCCGTATCAAGGAACTGTAACCTCTCAGTTGAGTGGACCACAGTGAATTTGACTGTTGGATCGACTTTGTTGAGAAATGCGTGGAACGCGAGGAGGCCCAACGTGTCGCCCGTCCACACCATGAAGATATCATCGATATAGCGCCACCACCCCAGAACAGGTCTGAAGTGGTGGCTGCCATATATAAATGACTCCTCAAGGTGGGCCATATAGATGTTAGCATAAGTGGGTGCCACGTTGGACCCCATCGCCGTCCCACGCATCTGCACATAAAAGTCGTCTTGGAACAGAAAGTAGTTTTTAGTTAAAACAAATCTCAATAGTGTTAGCATGAAAGTTTGACAAGCCTCAGAATAATCAGATGTTTTAAGGCATCTTTCCACCACCTGGAGGCCCAGCTCATGGTCAATTGACGTGTATAGACTACACACGTCGAATGATACCAGAGCAGCGCCCACAGGTATGTCAAGGTCACTTATGTTGGATAAAAAATCACCTGTGTCTCTAATAGTCTATACTCGTCGATTGACCATGAGCTGGGCCTCCAGGCGGTGGAAACATGCCTTAAAACATCTGATTATACTGAGGCTTGTCAAACTTTCTTGCTAACACTATTGAGATTTGTTTTAACTAAAAACTACTTTCTGTTCCAGGACGACTTTTATGTGCAGATGCGTGGGACGGCGATGGGGCCCACTTATGCTAACATCTATATGGCCCACCTTGAGGAGTCGTCCATATATGGCAGCCACCACTTCAGACATGTTCTGGGGTGGTGGCGCTAAATCGACGATATCTTCCTGGTGTGGACGGGCGACACGTTGGGCCTCCTCGCGTTCCACGCATTTCTCAACTAAGTCGATCCAACAGTTAAATTCACTGTGGTCCACTCAACTGAGAGGTTACAGTTCCTTGATACGGAGGTCCGAATCATGGGACAGGGGTTGAGGACTGACCTGTTTGTGAAACCCACCGATAAAAATACGCTGCTGCTTTATGACAGTCATCATCCCCGCCCCATGATTCGGTCATTACCCTTCAGTCAGTTCCTCTGGGTTCAGAGGATCGTGAAGGATGTACACACCAGAGATATAAGATTCACAGAAATGGGTCAGAGATTTGCCACTCGTGGATACCCCAAAAAATTGATCAGAGATAGCATTCGGCGAGTGCATAATAAAGTTACTACAACCAATTCTAAATTGGTCCCCAAAAAACCCTGTATTCCCTTATCTCCCAGTTTTCCGCTGACAGTCCGCAAATTGCGGCTGTCATTCGGAAACATTGGAGGATGATAGGGAATAGTTTCCCTCAGGTCGAGGAGTTTAATACACCTCCCTTTTTCTCCTATCGTAGAGGACGCAATTTGGGGGATAGATTGGTGTAGTCTGACATGGGTAGTGCCAAGACCAGTGTGAGAGCAATGTGTGGCTCCATGCGGACTGGCTGCTACCCTTGTTATCGCTGCATTAATTGCAACCTCATGATGAAAGGGAATACGTTTCTTAATCCGGTTACTAACAAAATGGTCAAAATCACCCAATATTTGACGTGTGATTCGTCCTACGTGGTCTACCAGCTGACATGTCCCTGTGGGAAGTGGTATGTTGGGGAGACCACGTGGGACGTGAAGACACGGTTAACTCAACATCGGTACTCCATCAGAAAAGATGGATCTACCGCTGTCTAAACACTTTAAAAAAGCAGGACACACACAGAAAGATCTAAGGTTCCGTATATTGGAACAGATAGAATTGGGAAGGCGTGGGGAGGATAGACAAGCCCTCCTTAAAAAGCGAGAGCTATTCTGGATCTTCACTCTAAAAACATTGAAGCCCAATGGGCTGAATGTCGACTTTCGGGTCGATTAGTGTTGTGTCTCGCATGGGTCCTCACTCTCTATTGTGGGTTCGAGTGTACATGTGTACATAACAATCTTAAGTTAATAACAAGTTATTCGATTTTGGATTTTTTGTAAAAATTCTTCCTTTGTTTTTAGATTCATACATAGACCATGGTCAAGACTGATGCTCTGTGTTTTGAGGGGAACATCATTGATCCAGGTGGCTACCCACAGTTCTTTTTTTACCTCATCCACGTGCATGATGGCCCGACTGCAGCTCTGGTGCAGATGTGGAGCATGATCCATGACAGTTCGGAACCTACCCATATATTATATCTATATGGTTTTCCTATAAAATGTTAATGTTTATTTTATCTCTCATTTATCCAGTTCTGGCACTCACACCCTGTGCGGGTTTTTGGGGTGATCCATTGGAGTGGGCGACGGTTCGCAGGGAGGCCCCTTGCGACGTCGCCACCTCCTCAGCTTGACAGTGATTGGTTCGTTGATAAGGACAATCAATGCCACTGGACATCCTCAATATGCGCACGTTAGGGTGTTAGTGTGGCCAGTGATTAGGTTGATAGGACACTGGGTCCTGGATTCCCGCATTTGTTCTGTTGTGGGGGGCCAGGGTATACAGTGGTCTAGACCTAGATTTCAACATGTGGATTTCTTAATACAGTTTATGTACCAGTTGACATTCGATCATGTGATTTGTATCACGTGACCATTGATGGGAGGCCGATACTTACACATGGACATGCGCACACCGGCCGGGGGACAGACCCGGCCATCTTTGTTGTGGTTTTTGGTCAGTTTCTCTGCGCACATAGTATGATGCCGGATCTACACTGAACATCAGCTGACTGTGAGTTTTTAATGTGATGACTATGTATAACACACCTGCACCAATTAGGGGTATTTACAGTACTTGCTCTATATTATGAACACTATGTACTTTTATCGGACACTTAATGTATGTACTGTATTTAACTTTGGGACACACTTTATGTATTTTGTGTAGTATGATGAACCATGGATCCTATGAATTTTTCCCTTGTATGGATAAATTGTTCTAATTGTATTTTCAATTGATGCACCTTTTAATTGCATGATTGTAACACATGTGCACATAGCTTGAGAAAGACAGCAACAAGCTGTTGAAACGTCGCTGCTGACTCTTGGTGAATAAACTGCAACTTTTCCGTTGAAATCCGTGGTGTGCTGCTGGCCTTCTTTCATCTTTATATCGCATTGGACCTAGGTGCCGGTTCACACTGGCCTGATTTGCACCCGCAACTTAGTGTGCTGCATAGTGTGCTATATATAGTCAAAATTGTTGGTACCCTACTGTTAAAGAAAGAAAAACCCTCAATGGTAACTGAAATAACTTGAAACTAACAAAAGTAATAATAAATACAAATGTACTATAAATCAGCTATTGCTTTTCAATTGTGAATTATCAAAATAACAACTGTGATAAAAACAAACTAAGGCTACTTTCACATCTGCGTTTTTACTCACGATAATACAACCGTCTGCATCCGTTATGAACAGATCCGGTGGTATTATCTCTAAAATAGCCATGACAGATCCATCTCTAAAATCAATGTAAGTCAATGGGGGACGATCAGTTTTCTTTTGTGTCAGAGAAAACAGATCTGCCTCCATTGACTTACATTGTGAGTCATGACGGATCCATCTTGCTCTGCATCCCAGGACGCACTCAAAAACGCTGCTTGCAGCTCTTTTGTGTACGTCTTGGGAACGCAATGAAATGGAACAGAATACATTCTGATGCACTCCGCTCCCTTCATATCAGTTTTGTCCCCATTGACAATGAATGGGGACAAAACTGAATTGTTTTCCTCTGCTATTGAGACCCTATGATGGATCTCAATAGTGGAAAGGGAAAGTGCAGATGTGAAAGTAGCCTACTGAAACTGGCCTGGTGAATTATCAGTTTCAAGTTATTTCAGTGACCATTGTTTATTTTTCTTTCGTTATCGGAAAGGTACCAACAATTTTGTCCATGCGTATATATGGAAAGAAACAAAACACAAATTTTTACTTTATGTTTTTGTCTGCTGTTCATTGTACAGTAGAACTAGCACTAAGGGCTCATGCACATGTTCTGGCCGTGCCCGTATTGCGGCCTGCAAACAGTTGTATCACAGATGCAGACCCATTCACTTGAATGGGTCCCCATTCTGGAAGATAAGGTGCGGTGCAGAACGGAGGTACGGATTGGAAGCCCACAGAAGCACCACAGAGTGCTTCCGTGGGCTTTCTGTCTGTACCTCTGCACTGCAAAAAAGTAGTGCGTGCACTACTTTTTTGCAGTGCGGACCATCAGATGCGGATCACGGACCCAATTTATGTGAATGTGAACAAGTCTACAGACGGTGGGCACACGGTCAGTGCCCATGCATTGCGGACCACGGTCGTATGAGGCATAAAGGGGTTGTTTGCCTTTGATATATTGATGACCTATCCTGAGGATAGGTCATCAATATCAGATTGGTGAGGAGCCAACTCCAGGCACTTCAGCTGTTCCATTGAAGTGAATTGGGTGGCAGAGTTGTAATTACACCTGCCCACTTCTGCAAATGTGATGGTGAGCAGGTAAACAGAGAAGAGAAGGCAGCGCTCTTCAAACAGGCAGTCTCCTCAAACAGTGGATCGGTGGGGTGTCAGGAGTTAGCCCCCTGCCAATAGTAAAAAGCAGACATCCCCTTTAACTATGGGTTGCTACAATTTTGCATTACTGGATGCATATATTTTTTATACTGTACTACTTTTGCACCATAAAGCATTTCATATAGAAATCTTAGCTGCATCCTATATCATTGTATGTACCCAATAATGTCTGGCTATGACTAGCATATGCTAGAACATGAGGAGTCCCCTGCATAACAGAAACGGGACGGATCTGTTTTCCAGCCCATAGACTTCTATTATGACGGAATGAATAAAGGAATGCCTCTAAACGCATTCCATTATGCATTCTGTCATATAATTGTGTTATGGTCCGTGGTAACGGAATCCATAACGCAATTCACCTTTTACCAACAAACGAAGTGTGAACGAATTTCAAAATATGAAATTCGCTCATCTCTAACTGTAGTTATTGATCAGTTGACTTCAGTTCTTTGCAATGATTTGGTGCTTTTTTTGTTACTTTAGTATTGATTTCATGATATATTTGATCTTATATTTTCCATCCATATGCAAGTTAGGTTAGGTGGTTTTGCCAGATTTTAAACTAAAGTCTCAAAGGAAAAGACTATGAAAAATGCATTGCCATGCCCAATTTTCTCATCAATTTAATATTGATTTTTAATTTACACCTTTGCTTACAGGAGAAATAACTACAACTACTCTACTGGATCGGGAAACAAAGTCAGAATACATCTTAATTATACGAGCAGTTGATGGAGGTGTGGGACCCAATCAAAAAATTGGCATTGCTACAGTAAGTTGATTTTCATTTTTCCCTGCCAGTCATAAGGTCATTTTCTGTCACTTGAAAGTAATGTAAGGGATCACCTTCTTTCAGGGGGTCACACTCACAGTTATCTTCACAGACACCAGAATTTAAGGGCCAAACTGTATTTTATTGCAGCACATCCACGTAAACATAAACAGTTATACAAAATAAACTCCTGCCCGGCTGGGCTCTACCTAAACAGAATTATGATTTCCCTGACTCACCTATACAGGGAGTGCAGAATTATTAGGCAAGTTGTATTTTTGAGGATTAATTTAATTATTGAACAACAACCATGTTCTCAATGAACCCAAAAAACTCATTAATATCAAAGCTGAATATTTTTGGAAGTAGTTTTTAGTTTGTTTTTAGTTTTAGCTATTTTAGGGGGATATCTGTGTGTGCAGGTGACTATTACTGTACATAATTATTAGGCAACTTAACAAAAAACAAATATATACCCATTTCAATTATTTATTTTTACCAGTGTAACCAATATAACATCTCAACATTCACAAATATACATTTCTGACATTCAAAAACAAAACTAAAACAAATCAGTGACCAATATAGCCACCTTTCTTTGCAAGGACACTCAAAAGCCTGCCATCCATGGATTCTGTCAGTGTTTTGATCTGTTCACCATCAACATTGCGTGCAGCAGCAACCACAGCCTCCCAGACACTGTTCAGAGAGGTGTACTGTTTTCCCACCTTGTAAATCTCACATTTGATGATGGACCACAGGTTCTCAATAGGGTTCAGATCAGGTGAACAAGGAGGCCATGTCATTAGATTTTCTTCTTTTATACCCTTTCTTGCCAGCCACGTTGTGGAGTACTTGGACGCGTGTGATGGAGCATTGTCCTGCATGAAAATCATGTTTTTCTTACCTTGCAGACTTCTTCCTGTACCACTGCTTGAAGAAGGTGTCTTCCAGAAACTGGCAGTAGGACTGGGAGTTGAGCTTGACTCCATCCTCAACCCAAAAAGGCCCCACAAGCTCATCTTTGATGATACCAGCCCAAACCAGTACTCCACCTCCACCTTGCTGGCGTCTGAGTCGGACTGGAGCTCTCTGCCCTTTACCAATCCAGCCATCTGGCCCATCAAGACTCACTCTCATTTCATCAGTCCATAAAACCTTAGAAGAATCAGTCTTGAGATATTTCTTGGCCCAGTCTTGACGTTTCAGCTTGTGTGTCTTGTTCAGTGGTGGTCGTCTTTCAGCCTTTCTTACCTTGGCCATGTCTCTGAGTATTGCACACCTTGTGCTTTTAGGCACTCCAGTGATGTTGCAGCTCTGAAATATGGCCAAACTGGTGGCAAGTGGCATCTTGGCAGCTGCACGCTTGACTTTTCTCAGTTCATGGGCAGTTATTTTGCGCCTTGGTTTTTCCACACGCTTCTTGCGACCCTGTTGACTATTTTGAATGAAACGCTTGATTGTTCGATGATCACGCTTCAGAAGCTTTGCAATTTTAAGAGTGCTGCATCCCTCTGCAAGATATCTCACTATTTTTGACTTTCCTGAGCCTGTCAAGTCCTTCTTTTGACCCATTTTGCCAAAGGAAAGGAAGTTGCCTAATAATTATGCACACCTGATATAGGGTGTTGATGTCATTAGACCACACCCCTTCTCATTACAGAGATGCACATCACCTAATATGCTTAATTGGTAGTAGGCTTTCGAGCCTATACAGCTTGGAGTAAGCCAACATGCATAAAGAGGATGATGTGGTCAAAATACTCATTTGCCTAATAATTCTGCACGTAGTGTAGTCTCAGATTTATGCTGAGGGTCTCAGGCTCAAAAGCCTCAGTCGGTCTGCTCTACAAACACGGTTCAAAACCGAAAAGCTATCAGAAGTTGCATAGCCTTGTGGCCCCTCAGTCCTCCAGACTGAGACCACCCACAGAGCATCTGTTCCAGGTTCACACACACTTTTCCCAGACTGACACACTGAGGGTGGATTTATGCCAGACTGATTAGGGTAGGCTTCACCTGCGCTCACCTCAGTTATGAGGGAATACCTGTGCTGGAAGGGTGTGGACCGGCAGCTCCCACTACCAAGCCTAACTGCCATTCCAATTAAAATCCAGCCCAGAATACAATGTAAATAAAACTGTGTAGTTTGCTGAGATCACTGCACACTTCTGGGTTTTATTTATCTCACCCAGCTGAGGTATCTGGGTGAGATATGCACGCCCTCCTGCACTGTACACCATGCCACAGTAGGTTATGTTTTTATAATGTGCATTTTAAGTTGCACGCATTAGAGGACACATCTATTTTAAGAACTTATACAGGTCCTTCTCGAAAAATTAGCATATTGTGATAAAGTTCATTATTTTCTGTAATGTACTGATAAACATTAGACTTTCATATATTTTAGATTCATTACACACCAACTGAAGTAGTTCAAGCCTTTTATTGTTTTAATATTGATGATTTTGGCATACAGCTCATGAAAACCCACATTTCCTATCTCAAAAAATTAGCATATTTCATCCGACCAAAAAAATAAAAGTGTTTTTAATACAAAAAAAGTCAACCTTCAAATAATTATGTTCAGTTATGCACTAAATACTTGGTCGGGAATCCTTTTGCAGAAATGGCTGCTTCAATGCGGCGTGGCATGGAGGCAATCAGCCTGTGGCACTGCTGAGGTGTTATGGAGGCCCAGGATGCTTCGATAGCGGCCTTAAGCTCATCCAGAGTGTTGGGTCTTGCGTCTCTCAACTTTCTCTTCCCAATAGCCCACAGATTCTCTATGGGGTTCAGGTCAGGAGAGTTGGCAGGCCAATTGAGCACAGTAATACCATGGTCAGTAAACCATTTACCAGTGGTTTTGGCACTGTGAGCAGGTGCCAGGTTGTGCTGAAAAATGAAATCTTCATCTCCATAAAGATTTTCAGCAGATGGAAGCATGAAGTGCTCCAAAATCTCCTGATAGCTAGCTGCATTGACCCTGCCCTTGATAAAACACAGTGGACCAACACCAGCAGCTGACATGGCACCCCAGACCATCACTGACTGTGGGTACTTGACACTGGACTTCAGGCATTTTGGCATTTCCCTCTCCTTAGTCTTCCTCCACACTCTGGCACCTTGATTTCCGAATGACATGCAACAGTCCAGTGCTGCTTCTCTGTAGCCCAGGTCAGGCGCTTCTGCCGCTATTTCTGGTTCAAAAGTGGCTTGCCTGGGGAATGCGGCACCTGTAGCCCATTTCCTGCACACGCCTGTACACGGTGGCTCTGGATGTTTCTACTCCAGACTCAGTCCACTGCTTCTGCAGGTCCCCCAAGGTCTGGAATCGGTCCTTCTCCACAATCTTCCTCAGAGTCCGGTCACCTCTTCTCGTTGTGCAGCGTTTTCTGCCACACTTTTTCCTTCCCACAGACTTCCCACTGAGGTGCCTTGATACAGCACTCTGGGAACAGCCTATTCGTTCAGAAATTTCTTTCTGTGTCTTACCCTCTTGCTTGAGGGTGTCAATGATGGCCTTCTGGACAACAGTCAGGTCGGCAGTCTTACCCATGATAGCGGTTTGGAGTAATGAACCAGGCTGGGAGTTTTTAAAAGCCTCAGGAATCTTTTGAAGGTGTTTAGAGTTAATTAGTTGATTCAGATGATTAGGTTAATAGCTCATTTAGAGAACCTTTTCATGATATGCTAATTTTTTGAGATAGGAATTTTGGGTTTTCATGAGCTGTATGCCAAAATCATCAATATTAAAACAATAAAAGGCTTGAACTACTTCAGTTGGTGTGTAATGAATCTAAAATATATGAAAGTCTAATGTTTATCAGTACATTACAGAAAATAATGAACTTTATCACAATATGCTAATTTTTTGAGAAGGACCTGTATACTGTTGCACTATTTGACATTCACATTTATTTTCCATAGCTTTAACAGAACCTAACACAGTTATCTCTGTCTTCCATTCTTTATTACATATGGGTTATAAATTATCTACTAAAGCAAAAATTAAAAGAATTATGTTCTTGTTGGTGTTCCTTGTAGATCTGCCACTTTATCATATTTTGTCATAGATCCCACTTTTTTTGACTGTTGAATTTCATAGTTAATTAAACATTTCATATTTTTTATAAAAAATTTTAAGCTTCTAAGAAAACTATTTAACAATTACAAATCATAAAAATCATCAAGATGCAGGCTAGTGCTTAATAAACATGATACACTGAAGGGTAATATTGAAGGGAATGTTTCGCTAGAAACATGACCTATTGTTTAAATCAAGTTTTGTCAATTTTTCCCTGTTCCTATCTATATTTTAAAAAATATCCTAAAATGTTGAAGTTTTCACACTGGCTATTAGGCCTAAAACATGTAAAGTTTCCTATTATTTAAGAGCAGCCACACAGGCCATAAACACAATAGACTGCAGGGGACCTAATACTCTGTGCAGAGGTCAGTAGAGAGTAGATAAGCTGTGATATTAACTATTATGAATGGTGGATCCTGTGTTATCTATATATAGGTGATATCTGTCATTGTAATTCTGGCTTGATAATCTGATGAGTACTGAAAAGTCTCAACATACTATTAGAACTAGTGACCAGCATGAAAACTGCACAATTTTGGCCACCTTATTTTTTGCCCTATGAGACCCACCTGCCCATAAGACGCAAGATTTTGGAAGAGGAAAATAATAATAAGAAAAAAAGTTCATCAGACCTCAGCTCAGACCCTCAATGTTAATCAGGCCTCAGATTAGACGTCCATGTGAATGACCCCTGATCAGACCTCAATAAGTCCTCCAATCAGACCTACATGTGAATGACCCGTATTCAGACCTCAGATCAGACCTCAATAAGTCCTCCAATCAGACCTCAAGTCAGACCTCCATATGAATAACCCCCAGTCAGACCTCCATAAGACTCCCATTGAGACCTTCAAATGACCCCTATGATCAGATACAAAAAAAAAAAATCTACTTACCTCTCCTGCTCCGGTCACCGCTGCTCCTCACATCCAGTGCTCTTCTTATTTTTCCTGCCATGCACTATGCTGTGACTCAACATTGAGCAGCTGAGGACAACGAAGCAGTGAGTACATAGTCCAGGGAGCACTGCATTCACCACTTCTCAGTCCTCCACTAATGAGCTCTTCTATAATAGAAGCCCTCATTAGTATTCTCCCCATAAGACGCAGTGACAAAATCTCTTGCTTTGGAGTGAAAAAAGTGTGTCTTATTGGGTGGAAAATGTAAAGATAAAAATCAAAGAAAATATAACATAAACATGCAATTTAAATGATAGGTAATTTTGTGATGGCACATTCCTTTTAAAACAGCTCAGAAAAATAGCGGTGCAATGGCTTATAATAACACAAACCTTCAAACTGTGATAATTCAAGGTAAACCTGACATTAAGAGTGACAAAGACATGAGAAGAAAAGAGGGAAACGAGAGAAGGAAACGATGATAATAATAATTGTTATTATCATTATTACAGCAAATAGCATACACTGCGAAAGCTGCCTGGTATTTCGTTGTCTCCTGGTAGCGGAGCCAGAGACGCCACATTTTGCTGAATTTCACTTGCATGCTATGGACTTAGGCGGGAAGATCCTTCATTCGCATCACCTCCTGAATTTTGGCAAACCAGTGTCCAATAGTTGGAAGTTCAGTTTGAGGCCACATGGTAGGGATACAAGCAGCAGGGAGCTGTACTGATAATAAGACCCTGTAATATGACAGGAATCTAAAATAATTAGTTTCCTATGACCCTTGACACAGCAGTCATGTTGAACATGGCTTATATTGCCTCTGCATTCGAATGCTTGCTAGGGAAAGCCATGACATCCTTAATCACAGAAAGGGCTCAAATGACATCACAGTCATCAGTTATCTGTGTATTGGGGCAGCAGGTAACACAGAGAACATGTTTTCCTGCTAACTTAAGACCCAATGATGACAAATAAATAGATAGCTGTCTCCTCGAATCATCTCCTACACATGCATGCTTAGCTTAACCAAGCATGCATATGTAGTGATGGGGAGCAGTACAAAAGCTTTTGCCAGACTCTTCTGACTTCAACTTTTCTCCCTGCTAACAAAAGGATCATGCGTCCAGTCCATTGTGCCTGATCCGTATCTCCCCCATGGTAGAGTCGGGAGGACGCCATGAAAAGTTAAATGGTGAGCCAAAATTTTCAGGTTCATCCAATAGTTATTATACTAATAATAATACTAATGGCTATGCCAAGCTTTACAAGATCAAAAAAAAAATCTGCTCTTAAGATAGTGGGAGCACCAAGTCTCGGAACCAACCACAATTTAGAGACTATAAAAGGTTTACATTGCTTATCAGTAAGCTCATTAAGGACTCCCTCTTCATGCCCACCATATTCAATTGTATGTTTAAATAGTTAAAGGGGTATTCCGGTTGCTTATGTTTTAGACTAATTCATCATTAATAATTACCTACTATAATGTAAATTTCATATATTTACCGTTCAGTAGTTATAAAAGTAGTTTTATTGCTCTGCTACGCAGTGTGTCTCATAAATTACCATGGCATCGACCTATAGTTCTGAGACTGTTAGGTCGGGCATGCTCAGTGTGTTGCTATCAATTCTGTAGCTAAATGTCTTGTGAAACAAAGGGTGTTCTAGTGTACTGGTGATTACTGAGTAGAGTGGGCGTGACTGGACTGTATATCAGGCAGCCAATCAATAGACATCAATACTCACAGCAGGAAAGTTAGGCATTGTGCGGGTTGTAGTTCTGTAAGGGGAAGATCAGGTGCCAGGATACTCTCAGTGTGTTGTAGGCTCACACATGAGCTCGACAAATGGAATGCAAGGTAAATTTACGCTCTGGTGATATGTAGGTAGTGCCTAGAAGTAGGGAGTACTTTGACATTTGGACATTTGTGGACATTTGCCTATATCCCCTATGCAAAGTTTAAACTTCTTAATTTATTTCTCTTGAAAGGGTTAACTTATACTGTTTAATACTGTGTAACTGTATTTTATATGTTGTGATATATATCCTGTTCATCATCACTGTATTTACATGGCTCTGTGGAAAGGGTTAATGAATACTGAGAGACTGTTAGGGCTTTGATTGAGAAGCTGGTAATTTTCCACAGCTGCCATAAGGTTTAAAGAAGATCGTGTTTTGGATGGGAAAAACTCAGACTTGTTTACCACCATGTTTTTTGGGGAAAAACCCCAGACTTGTTTACCATCTTGTTTTGGAGGGGAAAAACCCAGACTCTTTTACCACCATGTTTTGGAGGGAAGACCCAAGACTTGTTTACCACCAAAAGCAGACACGGGAGCTGAAACCTTTTAAATGTCTGGTTTTAGCTATGTTGTTATGTCTGGAAACTTGTTTTTGTCTGGAAAACCTGCAGCGTCATTGCCATTGAGTATCAATGAAGCTTTAATGTAAGTCTATACCAGACGGGAGCTGAAACAATGTATCTGTTTGTGCTGAGTTTCTCCACTCCACCTTCCCTACTAGAGAGGTACTAATCTAGCAACAACTGTATATAAGGAGAGCAGTCTGAGACCCTAGTGTGCTGCAGTTATGGACCAGTGCTTGGAGGGGAGACTCATGCCAGCCTGTATGAGTGACCAGAAGAAGACGCTGAGATAGGAATGGTGAGCCACAGACCATGGGTCACTACCCCTGTGATCAAGGAGCCATCTGGACTACTGAGCTACAGACCGTGGGCCCTTAACCAGGATGCCAGCCTTCTAAAAGAGAGCGGGACAGCTAGCTCAGGCCTTTCCTTAGCATCAAACCCTTCTCATGCCAGGGAGGAGACTGGAGAAGCCAGCCCACTGCCTCACCTGTATTGATTTGTACCTGAATTCCTCCAGTAAAGAAGCACCCTGGTTTACTGCAGACTCTGACTCTCTGGACTTATTTCCCATTGGGGTGCACCATGCCTTACCATCCCTTCCAGAGAGCAGCAACACTTGGTGACACCTCGACGGTGTCCAGGGGACCCAGCGTAACGTTGGTGCCACCCCAAACCCAGCCACTGCATGTATAGGTATGGGTTCTGGTTAGGTCACAGCTTGCAGCCTTAATGCAGTTTTTCAAAAATTAAGTTACTTTACCGGAGAACCCCCTTTAATTAGTATTGAATGTCTCTGCTCTTTTGTGCAATATGGGTTTCTTCAGATACTTTATTATACCACGCCTGATGAAGAAACCTAAGTTGTCTTGAAAGCTTGTAACAGAATATAAAATAACTTCTTCTAGTTTTGTCAGCCATTAAAAGGTATTACTTCTGCAAGACTGTCCTCTTAAAGGGAATGTCTCATCAGAAAATATCCTATTGTTTAAAGCACATTTTTATGCGAATGTTTTGTTTTTATGATTGTTTTAGAATTAATGGTGATTTTTGCTTTATCCATTGCCTTGTCACTATCAATTTATTTATTTTTTTATTCTAAAATCGTGCAGTTTTCACACTAGCTACTATGCTTCCTTTTATGCTCATGTAGCTTTTCAGTAGCTAACGCATTATCATCGCAGCCAGAATAAGAATGACAACTATTTCTTTTGTATAGATAACACAGGATCCACCAATTACAATAGGTGATATCACAGGTCACAGAGCATGCCTAGAAAACTCTTGCATAGAAGTCAATGAGGTTTGCTCCTAGCCATTGTGTCTATGGCCCATGTGGCTACTCTTAAGGAATTCATATAATTTAGTACTAGTGGCCAGTGTGAAAATTATATAATTTTAGGACTGTTTTTAAATTTAGATAGGAACATGGAAAATGTTAAAAAAAATCACAATCAAAATTCAAAAAAAAAAAAAATTTAAACAATAGTATGTTTTATGTTGTTGCAAAAAAAAAGTGTTGACTGTTAGAATGGTATGACAAAAAATGATATATCACGTCATCATAACGCATGGTGGGAACCAGGCATGTAGAGTCCATCCGTTCACCTTTTCTGCGTTGCACAAAGACATGGTGGTTGGAACCAAAGATCTCAAATTTGGACTCATCAGACCAAAGCACAGATTTCCACTGGTCTAATGTCCATTCCCTGGGTTCTTTAGCCCAAACAAGTCTCTTCTGCTTGTTGCCTGTCCTTAGCAGTGGTTTCCTAGCAGATATTCTACCATGAAGGCGTGATTCACACAGTCTCCTCTTAACAGTTGTTCTAGAGATGTGTCTGCTGCTAGAACTCTGTGTGGCATTGACCTGGTCTCTAATCTGAGCTGCTGTTAACCTGCGATTTCTGAGGCTGGTGACTCGGATAACTTATCCTCCGCAGCAGAGGTGACTCTTGGTCTTCCTTTCCTGGGGCGGTCCGCATGTGAGCCAGTTTCTTTGTAGCGCTTGATGGTTTTTGTGACTGTACTTGGGGACACTTTCAAAGTTTTCCCAATTTTTCGGACTGACTGACCTTCATTTCTTAAAGTAATGATGGCCACTCATTTTTCTTTACTTAGCTGCTTTTTTCTTGCCATAATACAAATTCTAGACTCTAAAGTCTATTCAGTAGGACTGTGTATCCACCTGACTTTTCCACAACGCAACTGATAGTCCCAACCCCTGGTGTGTCCAAACTTTTGGTCTGTACTGTATCTTTAACATTGCCAAGACAGATCCGTCATTTACTCCATTGAAAGTCAATGAGGGACGGATCCGTTTTCTATTGTTCCGCATCCCAGGACGGAAAGCAAACTACAACATGTTGCGGTTTGCTCTTCGGTCTGTGAACGCAACTAAACGGAACGGAATGCATTTTGGAGCATTCCATTCTGTTTAGTTCAGTTTTGTCCCCATTGACAATGAACAGGAAAATAACTGAAGTCTTTTTTTCCGGTATTGAGCCCCTATGACGGAACTCAATATAATTACTTAAACAAATCAGCAATTGTACACACAGTGCTAAAATTTGCTTAGCATCGCATGCAAATTAGTTGATGCCAATTTGTTTAAAGGGGCTTTTCGAGACTTTATAACTGATGTACTATCCAAGACCCCCGCCAATCAGCTGTTTGAGAAGGCACCTGCGCTCCTGTGAGCACTGCAGCCTTCTCATAGCTTTTCCTAGGCCAGTGACGACACGCTCATTGGTCATGTGATACCAAGCACAACGTATATACCAAGCACAGAATGTATGGCGCTGTGATTAGTAAGTTGTGAGAAGGCCCTGGGTGTCAGACTCCCACCAATCAGATACTAGGTCATTAGTATAAAAGACCTGGAAAACCCTTTTAAGTATCTTAGCACATGAGACGATACTTGGTAATGACACATGTGTGAGATTAACAAGACTGCATGCTATGTGCGGCCATGTTAAGGAGGGAGGTCCTGAGCTGTGGGGACGCTTCTTGAAAAGTGTAAATTTGAATAAATTGATTGCTGATCACTTACCTGAAGTCGTATTCCAGAAGCACCCATGTGAGCGCTGTGCTCCTTTGGCTTTCTTGATCTCTGCTCAGCTTTTCAAGGGTGTTGCATACAGATCCCTTATACATTCTATGGATTCATACTCCACACGCATGAAAAGCCAAGTAGTGCCAATGAAATCTAAAGGGGCATAGTGCTCTGAGCAGTGCTTCTGCCACTTATTGAAAAAAATTTAGTTACCCTTTAAAGGTTCACGCAAAAGCTGCTCTGCAAATACATACAGATTGTTTGATTAATATTGAATTATCTACTTGATTAACTATCACATAAGAGTATTCCTGTTTACGATTCATGGCTATGGCTTCAAAAATGTACCAAATATGGTAACTGAGTCTGAATACTCCAGCCTCTGTGCCGTGAATTGTATGGGACTGCTGCTGACCACTGATCTCAGTCTTAAATAAAATTAGGGCAAAAGAAAATATATCTTAAAGAAAATATCTCAGTACATATTCCTGGGATTTTCAGGAACGTGAACTGTTAATGGGAGGACCCAAGCCTTCATCTCCCCCAAAAGGTTCAAACTTCCCTGCTCCTCATTGCTTCGGTCCTGGGCACTGTCTCCTATTACTCCATCCCTGAGTTTATCTTCCATCTGGGGCATAGACATAGTTACCTTCACTAGGTTCAGCATTGATATGTCCCTTGTACTAAAGCCAGTCATTAGCTTCAGTGGTGCACGTGTCCATGTCCATTACCCATCCGGAAGATGGAGGGGCCGGGAGCCAGTGCGCAGGACGAGTGCAGGAGGCAGCAGGTAAGTATAAACTTTTAAGGAGGCAATGCAGGCAATGGGCCTTCCCTTAAAACTTTTATTCCTGGAAAACTTTGGGGGTCATTTATTATCCTGAAATACACCTATATTAGTTTCACCACAATATGCG
Organism: Bufo gargarizans; assembly: GCF_014858855.1. Lineage (NCBI taxonomy): Eukaryota > Metazoa > Chordata > Amphibia > Anura > Bufonidae > Bufo > Bufo gargarizans. The sequence goes on along the minus strand of NC_058085.1, from coordinate 164,467,459 downwards.
ACTTTTCCACGCTCACGCCAGGTCTAAAAAAGTGGGTGCAGTGTGTGTGTGGGGGGCGTGGACGGGTTAGAACCCATTCATCATTTTCTACGCCTTTTTTAGACGTAGAAATGGTCTAAATGTAAGCCAGCGAGGAAGCTGCCTTACGTTTATACTGGCGCTGGATGCGGCAAAGTTATGGAGAGGTCTTTGCCTCTTCATAACTTCGGCGGATCCACTCCCAGATATACAGGTTATTAAGACCGGCCTCTAAAATGGCAATCTTAGTAAATGACCCCCTATGTGTCTTCATTTAGTGCCGTGCTATTAACCATGACATAAAGCACTGATCTCATTGCTTCTGCTTAACTGTAAATATATTAGTTGTGAGGGGTTTGATTTCTGTTTTAATACTGTGTAATAAATACTAATAGAGATGTGTTAACACAAACATGCTCATGCGGATAACAGGAGCACGGTACAGGGCACATCAGTATGATATTTAATTAACAGTTTTCTAGAGGGAAGTGTAAAGACATTTTAATTAACACGTGTAATTAATTTGTGAAAGGAATGACTGCACTTACACCACACAGTTTATTACATTACCTTAACCTAGAAATAGCAAATGAATAGGATGAGAATATGGTAAAGAAAGATTTAGAATGTCAATAGAAAACTACAGCATACGTATCTGTTCTGTAGAGTTTTCCTATGTCTATTTACACCGAGATTTGACAATCAGACGCAAAAAGGCTTTTGTGTAAAGATTTTTCACATATTCTATATGCATTCATATAAGGATTTTAGTCCCGAAATATTTTAGCCCACTCTGTAGAATTGTCCTTAATTCAGTCGCAGTGCATGCTTCGCTTTCCTACAAAATATTGTAATTACACCGAGATTCTGGTATTGATTGCATTGTATTGTGACACAGTTTAGAGATTTACAGAAATGATCTGCTCTTGGTCTAAGAGTGTGTGGTTCAATAGGAACGCATTGTGGATTTGCAGGAAAATAAATGGCCTAATATGTGGAAACTTTCACCACAATTCTGTGGTGAAACTCTGTCTCCACTAAGCTAACCAGTACCCACTACAAAGACAAAAGTGCCTCACCAAGCACCAAATGAATCTTCCAGCCTGAGCCACTGTGATAAATGCGGTTCATATCTAGACAGCTTGTCTAAAGGTCTCTTTACATGGGACGATATTACTGCAGATTGTTGGGAAGGAGGTGTTCCTTCCTGAAACTCTGCTGATCGCTGGTGGAGGAGACCGCTGCATTTACCGTATATGTATGAGGAGGAGCGATCGCTAATGCCATCACTCTTCCCCATAAGGACTCATTGTTTGCCAGCAGGAGATCGAATGCTCGTTCGCTATAATCTGTGTGATTCTCTGCCCGTGCAAAGGGCCCTTAAGTTTACACCATCTATAGGATTAGGCTACAATCACACAACAGTGAAAAAAATGGCCGTCTGTATTAATGACCCCCAGTATTAATAATGCCTCCCATAGTGGCCCCCAATGTTAATAATGCCTCCCTTATTAGCAACCAGAATAAAAAATGCCTCCATTAATGGCCCTCAGTATTAATAATGCCTGCATTAGCATCCCCCAGTATTAATAATGGCCCTATAATGGCCCCAGGTATGAAAATTGCCCCCATTAGTTCCCCCCAGTGTCATTAAAGAGGTTCTGCAGCTTTTTTTAAAAACTAATAATCTATCCTCTGGAGAGATCATCAGCATGTGCTGGGGGTCCGTTCACTTCAATGGGGCTTAGCCGCACCCAAGCCAGTGATGATGTCACTGGTGCTGAGGTAAACAGAGAGGAGGCTGCAGCGCTACTGCCAGTGCCGCTGCCTCCTCAAACAGCTGATCTGCTGAGGTCCTGGGATTTGCACTTCCAGCATGACAACGTCATCATGTTGGGGGCACGGGTTCTTTTCAGCTACATACAGTGAACATTGAGTATCCCTTCAGTGGTGACAACAGGACATCATCACACTGGGATTGCAGGTAATTTTGTACCACATCCATTGCGGAGCGAGTGTTCCCTCATATTCAAATGGATGAAGTGAAGGGTTTTTTTTACCCATAAAAAATTATTTGTACCTGTTTTTAACAGCCATTAGATGGGTGCAATCCAATCTAAATGGCCTTGAAAAACAGTCCCATTGACTTCAGTGGGGTCCGTCTGTCCGTGAAAAAGATCAAAAATAGGACAAGGTCTATTTTTAACAGTCGCTATTCACTATACATTATGGTGTACTTTTTCACAATAAAACTCAATGTTGATGCCACTATAACAGATTCATCTGAGGCATCAGTTTAACATATATGTTCTTTGTATACGTTAAATGTAAGACAAAAATGTGATGTGAACCCAGCTTTAGATAGTTTTAAAGGGAACCTGTCACCAGGATTTTGCACATAGAGCTGGGGACATGGGCTGCTAGATGGCCGCTAGCACATCAGCAATACCCAGTCCCTATAGCTCTCTGCGCTTTTATTGTGTTAAAAAAAACGTTTTGATTGATATGCAAATTACCTGATATGAGTCCTGTAGCCGGAGAGGAGTCAAGCGGAAAGGAGCCCAGCACCGCCCCGCGTCCTCCGAATCTCCTCCTTGCTGGCTGACGTCACAGAGCTGGAGCGCCAAAATCTCGCGATGCGTGAGCTAGCGCATGCGCAGTGTCGGCATCATGTTCATTCCCTGTACTGGCATCAGCACAGGGAATGAACTACGCATGCGCTAGCGAGATTTCGGCGCTCCAGCTCTGTGACGTCAGCCAGCAAGGAGGAGATTGGGAGGACGCGGGGCGGTGCTGGGCCCCTTTCCGCTTGACTCATCTCCGGCTACAGGACTCATATCAGGTAATTTGCATATCAATCAAAACGTTTTTTTAACACAATAAAAGCGTAGAGAGCTATGGGACCTGAGTACTGCAGATGTGCTAGCGGCCATCTAGCAGCCCATGTCCCCAGGTCTATGCGCAAAATCATGGTGACGGGTTTCCTTTAAACTGCACCAAAATTATCACAGTGGCTGGATGATAAATCCAGTGCTTCTTTACATGGCCTATTCTAGTTTATTGAAGAGATTCCAGCTATTCCTAAGAATCCTCATAGGATTTGAAACGTGTAAGCGGTTTGTCCTGTCTTCAGGTGCTGCACAAGACTTGCTTTTAATGTATACTTAGCAAACCTTAGATTTTAATATTTGATGCTGGAACCTCCTCTACTCATTCAGTAAAAATCTTGGAAATTGCCTGGTGCCATTTGTATATCAAAAACCATACTGGGACATGTACACCCAATCCAGGACATCTTTGTTTGCCTGTCATCTAGTTTATAACACCTATTTGTTGGCTTAGCTTACACAGAAAATATGTCCATATTGGCCTGAAAATCTGTCCCAACGAGCCAAAATTCCATCCCATTGTGCCACAAATCTTTTCAAATACACCATAATTCTATTCTCTCGAAATTTCCAACCAACTCTTAATTGGTCTACTCTGCTCCACTTTTATACGCCAGAATCATGGATTTCAAATATGTCTAAAAAATAGACAGACGATGGCCACATGCACATCCTAGTTTAAAAGCAGGATGTATCGAGAATGTCAAAAAAAGGTCATTCTTTTATGTGCATCTGAGTAATAAAGGTGTCTGAAATAAGATACATTTTGACACAAACACCACAAAAATGCCTGCTTAGCATAGTAAATGTGGGCCAGTATTCCTAATCATTCTTTGCTCTCAAGTGGCATCTTGATGGTATGATGCACCTGATGGCATTCACCAGTGACATTCTGCTGTCTGTAATAGTCCCATAAATACGGGATAATAACGATAAAAATCAACACATTGCTCCTAATCTCGTCTCACTTGTCTGGACTTTGACAATTCCTTTTTATCAAAGTATAATAATCTTGTGCAATGTTGGACTGGCCCACCAGGGAACCAGAGGTTCTAATACCAATGTGGGCCCCAAATATCTAGGAGGGAAAAAAAGACATTTGGAGCTGACTTTCGAACCAATCAGGTCACTAGGTTGTATTTCTTGGATTCAGAAATTTATTAGACTTTATTGATGATATGGGGTTTGGTCTTGAGAACTGTTTACTCTGGTGGACCTGAGGAACCCCAATACAACTCTGATTTGTGGAATCTTTAGGAGAAACCTAGACATTTGATATCACTGTAAAAATGTAAAGATTGGTGCTATAACAACATTGTTGTCTTTGTGTTAAAGAAGTTATAAAAGTGTTTAGTACTAAATTACATTACATTGTATTGTATGTGATCAATTGTTATATAATACTATTTATCCTATGCTTCTGCAATTATAGGTAAATATCACTTTGTTGGATATAAATGACAATGCTCCTCAGTGGAAAGATGAACCTTACCTTATTAATCTGGTAGAGATGACACCGCCAGATTCAGATGTCACCATGGTATGTTGCCATTACGGTTGTGAAAAACTACATTCGATTGACCATTTCCTTTTTACATTGTCTGGTTGTTATTTTTGTCAGTGATAGTCTTTCATTTTCATACATAATGAACCAACCAGTGGAGATGACTTTGCATACACATTAGCAATGGCAATCAATGGTTGTTATTTTAATGTGTACCTTTGTTAATAGTTAATAGAGTAAAAGATTACCTCGCTGTTCTATATAAAGTCATTCAAATTGGAGAGGCTTTGGTTTGAAGTGACTGGTATGTTAATTAGGATTCATAGTTGGATAGTCAATATTTGCTCATTGGCTAATTGAGACAAATCTCTACAGTAGGGCAGGACCAAAATGAAAAAAATACTACACTTTCATTTAATATGTTCCTCTTCTATATATTTTTGATTTGACTCAGTCCTACACTCTTTATACCCAAATTTCTTTCTAAATAAAAAAGTTATGCCTAGATAAACTTTTTTTTTTTGCCATTTATTCTTTGAAGAGGTTACCATATTTTAATGAGGTGATAGCTGGAAGGCTAGTAGCTCCAGTAGGAAGGCCACCAGAATATTTATGTAAGAAAGGGGTCTTGGGTATGTAAACTTGGTTGGTCACTATAAGTGTAATATTTAGTATAGGGTCCATGTCTGCACTTTATGCTGTGCTCTTATATGCTACACAAGTATTCTATGTTGCAATACACCTAATGGCAGACTTTACCACCATGCAATCCAAGCAAAATCTTGAAGACCCAGGCACCAGGGAGTTCCCTGCTAGCCCAAACGTGGTTGACTGAAAAAGGGTGCTAAAGGGACAGATGGGAAAAGCTTAGCATGCAGATGAGGTCAGAGATTAGTGGCCTAAAGGGGCAGAGCTTACCAAGATGATGGCATGCAGCTAAATGGGAGACCAGGCTTACTGGTACAAAGTTCCATTAAACGTATCCTCACAGCAGTCATGCTGTTGGATCCCCCCTACAGGTTAGTTGGGGTCCACGCATTTAGACCCCAACTACTCTAACATTTATCATTGCATTGTGCAAGGATAAATTAATTTGTCTTGGACTTTGAAGTTACCATGTAAACTATGACAGCAAACACAAAACCATTAATATAACAATGAAGTATGATAATCCAAGTTATTGTGGTGTTTTCAATTAGCCTGTTAACATTTTCTACACATAACATGACAACCTGCATTTGCATATCAAGAAGAAGCTGATTGAAGTTCAGAAAAATTGTACTTTGTACTTTTATACTTTGTTGTGCCTTATCTAGTAATGTTTCTGAAGGACTTTTCTGCAAAAACATTGATTTAACACCCTTCACAGAATAATAGAAAGTAATAGTCGATGGTCAGACAAATAAGTCAGCTTCCTTTGAGGACAATGAGAGTGATCATTTGTTCTGTCCTTTGCATTTTAAATTTTCACTATCAATTAACACTTCTCTGCTTACCTACAGGATAGTAGGTTATCCTGTTGTACTTACATTGATATGGTTCTCTGTTCACTTTAATTTTTATTAAATAATTAGTATGATATTTCTTAGAAAACTGCCTCATGTAACAGTCTGCCCGCGGTCAAGTCACATTTTAAAGTGTTCCCGTTGAACCTGCTGTAATTGCAGATTGCTTGCAATTGATTTATGTGTAACAAATTCTTTCCTTAAAGGTGCTGGCAGAAACAAGTCTGAAGCCAATATGAAAAATATGGCTGCTTTCATTCAAAAACAATGCCACCTTTGTCAAAAGGTTGAGTGTGGTATTGCACTTCAGCCTCCTTCACTTCAATGTCGCTTACCTGTAGTACTAGGCACAGCCCATGAACACGGCTGGCAATGTTGCTGGGAGAAAGCACCCATGTTATTTTCCAAATCCTAACTGCAGTTTCTCCCTTTCGACATAGTATACATCATAATGTGTGACTATATTGTTTGCCCTATTATGTATGGGCATTTGTTGTTAGTATATACCCAGTTAAGCCAAGTTTCTCTGCTCTGAAAAGAGGCAGTCAACGGAAAAGGCTGTCTGCAGATGAGGTACTGGCTTAGTTTTAAGTTATGCCTCGAAGGCCTATTTAAAGGTCAAACATTAACTTATAGGATAGCTGCTTTCCAACTGGTAGCATCAGAGGCACCTTTGTTCTTGGAAAAACAGATAATTTTCATACCTTTTTTCCCAGAGGAGCATTGACTCTTCAAGCCTACTAGTTACTCTTCATAGAGAAATTTCTTCTTTCTTCAAGGAGAAATTGTATCCCCCAAATAGGCGCTAAAAATGTAACCAGTGGGAATAAGTTAGGCGGGGAATCCTTGGGATGTGACTAACAGAGGTCAACTTCAGAGCAGTGCCTAAATTTTTTCTGCAAATCTCCATGACAATTTTCTAATATTGAAGTGCCAAAATGATTTGAAATTTTGTGATTGTGAGATCACCTGTCATTTTCTCCATCCGGAGAGTCATTTTATGGTTGTCATTTTCCCATGATTCATTCACATGTGACTTTTTTTTCACTATTCACTCCAAAAGATTTTGCATAAGCATGTAAGCAATTTCTTGTTCTCACAATGCAGTTTTACTGACGTCTGTTTAATATTGTTGACCTGCACTATAAAATAAAAATGAATCAATTGCCGTTTAAACAACATTCGTCATAGTAATGTGCATAAACACATACCTTATCCTGAAGAATTAATTGCAAATTAAGATAATATGTGTTATTTAGGCTGCCAACAGACAGCAAATGTGTTGGTAATAATAATGACTAACAGTTTTCCTCCCGTTTGAAATTAAATCTAAAATCAGGGAAAACTTACAGAAACAGATTTTTCACATTATTCACTCAGGGATGTGGTAAACTTTTCTTTTATACATGCTATAACCTATTCTGTGTAACCACAACTGGATAACAGTGGAGGAGTTTGAGAACGTGTTCAAGAGATCTCATCCAGGTAGTAGGCGCTTCTCGGAAGCGACCTCAAGAATGTTTAAAGATGTGAAGGAGTAAAGATGTAATGGAGTAAAGATGTAGCAACCACACCCAGATCCGGGTTATTAAATGGAACCTGTCATCAACTTTATGTTGCTTATAGTAACGACAGAATAAAGTAGAGACAGGTGAGTTGATTTCAGCGGTCTGTCATTTATAAGTTAAAAGTAAGTGGTTGCTGAAAACCAACATCACAATAGTTGCAGACTAGGCCTGGAAAAGAGTCATGGCCACCTGAGAAGAGTCGTGGTTATTCATGAAGTCCTGCTCTCCCTGCCCACCTGCTGATGATTGACAGTCTTCTACCTAGTTTTCTCCCTTTCTCTCTAGGAGAGAACTGCCAATCATCAGCAGATGGGTGAGAGTGCCGAAGATTATGAATAACCATGACTCTTCTCAGGTAGATTTGACTCTTTTCAGGTCCTGGGCTGCAATGATTATGATGCTGGTTCTTGGCAACCACTTACTTTTAGCTCATGAGTGACACACCACTGAAATCAGCATTTCTGTCACTAATTTATGCTGCCCTCAGTGAGGTTATAATAAAGTTGATGACAGGTTCCCTTTAAAGAGGCCAAAAGGTTATTTGACCATAGAAGACACCAGTGTCAAAAATGGCATATGGTAGATAGAGGTACGGTTAAAGACTTTAGTTTGAAGTAAAAAAAAAAAATGAGGCAGCACTTATGGAAACAGATCTTTCACATTACTCATCATTCTATCCTTTTAAAAAATACTACCCCACACTCAAGGATGTGATACATTTTTCAGTTATACACCCTACCACAACAATCATAAGACTTTGACAACGGTGGAGTGGTTTAACAACGTGTTCTAAAAATCTCAGTTAATGGGCAATACTTAGAAGTGACTTTAATAATGTTTCTTCCTATATCTCCACATATTTCCACCAAAAGCAGGCAATAAGATGTAGAAGTCAAATCCAGGCCCTGGTTCCTGAGGAGCCCCAAAGGCCCTTTGCCTATAGGAAGACACTAGTATTAAAATTGTCATATGGTCAAAGGGGAACTGTTACATTTTGCAGTAGGGCCCAAGAGCTTCAAATTATGCCTGTGCCACAAACACTATGATTTGTGGTAGGAGCCAAGAGGTTGATTGGTTAGAATATAATAGGTAGTAGACTATATGTGACCTTTGAAGGCAGTCTGTTGACAGAAATGCCATATATATGATCCACTCACACCTCCTGAAGCATTCTCACATCTCTCCTATGTTCATATATAGAATTAAATATATTACTTCTTGCAGAGACCATGGCATACCTGTTACACTAGTTTTAATAAATTTACTAAATTGTATGCTATATAATAGAAAAGTAATTATTTTAATATCTTTGATATCCAAAATAAAGTCTGTCAAAGATAAATTAATTTATTTTCCCTTTCTGACTGTATGTACTTATTGCATTGATCGTTCTCCCCTTTCTTACAAAGTACACAAGATAGACTTAATAATAGAAGTCTAATAACACATTAAATTAATTTTTATTTTTTGTCCAGATCAAACCTCATTAATTTTTCTTATAATTGTGTTTTCACTCTGCTGCCAACGTTAACTGAGCAAGTATTTTTTTTTATTATTACAGTCTGTCTATTTTAAGGACATGAAATTGTTTGCAATGTGTTGTGTTTTATAGTATTATGCCGATTATATTTGCACAATGGCATAATATAATTCACATTTCTGCAGAGCTTATTATAAACTCCTATCTCAACGTTCTTATCATTGCTGTAGTAGAATGGTTTTGCTTTTTTCTGTAAATACAGGACAATTATGTACCTTATATTTATTTCACAATTTTGTACTGATTTTAATAGATTCTAGAGACATCCATTGACAGTTGTCAGGACAAATATATTCCAACTTAATAGCTATTCCGAAGAATTTTTCATGCAGCATTTATTATCCATATATTAAATTCTTTTTTTTTTTGTTTGTTTCCTATTATGCCTACTTGTTATCAGCTCTTGCAAATTTTATGTATAATATTTCTAAGTTTTTCTGAATTGTATTTTTTGAATGAATAAAAAACACTCAATAGGAATATGTTTGCAAATTTTAAAAATAAAACTTCTGTGGAGACTGGGATATAATACAATGGATTAAGGCTTCATTGTACCGACAGCCTTGCCTCAAAATAATTATAGGCTTATGCTCTGGGAATTTTTTTTTTGTAAAAGCATGGCTTTTAAAAAAATAAGTTCTCATTAGTCTCTCAACCCGCCTTCATCAGCTGCATGATTATTTGTACTCATGTAATGGGTCCATATCTCATAGATTATGTCAACTCAAATCTACATAAATGATAGTTGCTACCATATCCCTACTAGGGATGAGCGAACTCGAACTGTATAGTTCGGGTTCGTACCGAATTTTGGGGTGTCCGTGACACGGACCCGAACCCGGACATTTTCGTAAAAGTCCGGGTTCGGGTTCGGTGTTCGTCGCTTTCTTGGCGCTTTTGTGACGCTTTCTTGGCGCTTTTTGAAAGGCTGCAAAGCAGCCAATCAACAAGCGTCATACTACTTGCCCCAAGAGGCCATCACAGCCATGCCTACTATTGGCATGGCTGTGATTGGCCAGAGCACCATGTGACCCAGCCTCTATTTAAGCTGGAGTCACATAGCGCCGCCCGTCACTCTGCTCTGATTAGCGTAGGGAGAGGTTGCGGCTGCGACAGTAGGGCGAGATTAGGCAGATTAACTCCTCCAAAGGACTTGATTAACTGATCGATCTGCAGCTGTGGATCATTGAGCTGCTGATCCTCAATTGCTCACTGTTTTTAGGCTGCACAGACCGTTTGTCAGTCTCATTTTTCTGGGGTGATCGGCGGCCATTTTGTGTCTTGTGGTGCGCCAGCACAAGCTGCGACCAAGTGCATTTAACCCTCAATGGTGTGGTTGTTTTTTGGCTAAAGCCTACATCAGGGTGAAGCTGTCACACCAAGTGCATTTAACCAGCAATAGTCTGTTCATTTTTTGGCCATATACAAAATCAGGGGCAAGCTGCGCCTGTCACCAAGTGCATTTAACCCTCAATGGTGTGGTTGTTTTTTGGCTAAAGCCTACATCAGGGTGAAGCTGTCACACCAAGTGCATTTAACCAGCAATAGTCTGTTCATTTTTTGGCCATATACAAAATCAGGGGCAAGCTGCGCCTGTCACCAAGTGCATTTAACCCTCAATGGTGTGGTTGTTTTTTGGCTAAAGCCTACATCAGGGTGAAGCTGTCACACCAAGTGCATTTAACCAGCAATAGTCTGTTCATTTTTTGGCCATATACAAAATCAGGGGCAAGCTGCGCCTGTCACCAAGTGCATTTAACCCTCAATGGTGTGGTTGTTTTTTGGCTAAAGCCTACATCAGGGTGAAGCTGTCACACCAAGTGCATTTAACCAGCAATAGTCTGTTCATTTTTTGGCCATATCCCAGTCTAATTCTGTCACTAAATCCATACCGGTCACCCAGCGCCTAAATACTAGGCCTCAAATTTATATCCAGCTAAATCTGTCCCTAGTGCTGTAGCTGGGCGAGTTATTTAGTGTCCGTTCAAGCACATTTCTTGTTCTGGGTTGAAATACAATTCCCAATTTAGCAATTTCATAATTTAGTGGTTCCTGCTATATCAGAGCTATTTGAAATCTATCCCAAAAAGGGTATATAATATTGAAGGTGCACATTGGGTCATTCAGAATAACTTCACACACACCCGCTACTGTGTATTTCCAAGTCTAATTCTGTCACTAAACCCATACCTGTCACCCAGCGCCTAAATACTAGGCCTCAAATTTAAATCCCTCTAAATCTCTCGTTACCCACCGCTGTACTGTTGTTGCTGGGCAAGATATTTAGTGTCCGTCAAAGCACATTTTTTGTTCTGGGTTGAAGTACAATTCCCAATTTAGCAATTTCATAATTTAGTGGTTTCTGCTATATCAGAGCTATTTGAAATCTATCCCTAAAAGGGTATATAATATTGAAGGTGCACATAGGGTCATTCAGAATAACTTCACACACACGCTTCTGTGCATTTCCAAGTCTAATTCTGTCACTAAATCCATACCGGTGACCCAGCGCCTAAATACTAGGCCTCAAATTTAAATCCCTCTAAATCTCTCGTTACCCACCACTGTACTGTTGTTGCTGGGCAAGATATTTAGTGTCCGTCAAAGCACATTTTTTGTTCTGGGTTGAAGTACAATTCCCAATTTAGCAATTTCATAATTTAGTGGTTTCTGCTATATCAGAGCTATTTGAAATCTATCCCTAAAAGGGTATATAATATTGAAGGTGCACATAGGGTCATTCAGAATAACTTCACACACACGCTTCTGTGCATTTCCAAGTCTAATTCTGTCACTAAATCCATACCGGTGACCCAGCGCCTAAATACTAGGCCTCAAATTTAAATCCCTCTAAATCTCTCGTTACCCACCGCTGTACTGTTGTTGCTGGGCAAGATATTTAGTGTCCGTCAAAGCACATTTTTTGTTCTGGGTTGAAGTACAATTCCCAATTTAGCAATTTCATAATTTAGTGGTTTCTGCTATATCAGAGCTATTTGAAATCTATCCCTAAAAGGGTATATAATATTGAAGGTGCACATAGGGTCATTCAGAATAACTTCACACACACGCTTCTGTGCATTTCCAAGTCTAATTCTGTCACTAAATCCATACCGGTGACCCAGCGCCTAAATACTAGGCCTCAAATTTAAATCCCTCTAAATCTCTCGTTACCCACCGCTGTACTGTTGTTGCTGGGCAAGATATTTAGTGTCCGTCAAAGCACATTTTTTGTTCTGGGTTGAAGTACAATTCCCAATTTAGCAATTTCATAATTTAGTGGTTCCTGCTATATCAGAGCTATTTGAAATCTATCCCAAAAAGGGTATATAATATTGAAGGTGCACATTGGGTCATTCAGAATAACTTCACACACACCCGCTACTGTGTATTTCCAAGTCTAATTCTGTCACTAAACCCATACCTGTCACCCAGCGCCTAAATACTAGGCCTCAAATTTAAATCCCTCTAAATCTCTCGTTACCCACCGCTGTACTGTTGTTGCTGGGCAAGATATTTAGTGTCCGTCAAAGCACATTTTTTGTTCTGGGTTGAAGTACAATTCCCAATTTAGCAATTTCATAATTTAGTGGTTTCTGCTATATCAGAGCTATTTGAAATCTATCCCTAAAAGGGTATATAATATTGAAGGTGCACATAGGGTCATTCAGAATAACTTCACACACACGCTTCTGTGCATTTCCAAGTCTAATTCTGTCACTAAATCCATACCGGTGACCCAGCGCCTAAATACTAGGCCTCAAATTTAAATCCCTCTAAATCTCTCGTTACCCACCGCTGTACTGTTGTTGCTGGGCAAGATATTTAGTGTCCGTCAAAGCACATTTTTTGTTCTGGGTTGAAGTACAATTCCCAATTTAGCAATTTCATAATTTAGTGGTTTCTGCTATATCAGAGCTATTTGAAATCTATCCCTAAAAGGGTATATAATATTGAAGGTGCACATAGGGTCATTCAGAATAACTTCACACACACGCTTCTGTGCATTTCCAAGTCTAATTCTGTCACTAAATCCATACCGGTGACCCAGCGCCTAAATACTAGGCCTCAAATTTAAATCCCTCTAAATCTCTCGTTACCCACCGCTGTACTGTTGTTGCTGGGCAAGATATTTAGTGTCCGTCAAAGCACATTTTTTGTTCTGGGTTGAAGTACAATTCCCAATTTAGCAATTTCATAATTTAGTGGTTCCTGCTATATCAGAGCTATTTGAAATCTATCCCAAAAAGGGTATATAATATTGAAGGTGCACATTGGGTCATTCAGAATAACTTCACACACACCCGCTACTGTGTATTTCCAAGTCTAATTCTGTCACTAAACCCATACCTGTCACCCAGCGCCTAAATACTAGGCCTCAAATTTAAATCCCTCTAAATCTCTCGTTACCCACCGCTGTACTGTTGTTGCTGGGCAAGATATTAGTGTCCGTCAAAGCACATTTTTGTTCTGGGTTGAAGTACAATTCCCAATTTAGCAATTTCATAATTTAGTGGTTTCTGCTATATCAGAGCTATTTGAAATCTATCCCTAAAAGGGTATATAATATTGAAGGTGCACATAGGGTCATTCAGAATAACTTCACACACACGCTTCTGTGCATTTCCAAGTCTAATTCTGTCACTAAATCCATACCGGTGACCCAGCGCCTAAATACTAGGCCTCAAATTTAAATCCCTCTAAATCTCTCGTTACCCACCGCTGTACTGTTGTTGCTGGGCAAGATATTTAGTGTCCGTCAAAGCACATTTTTTGTTCTGGGTTGAAGTACAATTCCCAATTTAGCAATTTCATAATTTAGTGGTTCCTGCTATATCAGAGCTATTTGAAATCTATCCCAAAAAGGGTATATAATATTGAAGGTGCACATTGGGTCATTCAGAATAACTTCACACACACCCGCTACTGTGTATTTCCAAGTCTAATTCTGTCACTAAACCCATACCTGTCACCCAGCGCCTAAATACTAGGCCTCAAATTTAAATCCCTCTAAATCTCTCGTTACCGCTGTACTGTTGTAGCTGGGAAAGTTATTTAGTGCCCGTCAAAGCACATTTTTTGTTCTGGGTTGAAGTACAATTCCCAATTTAGCAATTTCATAATTTAGTGGTTCCTGCTATATCAGAGCTATTTGAAATCTATCCCAAAAAGGGTATATAATATTCAAGGTGCACATTGGGTCATTCAGAATAACTTCACACACACGCTTCTGTGCATTTCCAAGTCTAATTCTGTCACTAAATCCATACCGGTCACCCAGCGCCTAAATACTAGGCCTCAAATTTATATCCCGCTGAATTTGAATACAATACATTGGGCCAAATAATATATTTGTTGTTGTGGTGAACCATAACAATGAGAAAACATCTAGTAAGGGACGCGGACGTGGACATGGTCGTGGTGGTGTTAGTGGACCCTCTGGTGCTGGGAGAGGACGTGGCCGTTCTGCCACATCCACACGTCCTAGTGTACCAACTACCTCAGGTCCCAGTAGCCGCCAGAATTTACAGCGATATATGGTGGGGCCCAATGCCGTTCTAAGGATGGTAAGGCCTGAGCAGGTACAGGCATTAGTCAATTGGGTGGCCGACAGTGGATCCAGCACGTTCACATTATCTCCCACCCAGTCTTCTGCAGAAAGCGCACAGATGGCGCCTGAAAACCAACCCCATCAGTCTGTCACATCACCCCCATGCATACCAGGGAAACTGTCTCAGCCTCAAGTTATGCAGCAGTCTCTTATGCTGTTTGAAGACTCCGCTGGCAGGGTTTCCCAAGGGCATCCACCTAGCCCTTCCCCAGCGGTGAAAGACATAGAATGCACTGACGCACAACCACTTATGTTTCCTGATGATGAGGACATGGGAATACCACCTCAGCATGTCTCTGATGATGACGAAACACAGGTGCCAACTGCTGCGTCTTTCTGCAGTGTGCAGACTGAACAGGAGGTCAGGGATCAAGACTGGGTGGAAGACGATGCAGGGGACGATGAGGTCCTAGACCCCACATGGAATGAAGGTCGTGCCACTGACTTTCACAGTTCGGAGGAAGAGGCAGTGGTGAGACCGAGCCAACAGCGTAGCAAAAGAGGGAGCAGTGGGCAAAAGCAGAACACCCGCCGCCAAGAGACTCCGCCTGCTACTGACCGCCGCCATCTGGGACCGAGCACCCCAAAGGCAGCTTCAAGGAGTTCCCTGGCATGGCACTTCTTCAAACAATGTGCTGACGACAAGACCCGAGTGGTTTGCACGCTGTGCCATCAGAGCCTGAAGCGAGGCATTAACGTTCTGAACCTGAGCACAACCTGCATGACCAGGCACCTGCATGCAAAGCATGAACTGCAGTGGAGTAAACACCTTAAAACCAAGGAAGTCACTCAGGCTCCCCCTGCTACCTCTTCTGCTGCTGCCGCCTCGGCCTATTCTGCTGCTGCCGCCTCGGCCTCTTCCTCCGCCTCTGGAGGAACGTTGGCACCTGCCGCCCAGCAAACAGGGGATGTACCACCAACACCACCACCACCACCTCCGTCACCAAGCGTCTCAACCATGTCACACGCCAGCGTTCAGCTCTCCATCTCACAAACATTTGATAGAAAGCGTAAATTCCCACCTAGCCACCCTCGATCCCTGGCCCTGAATGCCAGCATTTCTAAACTACTGGCCTATGAAATGCTGTCATTTAGGCTGGTGGACACAGACAGCTTCAAACAGCTCATGTCGCTTGCTGTCCCACAGTATGTTGTTCCCAGCCGGCACTACTTCTCCAAGAGAGCCGTGCCTTCCCTGCACAACCAAGTATCCGATAAAATCAAGTGTGCACTGCGCAACGCCATCTGTAGCAAGGTCCACCTAACCACAGATACGTGGACCAGTAAGCACGGCCAGGGACGCTATATCTCCCTAACTGCACACTGGGTAAATGTAGTGGCAGCTGGGCCCCAGGCGGAGAGCTGTTTGGCGCACGTCCTGCCGCCGCCAAGGATCGCAGGGCAACATTCTTTGCCTCCTGTTGCCACCTCCTCCTTCTCGGCTTCCTCCTCCTCTTCTTCCACCTGCTCATCCAGTCAGCCACACACCTTCACCACCAACTTCAGCACAGCCCGGGGTAAACGTCAGCAGGCCATTCTGAAACTCATATGTTTGGGGGACAGGCCCCACACCGCACAGGAGTTGTGGCGGGGTATTGAACAACAGACCGACGAGTGGTTGCTGCCGGTGAGCCTCAAGCCCGGCCTGGTGGTGTGTGATAATGGGCGAAATCTCGTTGCAGCTCTGGGACTAGCCAATTTGACGCACATCCCTTGCTTGGCGCATGTGCTGAATTTGGTGGTGCAGAAGTTCATTCACAACTACCCCGACATGTCAGAGCTGCTGCATAAAGTGCGGGCCGTCTGTTCGCGCTTCCGGCGTTCACATCCTGCCGCTGCTCGCCTGTCTGCGCTACAGCGTAACTTCGGCCTTCCCGCTCACCGCCTCATATGCGACGTGCCCACCAGGTGGAACTCCACCTTGCACATGCTGGACAGACTGTGCGAGCAGCAGCAGGCCATAGTGGAGTTTCAGCTGCAGCACGCACGGGTCAGTCGCACTACAGAACAGCACCACTTCACCACCAATGACTGGGCCTCCATGCGAGACCTGTGTGCCCTGTTGCGCTGTTTCGAGTACTCCACCAACATGGCCAGTGGCGATGACACCGTTATCAGCGTTACAATACCACTTCTATGTCTCCTTGAGAAAACACTTAGGGCGATGATGGAACAGGAGGTGGCCCAGGAGGAGGAGGAGGAGGATGAGGAAGAGGGGTCATTTTTAGCACTTTCAGGCCAGTCTCTTCGAAGTGACTCAGAGGGAGGTTTTTTGCAACAGCAGAGGCCAGGTACAAATGTGGCCAGCCAGGGCCCACTACTGGAGGACGAGGAGGACGAGGATGAGGAGGAGGTGGAGGAGGATGAGGATGAAGCATGGTCACAGCGGGGTGGCACCCAACGCAGCTCGGGTCCATCACTGGTGCGTGGCTGGGGGGAAAGGCAGGACGATGACGATACGCCTCCCACAGAGGACAGCTTGTCCTTACCCCTGGGCAGCCTGGCACACATGAGCGACTACATGCTGCAGTGCCTGCGCAACGACAGCAGAGTTGCCCACATTTTAACCTGTGCGGACTACTGGGTTGCCACCCTGCTGGATCCACGCTACAAAGACAATGTGCCCACCTTACTTCCTGCACTGGAGCGTGATAGGAAGATGCGCGAGTACAAGCGCACGTTGGTAGACGCGCTACTGAGAGCATTCCCAAATGTCACAGGGGAACAAGTGGAAGCCCAAGGCCAAGGCAGAGGAGGAGCAAGAGGTCGCCAAGGCAGCTGTGTCACGGCCAGCTCCTCTGAGGGCAGGGTTAGCATGGCAGAGATGTGGAAAACTTTTGTCAACAC
Source organism: Bufo gargarizans (assembly GCF_014858855.1). Lineage (NCBI taxonomy): Eukaryota > Metazoa > Chordata > Amphibia > Anura > Bufonidae > Bufo > Bufo gargarizans. The sequence continues at coordinate 164,449,978 of NC_058085.1, read as the reverse complement.
GCCACAGCTAACTGCACCACCACCTGATACGCAACGTGTTAGCAGGAGGCAACATTTCACTAACATGGTGGAACAGTACGTGTGCACACCCCTCCACGTACTGACTGATGGTTCGGCCCCATTCAACTTCTGGGTCTCTAAATTGTCCACGTGGCCAGAGCTAGCCTTTTATGCCTTGGAGGTGCTGGCCTGCCCGGCAGCCAGCGTTTTGTCTGAACGTGTATTCAGCACGGCAGGGGGCGTCATTACAGACAAACGCAGCCGCCTGTCTACAGCCAATGTGGACAAGCTGACGTTCATAAAAATGAACCAGGCATGGATCCCACAGGACCTGTCCGTCCCTTGTCCAGATTAGACATTAACTACCTCCCCATAACCATATATTATTGGACTCCAGGGCACTTCCTCATTCAATCCTATTTTTATTTTCATTTTACCATTATATTGCGATGCTACCCAAAGTTGAATGAACCTCTCCTCTGCCTGTGTGCTAGGCCTAAATATATGCCAATGGACTGTTGCAGTGGTGGCTGACATGAAGCCTGATTCTCTGCTATGACATGCAGACTAATTCTCTGCTGACATGAAGCCAGATTGTCTGTTACGGGACCTCTCTCCTCTGCCTGGGTGCTGGGCCTAAATTTATGACAATGGACTGTTGCAGTGGTGGCTGACGTGAAGCCTGATTCTCTGCTATGACATGCAGACTGATTCTCTGCTGACATGAAGCCAGATCGTCTGTTACGGGACCTCTCTGCTCTGCCTGTGTGCTAGGCCTAAATATATGCCAATGGACTGTTGCAGTGGTGGGTGACGTGAAGCCTCATTCTCTGCTATGACATGCAGACTGATTCTCTGCTGACATGAAGCCAGATTGTCTGTTACGGGACCTCTCTGCTCTGCCTGTGTGCTAGGCCTAAATATATGCCAATGGACTGTTGCAGTGGTGGGTGACGTGAAGCCTCATTCTCTGCTATGACATGCAGACTGATTCTCTGCTGTCATGAAGCCAGATTGTCTGTTACGGGACCCTCTCTGCTCTGCCTGTGTGCTAGGCCTAAATATATGCCAATGGACTGTTGCAGTGGTGGCTGACGTGAAGCCTCATTCTCTGCTATGACATGCAGACTGATTCTCTGCTGACATGAAGCCAGATTCTCTGTTACGGGACCTCTCTCCTCTGCCTGTGTGTGTGCTGGGCCTAAATATATGCCAATGGACTGTTGCAGTGGTGGCTGACGTGAAGCCTCATTCTCTGCTATGACATGCAGACTGATTCTCTGCTGACATGAAGCCAGATTCTCTGTTACGGGACCTCTCTCCTCTGCCTGTGTGTGTGCTGGGCCTAAATATATGCCAATGGACTGTTGCAGTGGTGGCTGACTTGAAGCCTCATTCTCTGCTATGACATGCAGACTAATTCTCTGCTGACATGAAGACAGATTCTCTGTTACGGGACCTCCCTCCTCTGCCTGGGTGCTGGGCCTAAATATATGCCAATGGACTGTTGCAGTGGTGGCTGACGTGAAGCCTCATTCTCTGCTATGACATGCAGACTGATTCTCTGCTGACATGAAGACAGATTCTCTGTTACGGGACCTCTCTCCTCTGCCTGTGTGCTAGGCCTAAATATATGCCAATGGACTGTTGCAGTGGTGGGTGACGTGAAGCCTCATTCTCTGCTATGACATGCAGACTGATTCTCTGCTGTCATGAAGCCAGATTGTCTGTTACGGGACCTCTCTGCTCTGCCTGTGTGCTAGGCCTAAATATATGCCAATGGACTGTTGCAGTGGTGGGTGACGTGAAGCCTCATTCTCTGCTATGACATGCAGACTAATTCTCTGCTGACATGAAGACAGATTCTCTGTTACGGGACCTCTCTCCTCTGCCTGTGTGTGTGCTGGGCCTAAATATATGCCAATGGACTGTTGCAGTGGTGGCTGACGTGAAGCCTCATTCTCTGCTATGACATGCAGACTAATTCTCTGCTGACATGAAGCCAGATTCTCTGTTACGGGACCTCTCTCCTCTGCCTGTGTGCTAGGCCTAAATATATGCCAATGGACTGTTGCAGTGGTGGCTGACGTGAAGCCTCATTCTCTGCTATGACATGCAGACTAATTCTCTGCTGACATGAAGACAGATTCTCTGTTACGGGACCTCTCTCCTCTGCCTGGGTGCCGGGGCCTAAATATCTGAGAATGGACTGTTCCAGTGGTGGGTGACGGGAAGCCAGATTCTCTGCTATGGAACCTCTATCCAATTGATTTTGGTTAATTTTTATTTATTTAATTTTTATTTTAATTCATTTCCCTATCCACATTTGTTTGCAGGGGATTTACCTACATGTTGCTGCCTTTTGCAGCCCTCTAGCCCTTTCCTGGGCTGTTTTACAGCCGTTTTAGTGCCGAAAAGTTCGGGTCCCCATTGACTTCAATGGGGTTCGGGTTCGGGACGAAGTTCGGATCGGGTTCGGATCCCGAACCCGAACATTTCCGGGATGTTCGGCCGAACTTCTCGAACCCGAACATCCAGGTGTTCGCTCAACTCTAATCCCTACCTCTACCTGTTCTTGAAACTAGCTTAAAATTTTCTGTTATCACAAACCAGCTAAAGTCAGGATGCATGCTAGAAAAAATATAGACCATGTTTTGGGGCATTTTTGTCATTATATCTGGAAAAAAGAGGGTATACGACGGCTCTACCTCTGGTTTGGGATGGCATGGTGCACCAATCTGATGTTGCACTCAAGGCACCAAAATTTTATATCAAAGGAATAGATGGGCACTCTAATATCCAAAACACAAATTTAGTATAATCACACTATTTGCATTTATTATATGTATCAATAAATACAAATAGTGTGATTATACTAAATTTGTGTTTCGGATATTAGAGTGCCCATCTATTCCTTTGATATTATTGTGAATATATGGGTTGAGCAAAGCATTTGATATCAATGTGCACAGAAGAGTTACACAATTATTTTGTTTGGTTAAATGGTCTCACTTTAGTAAATGGTATTTACCATGTAGAGAAAGTTAATACAAGGCAATTACTAATGTATTCTTATCCATATTGCTTCCTTTGCTGGCTGGATTCATTTTTCCATCACCTTAAACACTGATCATTTCCAAGAGTTATGGCCATCACTGCAGCGCAGATACAAGATGGCTGGGACAGGAGCGCTCCCACAGTCCTGACCAATAGTGGCGGGCACTTTTTCCTATAGTGTGCAAGCACTGCTGCTGGATTGCATGGTGGTCGTAACCCCTGAAAACAGTGTTTAATACGAACGATAAATGCCATTTGCCGAAGTGACACAATCCCTTTAAGCTATTCACATCAAATTAGCACATACCGAGTTTCCTGTGGATTGTACAGCAAAATTTACATCAGCATCTTCTTAACACATCAGCCAGAGAAAAATGGGACAAAAGGGATCCAGTCCCCACAGTCCAATGGAGGTGAAGAAACATCCATATTTATTTGATGCAGCATAAAATCCAAGAAAAGTCCAATAGACAACGTGGGGTTAAAATCTGCCTCTTACACTCCTTTTTTGCTGGAAAGTTTCATAATAATTGACTCAAGGAAAACATGACTGCTGAAAAGTTAAATTTTATGTGGTCCTGGAGGCCATAAATGGCTTGGTTCTAAAGAAGTTATAGAAGAGGTTTGTTGGTAGCCATACTCAAGCAGTTTCCATCATTTATATAACCCATATCTGTGGATTTTAAGTGTTTACATAGGAAATCTCCATATTTTAATACATAATTGCTACATTGTACCATTCACATTATCATTTATGTTTAGGCTGGTTTTACACTAGAGTTAAAATCATCTTGCAGGCTGTTTCAGCAGAGGAACACCCTGCCGGAGTTCATTGTATCTGGCATAGCTGTATATTGCCTTTCCCCACTGAAGCCCATTGACTATAACGGGACCCGGTGGGAATCCCGGTCTATTTCCGGCAGTAGTGCCAGGATTTGGTCGGACCCCGGCACTAATGCCGGAAACAGCCACCGGTTCCCAATATAGTCAAGGCAGGCTGTTCCTCTACTGACGTACAGTACAGACCAAAAGTTTGGACACCTTCTCATTCAAAGAGTTTTCTTTATTTTCATGACTATAAAAATTGTAGATTCACACTGAAGGCATCAAAACTATGAATTAACACATGTGGAATTATATACATAACAAAAAAGTGTGAAACAACTGAAAATATGTCATATTCTAGGTTCTTCAAAGTAGCCACCTTTTGCTTTGATTACTGCTTTGCACACTCTTGGCATTCTCTTGTTGAGCTTCAAGAGGTAGTCACCTGAAATGGTTTTCACGTCACAGGTGTGCCCTGTCAGGTTTAATAAGTGGGATTTCATGCCTTATAAATGGGGTTGGGACCATCAGTTGCCTTGTGGAGGAGTCAGGTGGATACACAGCTAATAGTCCTACTGAAGAAAAGAAAAAAGCAGCTGAGTAAAGAAAAACGAGCGGCCATCATTACTTTAAGAAATGAAGGTCAGTCAGTCCGAAAAATTGGGAAAACTTTGAAAGTGTCCCGAAATGCAGTCACAAAAACCATCAAGCGCTACAAAGAAACTGGCTCACATGCGGACCGCCCCAGGAAAGGAAGACCAAGAGTCACCTCTGCTGCGGAGGATAAGTTAATCCGAGTCACCAGCCTCAGAAATCGCAGGTTAACAGCAGCTCAGATTAGAGACCAGGTCAATGCCACACAGAGTTCTAGCAGCAGACACATCTCTAGAACAACTGTTAAGAGGAGACTGTGTGAATCAGGCCTTCATGGTAGAATATTTGCTAGGAAACCACTGCTAAGGACAGGCAACAAGCAGAAGAGACTTGTTTGGGCTAAAGAACCCAAGGAATGGACATTAGACCAGTGGAAATCTGTGCTTTGGTCTGATGAGTCAAAATTTGAGATCTTTGGTTCCAACCACCGTGTCTTTGTGCGATGCAGAAAAGGTGAACGGATGGACTCTACATGCCTGGTTCCCACCATGAAGCATGGAGGAGGATGTGTGATGGTGTGGGGGTGCTTTGCTGGTGACACTGTTGGGGAGTTATTCAAAATTGGAGGCATACTGAACCAGCATGGCTACCACAGCATCTTGCAGCAGCATGCTATTCCATCTGCTTTGCGTTTAGTTGGACCATCATTTATTTTTCAACAGGACAATGACCCCAAACACACCTCCAGGCTGTGTAAGGGCTATTTGACCATGAAGGAGAGTGATGGGGTGCTGCGCCAGATGACCTGGCCTCCACAGTCACCGGACATGAACCCAATCGAGATGGTTTGGGGTGAGCTGGACCGCAGAGAGAAGGCAAAAGGGCCAACAAGTGCTAAGCATCTCTGGGAACTCCTTCAAGACTGTTGGAAGACCATTTCAGGTGACTACCTCTTGAAGCTCATCAAGAGAATGCCAAGAGTGTGCAAAGCAGTAATCAAAACAAAAAGTGGCTATTTTGAAGAACCTAGAATATGACATATTTTCTGTTGTTTCACACTTTTTTGTTATGTATATAATTACACATGTGTTAATTCATAGTTTTGAAGCCTTCAGTGTGAATCTACAATTTTCATAGTCATGAAAATAAAGAAAACTCTTTGAATGAGAAGGTGTGTCCAAACTTTTGGTCTGTACTGTAGCTTAGCCTGCCGTATGATTTTAACCCTAGTGTGAAACTAGCGTTAGCATTATTGTATTTATTTAGAATTCTATAGTAATACACGAAAAAGTGAGTTACAGTATATATTTGTGTTCCGCAAACTACACATCCATTTATACTCATTTAAAACACATGGCTTGCTTACACTCTAAAATAAATGAGCCATTTTAAAAGCTTGCAAACACACACATACCGGGCTGAACGATTTGGACTGGATTTATAATCCTGGAGACAAAAATTAATTAAAGTTTTCCTTTCAGCTGCTATAAAATAAACAAACCATTTTAGATGCTAAGTATTTTATGCCTCCTAATAGCTAAACATAATAAAATGTAAAAGCGTAACTCTTTACATAGCACAATATGCAAAACGTACTGTCAATTCACAGTAAAATCAAGCTTTAGTCTGGTTGCACTTTCCATTGATAGAACGGAGTCAATTCTATTTTTAAGTTTTCAGTCTATGTGTCATACTTTGAAAATGTTTAGGTTTCCAGTCACTGTCTGACAATATGTTTTTCAAGATTTATGTAAACTTTGCATCGAAGAGTTGTCAAAATCACGCTTTGAATCATTTGGTTTTATATGCCTATATTTGTTGGCAGGTCTGAATATCGTAATCAGCTATGTTGGACTTGCAAAGAGCTGCCACATTTTAGAAAAAAACATCATGCAATGTGCAGGCCGGGGTGTTCTATGGTCTGAATATAGTTGATTATGATCGTCGGATTTGCTACTAAATCATGCTGAACTAAATTGATATTTATTTTTTTATTTTATCTTTACTGTAAGATTTACACCAGAATTAAATATGTTTCTGAAACGTGAAACTATTTGTTCTATATGTAACGACAAGGAACATGCTGCTAAGCACTGTGACAAACCATGACACTGTAATTGGTACTTTACAAAAAGCTACAAATAACAGACATTATAGAGAAACATTTTTTTTTAAATTGTCCTAAAGTGTCAGGTCGGCAGTGCTCATTCCCTCGATTTAAAAGTTACAGAACTGGCTCATAAAATTTATAAATTAGAAATTGGATTCTACATTTTTACACATTTAAATAAGAAGCTTTATTTAAAATAGACATTTATTTTCCATGTACATCTCTCTGGAGCAATCAGATTTTTATAATGCATGCAATACAATATATGATTTCCTTCCAGTAAGGACCTGCCTCTGACATGTTCATATCCGTTATGTCATATTCTTTCTACAGGTGGTAGCTTTTGATCCAGACCTTGCTGAAAATGGCACACTGGTTTACAGCATCAACCCTTCAAATAAGTTTTATACCCTGAATAGTACCACAGGAAAAATCCGTACTACTGGTGTCGTTTTAGACAGGGAAAACCCAAATCCACAAGAAGCAGAAATGATGAGAAGAATTGTAATTTCTGTAACGGACCGTGAGTATTCAAGATTTTGCTCATATACTGGCTGAATAGTGAAATCTAGAATATTTACCAGACCAATTTTAACACATCGGTCGGCACAGTAGTTATGCTTCATTAGTCTCCCCATGCAGTACAATGCCCCTTTAGCCCCTATACAGCAGTTATTCTCCCTTCTCCCCCCCCCCACATAGTAATGTTGTCCCCCTAGTGCCCACATAGTAGTTATGGCCTTTTAGCACTCATAACAGTAGTCACTCCACCTTAGCACCCCATGTTAGTTTTGTTTCCCCAGTACCCCCACACAGTATTTATTCCCCTTAGTGCCCCCATACAATAGAATGCTCCCTTAGTGCCCCACACAGTAGAATTCCCCCTTAGCCCCCATACAGTAGTTATACCCTCTTTGTGCCCCACTTACTAAATGTTTCCCCCCCAGTCCCCACATAGTAGTTATGGCCTTTTACCACTCTTAACAGTAGTTATGCTACCTTAGCACCCCAATGCATTAGTTTTGCTTCCCCAGTACCCCCACACAGTAGTTATGCCCCTTAGTGCCACCACACAATAGAATGCTCCCTTAGTGCCCTACACCATAGTTATTTCCTCTTAGCACCCCCTCATAATAAAATGATCCTTTAGTTTACCTTTTTATTAGTTATTCACCCTAAGTTTCCCCCTCACAGTAAGAAAAACCTCTGAGTGCTCCCCTCACTAAAGTGTTGACCCTTAATTCCCCACTTACAATAGTGCTGCCTTTTTAGTGCGCTTATTATAGTACTGCCACCTTTGTGCCCCCTTAGCATAGTGCTGTCCCCTTAGTGCCCCCTCACAATAGTGAAGCCCCTATAGTTTTAATAAAATACAAAAAAATACTCATCTAGCCCCATTCTCTAAAAGAATGAGCACATCATCTCACAGCTTGTGTTCACTACATAGTGCTGCTTGCTTGGGAGAGCACAAGCTGGTGCTCTTCCCACCCGCTTGAAATCAATGACATGCTGCGTGTTCCGATTTGAAGTTGTCAAATATCAGAACTGGTAAGTCTTTCTCTTCTGATATCCTGACTGACACAATACTGTCAATACAATACTACGATAGAGAATTCCTTGCCCTCAAGAGCATAGCTTTACATTTGGAAATGTGAAACTGCAGTTCAATGATAATGTTATAATGACTGCCTGTTGCTTCTACAGTTGTATGTGTTCTGTGGTCACGTTTAGAGCTTAAACCCTAGTCCAAATGAGCATTTAGCAAACAGCTAATGCATAAGTGTGATTGGCTTTAAACTAAGTCTGGGGGTTTCTACTCAAAGTTGGCTGTTTCATGATTGAGGATATCCAGTTGTCTACCTTAAAATGTTCTAAACTGACAGTGGCTGTTACTGCCATAACAATCATTTAAAAAATATATTTGTCAAGACCGGCATCTGCTACACTGGTCTTGATGGGGCCTGCAGAGGAACCATGTATTTTATGATGAGGAGCAGGCCTCGTCATAAATTACATGGCCCCTTCAGCAGTCTGTGTGCCGGAATTATTAAGTCATTATTTAAAGGGTTTGTCCAGCCATTAATATTGATGACCTATCGTAAGGATAAGTCATCAATAACTGATTGGTGGGGATCCGATCCCCGCCGATTAGCTGTTTGAAGAAGAGGCGGTGCTTCATGCGGCTTCCTCTTTATTACACTGCACGGAAGTAATACAAGTACTCACTCCATTCAATTGATGAGGAGACAAGGCATAGTGTGAAGACCAGAAAGCGGCTGTCGCATGTTGGGTATCAGATATTGATGACATATTCTGACAATAGGTAATCAATATTATGGGCTGGAAAATCCCTTTAAGCTAGTTTCTGGCATAAATAATGATGAATGAGCTGGGGATGGCCCTGCTCACTCTCCCTCCTCCTCATGCTCCACCCATACTCTGCCCTTGTCATGCCTGCTTTTCATAATATTGGAGATGGCAGTTTAAAATTCCAGTTGCTAGTAGCAAAAAGGGTTAGCTCTGCTGAATCTAATGATACCTTTCAACTAGCAATCTATTGCTTCATTCTGAAGAAAAAGTACTTTAAATTCACATTTAAATGAGCAGTTAAGTGCACCTAGAATGGATCCAAGCCACTTTGTGCACCCTTGCTCCTCCTGCTTCCTCTGCCAGACCCATTCTCTTCTTTATTGACAGGACCGCATTCATGCATAATTATGTCACCTAATCCTGTCAATCAAAAAAAAAGGGCTGGCAGAGGAAGCAGGGGTGCACAGAGTGGCTTGGTCCCGCCCTCGGTGCACTTAACTGTTCATTTGCAAATAGATTAAAAGTACTTTTTTTCTCCAGAAAATATCATTGGAGCGCTAAATGGAAGGCATCAATAAATTTATCTAAACTAACCCTACAAGGCATTGTGCCTGGTTTAACAGTGAATTTCCAGGTGACAAACTTCCTTTAAAACGTAATGAATGTCCTTCTGCATACACAGACTTTTCTGTGTTCTCAGTTTTGTGGGTTATTAATGTGATTTCATCTTTACTTGGCAGGTGGTAGACCTCCTCTCCGGGCCACAAGCAGTGCTACAGTATTTGTGAATTTGCTGGATCTTAATGATAATGATCCCACATTTCAGAATCTGCCATTCATCGCAGAGATCCTGGAGGGCACGCCTGTTGGTGCATCTGTATTCCAGGTAATCACGTCTGTATTTTCTGAGCAACTAAATGAATTCACATTGCAATGAAAAATGAATGCATGTCTGCAAGAGATCAAAAAACAGACGTGTTGTAGCTGAAGTGAATTTAAAAACCATCTGTCATGAGCATGCTGCTTAGTATTTTTTGAACTAAGCTCAAAGGACTATGATCCCCTCAAGAGACCCAACCCCCTCAAAAGGTTTGATAAAACTCATTTTTATTGGTATGATTGGGTCCAAATAATGTGAATTAAGACCACAATGAGTATTTGTGCATTCGCTACACAATTGATTTAAAATTATAGAATAAATGCATATTGCATAGGGTTACTTTATTTCACTGATTTACATTGTGGTTGTCATCTTTGTTTCCAATGCAGTATTGATCTTTATGACTATTAAGGAACAGTGTTGCCAACCAGAATTTTTCTTTTTTCTCGACACAATATCCCAAAATCATGGACAGTCAACATTTTTTACAGACAAATTGGATAGCCATAATAACTGATAATGATTAGTGATACATGCCTATAGCTCAATATACTAATAAGAACTCATTACCAGCATTTACTGTGAGCTATAAAATGATGATAATTACCACCAAAATAATCTAGTCAAGTACCACCAGCCTCAAAAATATCACGGACACATCTGTTTTTTTTTTTGTTTTGTTTTTCACGGACAGAAGAGAAAAGTCACTTATTTTTATGGACTGTCCAGAAATTTCTGGACAGTTGGCAACCCTATTAGGGAATCTGCCCCAGTCCAACCCTCAAAAATAGTTGTAGGGATTCCTGATATGTCATGTGACCTCAAATTTACTGCTAAGTAACAGGGAAAGTGACTGGTCAAAGCACCAATAGATCGGATCATGAATATATAAACTCCCTGTTTATCCCCTTTACTGCCATTTATAGATTTTATTTTAGATTTTGTGCCCTCAAATGCCCAGCAGTGAGAGGGTGAATACCCTCAAGAGAATGTTGGTTGAAAGATATTTGGCTAAGCATGTGTCTTCTCTTTATAAATCTTATAAACGGCAGGTGGTGGCTGTTGACCTAGATGAAGGTCTGAATGGTCAAGTAACATATCGAATGCAGGTTGGAATGCCGCGGATGGACTTTACTATAAACAGTACTAGTGGGGTTGTCACAGCCACAACTGTTCTAGACAGAGAGACGATTGCCGAATATTACCTCCGGGTAGTAGCCAGTGATGCAGGAACTCCATCGAAAAGCTCTACAAGTACTCTTACAGTTCGAGGTAATGTTCTGTTTCCTTCTGTTCTGTAGACAGTGTTGTCCATGTTGTCCATTTATAGGTAGCTTGTAATCAGTTCTGTATTTTGCATCTTTATTTGGTTAACACCAGCCAGAGATACCGGGAATTAATATGTATCTCATAGAAATTAGAACGCATAAGGTGTGGTTTCATTTCTGCTTTGCAGTACACATTATGTAGAATGAGACGGAAAATATGGTTTGTAACAATAGTTTACCCACCCTAACTATTCATTGACCAAAAAGGTTTTCCAGGAGTTTGATACTGATGACCTATCCTCAGGATAGGTCATCAGTATCAGATCAGTGGAGGTCTGTCACCTGGTACCCCTACCAATCAGCGGTTTGAAGAAGACAAAGAGCTCCGGTGAGCACTGCTGCCTCCTCACAGCTTACCAAACACAGCACCAAACATTGTATACAGTGTCAGACTGAGGTTCCTTGGGCCCACCAGAATAAATTATTCTCAAGGCCCAACTCCTATATAATCAATACATTTTAATGGGAATTGAAAAACACAAATAGACCATAATGGCAAATGATTGGCTCCAAAGTCAGCCACATATTTTTTTCCCCTGGATCTTTATGGTATCAGAGTCTGGGCCCACCAGTGGTTTCCCTGGTTCTCTGGTGTGCCAGTCCAACACTGACTGTATGCTGCTACACTTGAATGGAACTGAGCTGAAAATACGCCATGTGACCAATGAATAGTGACATTACTGGCCTAGGATGAGCACCGCGCCGTTGAGCACTGCATTTTCGCCGTTCAGCAGGGTGCCAGGAGTCAAACCCACAATGATCAGTTATTGATGACCTATCATGAATATAGGACATCAATATTGATCAAGCCAGAAAACCCCTTTAAATCATGCATACTTCTTTCACATCATATATGGTTATTCCATTTCCTACAACTGTAGCGTGAATATAGCAATCCAAGCCCCATTAATTATTATGGTATAATGGGAACTATTTTCCATGTTCTCATTCTACACTCACTGCTGCAAGCAAACTTTAGACCAATGTACTGGTAATTAACAAGTTGCCCTTCTGATTGAGAGGGGAACTGGTATGCATACATGAAACTTCCCTTGTTGTGTGTTCCCTAACATCATTAAAAGTAAATTCTTCTGCATGTGCATTCAGAGCATTAAGACTAAAGCACAGTGCCCGTTTGCAGATCTCATGGTAGTACACCTCATTAGTACAGAGCTAATGCTTCTAGGGGAGAACACCTCCACGAGTCTAATGGAACATGCCACAAACTTTAGTATACAATTAGAGACATTCAGAGATACAGATGTGGCCTTGTGCAACTCTGTGGCCGTCCTATCATGGCTCTGTACAAAATATGCATGATTCAGTAAAATAAAAATGGTGGCATACTCCATCAGATACTGTATGTATGGTGGTATTCTCTGCTAGAAGCATTGATTCTAGGGGAGGATATCTCCATATGTAAGGTGCATGATGGAGCCTATATAGCAAAACATGGAACCATAAAGCCTTTGAGGACTGCTGTACCGTCTCAGTGCACACACCTCAACCTAAGGCCTAGTTCACACTTCAGTATTTTGGTCAGTGGTTTCCATCAGTGATTGTGAGCCAAAACCAGGAGTGGAGGCTCCCCAGAGATGAGGTATAAGGGAAAGATCTGCTCCTGTTCTGCATTTAGAGCCGCACCTGGTTTTGGCTCAAAATTACTGATGGAAATCACTGACCGAACACTGACGTGTGAATGAGGCAGTACGCTCAGTTCACAGGTGCGGCTCTAAACACAGAACAGATGCAGATCTTTCCCTTATAGCTTATCTCTGTGGAGGCTGAACTCCTGTTTTTGGCTCACAATCACTGATGGAAACCACTGACCAAAACACTTAAGTGTGAACTAGGCCTTAGTGTTATATGTTCATGAAGTTGTGGTTGAATCTTTGTTCTATTATATCTGAGTTTTTTTATTTCCTGCTTTTAGTTCTAGACACCAATGATGAAAACCCTACTTTTTACCCGGCTCTGTACAACATTTCACTGGCGGAGAACGTACCTCGAGATTACATTGTGGCACGTCTAAACTGCTCAGATGCCGATACTGGATTAAATGCCGAACTGAGTTATTTCATAACAGGTATTTTATTGATACAGAAAATCATGAATTAGAGATTTTGTGAAGTATAACTCCAGGCAGGAGATGAATATTCAGTTTATTCAGGGTAGCCACATACTACAGGGCTTTTTGTGCGAAGAAGATATCCTGATTGGTTGCTTGATGGATTTTATTGATTGACAGCCTTGTTGGTGTTCTCCCCTCCTCCATTCAGAACACATGCATATGAGGGGCCAAGAAGGTTAGCTGTTAACCTAAACTGTATGGCCAGTGTTGGGCTATACAGGGAGTGCAGAATTATTAGGCAAGTTGTATTTTTGAGGATTAATTTTATTATTGAACAACAACCATGTTCTCAATGAACCCAAAAAACTCATTAATATCAAAGCTGAATATTTTTGGAAGTAGTTTTTAGTTTGTTTTTAGTTTTAGCTATTTTAGGGGGATATCTGTGTGTGCAGGTGACTATTACTGTGCATAATTATTAGGCAACTTAACAAAAAACAAATATATACCCATTTCAATTATTAATTTTTACCAGTGAAACCAATATAACATCTCAACATTCACAAATATACATTTCTGACATTCAAAAACAAAACAAAAACAAATCAGTGACCAATATAGCCACCTTTCTTTGCAAGGACACTCAAAAGCCTGCCATCCATGGATTCTGTCAGTGTTTTGATCTGTTCACCATCAACATTGCGTGCAGCAGCAGCAACCACAGCCTCCCAGACACTGTTCAGAGAGGTGTACTGTTTTCCCTCCTTGTAAATCTCACATTTGATGATGGACCACAGGTTCTCAATGGGGTTCAAATCAGGTGAACAAGGAGGCCATGTCATTAGATTTTCTTCTTTTATACCCTTTCTTGCCAGCCACGCTGTGGAGTACTTGGACGCGTGTGATGGAGCATTGTCCTGCATGAAAATCATGTTTTTCTTGAAGGATGCAGACTTCTTCCTGTACCACTGCTTGAAGAAGGTGTCTTCCAGAAACTGGCAGTAGGACTGGGAGTTGAGCTTGACTCCATCCTCAACCCGAAAAGGCCCCACAAGCTCATCTTTGATGATACCAGCCCAAACCAGTACTCCACCTCCACCTTGCTGGCGTCTGAGTCGGACTGGAGCTCTCTGCCCTTTACCAATCCAGCCACGGGCCCATCCATCTGGCCCATCAAGACTCACTCTCATTTCATCAGTCCATAAAACCTTAGAAAAATCAGTCTTGAGATATTTCTTGGCCCAGTCTTGACGTTTCAGCTTGTGTGTCTTGTTCAGTGGTGGTCGTCTTTCAGCCTTTCTTACCTTGGCCATGTCTCTGAGTATTGCACACCTTGTGCTTTTGGGCACTCCAGTGATGTTGCAGCTCTGAAATATGGCCAAACTGGTGGCAAGTGGCATCTTGGCAGCTGCACGCTTGACTTTTCTCAGTTCATGGGCAGTTATTTTGCGCCTTGGTTTTTCCACACGCTTCTTGCGACCCTGTTGACTATTTTGAATGAAACGCTTGATTGTTCGATGATCACGCTTCAGAAGCTTTGCAATTTTAAGAGTGCTGCATCCCTCTGCAAGATATCTCACTATTTTTGACTTTTCTGAGCCTGTCAAGTCCTTCTTTTGACCCATTTTGCCAAAGGAAAGGAAGTTGCCTAATAATTATGCACACCTGATATAGGGTGTTGATGTCATTAGACCACACCCCTTCTCATTACAGAGATGCACATCACCTAATATGCTTAATTGGTAGTAGGCTTTCGAGCCTATACAGCTTGGAGTAAGACAACATGCATAAAGAGGATGATGTGGTCAAAATACTCATTTGCCTAATAATTCTGCACGTAGTGTATGGGAGTGGTTTTCTTTCAATGCAGAGCTCACAGATGGATCACTCTTGGGGCTCATGCACACAAACATTTTATTTATACTTTCTGTTTTTTTTTACAGGTTTGTATGCAAACTATTTACTTAATTGGGTCCGTAAAAAAGACCGCAAATGACTCTGGAAGTGCATTCCATTTTCATAAAAAAATAGAACATGTCCTAATCTTGTCCATTTTGCGGTCAAGGACAGGCATTGTTATAAAGGATGCAATGCGGATGTTACCCGTTTATTTTATTTTTTTGAAGATTCGTGTTTTGTCGACCACAAAAAACATACAGTCGTGTGCATGAGCCCAAATTGAAATAATTCTAGGTGGGAAAGTTCAGCATATTTAAAAAAAAACAGCAATGGTGTTTCTAAAGGGTTTGTCAGCTATACACCGCAAGGAGTGAAGGGAGTAGCCAGACTAAAATAGTAATGACCACCATGCTGCACCTGACTAGAGATGTGGTCATTACCGTCAACAACAAAGTGAAATTAAAAGAGGCTGTCAGATGACACGACGTTCAGACAGCCTCTCTGACCTGCTAACACCTAGACTGGGAGTGACCGTGACAGGTTTCAAGTAGAGATGAGCGAATGAATTCTATAGAATCAAAATTCCCCCCAAAAATTTCTATAGTTTCTATAGAATCTGAATTTCAAGTGATTCAATTTGGGAGACATTTTTGCAGAGAGAGAGGGAGAGTGGCAGAGAGAATATCCTGTGCAGCTTTTCAGGGTAAATTGAGGCACTTTCGATTCAGGTAGAACCATTTTGCGTTGTAATTGAATCACACACCTGTTTTGGATTAATCGGACCCACATTAAATTTCCCGAAATTCGCTCATGACTAGTAGTGGTTGTACCCAGGTCCAAATCATTTTCTGCCAAACGGCTCAGTTTGTACCACTCTTTGATGCTTAGTTTCAGGTTTAGTTATAGTTATAGAAATGTTTCTATATGTTGTAATATATAAATATATTATATAGTGTAAATTGCTGAATTTTGCAGAGTGCAATGCCATTCATCACTTTCAAAATGAAACTTAACTCTTAAATTACTGTTAAGATCATTCAGCAGAAATAATCAAATGTAAAGAATCCATTTACGATGCATCTTATTTTAACACAAAAAACTGTTAACGGAAGGTAAAATGTGGTGTGAACAAAGCCTAAGTGAGAAGCAGTATTATGAAGGAAATCATGCAGATATGCCATGGTGTTCAATGCTAATTATACAATAAAGTTTAAATTGTAAACTGAGCTTTCTCACCCGCTGGCAAGTGATTGCATACGACAACATGTGATGGTTCAGGGTGGACTAGGATCTAAAAGTTCTGCCTATTCTAGCTAATATCAAAATGAACAACTGGAACAGGGGACCTATAGAAAGAGGACAAAGTAACAGATCTGTTAAGTTCGCAACTAAAAATATGACAGAATATGTCTGGGGCAGGAAGATCATATTCCTATTACCTAAAGCAAAGTGTAAATACAATTTGTAAACTGTTGCATTGGAGTTTCCTTTAACCAATTAGTGACCAATAATACACCTTTTTATTGTGGTCATTAGCGATTGCGCGGCTCCCTGTCATTGTACACCTCAGATGCCACTTCATAGCTGATTGCGGCATCTGACATTGATATTACAGTGAAAAATAATTTTAAAAATCATACTTACCTCATCCATTTGATTGCAAAGAGCCAGTCGCCATCTTGATTGAAGATCTAGCACGAAATCTTGCGCAGCCCGTGATGATGTCATCAGATGGGCTGGTGTGGTGACGTCATACTACTGGATTTTGTGCGAGATCTTCAATCAAGATGACAGCAGCCGGCTCTTCACGCTCAAACGGATGAGGTAGGTATGATTTATTTTTTTTGCCACCAATCAGCAAAAATTGATTCGTTTCCACGAAGCACGAGGAAATTTGGCTTCACAGCGAATTGAATTTTCCCTGAAAATCATGGACTTTGATTCACTTTACACTAGCGGTCACTAACCGGACTTATGTAGTTGCCTTTTTACGGTGGGCTAGTCTAAGTGATGCACAAGTTTCCTATGTAGCGATGAGCAAAAGCTCAGCTTTTACATGACAGCTGGGCTCCTGGCTAATTGCTCGGATAGGAAAATGCACTGATCTGGGCCATTTAAATACTTAGAAGCCACAGTCAATCGCAACCATGATATAATGTAAAAACTCAGTGGCAGTATTGCTGTTTTTACCCATTTCCCTCCTGAAACATCAGTAAGTTATGTGTACCCCAAAATGGTGCCATTTAAAACTACAACTTGTCCCACAAAAAAACAAGCAGCTACATAAACTGAAAAAAACAAAAACAAAAGAGCCATATAGCTCTTGCAATGCGACTATAAAAAATTTAAAAAAATTGCTTGGACCAAAACAAGCTCTTCACTAGGGGTTAAGTGCAGATCACTATTCCTTTATTGCTAGTTACTACTGATTTCTGGACCTTTAGGGCAGAATTTGTGCCACATTCACTAAAATCAAATAGATCACCCTGGTTTAGTATGGTGTGTGTGACATCAGCAGTGGTGATGCATCGCCCTCTAGTGGCAATTGTGAAATTATTTTTTACCTCTGTTTATATCACTTCCCGGCCATACAGAACGAGCGTGCTCTGTATTGCATGCTCAGAGATTTCTGTAATCATCTTCACCTATCTGATTTCTGTCACCTTTTTTCATTCTCAGCTTTTTCTAAGGTCTTTTTCCTTTCCACTACCGACATATCTCCGTATTTTTAAGACTGAACTAAAACTGAGGCTAAAATACCATTAGCCTTATAACTTATTGAAAATGAAACAAATGTTTCAACCAAAATATGAATAAAACAAATGTTTGAATAATAAGGCTTTGTTTGCAAGTCCCATAATAGTGGTGTATGAGGAAGCCAAACCTCAGAAAATCTCAGTGTTACGAACTATTCACATTTGTTGCAGAAATTTCTGCTACTGTGCCATTCATTTGAATTGTTCTTGCATAAATCTATGTGCGTGCTTCAGGAACAGCTTCAGATAAATAGAACTCATTTTCAGTCGCTGAAATTTTGGCAACAAATCTGCCACGTGTAAAAATATTCTGAATCAGGCAAGCAGTGTGATGGCACAGCTTCAGAAGATATGGTGGCACCATCACCGCAGGTATCAGCTTTATACAGCTGTCACTCCCTAATTTTCATGCGCAACTACTCTCCATTCATTTTGATGGGGTTGCCAAAAATAGACGAGCTGGCTCTGCTATTTGGGGTCGCTGAAAATAGCCGAGCTGGCTCTTCTATTTCCGTCAGCCCCCTAGAAATGAATGGGAGCGATGACCGTGCAATCGTGGTGCGCTCCCATTCACTTCAATGGGGAGGCACTTGCGAAACCCGGGGTCCCCAGCCACCACTTTCCCCCGCTCCGTTCTTGATATAGGTGTGGGTCCCAGGGGTGGGACCCGCACCTATCAGACAATGGTGGCATATTTTAGAGATATGTCCTAATTGTCTCAAATGGGAATACCCCTTTAACTTCCAGAACCACAGCTGTGACTAACAACTGATTAGTGGGGAATGGCAAGAGTTGGACCCCACTGACCAGTGTAAGAAGGTACCTGGAATCTTTGTGGACGGAAGGTATGGGTCACCGAGGTTCCTGGCCTCGGTGAAGTAAGAGCTGGTATTTTATGGGTCAGCAGCAGCTAATGCTAATTGACACCTTGAGATTTAGCATGGCTGTCATAGCTCATCCTGGATGGCTCTTACTGGGAGTAGTCAAAGTGCTGGGTGGGTGACTACTCCCCATGTTCCAGGCCAGGTTTTGCCAGGCATATAAACCAGCCAGCACTGCCAGGTGTGGTGTATTTACTTCCCTGACAGTGGAGCTGAGGAGTCTGTGTGCTGTGAACTGGGGGCTGTGCTGGGATTTGATGTTTGAGCCAGGCTGGAGGACTCAGGCCCCTCTATAGGCGAAATGGCCACCTATGGACTTGATGAGGCTGAACTGCTAACAGGGTGTGAATTAACACCCAGGAGAAAAGGTGACTTTTATTGGTTATGGACTTTCCAAACATCAAGCCACCTGCGTTTTGTGAGACACCTTATCTGCATTTTGTTATACACCAATGTGTGAATAAGCACCGCTGTTTGATTCAAGAACTGTGAACATTGCCTCTATACTGCATCCGCTAGTCCTAACTACCGGACCGAATACCCACACCGGATATAGATTACTTATCCCATAGATAGCTAATGAATATGTTCCAGTCCCAGAAAATCCCTTTGAGAAGATTTGAAGCTTGTTTTTGTGTTCATCTCCATTTGTCTTGACACCAGGGGTGGATTGGCCATAGACCTTACAGGGAAATAGCCCTCCTTATCCAGCTTGTTTTTGGGGATGTATTTTGTGTTGCTGGGAGCAGTATTTTGCGATGGACTGTGGCATTTAGCTCTGTTGGGGTGGTATAATGTGCCACAATATGGTATTGCTGGCCCTGCCTTCCATCAATTTTGACCAAAGACTAAAACAGGGACACTTTTTTAAAAAATTTCCAGGGCCACTTTATGTTCCCAGTCCGCTCCTGCTTGACACCAGACCTCTACTTCTTGCTAAAGTAATACATCATGTAAGTAAAAATGTATTATAGCTACCAAGTTATTCACTGAAATCCATCTGTATAGCGCCACCTGCTGTTTGCTCTTTTTTCTAATTTCTTTGTCCTGCTCACTGAGATGGAAGTACATGCTCAACTCTATCCTTGAACTGCCACCAGTTGCAGCAGCCAGGAGATGCAATGTCACGCCCCCTAAGCTGCCTGTTTGAAATAAATCTAGCAGAGCAATTGGAGCAATGAATTGGAAGATCTCTGGATCCTTGTGATGTACAGGGCTGGTTCTAGCTTTGTTAGGGCTCATACACACAAACTTTTTTTTTTCCTGTGTCTGTTCATTTTTTGTTTGCAGCCCATATGTGGAATCATTCACTACAATGGGGTCGCAAAAACAAAAAAAAGCTATTACTTTGTGCATTCTGTGTCCATATGTCCACATGGCCATTCCTCAAAAAATAGAAAATGTCCTATTAAGGATAGGAGCCGGACATTCCACCCTGCAAAATATGTTATGCACACGGCCGGTATTTGTGCTTTGCAGATCTGCAATTTTCTGACTAGTGGTAAATTTCAGGTAAAATTCAATTTGCCATGAAGCCGAGTCTACTGCCGTTTTGTGGTAACAAATACATTTTTCATGAAATGGCATAAAAAACGGGAAAAAAAACATACTCACTTCATCCATTTGCTCACACAGAGGCCGTCACGGCCATCTTGATTGAAGAAAACACGCCAAATCTCACACGATGTGACAGCATCACGTTGGCCAGGTGCGGTGTCTTTTTTTGTTGTTAACCTCTGATAACCCAATAAAAGGCCTTAATGAGACTGTCGGTTGCCGCAATCAGCGTTGAACGCTACATCTGAGGGGTTAAATGATGGGGGGGCAGATCAGATATAAGGACAATTCACGGTAACGGCATCACCCCTGTCCCTGTGAGAGGTACCACGGCAACGGTCCTCAAGCTCAATTGTATGGTCGACTACGATCGGTATATGGGAGGAGTTGATCTCTCTGATCAAGTACTCAAGCCATATAATGCAATGCGTAAAACCTGGGCATGGTACAAAAAAGTTGCGGTCTACTTGGTATAGGTTGCCTTGTACAACTCTTTTGTGCTGTCCCGGAGCGCTGGCAACACAGGGAAATTCCTCCAGTTCTATGAGGCAGGCGCCAGGTTCGTCCCTGGCCAACACTTTCCAGGTGTGGTCCCCCATACTAGAAAGAAGGGACTGACCCAAAAAAGGTGCAGTGTGTGTCACAGGAGGGGGATACGGATGGACATCACCACTCAGTGTGACACCTGCCCCGATCATCCGGGCCTCTGCATTATTGGTTGCTTCAGGGAGTACCACACTTCCATTGAGTACTAAATTTATATTCCCCTTCCCCAATTTAGCCACTGACAATCGGAAAAAAAAACTATGGTTCTCAGACTTGAGACACTAAAACCATATTTCTAAAATATTATTTTGTAAATCTAAAATAAATAAAAAATGTTAGACATATTAGGTATTGCCGCGTCCGTAAGAATCTGCTCTATAAAACTACCCCATGACCTACCCCTCAGATGAACACAGTAAAAAAATAAAAATAAAAACGGTGCAAAAAAAGGTATTTTTTGTCAGAATACTTAACAAATAGTGTAATAGCAAGCGATCAAAAAGTCATATGCCCCCCAAAATAGTGCCAATAAAACCGTCCTCTCAACCCTGCAAAAAATGAGCCCCTACCTAAGATAATCGGCAAAAAAAAAAAAAAACTGACTATGGAGATACTAAAATGTTTTTATTTTGTTTATAAAAGGAAAATATAGTGTGAACTCTAAAAAACAAAAAACAAAGTAGACATATTAGGTATTGCCGAGTCCGTAAGAATCTGCTCTATAAAAATACCCCATGACCTACCCCTCAGATGAACACGGTAAAAAATAAAAAATAAAAACGGTGCAAAAAAAGGTATTTTTCTGTCACCTTACTTCACAAATAGTGTAATAGCAAGCGATCAAAAAGTTATATGCCCCCCAGAATAGTGCCAATAAAACTGTCCTCTCATCCCGCAAAAAATTAGCCCCTACCTAAGATAATCGGCTAAAAACAAAAAAAAATGACTATGGAGATACTAAAATGTTTTTATTTTGTTTATAAAAGGATAATATAGTGTCAAACCTAAATAAATAAATAAAAAGTAGACATATTAGGTATCGCCGCGTTCGTAAAAATCTGCTCTATAAAAATACCCCATGACCTAACCCCTCAGATGAACACGGTCAATTTAAAAATAAATAAATTTAAAAACAGTGCCAAAACAGCTATTTTTTGGCAAATTTTCCATTTTAAACCGTTTTTTCCAGTAACAAAGCAAGGGTTAACAGCCAAACAAAACTTTGTATTTATTACCCTGATTCTGCAGTTTACAGAAACACCCCATATGTGGTTGTAAACTGCTGTATGACCAAACCGCAGGGCGCAGAAGGAAAGGAACGCCGTATGGTTTCTGGAAGGCAGATTTTGATGGCCTTTTTTTTTTTTTGCACCATGTCCCATTTGAAGAACCCCTGATGCACCCCTAGAGTACAAACTCCATTAAAGTGACCCCATCTAAGAAACAACACTCCTCAAGGTATTCAAAATGGATTTTACAAACTTTATTAACCCTTTACGTGTTCCTCAACAGTTTATGGCAAATGGAGATGAAATTTCAGAATTCCTATTTTTGGTAACCTTGCCTCACAAAAATGTAATATAGAGCAACCAAAAATCATATGTAGCCTAAAAATAGTCCCAACAAAACTGCCACATTATCCCGTAGTTTCCAAAATGAGGTCACTTTTATGGAGTTTCTTCTCTCAGGGTGCATCAGGGGGGGGGGGCTTCAAATGGGACATGGTGTAAAAAAAACAGTCCAGCTAAAATCTGCCACACGGCACACCTTTCCCTCTACGCCCTACTGTGTGCCCGTACAGTAGTTTACGGCCACATATGGGGTTTTTCTGCAAACTATAGAATCGGGGCAAAGAATATAGCATTTTGTTTGGCTGTTAACCCTTGCTTTGTTACTGGGAAAAATTTATTCAAATGGAAAATTAGCCCCAAAAATTTAAATTCTTACATTTCATCTCCATTTGCCAATAACTCTTGTGGAACACCTCAAAGGGTTAACGACATTTGTAAAATCAGTTTTGAATACCTTGAGGGGTGTAGTTTCTTAGATGGGGTCACTTTTATGGAGGTTCTACTCTAGGGGCGGATCAGGGGGGCTTCAAATGGGACATGGTGTAAATAAACCAGTCCAGCAAAATCTGCTTTCGAAAAACCACACGGTGCACCTTTCCCTCTATGCCCTACCATGTGCCCTTACAGTAGTTTACAGCCACATATGGGGTGTTTCTGAAAACTACAGAATCGGGGCAATAAATTTAGCATTTTGTTTGGCTGTTAAGCCTTGCTTTGTTATTGGAAAAAATGGATTAAAATGGAAAATTAGCCAAAATCATCTCCATTTGCCAATAACTCTTGTGGAACACCTAAAGGGTAAATGACGTTTGTAAAATCAGTTTTGAATACCTTAAAGGGTGTAGTTTCTAGAATGTTTTTTTTGGGTGTTTTCTATTATGTAAGCCTCACAAAGTGACTTCAGACCTGAAATGGTCCTTAAAAAGTGGGTTTTTAAAAAATTCTTAAAAATTTCAAGATTTGCTTATAAACTTTTAAGCCTTGTAACGTCCCCAAAAAATAAAATGTCATTCCCAAATTAATCCAAGCATGAAGTAGACATATGGGGAATGTGAAATAATAACTATTTTAGAGGTATTACTATCTATTATAAAAGTAGAAAAATAGAGATTTGGAAATTTGCTATTTTTTCAAAAATATTGGTATTTTTTTTATAAATAAAAAAGATTTTTTTTTTACTCCATTTTACCAGTGTCATGAAGTATAATGTCTGACGAAAAAAACTATCTCAGAATAGCCTGGATAAGTCAAAGCGTTTTAAAGTTATCACTACATAAAGTGACACTGGTCAGATTTGTAAAAAATGGCCTGGTCCTTAAGGTGAAAATGAGCCCGATCCCTAAAGGGTTAAAGGAAAATGGAGGGGAAATTTTAAAATTTCACTTTTTTGGTAGATTTTTTATGTTAATCAATATATATTACTCTGATTCTGCAGTTTACAGAAATACCCCGTATGTGGTGGTAAACTGCTCTATGGGCACGTGGCAGTGGTGAGAAGGAAAGGAGCACCATATGGATTTTGGAGGCAGATTTTGCTAGAATGGTTTTTAGGCACCATTTTGTATTTGAATAGACCCTGATGTACCCCTAAGGTGGAAACCCTCAAAAAGTGACCCCATTTTGGAAACTACACCCATTAAAGAATATATTAAGAGGGGTTTTGAGCACTTTGACCCTTTAAGCGTTTTACAGAATTTGGAAACACTTGGCTGTAGTTTAGTTTCTCCCAATAAAATGTTGCTTTAACTCCAAATTTTTATTTTTCACAAGGGGTAACGGGAGAAAAAGCTCCCCATAATTTGTTACCCATTTTCTCCTGAATATGGCAACGCCCCATATGTGGTGATGAACTGCTGTGGGGGCACATGGCAGGACTCAGAAAGGAAGGAGCGTCATATGGCTTTTGCAATGCAGATTTTGATGGCTAGGGTTATGGGTGCCATTGGTTTTTATTTTTATTATTTTTTTAAGTGGTCTTATGTGGGGGCTGATTTTTTTGCGGAATGACATAACGGTTTGATTCGTACCTTTTTGAGGTACAGAAGAATTTTTTGATCGCTTGGTATTAAACTTTTTGTGAGGCACGGTGAAAAATAATTGCATACTTTTTATTCATTTATTTTTTACAGTATTCACCATAGGGGGCATATAATGTGATATTTTTTATAGAGCAGGTTGTTATGGACGTGGCGATACCTAATATGCCTATCATTTTTATTTTTGTTACTTTTTTTATACATTTTTTAACAGAATAAAATCTTATTTTTGTGTTGCCATTTTCTGAGAGCCCTATTTTTTTAGGGGAGATTGTCTTAGTTAGGGGCTAATTTTTTGCGGGATGAGATGACTGTTTGATTGGTACCATTTTGGGGTACATAAGACTTTTTGATCAGTTGGTATTACAGTTTTTGTGAGGCAAGGTGACCATAAAATGGCTTTTTTGACACAATTTTTTTTTTATGGCGTTCACCTGACCGGGTGGATCATGTGATCCGATACGGACGCAGCGATACCTAATATGTCTACTATCGTTTACAATTTTTTTTTTTTTACTTTATTTTGGGAAAAGGACACTTTTTTTTTTTAAAGCTGGATCTCACAGGCTCTCACAGAGGGCTGCCATCCAAGCCATCGGGTCTCCGTCACAGCAGCGCGGGAACCCGGCAGGATAAAGCATGTGCCGCGGTCATAGCTGACCACGGCAGTGCAAGGGTTAATGCGCCTACAACCTACAACAGGGGTCCGGCTATTAGTGACTGCCAGACCCCTGCAGCTGATCGGGTGGGCGCCCAATCAGAGCGCCGTAGCTGTCGGCGCTGGGATTTCTGTCCCAGTATCCTATGGGTTAAAAGTATATTGGTTGTTATTTCTTTAAATCCAACCATGCATATACTTTTTTTTTTCTGCCTGTTAAAACCAGATAGTGATACATATACTCAGTGGCGTGCTTGGCAGTAGGGTGTTTGGCACCCAGGGCAGGTCCTTTCTCTGGCAATCCCCTCCCCCCCCCCCCCCCCAATACTTTTTTTTAAAAAAAATTCCCCTCACAGTAGTATTGTCCTCATTGTACAACCTTCACAGTAGTTTTGTACAGATGTGTGCCCACTCACAGTAGTGATGCCCACATTGTGCCCTCTCAGAGTAGTTATGCCCTCTCTGTGCCCCTTTCACAGTAATAATGCCAACTGTGCTAGTAATGCCATCTGTGCGCCCTCCATAGTAGAAATCCCCATTGTGTCCCCTTCACAGTAGTAATCCCTATTGTGTCCCCTTCACAGTAATAATGCCCATTGTGCCCCTTCACAGTAATAATGTCCATTATGCCCCCTTCACAGTAATAATGCCCACTGTGCTAGTGATGCCCTCTGTGCCCCCTCTATTGTAGAAATCCCCATTGTGTCCCCTTCACAGTAATAATGCCCACTGTGGCGCCTTCGCAGTAATAATGCCCACTGTGCCACCTTCACTGCAATAATGCCCATTGTGTCCCAGTCACAGTAATAATGCCCATTGTGCCCCCTTCAGAGTACAAAATGCCCATTCTGCCCCTTCACAGTAATAATGCCCACTGTCTCCCCTTCATTGTAGTAATACCCTCTGGCTCTGTGCCCCCTCCATAGTAGAAATGCCCATTGTGCCCCCTCCATAATAGTAATGTCCTCTGTGCCACCAGCTGTTTGAAGAGAGGGCATCACTCATATGAGAGCTGCTTTCTCTGTTCTGTTCACCTGCTTGTCATAGCATTTTCAGTGATGAGCAGGTAAACAGAGGGGCAACCCTTTTAAAGACATACTTGGAAAACATTACATACAGCGCTACATATGTACCTCTTACATCCAGTGACTTCTCTTCTCTGATGTTCTCTTTCCTTTTTTTCTCCTGTTAGACCAGACCGCCATGGTGACTTTCACCACGCCTCGTCTCTGCAGAGTTTAACAAACAGACATCTTACTTTCCTACTTTTCCATCATCATCCCACCTTCTCAACACCCCATCCTGCCACCCCCAATAGACACCCATATAAAACCCTAAATGAGATCCCCCATCTCAGACCAAACCCCCTTTAGACCTCTGTCAGACCCCATATAAGACCCCAGTTTTAAACCTCAGATCAGACCTCCATTAAACCTCCATGTAAGGCCCCGACCCAATATCAGACCTCAGATAAGACCCCCATATCAGACCTCCAGAGTCCCACTAGACCTCCAGACCCCCATATTAGACCCCTATTAGACCTCCAGACCCCCAATCACATCACATTAGACCTCCAGACTCCCATTAAACCTCCAGACCCCCAATCACACCCCCATTAGACCTCCAGACCCCCAATCATACCCCCATTAAACCTTCAGACCCCTTATCAGACCACACAGTCAGACCTCCAGACCCCCAATCAGACCCCCATTAGACCTCCAGACCCCTAATCAGACCCCCCAGTCAGATCTCCAGACCCCCAATCAGACCCCCATTAGACCTCAAGAACCCTCAATCAGACCTCCAGACCCCCAATCAGATCCCCATTAGATCTCCAGACCCCTAATCAGACCTCCAGACCCCCATTAGACCACTCCAGATTCCCCCAGTCAGACCTCCAGACCCCCCCAGTCAGACCCCCTGATCCCCATAGACCACCCCAGACTCCCATTAGACCTCTATAGACCCCCATTAGACCTCTCCAGAATGCCCAGTAAACCTCTATATCAGACCTCAGATCAGACTGTAAAATAATAGTCACTTACCATAGCGCTTTCATTATGAAGTGTTCACTAGTATTCCCTGCATCTTATAAAAGGAAAAGCAATAAGCGCTTACACCTGTATTGATGGAAGCGCTCATTGCTTCTGTTCTGGCACCCCCTGAGCGCTGGTGAGCTGGCACCCGGGGCGGACCGCACCCCCGCCCTCACCTGTGCACGCCACTGCATATACTCTTTTCTAATGTTTTTATTTTCTAATTCTAGATTTTTTTTTTATTCTATTTTCTCAACATGATTAAGGTACGCCCTCATGCAGCACTAGTGTCATGACCGCGCCATGACTCCTTATGGTGACAGCCATCTTGCCTCGGCTGTTAACAGTATTTTCAGCAGCCCCATGGGCCATAGACACAACGGTCAGAGGGGAATTCATTAGACCTCTATAGGAGAGTTGTCTGGGCATGCTCTGTGACCTGTGCAGAGGTCATTGTGCATAGAATGAGTAGGTTTTGAGAATCACCTATTGTGGGTGGATGTTGTGATATCTATACAGAGGTGATATTTGTCACTATAGTCCTGTCTGTGGTGATAATAAGATGACTGCTGAAAAGTGATCTGTACAGAACAGGAAATGTCAGCCTATTATTTGGTTTAGTGGCTAGTGTGAAAACTTCGGGATTTTAGGATTTTTTTAAATATAGATAGTGACATGGAAAATTTTAATACTGTATAACATCATCAGAAATCCTTTATATATTTAACCTAAAAACTTGATTTAAACAATAAGTCATTTTCTGGTGACAGAGTCCCTTTAAGATAGCTATTCCCTCAGACTCAACCAAAGATATGCTTGATTGTCTCAGCCATGTATGCATGTGAATTTCTGTGAGCACATGTAAGTAAAGTTCTTTTACCCAGGGTGCCGAAACAGTCATATGATGTTTGTTCCCGATCATTGCCTAGTTAAAGATGCTCTGCGACCAGCCCTTATTTGTGGTTCATCCCAACTTTCACATGAAAATAAAATTTGTGTTTTGGCAGCCTATCTCCCTGGGGAAACCAAATGTGGTACCACTGGACAATGTAAATCTGGTGGAGGAGGGATTACAAAAATGATCATTTGTGTCAGATATCCCAGTATTTATCCTACTTACAAAGTTCCTACAAAGTCAATGTGTTTAATGTAGTACAAAGCTGTCTTCTATTTTATTTTGAGCAAGATACATTTTATTCTAGGTGGAAACCAAGATGGGAAGTTCATTGTTGGGTTTCGTGATGGGATTCTGAGAACAGTAGTGAGTCTTGACCGGGAGACCGTGGCTTCTTATACTCTAATTCTAGAAGCTATAGGTAAGGAACACAGTTTGACATGAAAGAGCCTTCTTAAAGGGAGTAAGTCAGCAGTTTTGATCATGCTAAAGTTCTGACAGCACTAGGTAGGGGCTAGAGATTAGTGAAATATGATCTTTCCTTCTGACAGATTCCGCTCCTGCAAGTGCATTGGAGGCAGAACTTGACTGTGAAGTGCTGTCTGCATTGAGCTGCTTCATAGCCCCTCCCTCTTCTCCAAGTGACAGCTGTAGTGGTCTCCTGATTGGACCTGTTACTCAGAGCGGAGAGAAGGAGCTATGCAGCACTTCACAGTGAAGCCCTGTCCTGGGATGTGAAATAGCAGAATCTGACAGAATAAAACTTCATATTCACACTACTCCTGATTAGAAAAGGTATGTTTGTCCTGCCTTCTGCAGCCCCTACCTAGTGCTGTCACCCGTTAAGCATGATCGAAAATGCTGACAGCCTCCCTTTAAACACAAAAATAATTGTATTTAATGACTCTGTGCAAAAACTTCACCACACTACGCATGGAATCCACACCTAAATCCACATTTTAAAAACTCCATGTCAACATACACTGAGAGTACACATGAATTGTGAATGAGTATTTATTCTCTTTGTCATATAACACTAACTTCTTAAAAAATTTATAACAAATAAGTCAGCTAGATTGCCCTAGACCAGTGCAGGTGACCACATATTTTCCTTGCAGTTGCTGCATGGGTGACATGGCATTATGCCATGTCTAATAGAGAGGGGCCTCCAGCGTAGGGGACCCATCCATCGTGATGTCAAAATGTCAATAAAAAGAATATACAAGATTATGTACACATTTCCAAAATGTTTGTCTCTAAGCTGCAGGTATTTGCAGACATTCATAATACATCATCACAGAGGCGTAGCTATAGGGGGTGCAGAGGTAACAGTTGCTACCGGGCCCAGGAGCTTGAGGGGTCCCAAAGACCCCTGTGCCACATAGAAAGACACTGGTATTATAGAAAGTGCATGCAGGTCAAGCTACACCTCTGGCTGGAGGGAGGGGGTTAGGTCAAGAATTTGACATGGGGGTTGGGGGGATTTTCCATTTCATTTTTTTCCTCAGGCAGCACAAAGAATATGAGGGAGGTGGGGGGGGGGGGGGCAAGCTGATCTCCTGCCCCAGGGCCCATAAGCCTTATCTACGCCCCTGCATTGTTGCTGTTGTAAATCTTTATATGTATTATTTTAAGTTGTTGGGAATTCTTTTCAATATTTCTTTTGTTTGCAGACAATGGACCAGCAGGAAATCGGAAAACAGGGACAGCCACTGTCCTAGTGACAGTACTGGACATCAATGATAACAGACCCATCTTTCTGAGAAGCAGTTATGAAGCCACTGTTCCTGAAAATATCCCTGAGTCCAGCAGTATTATTCAGGTATCTACAGTGATCCATATTTACATGTTGGCTGTTTGTCGAAAACAGAGGTCAAACTATCCCAAGCCTATGTCCCTGAGGATTTTTACTGCTACGTGTCATAGACGTAATTAGTATTACCAATATTACTGACTCCATATCAGATATATCCTACTTGATTTAACTTTCCGTAACTGCTGCACATCAGCAGGTTCAACAGATAAATTATCCAAATCAAAAACTATTCAGAAAACATTCATTATGCTATGAAACATGGCAGTTTGGTTCTGTTTAATGCAGTTCCCTTGTGTAGTTAAAAGGTGTCACTATTGAGCTTATCAATGGAATGTAAAGCAACCAAATGTGCATGAAAAAAGTCATAATAAAGCAATAAATTCACAGGACAATAGACATAGTGCAGGCAAAAAAAAAGATATTTTTAAAGGGGGAAAAAATATCATTTTATGGCCTATCTTTTATGTCACAATTCACAAGTGAACAACACTATGTAGATGGTCAGAAGCCTGCTGTCTGTCAGCCATGTGGGGAAATATATCTAAATAAGGCTAGTGCTGCATAAAGATTTATGTAGTATGACTGGCCCCATGGACTCAGCGTTGGACTGGCCCTCCAGAGGATCCTCTGGTGGGCCCATAATGGGCCCAAAGGTCCATGAAAAAAACCTATAGAGCTGCTTCTGAAGTCAATAACTTGCCACTAGGGTCTATTTCTTTGAATCAAAATTTATTAGACTTTATTGTTGAAATGGGGTTTGTGCCCTGAGAGTAATTTCCTCTGGTCGAAGCAAGGAACCCTAGTCTGACCCTGCATGGACTACATACTCCATAGAAATACACTGAGTGCCATGTGCATCCTTTTAACATTGCTGTTAAAAAGCTGCTACATGTAAAGCTGGTGTTATACATTAGGTAATAGCCAGCCAAACTATCACTAGAATGAACAGTACATGCCATCAATGTCCAAAAGCATTTCTTCTGTACACTCATAGAAATGTATATAGTCAATTAATGTGGCTAGAAAACATCTCAAGTACATTTTTGACCAACGGTAACAGAGAAGTAGATGGAAAGGTATATATTCTTCAATTTGCCACTCTTGGACTGCAGTGAGAACTGGTGTCCCGATGCTGGCGTACATCCAGCAGCGGCACACAAGTTCTCCTTTTCTTCTTGGCTGTAAACAAGGTCCTGAGAGAGGGCCAAAACGTTGGCCACTTTCTATATATCCAAAAATAAAAGCATAATTTTTCATTAAGACTCTATCTGAGAGCAGTGGTGATTTCAACTACTATATGTAGACAAGTTCCCTACCACTGAGCACCAGGACAGTCTTACATGTCAGAGTGTCAACCAACCTTTTCTCTCTTCTTCCTAGGCCAGTGATGTCATGTCCATCAGTCTCACCCCTAGGTGCTGCTCAGTCTCATTCAAGGGAGAGTGTCTGAGCTGTGATACCAAGCACAGCTGCTATACAATGTATGGCGCTGTGCTTGGTTAGCTGTGGAAAGGCCAGTGCTCACCAGAGCACCACAGCCTCTTCAAACAGCTGATCTGTGGGGGTGCCGGGAGTCAGACCGCCCACAATCTTATATTGATGACCCATTCTGAGGATAGGCCATCAATATTAAGATCCTGGACAACCCTTTTATGTATAAAGGAAAAGTACCTAGCTTTCATCACCTCAAAGGTTCATGCTTACCTACTTCCCATTGTTTCATTCCAGTGTGCTGCCTCCCATTCCTCCATCTTCATGTCCCCAGCTTATTTTCTTCTGCTTGGGGACCCTGTTGAGGCTAGTCATTGGCTTCAGCAGTGCACATGGCCACATCCATGCCCCATCCAGAAGAAAACAAGCAAGGGAGCAGCATGGGGCAGGTAAGTTTGAACTGGGGGCCTTACCATAAAATGTAATATTCCTGGAAAATTACTTTAAAGCACAAATCCCTTTAAGGTATTATTCAGACAGTGCAGTTTTGGAGTTTTTTCTTTTTTTTTCTTCTTCAAACCAGAGCTAGGAATAGCAACTAATACGAGAAAATGTCTAAAAGATTTCTACTGCTCCTTATTATTTGGATGCATTACTACTTATCACTTAAAAAAAAGTTTGCCAAATTTATACCCAAACTGCAGTGTGCACAAGTTCTATGTGTGATTTTGTAGACGTATAAGGGTATGGCCTCACAGTCAAGTTTCTGCATACAGTTTTGGAAAACCAAATAAAAAAAAAGAGGAAAAGTCGTATGTGTCCTTCATACCTTCTTCCTTTTTATGATCCACTACTGATTTTGGCTTCCAAAACTGCATCAAGAAACCTAACCATGTGTACATAAACCAAACATTATGTAGCCAACTACACCAGGCAAGGTCTGTGAATATTTTTGATCATTTTCATTTAAAATATTCATTAATTCCAATTACAGATGATCTGCTTTTGCTTTTCTACACTACATAATTTTTCAGGTTTTCCTTTACTTCCCATTTCCATTGCCATGTGTTATACTGAATAAATGCACTGTAAATGTTTACATTACTGAAAAGCCAAGCTTTATGAATGATGCATGATTAATCTTTAATGGCTGCAAACTTGTGAAGATGTCCAGCTCCGTTACTCCAGCCAGACGTGACCATTAATTTAAACAACCCAAGGAAAAATACAGCTAAATTAATTGGCATCTATTTTGTGCTTAGAATCTAGAGTTCTATAACGTTCTATAAAATTCACTTTGTGCAACAATACTTGAATATAGCACTGAAGAGTGGTTCTTGAATGTCTTCTTATTAGTATTGTTGCTCTTTTGTGCCGCGTATTTTCTGCAAGGATTATGCGGAAAATCCACAGTACCAGTACCAGCTAGGTAGCTGAAATTTTTAAACTCACGGAAATTTTCCATTCCGAAATGGACCTGTGGATTTTGAAATCTACAGCATGTCAAATGTTTGTGCAGATTTCTCTCTCTGAAATGCAAAGGGTGAGATCTGGGGCAAATCTGTGTCAAAATTCAAGGCAAAATCCCCAACTAACATGTGCATTTTGGTATAGATTTGCAGAAATGTAGAGAAAAATGGAACATTCAGATTCCGGTACTAAAAATGGATAATAAAGATAGCAACAATGCCCCATTACATTTTAGTAGACTCAAAAAAAGACCAGTCACGAGTGGTTGGTGTCTGCCTTGGACATGTCCTTTGGCACTGAGAAATTGGCCGACTTCTTCTAAAGCTGTTGATTGATTGGCGGAGTGAGCCTATCCTCTTCCAAAGTCTGAGCTGTGGTTCACTGGCATCTTCCACATGATAGGGCATGAATTCTCGTGGACCATATAGAGACTGATCTAGGGCAGCAGGCTTGCATAGTGTCACAAAAACTAGGCAGGTGGCAATAAGCAGAAAAATGCACACAAGTGAGATGATGATAGGTAAGGGGTCAGTAAAATCCATTGGCAATTTTGTGGTATTTATCGAGATATTCTCCATGGTAGTGTTATAAAGGTCGGTTATAGCTGTGCTCTGCAGTGTTTCATTAAACTTGACTGCAGTTTCAGTGGTCATCTTTCCTGAAAAAAAGAAAAAAAATACAAATATCAATATGTTTTCTTGTTAATAAATTAATAGGTTCACATTTATGTTTGTTTAATTCTAAACAGTCGCCTTTTTCAAAGGATAAACTGTCATTACATAGTAGTAGTTTGATGTCATTGCACAGTAGTAGTTTGTTGTCATTATACAGTAGTAGTTTGTTGTCATTATACGGTAGTACTGTAGTTTGTTGTCATTATACGGTAGTAGTTTGATATCATTGCACGGTAGTAGTTTGATGTCATTACACGGCAGTAGTATGATATTATTATACGGCAGTAGTTTGATGTCATTATACGGTAGTAGTTTGATGTCATTACATAGTAGTAGTTTGTTGTCATTACATAGTAGTAGTTTGTTGTCTTTATACAGTAGTAGTTTGATGTCATTGCACGGCAGTAGTTTGATGTCATTGCACAGTAGTAGTTTGTTGTCATTATACAGTAGTAGTTTGTTGTCATTATAAGGTAGTACTGTAGTTTGTTGTCATTATACGGTAGTAGTTTGATATCATTGCACGGTAGTAGTTTTGATATCATTGCACGGTAGTAGTTTGATGTCATTACACGGCAGTAGTATGATATTATTATACGGTAGTAGTTTGATGTCATTGCACAGTAGTAGTTTGATGTCATTATACGGTAGTAGTTTGATGTCATTATATGGTAGTAGTTTGATGTCTCTACACAGAAGTAGTTTGATGTCATTGAACGGTAGTAGTTTGATGTCTCTACACAGAAGTAGTTTCATATCATTTCACTGTAGTAAGTTGATGTTGTTACACAGTAGTAGTTGGATGTCATTGCAGAGTAAGCATTGCACAGTAGTATTTTGATGCAATTGCACAGTAGTAATTTGTCATTATACAGTAGTAGCAGTACCCCCCCATAAACAGTGCCGAAGGCCGCTCATAAAAACATTTCCAGCATAGTACAATAAATAATTGTGTCAGCAGAGTGTCCAACATAAATCATTTCCAGAATGCCCCAATAATCAATACCAGCAAATTACTCTGAATAAACAATGCTACCAGTAAAGGGCTACCCCACAAACAGCATAGCATAGTATTTACCTACAAGCAGTCATATAAATGTTAAAGGTCTACATACATGTCTATACAGTTCTCATTAAAGTTAATCGGGACAATTAAATACATATGAAGCTATCTCCCCCTTGTGGTGTTTTTTTTTTTTTTTTTTGCTCTACCCTCCAGGACCCTGTAGGAAAGTCTGAAAGAGCATACAGTGACCATGGTTTCTCACTCTAAAGGACAACAGATGAACATCTAAGTGACCTTTTACATGGTCCAATGATTGGGAACAAACAACATTCTTTCCTAATCCTCACCCCATGTAAACTTGCTGCCTGTCTCCCAACAAAGGAGAAAATGCTTATTTGTCGGGTGATTTCATCTTTTATGCAGCACCCAAAGTCATCTTTTGCTGACAGCCCATCGGCCAGTGTAAGTAGGGATGTGCTGCCATCTTATAATGACTGCATGGAGACCAACAATCAAATTACTGATTGTTTGTCCCCATACTCCTGATGACTGACGCATGTAAACGGCACTTAACGAGCACAGATCAACATGCTCTTATCATCAATCGCTGCTTATTTAGGGGCAGACATCTTCCTGTGTGAAGACCTCTTTACACTCTTTAGTGATAATCTGCCCTAAAGGGGCCTTAAAGGGAACCTGTCACCGGGATTTTGTGTATAGAGCTGAGGACATGGGTTGCTAGATGGCCGCTAGCACATCCGCAATATCCAGTCCCCATAGCTCTGTGTGCTTTTATTGTGTCAAAAAAACAATTTGATACATATGCAAATTAACCTGAGATGAGTCCTGTGTGTCAGATGAGTCAGGGACAGGACTCATCTCAGGTTAATTTGCATATGTATCAAATCGTTTTTTTGACACAATAAAAGCACACAGAGCTATGGGGACTGGGTATTGCGGATGTGCTAGTGGCCATCTAGCAACCCATGTCCTCAGCTCTATACCCAAAATCCCGGTGACAGGTTCCCTTTAAAAAGACCCTGATAGTTGAGTCCCCTATCCTCTTAGCAAGTGAACCATTTAACAGTATCAACACAAATATGGGGTATTCTGTCTGTCACACAACAGACAACTGCTCTTCTAAAACTGGCTCCCTCCTCTATTATCATATCTCTCCTACTTATATGAGAAGTGTATTATGGAGATGCTGTAAATGCAATTACTTTATATAGTAGAATAAGGGCTCGTATACACTAATAGACAATATAGCAAGTGAACTCATGCTCCTTTACTCCATTTACATAGAGCAATCAATGGCAAATCACAGTGTTTGGGCACATACAGTTAGATTACTGCCGACCTTACATGAGGAAATCTAACAACCAGTGGATTATATGCCCACAAACGAGGTGCAGAAAAGCACAAATGAGAGTTTGCCAGTTGGTCAGGTAATCGGTGGACATGTGATCAGGAACACATGTTTAAAAGTGCAGTTGTTCACCCGATTTTTGGACTGTGTAAATTGGCCTTAAATTGATCAGAAGTGAACCTACAGTTATGAAACTGTATTATGAAATAATATTAATTATTAAGTGCATCTTTCAATAAAAAAATGTGTGTGCATTTTAATAACTTTTGTAATATAATTTATTAGGGGGACATTAAAGGCATTGTGTTGTGTTATGATATTGATGACCTATCCTCAGGACAGGTCATCAGTATCAGCTATTCGAAGAGGCCACGTTGCTTGTACAAGCGCTGCATCCTCTTCAATGTCTACCTACATGCCCTGTAGATTATAGTGGAGATGCACTGCAGTTACATCTTTTTCTCAAAATTCAAGTGATCACTACAATGTAGACGGCATGCAGGTAAATATTGAAGAGGATGTAGAGTGCCGTGGCCTCTTCAAACAACTAATCGGACTCCTGCTGATCTGATAGTGTTGACTTATCCTGAGGATAGATCAATTTCATGACATTGCACAACCCCTTTACACAGTGTCCCCTTACCATCACTCTGAGTGTTGCTAAGGAGAATCCATCTTTACTGTTCTACTGACCATTGAATATGGCTTGCTGTAAGATTCAGAGGTCAGCTTTAGTGATGAGCCGCAGGGGCCATATTCGAATTCGCGATATTTCACAAATATTTTGCAGAATATTTGTCGAATATTCGCAAATTTGAATATTCGTTATATTCTACATTCTTTTTTTTTACTCGAAAATCGGCATGGTAATGATTGCGTAATATGCGAATATTACACAATCAATACAGGCGTGGGTCAAAAACTAATATATAGCACTATAGAATATAGTGCTATATATTTGTTTTTTGAATATTCATAATTTTTTCCATCTGAACACGATTCCTCCGTGCTTCTTGCTTGTGGGCCAATGAGTCATTGGCCCACAAGCAACTTAAGCAGGGAGGAATCGTGACTTCAGATGGAAAAAAATGACAAATATTCAAAAAAAGGATATATAACACTATATTCAATATAGTGCTATATATTAGTTTTTTAGAATATACGTCATTTTTTTTTCCATCTGAAGTCATGATTCCTCCCTGCTTAAGTTGCTTGTGGGCCAATGACTCATTGGCCCACAAGCAAGAAGCAGGGAGGAATCGTGTTCAGATGGAAAAAATTATGAATATTTGAAAAAAGGAATATATAGCACTATAGTCTAAATATTCGTGAATACTCGAAGTTGCTATATTGGAGATAATAATTAGCTTTTCGAATATTCACGCTCAACACTAGTCAGCTTTTCAGTCCACCTCTGTTCTCTCTTCCCTAGCCACTACAGATGTAGCCAGCATTAAAGTCAAACCTGATGCGTTATCCCACTAACTTCTCTCACTAACTTAAAGGTGGTGTTAAGTTACACTGCTGGGATCCCACAGATTTTGGCGCTGGCTACATCTGTACCTCCCTATATGTAACCATATCATCTGCTGTCAGTGCTGAATGCTGCAGCCTGGTTCCTTTCCCTATCTTCCCACCATTATCCAGAAACGCACTGGGAAGAGTAGTGGAGTTGCAGTGATCAGCCCTGACAGTAAGTGTTCTGTATACCTGCGTTTGGCACTTACTATCCACTGCAGCACTACTCTCTATCTCCCTAGCACCCTCCCTGGTTAGTTAGTAAGTACTGGGAAGATAGAGATCAGTGCAGCAGTGAACAGAAAGTGCTAAACTTCGGCACACAGTACACTTACAGTCAGAGCTGGTCGATGTAGCTCTGCTCCTATCTATCTTCCCAGTATGTTTTTAGTTTACACTGGGGAGATAGGAATAGGGCTGCAGCCATCAGCAGAGTTGAGACAGGGAGGGATTCTTAGTATAGGTAAGGGACTCAGTATAAATCATAGCAAACTTCTTTTTAAAATGGGTTACTTACACATAGATAGACAGTGGCTGGGGCAGAGAGAGCAGAGGCAGACTCAGAAGCCAGCCTCTGCATCTAACAAACCATAAAACACTGAAGTCAGACTCTCTTTACCAATGCTCAGTTACAAGCTTGCTTAGAGGATGCTTCAAAGATAGTTTTTAAAATAACTGTTCACCTCATAGAACCAACACTGCACCGCCACCACTCCTCTGCAACTGCATTAACCCTTACTAGCAGTCCACAATTGCCTGGACAGTCACACCGCCTTTCCGCTGTGCTCGCCTCCAAAATCAGTTGCAAACATTCATTTTCCATAGAATACGTAAAGCAGCAACATTGAATAAAGCCATTGAACCAGGATCGGTGAGTGCCGCTTTATGTATTCTATGGAAGATGAAAGTTTTTAAAATATAAACAGAGTATATACAAAAGGTATTATAGTATTACTGTTCCTACACCTTTTTACAGAAAAGTTGAAATGACAGTTACACTAATGGTGACCATTTTCAAGTGTTTTAGAAGATGTCTAATATTCAGCCTTTCAGAATTTTCTAGATTCAAAGTAACTAGTATATTTACATTTTACTGTTTTAATAGGCTATTCTATAATTTTCTAGTTGTTAAGTAACTTACCCATTTAGTCGGAAGAGGCACACGTTTGTCAGATCATAGCAAACAGAAAGTACTGATTTGTGGTCCAAGAGGAGAGCAGATGGGGAGTCTTTTTGTGCACTACAACGTTGGTTGTATTTCTGTCTCATAAGGCCTCGTGCTGTAAGACAGCTCAGTCTCAGGAGGTGTGTATATATATCTGTAAGTGCAGATCATCTCAGCAGGGAGTCTTCCAAATGAGTGTGAGAGGATTTGCATACATTAAGGAAAGATGCTCAAGAGCCAGTGCTATGAATTCTTTAAATAATAGAGGTGTGAGGGCGATGTGGGCTTCCTGAGGAAATTGGATTAACGGGTGTCACTGTCTTGAGTCAGACTCTCCATCAGGTTATGTCATTATGTGCGTTAGTCAATTTTAAAATTAGAAAATAGTGAAAGCTAAGGCTACTTTCACACCTGCGTTAGGTGCGGATCCGTCTGGTATCTGCACAGACGGATCCGCACCTATAATGCTAACGCTTGTATCTGTTCAGAACGGATCTGTTTGCATTATTATGAAAAAAAAGTCTAAGTCAAAACGGATCCATCCTGACTTACATTGAAAGTCAGGACGGATCCGTTTGGCTCCACATCACCAGGCAGCGTTTTGGTGTCTGCATCCAGAGCGGAATGGAGGCTGAACGGAGGCAAACGGATGCATTCTGAGCGGATCCTTATCCATTCAGAATGCATTGGGGCAAAACTGATCCGTTTTGAACAGTTTGTGAGATCCCTGAAACGGATCTCACAAACAGAATTCAAAACGCCAGTGTGAAAGTAGCCTTAAGCCGGAAAATAAATTAAAATTCTTACATGGTTCACTCCTTGCATACAGAATGCCTAAGAAAAGTTCCTGACCTGGAACCTTCAATAGCCAAGGTATGATTCATATAATCATTTCTTGAAATGAGTCATACATGTAAAGGTACAGACACACGTTATGTCTGTAATATGGCTGGTATGTTGCTGCCATGTGGAGGAGACCTGCATGACTATCCAGATCACCGGGGTATTCTATTCCTCTTTAACATTAATAATGAATAATCAATCGTTTCTAATGAGTTAGGCCTCATGCACACTAACATATTTTCTCTCCGTGTCCATTCCGTTTTCTTGCGGACCGTATACAGAACCATTAATTTCAATGGGTTCTCTAAAAAAAGGAAAGTGCTTTGTGTGCATTCTGTTTCCGTATGTCCGTATTTCCGTTCCGCAAAAAAATAGAACTTGTCCTATTATTGTCCGCATTACGGACAAGGATAGTACTGTTCTATTAGGGGCCAGCTGTTCCGTTCCGCAAAATACAGAATGCACACGGACGTCATCCATATTTTTTGTGGATCCGTTTTTTTGCGGACCGCAAAATACATACGGTCGTGTGCATGAGACCTTAATAGAATATTACCTCGGGCCTGGTCCCTATTTATATGATTTAGACCAGGCCCGAGGTATCCTGAGGCTGGGGGTCACTCTTTTCAGGGCGAGTGCTCTGACATACAGCCATGATAGTTTTCCCCAACCTAAGACTAGGGACTGTAAGGGAAAGAAACTAAAGACTGTAATGATCTAATGGAGCAGCTCACTACACTGACCCCCGCCTTAAAGGGGTTGTCCGAGTAATTTTTTTTGTTCTTTCTATGTTCCTAACTAGGCAAATATAGCAACTTTACAATTAACTCACTTTATCTGCAGTGCCTGGTTTCTCAGATTTTACTGAGGGTCACCATTTCTATCAGTATATTTCATGACTAAAGATGTGCCAAAATTGCACAAAAATTTCATCCTAAAGGTAACCATTAGGAGATTTAAAGTTCGAAAAAGTGTCTAGCCATGCACCGAAACTGTCGTCCAAACAGTCACTGGCTGTCTAAAGATGCCCATACACCTTCACTAACTGTAGATGACAGCTAAGTCTCTCCCATACACATGACCATTCGGTTTGGCCGAACATGGTTGTGCTTTTGCTGGGGAGAGAGGGGGAACTTGCTGCCAAACACTTCTACTGGCTTATTTCTCAGAAGAACCAAAGTGTCAGGCATTGAAATTCCAAATGCCTGATCATTTTCTCCCTCAACATCATCTGTTGGATGACCTCATGTACAGTAGATTGTCTTCAGGTTTGGTGGATAATAGCCTTTTGTGTGTTTACACTGCCTTTACTATTGCTGTTCCCTTCTAGGAAACTTCATGGATTAATTACTGCCGAGACATGTAAATGGGCACCTAAAGGTGACTGTAAGGTCTCCTACCCACATACATTTTGTTTGGATTTATTTTTAGTCCAAGACACAGCTGAAAATACAACAGCATTTTTTTTAATGCTACATTCATTTTTAGGTTTTGTTTATCATTGCATTTTTGAACAGACACAATTCCAGCATATGAGAGAAAAAAACTTTATGAAATGCTGCAATTTCCCCAAAAATGCCATGAAACCAAAAAGCATACCATAAGTAAAGAAAACTACCACAAAAAAGCACAGTTCTCAAACACTTACAGCTAACATCTGGAGACAGTGTTTAAAAAAAAAAAAATGAAAATGCCATTAAAAAAAGTCGCATAATCGCAAAAAGGGCTTGTTCACACAAACATGTGAAGCCTGTGCATTGCGGACCGTGATTTGCGATCTACAGCACGGATACGGGCTTCACACGTTTGTGTGAACAAGCCCTTATTTGCGATTATGCAGCTTTTTTTAATGGCATTTTCCTAGTTTTTTTTTGGGGGGGGGGGGTTTGCAGTCCGCAATGCACGGGTACCGTCCGTGGGGCAGGCGCATGGGGATCGCAGACCCATTCACTTGAATGGGTCCGCGATCCTTTCATTCTGCAAAAAGATAGAGCAAGTTCTATCATTTTGAGGTGCGGAAGCACAGAACAGAACCTCAGAAAGCACTCCGTGCTTCCGTAGTGTTCCATTCCGCATCTCCGGATTTGCGGACCCGTTGAAATTTATGGGTCAGCATCCATAATGCGGAATGGCCACGGAATGGTGCCCATATATTGGGGATCCGCAAATGCGGTGTGAACGAGCACTTAAGCTGGGAAAAAGCTATGTGTGAAACCAGCCTAAGGAGTCATGCACACGACCGTATGTATTTTGCGGTCCACAAAAAACGGATCTGCAAAAATAAGGATGACATCCATTTTTGCATTCTGTATTTTGAAGAACGGAACAGCTGGCCACTAATAGAACAGTACTATCATTGTCCATAATGCAGACAATAATTGGACATGTCCTATTTTTTGCAGAACGGAAATACGGACATACGGAAACGGAATGCACACAAAGTAACTTAAGGTTTTTTTTGCAGACCCACTGAAGTAATAGTTCCGCATACTGTCTAAAAAAAAAACTGAACGAACATGGAAAGAAAATACGTTTGTGTACATGAGCCGTAAAGCAGACAGACACTTTGATTCTGCCATCAGGACAGACCACATAAAAGTGTAACTGCCGATTTAATACATTTTATTTAATTTTTTTTAGGGCAAGGAATGTTTTCTTGTAATATACTGTACATTATTAGGGCTTGTTCACTCGGCCGTTGCCCCTCCGTTGCCATATTGCGACCCGCATACGGTGTTGCAATACACGGGGCACCGGCCATGTCCATTCCGCATCATGGATGCGGACCCATTCACTTGAATGGGTCCGCAAATCCGGAGATGCAAGGACCTGCGACGCCAGGTCGCAGCAGAGACCAGGACCAACACCATACAGGTCCTTGCAGGTTATAACAAAGAGCAACTGCACCCTGTACAAGCGGATCAGCACAAGCGGACGCCAGGAGCGGTAAAGTACTGCATTGTACTAATAAGAATATTGTTTGTCAATTGACTTTTTCTTATCCAGCATATGTGGCAAAACTGTGTGGACACAATTGAGCCCTACTGTGTGGATACCATGGTGACACACACATTGCATGCATCCAACTGATTTGTCTCCCTAGATAGGAGGATCGCCTGACAACTAGTCTTTTTCTCATCTAGTTTATGAGGAAGAAACCTAGGAGAGACTCTAAGAATAAGCCCCATTGTGTGGACACTACTGCCATATACATAATGTATGCATCCAAATCCTATTGAGAGTGTGGTGAACAACCAATCAACCCACTTAACAATTGGAGTCGCTGCCAATTTGCTTATTTGCACATTTTTCCACCATATATCAATTGCCGTCTAATATGATTATGTTTTTTATAATAAATTGTGTTTTTTTACTATTAAGTATGTTTTAATTTTTTAACTATGTTCAGCGAGTATATTTGATAAAGTATCTTTGATAAACTTTTACACACCTGTCCATCATTTGCCATATATTGAGTGACCCCCAAATTTTCCTACTATATATATATATATATATATATATATATATATACAGTTAATATCATAATACAAAGTACAGGGTACCTATGTACTTTACTTGAGAGTAGGACTTAGTTGCTGAGTTGTTGGATCACGCTCTGCCTTCAAAGATGTGACTCATAATACCTGATCTGCGCATCGGAATATACGTGTATTTGTCATTGAAATGTTCCTGAAGGAAAAAGAACACAATAGAGAAACCGCACATTAATGGTGTCGTCTATGTAAGTTACTTTTGGGCACAGAAAAAATAATGCTGGTATAGAAATCAATTTACATGTTTCCAGCTATCATCTACTCCGATCTTCACTAGTATTGTAGCTATGAGGTTTAAAACTCAGAATGTACTCAATATGCAAATGTGTGATATGTGCACACAGAATGGTAGTGGAGCTGTAGAGCAGCGTCTTCTCTAAAGGGTTTGTCAATAGCTAGAAATACTATAGGAAAGCACAGGGAATGAGCAATATGTAGCTACCGCAGAATTGTCAATCAGATTGACCGATAAGCTTTGACCATTTCTTGTTGGAAAGTGTTTTTGAAATGAAAAATTCTTATTCAATGTATCTATTAATTTCCTGTATAATAACACAGAACTTTTTAAAAAGATGGTGATGATGCTAACATTTCCATCTCACCTCCTAGTCACTTACAATGCAAACACAACAGTGTTGTTGTTTAAGATACCCATTCAGATTTCAATAGTTGGTGGTCCATACAGTTTTCACCGGCAATATCTACCAGAGTCCTATTAAGTGCAATTCTACTTGAATAGTACTGCTGCCCCTGACTCCAGATCATTGTCCATACTACATATGGCCATACCTACCCCAGTTTCCACTCTGTGTGTCTGCAAACCAGCGATAGAATACATTACAGGGACTCATGAGCATGCACAGTACTGTGGCTTGGTTGCTAGCACTGGTGCCTCTGGGTACTCCGTTTTTGTTTCATACACCAAAGACAAGCTGATAGGGACCTTAGATTGTGAGCTCCATGGAAGACAGCAAGCAATAATAATATCTGCAAAGCACTGTAGATGACATTATGCAGAGCACTCCGGGATG
The DNA here is from genome assembly GCF_014858855.1 of Bufo gargarizans. NCBI lineage: Eukaryota > Metazoa > Chordata > Amphibia > Anura > Bufonidae > Bufo > Bufo gargarizans. The sequence goes on along the minus strand of NC_058085.1, from coordinate 164,406,091 downwards.
AGTTCTCTCAATGTGTTCCAGTGCTGGTTAGCCAGAGGGAACAGTGGTGAACATGGACATCATCTGGAGTCAGGGATATCAGCACTATTCTTGTAGTACTGCACTTAATAGGTTTTGGTATGACTAGGGTTGGACTTTGCACCACTTTAATTCATGCAGCAGGTAAGGGAGCTACAATGATGAATAGAGAAACAAGAGGTAGAGTATGCACTCTTGAGATCTTGACTACTAGAATGCAGAAGAAATCACAGCGCACCAAGAAGCGTGGCCACCACTGTTAGATCAAAGTGGTGACGTTAACCTGTGACAATCAGACCATGACTGTAAAGGGCACTTTTCACAGTCGAGAATTGAAAAGATCATCGCTAATGACCGTTTATGGTGATGCTAGTTAGCGATGATCTGGTGGTGTAAATGTACCACCGATTACCCGATGAACGCTCGGGTAATTAGATTGTTAGTGCCACCAGGAAACAACGAGTCTGTATGGGGAAGAACAATGGCATTAGTGATTATGCAATGGTCTCCTCTGCTAGCGATCAGCAGATTGTAAGAGTATTATTTGGACATGATGCACCATAAGACAGCACATTCCTTTTAAAGCCAAAACTGTTTATCTTTGAAGGGTTAATTTTAATATGTCATTTTATCAGATGGTGAAAGCACTAAAAATAAAGCCTAAAAGACAGAATCCCAAATATTGTGGGGTTTCTGTATAATATGTATAAAAATGTCATGCATTATAGGTATCCAGTAATAATTAAAGCGTACAACTTGTCTTGCAAAAAAAATCTCATACAGCAGTGTGAAAAATAAAAAAGTTGTGGCTCTTGGGAACCTGGGATGCAATAAATATGCCATGTGATTAAAGGGAATCTGTCACCAGTTTTATGCTGCTCCTGGTTCTGTACCCTCCTCCACCACCACTGAATGCTATTAGAAGAGAGCTGTCAATCAGTGGTGGGCAGTGGAGATAGCAGGAAGCCCATGGGTGTGAAGACTCCTGAGCATGCCCTGTATCGAGTGGATTCCAGCACTCGGCTCACGTGCTGCTCACTACTGATTTTAGCAAAACATCTCGGGCAATTCAAGTACTGTAAGTGACCCACAGTTTTGCTCCAGGTTTCTGCCACCAGTTTATGCTGGCCTCAGATAAGGCAGCATAAAACTAGTCAGATTTAATTTAAGGGGTTAAGAGGAAGTGACCTGTTGAGTCTTTCCTGTGAATGACACCAGTAATTTCGAGGAATTGGGAAGGTAGTTGAATATAAGCAATTTTTTTTTGGGGTTTCTTTAAAACTGGATCAATGAAAGTGGTCTTTATGATTTCTCATCAAAAACTGTGTATTCATAGTAACATAGTAACATAGTACATAAGGCCGAAAAAAGACATTTGTCCATCCAGTTCGGCCTGTTATCCTGCAAGCTGATCCAGAGGAAGGCAAAAAAAACCCTGTGAGGTAAAAGCCAATTTTCCTCACTTTAGGGGAATATAAAATTCCTTCCCGACTCCAATCAGGCAATCAGAATAAATCCCTGGATCAACGATCTCTCTCTAGTAGCTATAGCCTGTAATATTATTACGCTCCAGAAATACATCCAGGCCCCTCTTGAATTCCTTTATTGTACTCACCATCACCACCTCCTCAGGCAGAGAATTCCATAGTCTCACTGCTCTTACCGTAAAGAATCCTTTTCTATGTTTGTGTACAAACCTTCTTTCCTCCAGATGCAGAGAATGTCCAATAAATCCAAGCTCATGGCAATAAATATGACAAGAAATAAGAGGGTAAATGGGGGAGATTTATCAAACTGGTATAAAGTTGTTCATAGCAACTAACCAGATTCAACCTTTCATTTTCCAAAGGAAAAATGAAAAGTGGTATGTGGTTGCTATGTGCAACTAAGCCAGTTCTACTTTACACCAGTTTGATAAATCTCCCCCAATGGTTTGTGGTGATTTGTGGCCACAACGATGACCCTCTGTTGCCAGTGACTGGCCGCATCGTTCATATGTCCATATTGAGAGGGAACAGAAAGTACAGAGACTGGTGGAGGATATGTAAAGTGGGTCTTTCATTATCATCTGAGTTTTGTTTTGTTATTGCTCTGGGCAGTGTTTTATTATTGCTCTGGGCGGTGTTTTATTATCATTCTGGGCGGTGTTTTATTATCATTCTGGGCGGTGTTTTATTATCATTCTGGGTGGTGTTTTATTATTCTGGGCGGTGTTTTTTTATCGCTCTGGGCGGTGTTTTATTATCATTCTGGGCGGTGTTTTAGTATCGCTCTGGGCGGTGTTTTATTATCATTCTGGGTGGTGTTTTATTATCATTCTGGGCAGTGTTTTATTACCATTCTGGGTGGTGTTTTCATTTTCATTCTGGGCGGTGTTTTATTATCATTCTGGGCGGTGTTTTTTTATCGCTCTGGGCGGTGTTTTATTATCATTCTGGGTGGTGTTTTATTATCATTCTGGGCGGTGTTTTTTTATCGCTCTGGGCGGTGTTTTATTATCATTCTGGGCGGTGTGTTATAGTATCACTCTGGGCGGTGTTATAGTATCACTCTGGGCGGTGTTTTATTATGATTCTGGGCGGTGTTTTATTATCATTCTGGGCGGTGTGTTATAGTATCACTCTGGGCGGTGTTATAGTATCACTCTGGGCGGTGTTTTATTATGATTCTGGGCGGTGTTTTATTATCATTCTGGGCAGTGTTTTATTACCATTCTGGGTGGTGTTTTATTATCATTCTGGGTGGTGTTTTATTATCATTCTGGGTGGTGTTTTATTATAATTCTGGGTGGTGTTTTATTATCATTCTGGGTGGTGTTTTATTATCATTCTGGGTGGTGTTTTATTATCATTCTGGGTGGTGTTTTATTATCATTCTGGGTGGTGTTTTATTATAATTCTGGGCGGTGTTTTATTATCATTCTGGGTGGTGTTTTATTATCATTCTGGGTGGTGTTTTATTATTGCTCTGGGCGGTGTTTTATTACCATTCTGGTAATGGTGTTTTATTACCATTCTGGGTGGTGTTTTATTACCATTCTGGGTGGTGTTTTATTATCATTCTGGGCGGTGTTTTATTATCATTCTGGGCGGTGTTTTATTATCATTCAGGGCTTTATTACCATTCTGGATGGTGTTTTATTATCATTCTGGGTGGTGTTTTGTTATCGCTCTGGGCGGTGTTTTATTACCATTCTGGGTGGTGTTTTATTATCATTCAGGGCTTTATTACCATTCTGGGTGGTGTTTTATTACCATTCTGGGTGGTGTTTTATTACCATTCTAGGCGGTGTTTTATTATCATTCTGGGCGGTGTTTTATTATCATTCTGGGCTGTGTTTTATTATCATTCAGGGCTTTATTACCATTCTGGGTGGTGTTTTATTATCATTCTGGGTGGTGTTTTATTATCATTCAGGGCTTTATTACCATTCTGGGTGGTGTTTTATTATCATTCTGGGCGGTGTTTTATTATTATTCTGGGTGGTGTTTTATTATCATTCTGGGTGGTGTTTTATTATCATTCTGGGCGGTGTTTTATTATCATTCTGGGCGGTGTTAAACAATTTGTAACTGACCCAACAATCCCTTTAACCTAGAGAGGTATGGGAACGTCTTATTAAAATATTCATTCTGACACAGAATTATGATTTACAGCGCATTTCTCTCTCTCTTACAACCCCAACATCCACTTCTTCAATATGACCTGCCATCTCTCTTGACTTGTCTCTTTTAGTAGCATACTTGCCTTTACCATGCATTCCCCATTCTGGAGAATTGTTTCTTATGATTCTATGTTCTGCCATTCCTCTCTTATTCCTGCTAGAAGTTTATGGACAAGGTAAAATGGGAGTTACCAGAGTCTATTGGACAATGCCAGATTGCGCAGGGACACATCCCAAACTGGTCACCCCCACATATATCTTTATCCATAAACTTATAGAAAGAATTAAAGAAGAACATCATAAGACTGCATGCTCCATAATTGTCATTTCATGTAGAATAAAACAGACATGTCAGGAGAGGTGACAGGTCCTCTTTAAGATGGTTAAGAATAATGGGCGTTTAGTGACACATTAGAAAAATACAATCCCTGCCACAGGAAAAGATGCGGCAAGCAACCGGCTTGTTGATAGTATGAAAGACTCGTGCCTTGAAGCGGAAGACTTCAATACTGCTACAGGCGCACAGGGCTTGCTGAGTCGATTTGAAGTGTGAATAAGCTACATTACATGTCGCGGGCATCTATCGGTTTATGTCTTGTCTATGAAATAGTGCTCGGAGCAGTCAGTTGGCTTTCTAACCGTAGAGCTTGGCTTTTGCAGACACAAATCAAAACATTGATTTCTCCATGAATAAACAGAACAATGTATTTGAGGAAGGGTAATGTAGAAAATCAATTTTACATCGTGGCAGGATAGGAATGACAAACTGACTTTTGCTTCTATCTTCAAAATACTCATCACTAACAGTTTGCAATCAATCTTTTTCTGCTGTATTCTTTCAGCAAGGCCAGGGAGAATATTGTAGTACCATGTAGGGTTTCCACACAGCTTTGGCATATGAATTTCATGATCAAGAGGAAAGGAAAGATCTTTCCATTTTGGCACTTATAAAGCAAAATTATGGTCACTATTAGACCGTATGATTTTTATGTCAATTATCGGGACCAAGCTTCATAGGAATGCTCGTTTTTAATTATTGGCCTGTATAATCGATCAACCGATGAAAGAGCACAATGCTCGTTTGTGCAAGGTTGATGGACAACCTTCATTAGGATGAAGGACGCCTGATTATCAGCAGCACATCTCCCTGTGTAATCAGGGATGGGCTGATGATAATGAATGGAACTCAATAAAGTTGGTTGAACTTGATGGACGTTTGTCTTTTTTCAACTGTAATAACTATGTAACTATGTAAAAAGGAGGAACGACTGCGGTAGCGATCACATTTAAAGTTTTCATTTGCCTCTGTAATTAGGCCAAAGGACGGTGCAAATGAGTGCTGATAGATGTGTTAGCATCCTTTGGCGCTTTGTAGTCGGGTACAAATTGATGGAAGGGAGGGCCATCAATACCATATTAAGGCACATTATACCACCCCAACAGAGCCAAATACCACAGTCCATCACAAAATACATCCCCAGAAACTTCCATTGGCAGACTGTGAGGAGGGCCCAGGCAGCCCCCTGGGCATTGGCCCATCTGGAAATTTCCCTGAAAGGTCTATGGCCAATCTACCCCTGGCGCTCGCGCTGCCCAAACATAAAATGTACCCAATGTAATAGAGTTCTAACTTGGGAATTGGCACCTAAATAGCTACTTCATTTGCTTGCTAATGCTGCACTGCAAGCGAAGCAAAGTAGGCTAAAAGTGTAGGGTTACACATTAAATTCCTTGTTGCTACATCAGCATAAAAAAGAGTGACAGGAAGTAGGAAATAGACCCTGCAGACCTTTGTTACAAGTTTGTATTGAAAAACGCACTGTAAAAAGAATATTCTAATGAAGATGCTGTAATGAAGGAAAGCTTATTTCACTGTCTACAAGACTTTCAGTTTAGAACAACTATGATTAGAAAGTGGCCTATTGCTTAAATCAAGTGTTTTTTGTTTTCTGTATTTATAAGATGGTATCACACTTATTAGCACACTTCACGATAACATTGCAGTCCTTGATCCTGGTACCTTCACTGTTTGAAATACTACATAACTACACGCTCCTTCCCACATCCATTCCATACTCCTCTCCTCAGTGCACTTCCTACTTTGATTTGTACACATCACAGCTAGTTGACTACCACATTATGCCTTTTTATAGGTGGCTAGGCCACTGTATTACCAAAGCACTTTGCTAACTTTATCACTACTTTAATAGCCCATATACACATTATATTACGGTTGGCCTAACCTGGCATTTTTGCAGAACCAGCCGACAAACCAGTGTCAAGATAAGTGTCGGGAACTTTGAATTTCAGCTCCCGATCCTTTTGTTCTCCTAGGAGATAAGACAGACACCACCAGAGGTTCTGGCACAAGCTTTCTTCTCTCTTCAAGTTGAAAACACATTAACGCTTAACTGAGCGAAGCATATATGTATATGAAGGAGTTGGGAAAGTTAGCTGGACAAACTAGCATTTCTTAACCTAAAAGGAGCCCATGCACATTAGACTAAAGTTGATGAAAATAGACAGTTGGAATTATAATGAACATTTATTAACAAAGGCTGATCATTTTCAGCAACATCTTAAATAAAGTAATCCTTTCTTAGAAAAGATCTTCCATCCCCGAGTGTTCAACATAACCAGACAGATTGTTTGTCATGGCATCATTGAACATGTATGGCCAGTTTGAATGACTGTAACAGTATGGAATAAAATGTGCATGTCTGTGTCCATGAAGTTTGTTCATTAGACAACCATTCACTCAATGGTCGTTCAATCATAAGCCTACTTATATGTGATCTGCATGGCCAATTTTATGGCTCTGTTCGTACATGTATGGAGGCACAAGGAGGTAATGCAGCTTCATATTAAAGAATCAACCAACTGCATTATAGTTCCTCTATATTGTGATGAACTACAGAATTATTCTTTCCAACAATGCAGCCTGGTGTATCTGATGGAGCATGCCATTCAGTTCTTATTTTTGTTAGATTCTTAAGAAATCAAACTCTAAGTGCCCCTATATGAAGTTTATGGGCACTGCATTATGGCTCTGGCCAGAGTAATGGTGGGTTTACATGGCCAATGGAGCAGCCGATTTTCAGCATAGAAGTGTTCCTTTCCAACAACTGGCTGCTCGTTCAGTGTGGGTGAAGCGAAGCATTTACATACAGCAATAACCTCCACAGTATGAGGACATGTGGTTGCTACTGCGATTGTTCATCCTCATAAAACTGCATTGTTTCAGGGCAGTAGATCACTGTTTAGATAGCATGATCTGCTGCCCAGAAACAATAATTTACTTGCCTGCAGGAATAACAGTTTCACCCAATAAACAAGTGTTTCGACGGACAGATTATCGGGAACAAGCATTTGTAGGAACAATCCTCCTCAATAATCTGCCCAACAATCAGGCCATAAATCAACCTTAGCTCTTAGCTTTCCCTGATTGTTGATAGAAGCTCTTGAGTATAAACTGTCATCTGCCCATGTCAAAATCAGCCGTATCTGCTGAATGTAATGTAATATCAAAGGCAGAATTAGGGCTGTATTAGACCTGCAGATTTTGCAGGCGATTGTCGGGAAGGAAATGTTCCTTCCCGGCAATCGCCTGCTCGTCAGTAGAGGAGACCTCTGCTATTGCATTCAGTGATCTTCTCCACAGTATGGGAGGAGTGATCACTAATGCCAGCAGCAGACCGTGATTAGATAGCACAATCTGCTGTTGGGAAATTATGATTTTTAAGCAAGCTTAAAAATTGCGATTGCCAATGAACACTCATTAACGATGATCTGGCCGACCATTGGCCATTGTTAATGTACAGTTGCGTTAGATATCTATGATATGATATAAACACTAGTGTTGAGCGAAGGGAACTGTGGATCATAGTTCCAAAGTAGCTTTGTTCGAAACTTCGTTTGAATGCTGTACGGAGATTCAACTCTGTACAGCAATCAAATGTATGGGCTCCGGCTAAGGAAATTCATTATTAGTCTTGTGGGACCTCAGTAAATAACTTCGGGATTTGATTTTTAAACTTTAAAACCATTTTAAAACATGGATCCAAAGTCGGCTTCGGTATATACTGGTACCTTGGTACCGAAACCGACTTCGGATCTATGTTTTAATTTGGTTTTAAACTTTAAAAATCAAATCATGAAGTTATTCGCCGGAGCCCATACATTTGAATGCTGTACAGAGACCCATCTCTTAAAAATATGTTTTTAGCCAATCGACTTCGGATCTAGGATCCGAAGCTTGATTAGCTCAACACTAATAAAGACATTATTCATCTTGATTTTTATTTAGATTTTTATGTTTTAGTACTTTGTATTTGTCTATTATCTATAGACAAATACAAAGTACTAAAACACAAAAATCTAAATAAAAATAAAGATGAATAATGTGGACCCTTTTGATATTGGACTTAATAATAATAAATAAAATCCTATATTTTATAGGTCTGGTATTTTCTTCATTTTTGCCAGATTGTGAATGTGTTTCTGTGTTTGCAGTTTGGTCTTTTGAGTATCTGGTGTCAGACAAGCAGTAAGATTTTAGCACCCACTCTTATCCACCCTCCAAACAAAGTGAGCCACCTATATAAAAAAAAAAAAATATTCATTAACATCCTGGGAAATAACTGCCTATTATTTTGAAATTAATATGATTCTTTATGCAGAGGACACCAAATCAGCTGGGGGTGGCATAGTGGCTCCTTGGTTAGCGTTGGTGCCTTGTAGCGCTGGGATCCTACGTTTGAATCTGACCAAAGACAACATCTGAATGAAGTTTGCATGTTCTCCCCATGTCTACATGAGTTTCCTTCCACACTCCAAAGATATACTTAGAGGGAACTTAGATTGTGAGCGCCGCTGGGGACAGCCCAATGCTAATGTCTATAAAGCGTTGCCAGCACTATATAAGTTAGTAAAGTAAATAAATCAGGGATTTTATCATTTTTCATTCACCTAAGAATTGGCTTCATGTAGAAAAGACGTGCTAAAACTAGGGAGGTGCGTGCCATCTGCTGGAAGAATATAAGTACACATGTCTCGAATGTCCCGCTGTGCAGTCTTTTTCTTGGAAGGCAGGGGATGTGTTTTCTTACTAGACAGTTTTTTTTTTTTTCATGTAGAATTTAACACATTTTGTTTTCACACTAAAAGTAGGATCCTTTGTTTATTGCTGGTTTCTCGTTTAGATAATTGTGTCTTTGTTTGTTCTGTCTAGTGAGTACAAAGAAAGGCACCTAAACCAATAGGACCATAGAGGGTGTTAGGAGGATAGATTAAAATAATTACATTTATTTAGTCTTGAGAAGGTTTGGTTGTTTAAATCGTGTTTCTGTCCTACATTGGGGAAAAAGGATACAAAAGCTGTGTGCATCTGTTTAACGTATACATCGTGTTTATGTTAAACGTGGGACAAAAACATGATGTGAATACAGTCTAAAGAGGACATGGTTAACATATATAAATGACAATACAAAATATGGTGATAGACTGTTCCGTGCAAAATCCCTTTTAAAGACAAAGGGTGCACTGCCTCCATCTAGGGAAGATAAAGTCTCCAGAGGAAACAAGGCTTCTTTACTATAAGAACTGTGGATCTGTGGAATAGTCTACCCCAGCAGGTGGTCACAGCAGGAACAATTTATGGTTTAAAAGAAAAGGGTTAAAATTAGATCAGGGATGCCACACCTGCAGTCCTCCAGCTGCTGCAAAACTACAACTCCCAGCATGTCCTAATAGCTGTAGGCTGTCCAGGCATGCTGAGAGTTGTAGTTTTGCAACAGCTGGAGGGCAGCAGGTTGGGCATCCCAGAATTAGATGAATTCTTAAAAGTAAATAAAAATGTTGAATTTCATGGTCCAATGTTAATAAAGTCTATAAAACACTCGTGGAGCCAAAACTATTACTACACCCCTACCTGAACTCCTTGGGAGGTGTAGTTTCCAAATTAGGATAATATTTGGGGGGATTCCATTGTGCTGCTACCACGTGGCACTCAAACCTATTCCAGCAAATTCTGATCTTCAAACACTAAATGCTGCTCCTTCTTTTCTGACCCCTGCAGTTTGCCCAGTTTACGATCACATATTTGGTATTTATGTAAATAATTGTTTGCTGTTCTTGTGAAAGTGACACATTTTAAGCTAAGACTACAACTTTTTGGAAAAATTTATTTTTTTAATTTTCATGGTCTAATTCTAATATATTCTATGAAATACCTGTGGGATAAAACTGCTCATTAAACCCCTAGTTAAATTCCTTGAGGGATATAGTTTCCAAAATATATATATATTTTTTTTTTTGGGGGGGGGGGGGTTATATTTTGGCAAATCAAGGATGCTGCAAAACTTAAATAGTGCCTGAAACACATCGTAAAAAATCATCAAGGTTCACTTTAATTTCTGAGGCCAGTAGTTGTCAGGCAGAACATTAGAACCATAGATAGAATATTTCTAAAAACTAAAGATTCAAGACATAATAAATGCTGCATTTTGAATGTCTGTTTGAAGGGAGTCTGTCATCCAACTGTTTGCACAGACACAAAGCTTTGATTTATCTGTTTTGTTGATCTCAGTCTCCATTCCCAAGTTATGATTCTTTTTCCTAATATGCAATTTAGGCTTTTGGTGCAATGAGGGTGTCACCATTGCTCTTGTTGCACCCAAAATCCACTCCCTTCTGTGGCCAGCCTTTTCCACTTTGCTACTGCCTGGCCCTGTCAATCGAAGGAGTGATGCAGAGTAGATGATAAAAATAAAAAAAATGACTTATTCCCAGAGCATGCTCTAAATATACTTACTCATTATTAGAAATCAAATCCACATTAAGTGGAAATAAAAGGACATAAAAAAACACGCTTCGGGGCGCTGTAACTTCTTCAGATACAGGACTGATCTGAAGAAGGGGCAGCTCCCCCAAGCACATTATTTGGACCACACTATGTTTTTATGTCCTTTTATTTTCACTTCATGTGGATTTTAATTCTGATAATGTGTTAGTATTTTTAGAGGATGCCTGAAAAAAAGTTATTTTTGTTTATCCTCTACTTTGTACCTCCTCTCTACCTTCAGACCGTGACAACTACCGTCTTCATGTGGATGACCATGTCCAGCCAGCAAGCCTCCAATCTCTTGCCATTGAGCACACATGCACCTTGGTTGTTGTGACTACTCACAAAACCGGTAGGTGAGCGACTTTGCACTGCGTTTGTTGGGTATCACCCTATGTTTGCACCCTGTATTTTTCTTTAGCTTTATCTAAATCAAAGAATTAGGGGATGGGCTGGCTACAGAAAAGAATGGAGCTTGGGTGTCACAGAACATTGGTGACACCCTCATTGCTCAAAATGCCTAATTTGGATCTTAAGAAAAATTGGAGAATGGAGAATAGAGCCTTGGATCAACAAAAGAAAATATACTTTTATCAAGAGAACTACAACTATGTGTCTATGCAAATAGTTGGATAGGGAAATTGTTGGTAATAGACACCCTTTAAATGCAAGGAATCTGATTTGTTCTCTTTTTGTTTACTGTGGCTTATTACTAATCATTCAAATCTATCTTTCTGTCCCACTATTCGGGTACGGCCACATGTTCAGGTTTCTTGATGCAGTTTTGGAACCCAAAATCAGTTGTGGATTATAAAAAGAAATAAAGTACAATTTCTGCTCTTTTTTTAATTTTATTCCTGGTTATGGTTTCTAAAACTGCACCAGTGAACCAAACAGTGTGGCTGTACCTATTTGCTCATGGATTGTAAGCTCTTGGGAGCAGGGGCCTCGCTCTTATCTTGAGTAATTTATTTTGTAATGTTTGAATTGAATGTCTGAAATGTAAAATGCTGTGGAATATGTTGGTGCTATAAAAAGATTATTATCATTATTATGACTACTATTATTAAAGAATATTCTTCAGTCTTCGGTCATTCTAACTGTTGCAAGCTTGTATTTGGAATTAAAAAGGGCTGTTCCAGATTGATCAGCAGGTGTCCATCTGATGGGACTTTCATGATCACAAAAATGGAAGTTCTGTATCCCCCATTTCAATGAAGCAGTAGTCGAGAAAAGTGCTTGGCTATCTCCAGCAGTCCTATACATTTTTAATGGAGAGACAGTGTGAACGCTCTACTATCACTCCATTCAATTAGAGGGCACTAGACACCCATTCTTGTGATCGTGGGGGTCACACAGTGATCAGACACCCACCAATCATCTATCCTTTGCGTAAATGATAAGTGCTCATTCTGAGGCAACCTTTTACGCATTTACACAAGCTCTAAGAGGCTGGCTAACATGTTATTAAAGGGGTTGTCTCACTTCAGTGAATGGCATTTATCATGTAGAGAAAGTTAATACAGGGCACTTCCTAATGTATTGTGATTGTCCATATTGCATCCTTTACTGGCTTGATTCATTTTCCTATCACATTATATACTGCTTGTTTCTATGATTACAACCACCCTGCAATCCAGCAGTAGTGGTCGTGCTTGCACACAATAGTAAAAAAAAAAAAAAAGCTAGTTTATATTCACTCCCATGTTCCCAGCCACTGGAGAGGCCAGCCCCTTTTCTTATAGTGCGCAAGCACAGCCAAGGCTGCTGGATTGTATTGTGGTTTTAACCATGGGAATGAGCAGTGTATAATGTGATGAAAAAATGAATCAAGCCAACAAAGGAGGTAATATGGACAATCACAATACATTAGTAGGTGGTTTGTATTAACTTTGTATACATGATAAATGCCATGTGCTGAAGTGAGACCAATACTTTTAAATCTATGACAAATATAAAAAAAATGCAGAGGCCTCTTGCGGGGGCGGCTCTATCACTCCTCTATCACTCAGTTCCCTTCAGCCCTTCTTAAACACTGCAGCTAGATATAAGACTTTGAAAATATTCAAGCCCATCATTATTAATATGGTAGTGGAAATCCAGTTCTCCAGTAGAAATCTAGTGGTCAGTGTGCATTGCTTTTGTCATAGAGAGATGAAGAGAAGTTAAAGGGGTTGTCCGGGTTCAGAGCTGAACCCGAGCATACCCATATTTTCACCCAGGCAGCTCCCCCTGATGTTAGCATCGGAGCATCTCATCCTCTGAAGTGCTCCCTTGCCCTGCACTAGATTGTGCAGGGCACGGGCTCTTTTGTTTACAATAACACACTGCCGGGCGGAGGCTTCTGCCCGTCAGTGTGTTCGGTGACGTCACTGGCTCTGATAGGCGTGCTTCACGCTGCCCTAGCCATTTTACTGGCTAGAGCAGCTCTAAAGCCTGCCGATCAGTGCCGGTGATGTCACTGGGCTCCCTGGCATCCCCATGGAGAGCCCGGTTCGTAACCAGAACTCCTGAAAATGCGATTTACCGCAGGGCAAAGGAGAGCTCTGAACCCGGACAACCCCTTCAAAAGAACTAGATATAATCCAATAGGGCAGTTGAGATGATACCACACAAATTGGGGCAGATTCACTAATACTGTCTAATAGACAGTGTAAGCTTAGGCTATATGTCACAGAGGGGGAGATGCTGAGTAGACCAGTCTGTGCTAATTGGTTCATGTAGGTGTTGGAAGACATGTATGCCAGTTTTTTGCACAAATTGCTCCAACATTCTGGAGCATTTTCACAAGTAAATCTGCCCCATTGTATTGTTGACATATCATGCTGCTTATGTCCAGTGTTAGACATGCATTATGGCCCTGTTACTAGGCTTGAGCGAATTTAGTTTTGGACCATAGATCTGAAGTTGATTCACTAAATAAACTTAGGGGCTCATTTATCAATCTGTTGTAAAGTAGAACTGGCTTAGTTGTCCTTAGTAACCAATCAGATTCCACCTTTCATTTTTGACAGCTCCTTTGGAAAATGAAAGGTGGAATCTGATTGGTTGCTATGGGCAACTAAACCAGTACTTTACATCAGATTGATAAATTACCCCCTTAGTTGGTAATGCTGTTTCCGTACAGCATTAAAATGTATGGGCTACAGTTAGCCAAATTTCGTCTGGGGCGAAGTTGTGCGAGACTTCGGTGAATGACTTTGGTATTCCTATCTGCGTATTTGCCAAGGCCAATAAGATAATGGGTTGCATCAAAAGGGGCATAGATGCCCGTGATGAGAACATAGTCCTGCCACTTTACAAATCACTAGTCAGACCACACATGGAGTACCGTGTACAGTTCTGGGCTCCAGTGAACAAGGCAGACATAGCAGAGCTGGAGAGGGTCCAGAGGAGGGCAACTAAAGTAATAACTGGAATGGGGCAACTACAGTATCATGAATAATTATCAAAATTAGGATTATTTAGTAAAAATCCTCTGCGTCTGGAGAAAAGAAGGTTTGCACGCACAGAAGAGGATTCTTTACTGTAAGAGCAGTGAGACTATGGAACTCTCTGCCTGAGGAGGTGGTGATGGTGAGTTCACTAAAAGAGTTCAAGAGGGGCCTGGATGTGTTTCTGGAGTGTAATAATATTACAGGCTATAGCTAGTAGAGAGGGGTCGTTGATCCAGAGAGTTATTCTGATTGCCTGATTGGAGTCGGGAAGGAATTTTTTTTCCCCCTAAAGTGAGGAAAATTGGCTTCTACCTCACAGTTTTTTTTTTGCCTTCCTCTGGATCAACTTTAAGGAAAACAGGCTGAACTAGATAGACAGATCTTTTTTCAGCCTTATAAACTATGTTACTATGTATTTAAAAAACATTTTAAAATAGGAATCCAAAGTGGGCTTTGGTACTGGAAGGTACCTCGGTAGCAAAGCCGACTTTGGATTCCTATTTTAAAATGTTTTTTAAATACGCAGATAGGAATATCAAAGTCATTCACCAAAGTCTCGCTCAACTTTGCTACGTGGAGCCAATGCATTTTAATGGTGTACGGAAACAGCGTTGTTTTTTAACGCATTGACTTCAAGCTCTATTCGCTCAAGCCTACCTGTTACTGTTAGGTGCCATTGTAACTTTACAAAAAATAAAAGTGCATGTAGGTGAAGCATACAGTCTGTACAGTAAGTGGGCCCTACAGGTGCAGGATGCTGAGCTAAACAATGGCAGCTCGGTACCCATGCAGCATACACTTGATCATTGTTCATCACACACTGTTGTACCTCTGTAAAGTCTCCATGGATTTAGCTTCAAACTGTGAGTTAACATCGCAGACATGGCTGACACCTTTTATCCTCATGAGAGATTGATGGGGAGCAACATTCATTTAGAAGTCTCTTCATAGCTCACAAAATGACAAGATTCTCCTTATGAATGCAAAGGAAGACAAAAAATAGACCTAAGAGCTTTACAGTCCTGAAGAGTTATACTAGACTTTTGTGTGGCCTCCAGCTTCACCCACAAATCACTAATAGTCAGTATATTATGGTGTCCATGCATCTTGATGCATAATTCTTGCTTCTTTCTGCACATGTGAACATTGAGTTTCACTAGGTTGGTGACTATACGGACTTTGTTACAATATTTAAGTTATCTGCAAAATCCCACCTGATTATAAGATGTTCTCATCCGGTCTTCAAGTCGCTCATGGTTCTGCAGGTCCCTGCTGGATGCCTGTTTTTCTCAAACTTCCTTGCCCTTTGCTGGGGGGGTTGGATGGAAAGATAGAGACAGCAAGAGGGAGGAGAGGGGTGTGGGTGATTCAGACAAAGGAGAGAAAGTAAAATGTTAATGGAAACAAATTAGAAGCATTTCTCAAATCTGGTTGCATTTGTAATACAAGGGTAAAGTGTGATGGCACCAAGTGGATCACAGTTTAACCCAGGGGAAGTCCTCAAAACTTCTCTTTACTTTTTATTCAATCATCTCCGAGTTTGTTTTCTTTGATGAAGGTTAATGTTGTCTCCCAAGCAGCTCATTTCCCCCTGTGGGATGTTTACATGGTACAGTCTGGTAGCTGGATTTTGTTCGCTGAATGCCAGCCTTCAGGTTGCTGTGAAGTTGAGATGGGCTTTAAAGAGGAGGGGGAGGGAGAGATGGTGTGAACGTTTCTATAAAGAGCCTCTTTATATTCTTCTCTGCAAGCATTTTTTCCTGGCGTTAATTTAACATTTCCAGTGACAGCAGCTTTTTAAAGCATTTAGGAATAGTGTAATATGATGTTGTTTCTTGTACATAGCAATGATTTTATATGCTTCTATTTGGTAGTTTTCCACATTCAGATTTTGACTCCAGACTAATGTTCCCATCACAAGCAGTATGTTAGGAACGAATGTCGAAGCTGGCTTGAGTGGTGCTTGAAAGTTTGTGAGCCCTTCAGAATTTTCTACATTTCTATTTCAATTTGACCTAACACTACATCAAATTTTCGCACAATCCTAAAAGTAGATAAAGATAACCAAATCAAAGAAATGAGTCAAAATGAGTAGACCTGATTATTTATTTATTGAGAGAAATTATCCAGTATCACATGTCTGTGGCGAAAGTATGTGAACATGTAGTAAGGCTGAAGATCAGCCTGTGTTTGTGGGAGGGGCGAAGGAGACCCATATAGCGCGCCTCGCTCTCCCATCATGGACGCCGCGATCTACCGTGACGTCCCATCACTTCCGGTTTCGGGTTCGCATGCTGCCGCTCCGTACCTGCCGCCGCTCTGAAGGTTATACCGCAACGATTCGATCCTCTCTCTTCCGGTAAGCTAAGCGAGACTGGGCCCCGACTCTCCTGCACTGGTCTCCTGGGCAACGCCAGACGCTCAGGTCACCACTTGCTTCCTGTTGTTTGGGTTTCACATGCTCCATCTGCGCACTGGCCTGTCAGTTCACATGTTCACAATTTGATCTCAGGCCTTCAGTCCATCCAGACACTGCATAATAGCAACCATACATTAAACAATACCATGTGAATAAATCGTCTAGGCTTGCTGTAATATCATAAGGTCCGGCTACCCCTCTGAGGTCTGTTTGGCAACCACTTGCATTCAATTCACAGAACACATGTCATGCACTCATGCCTGTATCACATGTCTGTCCCCCAGGAGCAATCACTGATTCATCATTTTCTCAGGGGGTCGTCCCATGATTGGTGCAGGCAGCGGACGGACATGTGGCACATGTCGATCTCCTGGCAGACTTGGGGTCGGCCCTGCGCCTCACATAAAAAAAAAAAATCCGTTATTGTTCTGTCACGCGGTAGATTCATGTCTTTGTCATTGGCCTCACACACCAGGTCCATCCAGTCTGCCTCGCAGCAGGTTCATGTCGTTCCATTTTTTCCCGACACGCATTAGGGTCATCCGATCTCCAGCATCTCTCAAGCCTCACTCCATGTTTTTCCAGGGTCATCCCAGAGGTCTATTTGGTTCAAATTTCGCTTAGGTGATTTCATCCAGGTACCAGTGTCAGGTCCCTTTCCATCCAGGTCGTTCCTGTTCCACGGTTTCATACACCAAGTCCAGGTAAGTTTGGTTTTTCACTTCTTCATCCTTTAGGATCTGTCCGGAATCATGTATGTTGCCTTTCTTTCAGGTAATCTAGGTCAGCTTGTCAGGTGGGTCACCCCTTTACCCCTCTTCTTGGTGACGGTTGTCTGTCACACTTCGGTGTTTATTTTCAGAGGGTTCCGCAGGTTCACTCGCTGGTGTCCGGTGGCCCTACCACCCTCCTTACTTTCCGTCATTTATTCCACAGCACGATGTCCCACGCATCTGATATCGCCGAGACTCGCTCCATTCCGGAATCACCCAGCACGGCCCATGGAAGCGAGCTTTCGTTCAGGCAGTGGATCATTCCAAAACTAATGACCGAGCTAACTAGGAGAGGCATCCGCTATCCTGCCTCGGCTCGCAAAGCAGAATTGTATCGACTACTTACTGCTGAGCCTATCTTAGCTGCAGAAGAGCAAGTGTCCCTGTCCACGATCCAGACAGCGCTGGCCCAGCTTCACTCAACCATCAACACTCTTGCCAGTTCAGTGTCTGACATCCAGACCAGGTTGCTGGTTGTGGAGACCAGGCCGTCAATTTTGAACTTTCCCACCTCTCCGGTTCCGGGCCCCTCTGCCACTCAGGCCCCAACCCCAGGTAGGGCTTCCAGCTCCTTCACCATTGCCCCGTCACACTTCGTTCCTTACAGCATCCGGAAGGACATTTTGGCAGGTAAAGACATAAACCTGGCTTCCATACTCATTTCTACCCACGATTCCAACGAAAACAAGACCATTGCATGCGGAGACGTGTCAGTGGTTCTTAAATCCAGAGATGCCAGATTGCACAAAAAACTCTCCATTCCGGAGTTTGTGCTGGCTTTCAGCCTATTCCGGGATATCCTATGCTCTGCCCAACCACACCGTAGGGAGGAACTCGACACCTACCTTTACAGGGTCACTGATTTGGGACACAAGTATGGAGGTCATGCTTTTTATGACTACCATCGCTCGTTCTCTGCCAAAGCCGCTGCTGCTCTGTCCCAATTCCAGCACATCACGGATTGGTCCACACTAGACATGGAGCTGTTCTGCAGGCATTTTTCGGGACTTAAGGCACCCACCTGTGCCACCTGTTAGTCCATCTCGCATTCCTCCGACTGGTGTCCCAATTCAGGATCTCTGGCCCAAGGTAGACCCTCTGCCATCCCTTCCGGTTCTTCAAGTACAGGGCAGAACGTCGACAAATGGGGCAGGCCCATAGTGTTTTTAGGCAGAACTCAAGTCTGCAATAATTTCAATTAGTCCGACTGTTATTTTGCAAAATGCAAGGCCTTGCACGTTTGCTCCATCTGTTTCAGGGCCCATCCCCAGTCATCTTGTCCGCAAAGATCCTCCAAACATCTATGACTAGCTGAAGTCAACATCGCCCTCCTTTTGCATCATCATGACCCCACATTCGTGCAGTTTTTGATTTCTGGGTTTTCACAGGGGTTCCACACAGGGCTAGTTTCCTCCCCGCAGACAACATGGGAAGGCTCCAATCTCCGTTCCGCCTTGGCAGATCCAGAATCAGTGGACTCCCTCATCCAGTCCGAGATCAGCAAGGGTTTTCTCCTGGGTCCATTCGCAGTCCCCCCCTTTGACATCTGGAGGCTGATATTCGACCTTTCTGCCCCTCATGCTTCCAGCACACCCAGTTTAAATTCACTCATCCCTTCTGAGGACTTCTCCATGCAGTATTCTTCCTTGGACGAAGCCATTCGGTTGATTCTCCAGCTAGGAACAAGCGCTTGGCTTTCCAAGGCAGACATTGCAGACGCCTTCAAGCTTCTTCCAGTTTCACCTCTTTTATGGAAGTTCTATGGTATCAAGTGGAGGGAACTGTACTATTTTTCAGACAGGTTGACCTTTGGATCAAAGAGCAGCCCCTGGCTGTTTGATCAATTTGCCACAGCTCTCCACTGGGTCTTGGTCAATCACGGCGGATGCTCCAGGGTCATCCACTACCTTGATGACTTTCTGTTGATCGAGACCTCAGATCAAGCACCCAATCAGCTCCAGGTTTTTCTCGACATATTTGCGAAACTAAACATCCCGGTGGCCCCAGCAAAAGTTGAGGGTCCTTCTTCAGTAATAACCTACCTGGGGATTATCTTGGACACTGGTAAGATGGAAGCCAGATTGCCCGAAGACAAGCTCAAAAAAATCCAAGATTCCATCAGGAAATCTGTCACGGCCAGGACCCTCGCAAAGGTCGAACTCCAATCACTTCTGGGAATGTTAAATTTCGCCTCTAAGATCAAGCCTCAGGGGCGGGCATTCATTTCCAGATTGCTACAACTTTTACCTGTTGCCTCGGATCAGGACGCTTTGATCCATCTCGGTGTTGCCGCAACGGACGATCTACACATGTGGCACCATTTCATTTCAAACTGGAATGGCATCTCCCTCTTCGTCCCTTCGTGGGACCACAATTTACCCACAGTCTTTTCCGACGCAGCAGCTTCAAAAGGGTTTGCAGCCATATTCAACACCCACTGGTTCGAGGGTCCTTGGCTGCCTCAGATTTCTTCTGTTCAGAGTTCCATCAAATCATCTCCACTTCTAGAAATCTATCCCATCGTTGCAGCTGCCCAGATCTGGGGGGAACTTTGGAGGAATAAGCCAGTCATCTTCGTCACAGACAATCAAGCAGTTGTAGAGATCCTCAGTAAAGGCCGTTCCTCTTCTCCACAAATCATGCCTTTTGTCCTCAGACTAGTGTGTCTTGCGTTACAGTATAATTTCCATTTCTTGTGTAGGTTCATACAGGGTTCAGCAAACACTGCGGCCGATGCCCTCTCTCGTTTTAACTTCCCTGTTTTCTTTCAGGTAATGCCAGACGCAGATCCATCAGGGGTCCCTCCACCCACCCTCGAGACTCTGACGATGGATTAAGCAAGCATGTCAGAACAGCCAAGTCACTCATCCATAACTCCTTATCCCTCAATACAGCCAGGAACTATAAGACAGGGTGGGAAACCTTCATACAATTCTCCCTCAGACATCCACAGGAACAACTGGACCGAACAACTTATGTCATGGCATTCCTGGCGTATTGTCACACAGACCTTCACCTATCATTCAATACCATCAAATTATACCTAGCAGGGGTACAACATTTTTTCACTTTAGATCATCCAGCCAGCCAGTCCATATTCTCCTCCCAAGCCATAAAATCCACCCTGAGAGGGATTCAAAAGAACAGTAGAGTCCCGCAGGAAACCAGTCACCGGGCCAATGTTCAGGGCCTTTTCCACCTCCCTAGACAATGATCCTTTCGGGCCATATAAAAGCATAGTGATCAAAGCAGCCATGTACCTCTGTTTTTACTGGTTCTTATGGCCCGGGGAATTCACCAGCTCTCCGGGACACGCAGGCCCCACTTCAGATCAATTAGCCTGGCAGCAGACACATTGCACCCTATCACTCCACTCCACCAAAACTTCTCAAGTGGGACCGCCAGTCAAAATTCGCTACTACCAGACCTTCAATGACTGGTGCCCGGTTGCCGTGTTCAAAAAGCTATTCGCCACTGCAAAAGATCCCGCGCCAGGCAACCCTCTTTTCCCTTTCAACTCCAAACCTCTCACGGCGTCACAGTTCGTTCACCACATCATAATCTTAGCTTCCGGACTAGGTTTCGATGCCAAGGCCATTTCCGGACATTCATTCCGCATAGGGGCGGCATCCGCAGCATCAAGTCATGGGGTCCCAGCGCACATCATCCAGAAAATGGGCAGATGGCAATCTTCCTGTTTTACGCACTACGTTCCGAACCTGCAGGTTGAGATTGCCAAAGCCTTCACCAGCTTAGCTTTATGAGTTCCGCATTAATCTTTCCTACCCGATTGATTTTTACCCCTCATTTAGCTCGCACACGGCCATGGTTTCCGGCACACCTCAGCCATTGATAGTTGACAGCCAGTCACCCCTCCCCAACTCTGTTTGTCCACTCTGTTCCCACCGTAGCCAGGACCACAAGTAGTAAGGCTGAAGATCAGCCTGTGTTTGTGGGAGGGGCGAAGGAGACCCATATAGCGCCGCCTCGCTCTCCCATCATGGACGCCGCTCTCTACCCCTCCCACCCTTCCCCTTCTTTACCTCTCTCACCATCAGGCTTGCCACTCATTTAGCTTGCACACGGCCATGGCTTCCGGCACACCTCAGCCATTGATAGTTGACAGCCAGCCAGTCACCCCTCCCCAACTCAGTTCGTCCACTCTGTTCCCACCATAGCCAGGACCACAATTAGGATTAACAGATAATTTGAAGGTGTAAATAGTCAGGTCATTTCAATCAATGGGCTCACAATCAGGTGTAAGTAGGTTACCTGTTTTTGTATTTTTTTTAAAGAACAGTGATTTATCAAAGTCTGATATTCACAACACATATTTGTGGAAGTGTATCATGGCATGAACAAATGAGATTTCTGAGGACCTCAGAATAAGGAGTTGTTGATGTGCATTTAGCTGGAAAAGGTTACAAAACAATCTTTAAAGAATTTGGACTCTAAAGTCAGATTGTGTACAAATGGAGTGGTTGACCAGCTAAGATCAGGCCGAGAGCAAGGTCACAAAGGAAACACCTGTACACTATAAGCAACTAAGGGCCTTACTCAGTTGGGTAATGTTATTGTTCACGGGTCCACCGTCAGGAGGATACTGAACAACAATGGTTTGCATGGCAGGATTGCAAGTAGAAAGCAGCTGCTCTCCAGCAAGAATATTGCTGCCCATTTTCTAAATATCACTTGGACAAGGCAGAAAGTAATTGGACCAATCTTTTGTGGCTAGATGAAACCAACATACAATTTTTTTTGGCTTAAATGAGAAGCGTTATGTTTGGAGAAACAATTCTGCATTTCAGCTTAAAAACCTCATCCCATCTGTAAAACACAGTGGTGGTAGTTTCATGATTTGATCCCATTATGCTGCATCTGGGCCAAGACAGCTTACAATTATTGATAGAACAATGAATTCTGAATTATACCAGCAAATTCTATGAGATAATGTCAGGATAAATGTCCTGCAGCAAGACAAAACCCTTGTTATGCTGGCCGCCTGTGTCTGTCTGCGCTGTGTGTATTGTTCCTATGTATTGACTGCTGCCAGATTCTGGGAGTTTGACTCTTGCTGCCTGCCCTGACCTCAGCTTGCTTCTTTACTGAGTATTGCCTGACACCCTGGAGCCTCGTATTGGTGTCTCTGATCCCCATGTGTCATCAGCTGAACCACTCCTTGTGGTTGACACAGTAAATCTACATCCACAGACCGTAACAACCCTAAGCACACAAGTTCTACCAAAGAGTGGTTAAAGAAAAGCAAAGTTAAATTTTTGAAACTGCCAAGTCAAAGTCCTGACCTTAATCCATTAGAAATTTTGAGGAAGGACCTAAAACAAGCAGGTCGTGGGAGGAAATTCACCAACACTGGAGAAAGTTTAAAGGGGTTGTGCCACTAATATAAATGTATCCCACCTAACAGATATCAATGTTATAATACTTTCCCCAAATACCACCATTTATCAAAACAGCCTTATTCTAATGCTATTATCCTACCAGTACACCCTGTGGCATAGTGGTTTTGATTTTCAGTTACTGTTTCTTATGTCCTATAGTGAAGCCTTGTACAATAGGACACATAAGCTCACAGCTCTTCTTTTCCTTCCGTTCAATAACCACTCCTCTATGTACAGTGTCTGTTACATGTCAGCTATAGTGTCAGTTATGGATGGATAGACAGACAATAGACAGATAGACAGACAATAGATAGATAGATAGACATAAGGATTCATTTTGCACTAACAAATTATAAGCATTAGCATACGTTGTGTCTATTATAAATCCAGTTACACAGAGCATTTTGAATATGTGGAGGTAGAAAATGAAAAAACATGCAAGGAGGAATGGGAGCTAGAGTTCTTGATGATAAAATACATTTTAGAGTAGCAAATATTTTATTGAACAACTCCTTTAAGGAATGGGCAAAATTCTTTCAAGCTTTCTAGCAAGGACTAATCGACAATTACCAGAAATGTTTAGTTGCAGTTATTGCTGGACAAAGGGGGTCACACAAGATACTGAATACAAAGGTACATATACTTTTGCCACTCAGAGACATGAGATATTACATAATTTTCCTTAAAATTACCACATTTCTTTGATTTAGTTATCTTTATCTACTTTTAGGACTTGTATGAAAATCTGATGCAGTTTTAGGTCAAATTGATACAGAAATATAGAAAATTCTGAAGGGTTCACAAACTTTGAAACACCATGAACATCAGGAGATATTGTATTATTATTATAAAAGAAAGAAACATCCTGATGTGCCCTGATTTTCCGGTTAATGGAATATTTTACTCAATTCAGTCTATGTCACAGGTCTTGAGATATTATAACTTGTCAATTTGTTGCAGGAAAAACATTCTGTAAACTCATTCTAAAGGTGGCTATACACATTAGGCTTCGTTCACATCACCGTTCTGGCTTTCCGTTCTCCTGCTCCGTCTAGGAGCAGGAGAACGGAAAGGACGGAAAAGGCACATAACTGACGCCAAACTGAGTCAAACTGAGCCCTTAGGACCCCATAGATTATAAAGGGGTCCGTTATGTTTCCGCTCAGAAGATTATTTTTAAGCGGAGACAAAAGTGAACGAAGCCTTAGATGAATATTAGCTGAACCCACCAATTTCAGCAAGACTGTCAAACCATGGGGGCCTCCCAACTCTCCTCTAATGGCATATGGTTGGAATAAGAAAGATCAGGCTGCTGGAGATCAACATGTGCATAACATTTGTTCTCAAGGAAGATAAGCTGGAGGTTTGTGGCAGTGCATACGCCTCTATTCCTTTTGAGATAACTTGCACAATTAGCGTGCATGTGTACAGGGGTTTCAGAAGATTAAACATGAAGTCAAATGTTCATTCAGCCAATGTTTTAAACTGTAGCGTGACCTTTATTCAATTGTACAGTTAATTTTTTTGTGTAAAACATATTTTTGCTGCAGACATGGTGTGCAACCATAAATTATGCACTCTATCTGTTTTTCTACATAGGGCTTGGTTTTGTTGCCTATTGCAGAACTTTAGTTTATAAGTTGATTAGATCTTTCATGAGGCACCAAAAATTATTGATGTCTTAACAGTGTGTTATGCAATCGGGTGTGGACCCACTGCGCCACTGACTGGGTATACTCTGGAGGGGCATAACTAAGCCACTACCTGGTCTTTACTAGAGCCTCTGATGGTGAGGATATTCTTAGGCCGTTAGGGTAGTTGCCAGGGGCTACTCCAGAGCAGTCCACGAGTCACTGGCAGCAGACCAGGGGGTCAGAGTACTTGGTGCAAGCACCGAGGGGACTTGCGTGGCCAGGAGGTTCTGGGTCTGGACAGGCGGCAATCAATCGGAGTCAGTAAGCGAAGTTCGATGTCAGAGGCAGGCGAAAGTCCATAAACGAGATCCGAGGTCAGGGGCAGGCTGCAAACAGGCAAAGTTCATAAACGAAGTCCGAGGTCAGAGGCAGGTGGCAAACAGGCAAAGTCCAGGAGTTCAATAAGCAGGGTTCGGTACACAGTGAAGCAGACAAGAAAGACACCTTAGCACTTGCAGATAGACAAGCTAAAACCATGAGGTTGCTCAGGCATCTTCCTGTAGTAGGAAGCGCTTTTAATACCTGCTGCAATCCATTTATAAGCTGGTGAGACAGAGGGCGTGTGTGTGTTGCCTCATAGGTGAAGAGAGACACATCCACGCAAGCTCAAACACCGCCAGATTGGCACCATTGTCGCACACCACTTTACCAACTGTTAAATTGAGCGGGGTTCGCCACTGATTGGCCTGTGAAAGGCAGAGCTGAAAGCAGTGCAGGACCGGTGTGGCTCTTGGCTTTCAGGCACAACATCTACAGAACAGCATGGCAACGTCTCACCTGGTAAGTCGAATAGGTTCTGGGGAGCTTGGGGGTGTGCAGCGGAAGAGGCGGTAGCAGTGGAAAAGGAGGAGTCAGCCAAGGAACAGACTGAGGATGGAGTAGGAGGAGGAGAAGAAGAGGCAGGCCTGCATGCAATCCGTTGCGGTAACACCAAATCCACACGGGTGCCATGGGTTACATACTTGATGGCAGTCAGAAGGTTCACCCAGTGGGGAGTAAAAGTTATGTACCTTCCCTGCCCTTGTTTGTTAGACCACGTGTCTGTGGTCAGATATATCCAAGATATATTCACTTGCCACTGAACATGGCCATATAGCTCTGGGATGCACTTCTGGGAGAAATATTTCTTTCCAGGGACTTTCCATTGGCCACAAATTTTCTAAAGGCCTCCGAGTCCACCAATTTATATGGCAGTAGTTGGCAGGCTAGCAGTTCCGACAAGCCAGCAGTCAGCTGTTGGGCAAGAGGGTTATCCGGCGTCATCAACTTTTTACACTCAAACTTTTGGGCTACGGAAGCCTGCCTTGTGCCAGATGACTGCGACGATGGTGTATCGCAGGCCTCGATCAATATTTGGTGGAAGCAGGCATATCAAACCCCTTAATCAGTATTTTGTGGAAGCAGGTGCATCGCAGGCCTCGATCAATATTTGGTGAAAGCAGGTATATCAATCCCTTTAATCAATATTTGGTGAAAGTAGGTATATCGCACCCCTCAATCAGTATTTTGTGGAAGCAGGTATATCAAACCCCTTAATCAGTATTTTGTGGAAGCAGATATATCAAACCCCTTAATTAGTATTTTGTGGAAGCAGGTATATTGCACCCCTCAATCAGTTTTTTTGGAGGGCAACAGGTATATCACACCCGTTGCAAATAGTTGTTCCAATAGCGCTTATCCCTCTATATACCTGCAGTATCGCAGCAGAACCGCACACAACTGCTGCACAATACAAATGCACTATATACTTTCTAACATAGAAAGTATATTATAGGTATATCACACCCCTCAGTATATCACACCTATCGATAGCACATCTATAACAGTCTTTAAAATGACTTTTGTGGCCCTATTAGCTAGTCCCTAACAGTCTGTCCCTGCTCCACAAAGCAACCTCTCCCTATACTGGCAAAACACAGAATGTAAAATGGCTGGCAGATCGGGTTCTCTTATAGGGTGGGGGTGTGTCCATGTGCTGAAACGTCTCAATTGGTTGTCCTGTCCCACCTGATGGATTTGTCATTGGTCAAAGTTTGGCGCAACGCAAAAGAATATGGTACATGTGAACATCGCCATATGTTCGCATGTTCGGCGAATCGCGAAAGCACATACAGTACAGACCAAAAGTTTGGACACACCTTCTCATTCAAAGAGTTTTCTTTATTTTCATGACTATGAAAATTGTAGATTCACACTGAAGGCATCAAAACTATGAATTAACACATGTGGGATTATATACATAACAAAAAAGTGTGAAACAACTGAAAATATGTCATATTCTAGGTTCTTCAAAGTAGCCACCTTTTGCTTTGATTACTGCTTTGCACACTCTTGGCATTCTCTTGATGAGCTTCAAGAGGTAGTCACCTGAAATGGTTTTCACTTCACAGGTGTGCCCTGTCAGGTTTAATAAGTGGGATTTCTTGCCTTATAAATGGGGTTGGGACCATCAGTTGCGTTGTGCAGAAGTCAGGTGGATACACAGATGATAGTCCTACTGAATTGACTGTTAGAATTTGTATTATGGCAAGAAAAAAGCAGCTAAGTAAAGAAAAACGAGTGGCCATCATTACTTTAAGAAATGAAGGTCAGTCAGTCCGAAAAATTGGGAAAACTTTGAAAGTAAGGGCTATTTGACCATGAAGGAGAGTGATGGGGTGCTGTGCCAGATAACCTGGCCTCCACAGTCACCGTACCTGAACCCAATCAAGATGGTTTGGGGTGAGCTGGACCGCAGAGTGAAGGCAAAAAGGCCAACAAGTGCTAAGGATCTCTTAGAACTCCTTCAAGACCGTTTGAAGACCATTTCAGGTGACTACCTCTTGAAGCTCATCAAGAGAATGCCAAGAGTGTGCAAAGCAGTAATCAAAGCAAAAGGTGGCTACTTTGAAGAACCTAGAACAGTGATGGTGAACCTTTTAGAGACCGAGTGCCCAAACTGCAACCAAATACCCACTTATTTATCGCAAAGTGCCAACACAGTAATTTAACCTGAATACCAATATAGTATATCTTCCATGTACTTTATCATTTAGCTATAATAGCTTAATAACCTACATTCAGTATGCTGCCTGTGCTGTTCATAGTGCGTCCTGTGCTGATGAATGGCAGGAAAAATTGTACAGACTTAGATAGAGCCCTTCCATTGACGGATGACACTATCAATGGTTTCTGCAGGCGTCGAACTGGAATACGATATTGATCAACTATGACTTTCTGCAGATAGTTTCCTGCTGATCCGGAATCCAAAAGAGCCATCTCTGTGAACCGATTATCTCCAAACGACAAAGTTGCCGGCAGAGTCAGAGGTGGAGAGGAATTATCTTCACCTATGGCCGCCTCTCCAACGGACCCTAGGCTCGGGAGTTTCCCCGCTTCAGGGGACAGGCACGAAGCACATAATCAGAACCACCACAATAGAAACAAAGTCTTTTGGCACGGCGGTGATCACGTTCCTGTTCAGTCAGCCTAATTCGGTCGACCTGCATGGGTTCAGGAACTGCAGACATCATGGAAGGCAGAGGGATAGAGGCTTGCTGACGAGAAGATGCCAGATGACAAGGCCTCCTCTCACGTGCCACTTCTCTGGCATATTCTTGGAACCGTAAATCAATTTGAGAAGCCAGGGAGATGAGGTCATCCAGGGTGGACGGAACATCCCGTCCAGCCAGCTCATCTTTATTTCTCTCACGTGGCCACAAGGGCTTCATTATTCCAACCGAGTTCCAAGGATAGCATACATAACTTGACTGCATACCGACCTGCGGATTGGTTCTCTTGACGCAGCCGCAGTAGGGAGGATGTGGCAGAGGTGGTGCATCCGGGCTCGTTGAACACCTTGCGGAAGGCCTCTAGGAAGGTCTGTAGATCCATTTTGACTGGATCGTTCCTTTCCCAGGGAAATTGATCCAGGCCAGTGCCTTCCCAGTAAGGTGTGACATAAAAAAAGCCACTTTGGCTCGGTCCGAGGGAAAATGGTGAGGCAAAAGTTCAAAATGAAGAGTGCATTGATTTATGAACCCCTGGCACTGCTTAGGGTCACCGCTGAGACGAGGTCCAGATCGGGGTATGTAGGAAGTGGACGGAGCAGGAGCCGAATTAACCGGGGCAGAGAAGCTTGATGACGCTGGGTTAGCATATGTCAGGTCATTTAGATGCATATTCACATTGCGTAGGTAGGACAATATTTGATCCTGACGCTCATACTGCTGGGCCAATTCCTGGTGTAACTTGTTGGTACTGGGAGGGTTCAGATCAGCAGGGTCCATGGCCTGAGCAAACTGTTATGCAAGCGGGTGTGGACCCACTGCGCCACTGACTGGGTATACTCTGGAGGGGCGTAAATAAGCCACTACCTGGTCTTCACTAGAGCCTCTGATGGTGAGGATAGTCTTGGGCCATTAGGGTAGTTGCCAGGGGCTACTCCAAAGCAGTCCCCAAGTCAGTAGCAGCTGACCTGGGGGTCAGAGTACTCTGTGTAAGCACTGAGGGGACTTGCGTGGCCAGGAGGTTCCAGGTCTAGACAGGAAGTAATCAATGAAAGTCGGTAAGGGAAGTCCGAGGTAAGAAGTAGGCGGTAAACAAAGTCCATAAACGAGATCCGAGGTCAGGGGCAGGCGGCAATCAGGCAAAGTTCATAAACGAAGTCTGAGGTCAGAGGCAGGTGGCAAAGTACAGGAGTTCAATAAGCAAGGTCTGGTACACAGCAAAGGAGACAAGAGAGACACCTTAGCACTTGGAGATAGACAAGCTAAAACCATGAGGTTGCTCATGCATCTTCCTGTAGTAGGAAATGCCTTTAATACCTGCTGCAATTCATTTATAGGTTGGTGAGACAGAGGGCATGTGTGTTGCCTCATAGGTGAAGAGAGTCACACCCACGCAAGCTCAAACACCAGTGCAGGTCTCCATCAGGAAGGAAACTCTGGCATGGAACACAGATAGCATAGTTAAGCTACCTGCTGCCCGCGTTTGTCAGCATGGCGGTAGGAGGAAAAAGAGGGAGCTAGCGCCCGTGCTTGCAAATAGGGGCAGCGGTGCCAGCACGGACCGATGGGCTAACACTATGCCACCCACAATATAAAAACGGAATCATTATTTCCCCAGTCAGTGTGCATCGATCATCTAAAAGTGAACACCAATGAACTTGCATATTGTCGATAGGCACTTGTTCAGGGTTGAAATTGCAGTTTGTATCAGTACCTTTATCTTGAATATTGAAGTAAAAAACATTGACGAAGACATTAAAATCATTACAAATATCACAATTGTATCTTCATTTCTGTTACTCTCTTTACACCCAACCCACCCCAAGACAGCTGAATGAAAAAGAAAAAAAACATAACCCATCAGATTTCACTCCTGTCATAGTTTGCCCACTCCTGAGGGTGTGAAATTTGAATGGTCTAACGGGACCCTTGTTTTTACTTATTTTAGCATCCACACCTAAATAAATGGTCCTCATGTGCACATAGATGAAGGCAGATATGGTATGTATGAACCCTGAACATGCTGAGCTTTTAATTGTAGCAGGTGTTGTGCACCTTGAGCTTAGCATAGGTCAGACATTTTGCAAATATCATATTTTTTTTTCAAACAATTATACTTTGAGGCAACATTGCATGAAGGCGCCTATGACTGTAAAACACTGGATGGTGTTTCCACAATGTGTCTGGTATCCACTTTTAGAAAATATCTGGTTATACTATGAATATAAAAATATCCTAACATTTCAGTCTACATGTTCTTCACAAGCTTATAGCCCACATTTACTAATGTAAATGCACCTTGACTTTGTCATAAATTGTGCCAAAAATTTAGTTTGGCACATTTTTGGTTAAATTTGCCACAAGCAGTTTGGCAAAGTGGAAATGGGTGTGGCTAAGTGGGAAACGGTCGTGACCTTACATGCTACAAAATTGCTCCACAATTTTGGCTTAAAATGCTATCACAAAGAAAGGCAATACCACAGTTGGTATAGAGTTAATATGCCATCTACATCATTAATATATCTGCCCTTATACGTTTCCCTGGTAACATGCAATAACCTATATAAATAAATCTTAGTTATGTTACCCTAATTCTTATAAATATACATTTGACAGGCTAGTAAGAAGCCGGGTCAGGTGGAAGGTAGTATGGCTGCAGGATGTTTAGATTCTGAACCTGGGAAAAGGTACATTACAATGCACATAAATATGGTTAATGTTGGGAATTGGCACACATAAAAAATAACAAAATAATTAAATGCATGATATATAAAAGGGGAAAAACAAAGAAAAATAGGACATTTGTCATTTGTATTACAGTTTATTTCTCTACAAAAAAAATAATTAAAAGAAGGAAATAGAAAAAAGAAAAATGCATCACACCCTGCAGTACTACTGATACCTTATTTCTAAATTTCTCTTTGCTTTCTAACATCTCCTCTGCCAATGTTTACTCAAGAATAGTTTACATGAAACTCCCATGTTTTTGCAATCACATAAGCACAAAAAATTCCCAGATTAGTGTCTGAAATTAAAGGCCTAATCATTGCAGAAATATTTGACTTTATGTGGCCTTTATGCAGGAAAGCATTTATTTTATCCCAGTTCACCATCCTATCGGCATCTTTCCCTCTATTTTATACCGCACTTTCACTGAGCAATTGGTAAGTTCTGATGCAATTGTTTTTCGTTGCAATTACTGTTTACAGCAACTGAGCAGAACAATTTGCTTTCATAATAAAGAAATACTTTATGAATCATGATCTGTTTTTCTGAATCTACTAATAGGCATATTAGGCATGTGCCTATTGTCAGGAGATTACCTAACCATGACCCCAGCACATGGCTGTTTTAGGAGGGTTTATATGCCGACCAATCCAGGCCCTAGCTGGTCAATCTGCCTGTGAGACTAGATGTCAAGCCAATCAGGTTCCTGGCTCAGGGTCCAATACCAGAGAAAGGAGGGGTACTTAAAAAGGTTGTGCAACTTTTTTTTAACAGACCTTAGAGTGGCCAGACCTATGGTGGTGATCATACTTACCTGGTCCCAGCCTCCACAGGTCCCCGGTCTCTCAGAATCAACATTCTGTTGATGGAGGTCACATGACTGCTGCAGTCAATCACTGGTCAGTGATGACCTGTCACCTATGCAGTGTGCCACATGGGTGACAGGTAGCCACTGCAGTCAGTAGTTGGCTGCAGCAGTCACATGACCTCCATCACAAGGATGTTGATTTCAAGAGACCAAGGACCTGCAGAGGTTGCAGCAAAGAGATGAAGCTGGAATTGGCACCAGGAACTAAATAAGTGTTATCGCCTCCAGGTCCAGACACTCTGCAGGTCCAGCCAAGTTTCAAAACCCCTTTAAATCTACAACTCAGTGATTCCCTGTGATTTTGTTATTGTGGCTCCTATGCTACTCACTAGTACTGCATTTGAAATCCTGGTAATTTGTGGCTTGTTTACTGGATCAACCTTGGTCTGCTGATTTGGACTTCTACAGATTCTCCTGGTATTCTGACTGTGGCATGTTTCTGGATTAACCCCCCCCCCCCTCCCCATTTGTTGCTTTGGCATTGTCTCTCATGCCTTTGATCCTGCTTGCCTACTACTCTTTACAGCTCCTCAGTCATTCTGGTAGGTCTGCTTCTGGCTAGCACACAACAGTTATTTGCTACCTTACTCTACAGACATAACTTAGGTAGGTAGGGGTAGCCTTAGATTCCTACCAACCGGGGTGGTTAAAAAATACTGATAAAAGTTTCCCCTTACATCTAAATAGGCCTTAGGGGAAGGACATCTGCTGAAGGGACAGTGTACATATGAATGCTATAGAGTGCACTCATGTATAAATTATTAGTTAAATATGCATTTACAATGCTGTTGAGGACACTCACGGTAGGTCAAAGAGAAGGAAGTAGAGTGTCTTAGATGTTGTGAGAACTTATTTCTTACTTTGTAACAGCAGACAAATATTTCAAACCCATACATGACTTAAAGTGGTTTTCACATTAAAAGGAACCTGTCAGCATGAAAATGCACCCAACTTGCAGGCAGCATTTTATAGAGCAGGAAGAGCTGAGAAGATCAGTAGAACTGAAACCTTAGCTATATTCCTTAGGTCTCTTAGTATCGCTACTGTATTTCAAGAATGTCAACTATCAGAATAATAGTAGAGACAATTATATATTTCATCTTATATTTCTTTCATCACAAAAGTTTACATACACATGGTTAGTATTTGGTAGCAATGCCTATAAATTCTCTAACTTGGGTCCCACATTTTGGGTAGCCTTCTACAAGCTTCTTACAATAAGTTGCTAAAATGTTGGCCCTAATCCTCTTGACAGAACTTGTGTAAGTGAGTCAGATTTGTGTTAAGTCTGTGGCCAATGCCCACCGCTGCCCTGATACTTCGGGCCAGCGCAGATGCTGCTGTACTCACCCTGTGTCTTTTGGTTCTCTGTGCAGCTGCTTATAATGTGTTATCAGCCCTGCAATATATGCTGTGCTGTTTGCCTCACTCACTGCCTGAGCAATAGGTTTACTAGCTTGTCTGATCCTGCAAATGTGCTATAATCTTCTTGTCTGCCCCTGTAGCAAAGTGCAGATACCTGTATAGGGGTTAAAGGATGAATACTAGGGTACTGCCAGAAAACTCAATTAGAATTATTCTAAATTTACTCCGGTTGGTTAACACATTGGTTTAAGGGTTAAGGGTTGTTTAAGGGTCTCCGTGCTTGCATATGCTTTTTCAGTTCTGTTCATAATATATTTTTTATTATGGGATTTAGGTAAGAGCTTTGTGATGGTCACTCCATTACCTTCACTTTGTTGTCCTTAAGCCATTTTACCAACACTTTCAAAGTATGCTTTGGGTCATTGTCCATTTTAAAGACCCATTTGAACCCAAGCTTGAACTTCCTGCTTGAAGTTTTAAGACATTGCTTTAATATCTCCAAAAAAAAAATCTTGCTCATAATGC
Source organism: Bufo gargarizans (assembly GCF_014858855.1). Classification (NCBI taxonomy): domain Eukaryota; kingdom Metazoa; phylum Chordata; class Amphibia; order Anura; family Bufonidae; genus Bufo; species Bufo gargarizans. The sequence goes on along the minus strand of NC_058085.1, from coordinate 164,372,873 downwards.
ATCTATTTTGTGATGCGCACCAATCCCTCCTTGCTGCAAAGCAACCCTACAACATGATACTGTTGGTATAGATAATTGTACATCTTCCGGCATCTTCTCATTGTCTTTTGTGTTTTTCTTGGTTTAAATTGTATTTTTGTCCCTAAAGTTGGTTTATCTCTAGGAGACAAAATGCATTTCCTTCCTAAATGATATGATGGTTTTGTAGTTCCTTGGTGTTTAAACTTCCATATTATCATTTGTACAGATAAAAGTTATACCTACAGGCATTTGAAAATTGCTCCTAAGGATATTCCAGACTTGCAGAAGTTCACAATTATTTTTCTGATATCATGTCTGATTTCTTTTGATTTTCTCCTGATTTCAGACAAAGAAGCAGGTAGGCCTTAAAGGGGTTGTCCTGCAATTTATATTGATGACCTATCATCAGGATAGGTCATCAATATCTGATCGGCGAAAGGTCCGACAGCCAGCATCACCGATCAGCTGCTTGAAGAGGAGGCAGCACTCCATGCGAGCACTGCTTTCTGTTAGTTACACTGCTCCTGGTCTCAGAAGTTTTGGTGGTGTAGTGTAATGACAAGTATTTACTTCATTCACTTCAATAGAGCGAATACTTGTAATTAGCTGATCGGAAAGGGTACCGGGTATCAGACCCCCACCAATCAGATATTGATCACCTATCCTGAGGATAGGTCATCAGTATAAATGGCAGGAAAACCCCTTTAAAATACTGCCACAGCTATACCTTCACCTTTGGAGATGGCTTATGGTGGATAAATGAACATTCATTGCACGGGCAACAGCTCTGGTAGACATTCCTGCAGTCAGCATGCCAATTGCCCGCTCCCTCAAACGTTGAGACATCTGTGGCATTGTGCTGTGTGATCAAACTGCACATTTCAGAGTGGCCTTTTATTGTGGGCAGTCTAAGGCACACCTGTGCAATATTCATGCTGTCTAATCAGCACCTTGATATGCCACACCTGTGAGGTGGGATGGATTATCTCTGCAAAGGAGAAGAGCTCACTAACACAGATTTAGACAGATTTGTGAACAATATTTGAGAGTAATGGGTCTTTTGTGTATGTAGAAAATGTTTCAGATCTTTGAGTTCAGCGCATGCCGAATGGGAGCAAAACCGAAAATGTTGGGTTTATATTTTTGTTCGGTGTTATAGTTTTGAGGAAAAATATTCAGTAACTTGTATTTAATTTATTGAAATCCCTGTTGTTTCTATGCTTAGTCCAGTGGTCAGTCCTATGCCATTCCTATGTGTGTGCATACAGAGATAGCTGTTAATCACTGATTAGACCACCCACTGTACTCCAAAATATAAAAAAGCAGAGATTTCAATAATGAAGTGCTATGTGGGGTCTTTTATCAAACTGGTGCAAAGTAGAACTGGCTTAGTTGCCCAAAGCAACCAATCAGATTCCGGTTTGCATTTTTGACAGCTCCTTTGGAAAATGAAAGGTGGAATCTTGTTGCTATGGGCAACTTAGTCGGTTCTACTTTACGCCAGTTTCATAAATTACCCCAATAGTCTTTTCCCTGAAACCTATATGTTAATCTGCTCAGCTCCTCCTGCTCTGTAGCATGCAAATTGGATAGCATTTTGATTATAACAGGTTCCCTTTAAGGTAAAATAAGGCTAAGTTAAAGTATGATCAAAATAAATGTAATAAACATATTTGTAATATATATCTATGTTTAGTTTTGCACTGTGTGAATTTTTTTAGTCTTGGTCTCTTCAATGCAATGCAGTGGTCATACTTGCTGTTTTTTTATTCTCTGTCAGCACTTATTGCTACCACTGCTTCAGCGCATGCGCAGGTACATGTCTTCCTTTTTCTCTACCGCCAAGTAATAGAGAAGAGACTATACACAGGAGGGCAGCACTGGGAAATTGTGGAAAAGTGGAGCTACATTAGCACTGCACACAGCCCACCCAGTTCAAGACTAAATGGACAGAAAATGTAAGTTTATTGGATAAAAAATGTGCCATTTACATTTACTTCCCCACAATATTTACCTTACTTTACTTAAAGGGAAATCTCTTGTAAGGTGTTGTCTCTCAATTGGGATCTGAATACTTGGAAATAGGCGTCAGTGACACACAGCATTAGTGTTGAGCAAATCAAAGTGCACAAAATGGACTTCGATCCAAAATTTCAGGGAAAATTCAATTTGCAGCGAAGCTGAATTTCCTCATGTTTAGTGGCAACAAATTGATTTTCCCTGAAATAGGATAAAAAAATAAAATAAATCATACTTACCTCATCCGTTTAAGCGTGAAGAGCCCATCACCACCATCTTGCGATGAACGCACCATCTGAGCGGTACAATGACTGGGAACGGCACAATCGCCGTTCCCTTTAATTGCACCCGCTATTAACAAAGAAATGCACTTCATGACAAATTAATTCATCACCACGCTAATTTTTGGGAGGAAAATTCGACTAAGTTGCCGATTGAAATTTTAGAGAATTTCGTTCAACACTACACAGCATGGTAATAATACTGTATTTCCTCCATAAACAATAAGTTGTCATTAAAATATTTTAGCAGGTAAATGTAATACTACCAAGCTTTTAAATAAATAACAATTAAAAAAAAAATCTACTTTATTAAAGTAAAATGGAAACTTTAGAATAGAAGTATATCATAACGTGACACTAGAGGGCATTCATGATTCATGACATATGCCTTGGAGAGAGTCAGCCAAAAATCTACTATAGAACTATCATTCTGTAGAGCATAGCTATTAGCATTTCTTGTACACTGGTTTGTAAGGGTTAATGTAATGTAATTATCAGAAAACAGAGAAACCTTATGCTGTATTGAAATTGGCTCCTTGCATGAAATGTTAATTGGTTCTGGTACAAAACATTGTATCCTGAGACCAGGCATGAGCAAAGTTATGGAAAATTCAATTTGTCTGCTTCCCCGAATTTCACAAAGAAATTTGATTTGTGACGTGAGAAAGCGTATTCCTTTGTATGTAGTTGCGCAATGATGGGGAATAATGATCGTAACGCCCCCTCCCCATCATTGAACCCCTCAGATGCTGCGTTTATTGCCGATCGCGGCATCTGAGGCTACAATTTAAGCCTTTCAGGGGTTTATCAGGGTATTAAAGGGTATTTATTGTATTAATACATTAAAGAAGATCATAAAGTTAATGCTGATTATCCAATGGGCATTAAAACTAAAGGTTAAAGATTGTTTTTATTAAGATAATGAAATATAATATTTTTTCCTTTCTAATTGTAGTTTTTTTTTATTTCCTGTACATAATTAACAGGGCAGCCATCTTGCCTGAATTGCTGCTCTGAAATGCTTTTCAGCACATACATGAATCATAGAAAACTGTTGTCTGGAGAATACTCATTGAATAATATAGGGAGAAGTTTCTGTGATTAATCTCTGACCTGTGCGGAAGTCACTATGCATAGAGGAGCACCATCACTTATTGTCTTTGGTGATCCCTATTGTCAGGACCAGGGACTTAGATTCAGGATGAGAGCCTGCAGGGTCACGCTGGACCTCCATCTGTTAGCACTCCATCATCCGAAATGATTCAATTTTAGCTGCCCCCACTCGTCATATCAGGCAGACTAGACACCCAGCATTAAATAACAGATAAGTACTCCCTACAACTGCTAGCATTCACAGGGTTAATAAATCAATATAGGTAACGCTTCTTCTAAGGTCGTGTAATCATTAGAACACAAGAAGGCTGTTATTAACCCATAAGATACCAGCGTCGTACATGTACGGGGCTGGAAAGTGGGTCTGAAATCCCAGCACCGTACATGTACGGCGGGCTGATCGGGCAGGTGCAGGTGCTGTGCCAGCCCGATCAGCAGCAGGGGTCCAGCAGTCACTGATAGCCGGACCCCTGCTGTATGTATATTGTAAAATTGTAAAAAATAGGGTCTATAAAAATATCACAGTTGAACACCGTCAAAATTTTTTAATAAAAACTGTGCGAAAAAATAAATAAATTATGTCACCTTTGCCATCACTAAAAGTGCAACACCAAGCGATAAAAAAGGCGTATGCTCCCCAAAATAATCCCAATCTAACAGTTACCTCATCCCACAAAAAATGAGCCCCTACCTAAGACAATAACCCAAAAAAATTAATAAACTATGGCTCTCAGACTATGAAGACACTAAAACATGATTTTTTTCGTTTAAAAAATTCTTTTATTGTGTTAAATGTAAAAAAATATTTTAAAGTTGACATATTAGGCATCACTGCATCTGTAACAACCTGCTCTATAAAAATACTACATGACCTAACACCTCAAGTGAACACTGTAAAAATTATTAAATTAAAACGGTGTCAAAAAAGCACCTTACATCCCAAAAAGTTTAATAGCAAGCGATCAAAAAGTCATATGCACCCCAAAATAGTGCCAATCTAACCATCATCTCATCCTGCAAAAATGATAGCTTACCTAAGACAATCACCCCAAAAAATAAAAAAAATATATGGCTCTTAAAATATGGAGACACCAAAACATGATTTTTTTTTGTTTCAAAAATAATATTATTGTGTAAAGCTTAAATAAATATATTGGGTATTGCCACGTCTGTAACAACCTGCTCTATAAAAGAATCTCATGACCTAACCCCTCAGGTAAACACTGTAAAAAAATAAAATAAAAACTGTCAAAAAGCCATTTTTTGTCACCTTACATCACAAAAAGTGTAATAGCGAGCAATCAAAAAGTCATACACACCCTAAAATAGTAGCAATCAAACTGTCATCTCATGCCGGCAAAAATGCGCCCCTACATAAGACAGTTGCCCAAAAAAAAAAAGAAGAAAATATGGCTTTCAGAATGAGACACTAAAAAATGCTTTATTATGTCAAAATGTAAGGGGAACATGGACGAGTTTATGACCCAGTCCTGGAATGTAAAAGGAGGGGTTGCATACTCCTAACAATAATTTTGATATCTGGATACCTCTATCACCACACCTATGTTATCTGCCTCCAGCTTTATGATAGAGATACTTATTTTAACAGACCAGATCAATAGTGGTCCAGAGGCTGAAATGGTTTGGCTCTGCTTTGAATTGCATTGTTTCAATTATAGGTAGGGACGGACTGGCCATAGACCCAACAGGGAGATTTGGTGGGCCAAAGGCCAAGGAGGCCAGCCAAGCCCTCCTCACTGCTTTTGTGATGGCCAGATGTCTTTGATTTTATCAATGTCCTAAGGACAGTGATTTAGTTGAATACTGCGGTTTGGCATTGCAGCCCATAGGCTGTTCACCCTTATAGGCCACAGGCCTCTACATGAGGCAGTGTACAAATGGTGCAGGGACACAACCATCTCAGACCCCAGGCGGGAAAAGGCCTGTGGGCTACAGTAGAGTTGATGACTTAGAATGGCACTCAGGTATTTTTTTATTTATTTTTTCCTTGTCAACCGGGGGGTGGGGGGGCATACTACTGGGGCTCTAGAGGGGTCTTAACTATGGTAAGTCTAGTCAGTATGCAGAAGGTAGGACTGGCTAGGTGCTAAGGCATCTCACCTCTTAAGCCCTCCTCTCCATATCTTATTAATTAGAGACAATTGGAGAGGGAGGAGGTCAGAACATGGCAGCTATTCATTCCACAAAGGGACAGTTTTTGGGGCAGTATGTTGTGCTGCACTGTGGTATTTTGTTCTGCTGAGAAGGTATTTTGTGCTGCACTAAGATATTGCTGACCCAGTCTACTTGTGGTGGGCCCAAATGCTTGTGTTGGCCCTGCCTGCTTGTGTCACTTTAAGTATCCAGTCCACCCCTAATGATAAGTTATAGCTCTATTATAATACTGGATCCACCATTGACAATAAGTGATGGTCCTTCTCCCTGTATAGTGACCAGCGATGAGCGGCAGGAGCAATATTTGAATTTGCAATATTTTGCAAATATTTGGGTGAATATTCATCATATATTCACGAATTCGAGAATTCGTGATCTCCAGTCACTACTTTCTTGATTGTGAAAATCGGCAATCGAAAAATTTGCGCTTAAAATAAATTTGCAATACGAAATTTCACTATCAACACTACTCTTAAAGTCAAAGATATTGCAGCCTTCTCATTGGCCCACAAGCAAGAAGCAGTGAGGGATCATGGGTACTGATGAAAAAAAATCTGGACTATTTGCGATTATGAAAGTATAGCACTATATTCTAGATATTCGCAAATTCTCAAAGTGCCAATATTCGCGATAAAAATTCGCGATCAGCACTTAGTGACATCTGTACAGATGACAGAGCAAGCACACAAAATAAATGTCAGTGAGTCTGCCTTTTCTCATGATCCATGTAGATGCCATAAAGTGTATCTCTGAATGCTGTCAACAAGGCAGAGCCGCAGCTCAGACAAGAGTGACTGCCTACTTAATCATGAACAGAAAATAAAATTTTAAAAAATGTACAGCTATGGCTGAATATAGAAAGCAGTCTTAATGCACATTTGATGATCTGCACTGCTTTCTCTAATCTGCTTACATTTATTTGTACAAACTTTAAAATAATGTAATTCCAATGATTCCCCCAGCTACATGTATATGCTCCAAGAGTCCCTCTGCTCTCTGCCTATCCATTTTTGATTGGCTTAAGCAGGGGCAAACAGAATTGAAAGGTTAAAGTGCACAGATGAGCACTTCCACCCCTTCCTTTTAGCTATCATCTTCACTCCCAGACCCCCACTGATCAAAACATCTGATGTGTCTCTATGATATGTCTGAAGTTTATTGAAAGAATAGGTACCCTGTAATTGTAATCCTGACTGTAATGATAATAAGGTGACTGCTTAGAAGTGATCTTTACAGATTAGGAAGTATCAGCCTACAGAATTATGAGGCTTAGTGGCCAGGGTGAAAACTGCAACATGAAAATAATTTTAGAAAATATACTGTAGATGGTAATAGTCTCACTTCTACCCAACTTGCAGGCAAGATCTGTCCCTGGTGACAGAGAGAAGATGGCTCACAGGAAATTGGTGTGTGTCAGAGATATGAACTCCTGAACCTGATAGAAGTACCGCTTCTACACAGTTTCCAAAGAGCAGAGAATCTCCTGTTTGTCTTTTAATCTGATCTCTACCTCCTTAGCATCTTTCTGAGCTTCCTAGAAGAAAACAAACATAGTGGGAAGTAACAAAAGTGAGGTTACTGCATACAGTACTTACAGATTCAACAGAAGAGAGACACCCACTGCTCCTGAGTGAAATGCATCTAGCTGTGCAGCTAAAACTGGGAATAATATGGCTTAACCACCTCAGCTCCCCTAGTTTAAACCCCCTTAATGACCAGACCACTTTTCACAATTCTGCACTACACTATTTTCACGGTTTATTGCTCGGTCATACAACTTACCACCCAAATGAATTTTACCTCATTTTCTTCTCACTAATAGAGCTTTCATTTGGTGGTATTTCATTGCTGCTGACATTTTAACTTTTTTTTATATTAATCAAATTTACCGAAATTTCATTTTTCACTTTCGATTGTAACATTTTTCAATTATAACTACATTTCTATATAAATTTTTCTCTAAATTTATTGTTCTACATGTCTTTAATAAAAAAAAAATGCAATAAGTGTATATTTATTGGTTTGGGTAAAAGTTATAGCGTTTACAAACTATGGTGCAAAAATTAGAATTTCCGCATTTTGAAGCAGCTCTGACTTTCTGAGCACCTGTCATGTTTCCTGAGGTTCTACAATGCCCAGACAGTAGAAACACCCCACATTTCGGAAAGTAGACACCCTAAGGTATTTGCTGATGGGCATAGTGAATTCATGGAAGTTTTTATTTTTTCTCACAAGTTAGCGTTTTTTATTTATTTTTTATTACAAAGTCTCATATTCCACTAACTTGTGACATTTGGATTCCGTGAGGGGTATGGTGAGTTCATGTGAGATTTTATTTTTTGTCACAAGTTAGTGGAATATGAGGCTTTGTAAGAAAAAAAAGAAAAAAATCAATTTCCGCTAACTTGTGCCCCAAAAAAATATTTCTTCTATGAACTCGCCATGCCCCTCAAAAGTGATCTTTTTATAGCGCCACAGCGATTTTACGGTGTTTTTGCAGTGATCAGTTCTGTCACTGCGGTGGGGTGGACTGAACGCAAGTGTGCGCACAAGATCAGGCCTGATCGGGCGAACACTGCGTTTTTTTTTTAGAGCCTATAGAACATGTTGGACAAGAAAAGGCATTTTCTATATAGTGCTGGCAATGTGCGGATCCTCAAAATGCGGAAAGCACATTGCCGGTGTCCGTGTTTTGCTGTAATGACCGGCAACACACACAGGGAGGAACACAGGGAAAGCCCTGCACAAGGGAGAGGGAAAGGTGGTGACCCCTAACTCACCTTGCAGCTGGTACCTGCCTGCCCTGTCGTCCCTAGACGGGTTCCTCACCCGTGCGGCGATCACGTGCCTAAACCCTGGCTTTCCCTGAAATGAGCCCTAGATAATGAACGGGCCGGTGGGATCGCTAGTCCTCACCACTGCACTAAGAGGGAAACACCAGGGAGAGGACAGACAAACACAGACAAACACAAACACCCAGGTGGACGGCAACAATTGTCCACAAAGGTCCAACAGGGATCCGGAGGGTAGCGTTCTAAGGCAACACTCAGAGAACGCAGCAACACAGCTCCAGTGGGTCAGAATAGATGTCCAGGCAGGAAGCTCTATATCTGGCAACCAGAGAAGTGTGAGAGGGGAATATAAGGAGGATTGGGAGTGCTGGACAAGGAACAGCTGAGAGAAGGAGCTACGGATCCCTGAGTGAGCCAAAAAGGTTTGTAAAGCAAACCCAGAAAGCTACAATAAGGAAACTTCCCTATCTGACATAGAGCGTGCAGCCAACCGCTGCGACCTCCTGACCCCGGGTACAACGGAGTCAGGCGTGGCTCTTGACACCCTCGTGACAGTACCCCCCTCTCTACGAGGGGCCTCCGGACACTCAGGACCAGGTCTCTCAGGATGAGAGGCATGAAAAATCCGGACTAGCCTGTCGGCGTTTACCTCAGACGCAGAACCCACATTCTTTCCTCGGGACCGTAACCTCTCCAGTGCACCAGATATTGGAGAGAGCGGCGGACCCGACGAGAATTAACAATTTTGGATATCTGAAATTCCAAACTACCATCCACGACAACAGGAGGGGGTGGCAGCGGTGACGGTTCTAGAGGTGGAACATATTTTTTGAGTAACGACTTATGAAAGACATTATGGATTTTAAAAGTCTGAGGTAACTCCAGGCGAAAAGCCACGGGGTTGATGATGGCTACAATCTTGTAAGGACCAATAAACCTAGGACCCAGTTTCCAAGAGGGAACCTTCAACTTGATATTCCTTGTAGACAGCCACACATAGTCATTCACTCCTAGGTCCGGACCTGGCGACCGTCTCTTATCAGCCATGCATTTGTATTTACCTCCCATATTTTTCAAGTTAGCTTGCACCTTCTGCCATACTGATGAAAGAGATGACGAAAACCGTTCCTCTTCGGGAACCCCAGAAGACCCCCCCTCTTTGAAAGTACAGAATTGGGGATGAAAACCATATGCACCAAGAAAAGGTGACTTGCCAGTGGATTCCTGACGGCGATTATTTATGGCAAACTCAGCTAACGGTAAATATGACGACCACAACTCTTGGTTTTCAGACACAAAACATCTTAGATATGTCTCCAGGTTTTGGTTGGTACGCTCAGTCTGTCCATTCGACTGAGGATGGAAAGCTGAGGAAAAGGACAAGTGAACCCCTAAACGGGAACAAAAAGCTTTCCAAAATTTAGAAATAAACTGGGTTCCCCGGTCCGAAACAACATCGGAGGGGACCCCGTGAAGCTTCACGATCTCACTGACGAATACCTGAGCAAGAGTTTTAGCATTAGGTAGTGCGGGTAACGCAATAAAGTGTGCCATTTTGCTAAACCTGTCCACTACTACCAAAATCACTGTTTTACCCGCAGACAAAGGTAAGTCAGTGATAAAATCCATAGACAGATGTGTCCATGGTCTATTGGGAATGACGAGTGGTAATAGAGACCCTGCAGGACGTGTATGTGAAACTTTTGCGCGCGCACAGGTAGAACAAGAAGACACAAAATCCAATACATCCTGACGCAACCTTGGCCACCAAAAACGACGAGACAATAGCTCTAAGGTTGCTTTACTACCCGGGTGCCCAGCAAGTGCCGAATTATGATGTTCCTTTAATAATTCGAGACGTAGGTTCAACGGTACAAACAACTTCTCTGAAGGGCAAGAGACCGGGGCGTCCCCCTGGGCCTCTAACACCTTCCCCTCCAAGGCAGAGTGTACCGCAGAGACAACTACTCCTCTTTGTAGAATGGGTACCGGATCACTCACATTACCCCCTCCAGGGAAACAACGAGATAGTGCATCAGCCTTGGTATTCTTTACCCCAGGACGATAGGTAATCACAAAGTTAAACCTGGTAAAAAATAGCGACCACCTAGCCTGTCTAGGGGTGAGACGCTTAGCTGATTCGAGGTACAGCAGATTTTTGTGGTCCGTAAACACAGTGACGGGGTGGACTGCCCCCTCTAAAAAGTGACGCCACTCCTCAAACGCAAGTTTAATAGCTAACAGTTCCCTATTGCCAATATCGTAGTTCTGTTCCGCTGCAGATAGTTTTTTAGAAAAGAAAGCACAAGGACGCCATTTGCCAGGAGACGGACCCTGAGACAGCACAGCCCCCACTCCCACCTCTGATGCATCGACTTCAACAATAAAAGGCTGAGAGACATCAGGTTGGACTAGTACAGGTGCTGAGGTAAACCTCTCTTTTAGAGAGGAAAAAGCAACTTTAGCGGCGTCAGACCATTTAGAAAAATCAGTCCCCTTCCTAGTCATGTCAGTAAGGGGTTTTACAATCACCGAATAATTTTTAATGAATTTCCTATAGAAATTCGCAAAGCCCAAAAACCGTTGTAGTGCTTTGAGGTTCTCAGGAAGATCCCAATCCAAAATTGCCTGGACCTTCCTAGGATCCATACGGAAACCTGACGCAGATAAATAATAACCTAGGAATTGTATCTCCTGAACGGCAAAAACACATTTTTCAATTTTAGCATATAATTCATTCGTCCGTAGGACCTGTAGTACTTGTCTGACATGCTCCTCATGTGTTTTCAGATCAGACGAATAAATTAAGATATCATCTAGGTATATTACCACAAACCTGCCGATTAGATGACTAAAAATGTCATTAACGAAATGTTGAAAGACGGCAGGAGCATTGGTCAGGCCGAAAGGCATAACTAGATTTTCATAATGCCCCTCAGGGGTGTTAAAAGCTGTCTTCCACTCATCCCCCTCCTTGATACGAATCAGATTGTAGGCCCCCCTAAGATCGAGTTTGGAGAACCACCTAGCACCCGCAATCTGGTTAAACAGGTCAGGAATGAGAGGAAGAGGGTATGGGTCTCGGATGGTTATCCGATTTAATTCACGAAAATCTAGGCAAGGACGCAGGCCCCCATCTTTCTTTTTAACAAAGAAAAACCCTGCAGCCACGGGTGAAGAAGAGGGTCTGATGTGTCCCTTAGCCAAACTCTCGGAGATATAATCCTTCATGGCTTGTCTCTCTGGACCTGAAAGATTATATAACCTGGTCTTGGGTAATTTTGCGCCGGGAATGAGGTTAACCGGGCAATCATAAGGACGATGAGGTGGTAACTTCTGACAACCCTTTTCAGAAAAAACGTCCTCAAAGTCCGAAACAAATGTAGGTAGGGTAGTTATGGAGGCGACTAAGCAATTGCTATTTAAGCAATTTTCTCTGCACGGCTCACTCCACTCCAATATCTCCCTGGCCTGCCAATCCACCACTGGATTGTGCGCTACCAACCAGGGTAGGCCCAGCACCACCGGAGTGGGAAGCCCCTCCAGAACATAACATGAAAGCATCTCGTTATGGTGGTCCCCTACCCGAAGGTGTAAATTATGAACGATGTGGGTGAGGTTTCTCTGAGACAGAGGAGCAGAATCTATAGCAAATATGGGAATAGGTCTCTGTAACGTACAGAGAGACAAACCCATAGTGCGGGCAAAATGGGCATCTATCAAATTTACCCCTGCTCCACTGTCTAGAAAGAAAGAAACAGTCTCTGTCTTATCACCAAAAACAATAACCGCTGGCAACAAAAATTGCGATGTACGTATGGAGGAAACGTATACCCCCCGGCTGACATCCTCCACACAGCCTGGGGTTAGTAGTTTTCCGATGGTTTTTTGGTTTCTGAGGAAAGAAGGACAGACGTTAATGAAATGACCCCTCTCCCCACAAAAAAAACAACCCCCACGCCTACGGCGAACCTCAGGAGGACGGACCTGACGAGTAGTTCCTCCTAGCTGCATAGGCTCGTCTATGTCCGTACAGACTAACTGCTGCTTGGGAGGGGTTATCAATGGCTCCGGTTTTTTCAACCTGTCCCTAAGGCGTCTATCTATACGGATAGAAAGGGACATAACTGCATCAAGGGAAAAGGGGGTCTCATACAGCGCAAGCGCATCCTTAACCCTTTCGGATAACCCAGAGCAGAACTGACTCCTGAGAGCCGGGTCGTTCCATTGGGTATCCGTAGCCCACCTACGGAAGTCAGAGCAATACTCCTCTACCGGCCGCTCTCCTTGTAGGAGTCTCCGTAATTTTGATTCAGCCAGTGCGACTCGGTCAGGGTCGTCATATATGAGACCCAAGGCCTCGAAAAACTCATCCACTGACCGAAGAGCCTGGGAATCAGTAGGTAAAGAGAACGCCCAGGACTGCGGGTCCCCCTGCAGCAGGGAAATAACAACACCCACCCGCTGTTCTTCATTACCAGAGGAGTAAGGACGCAGTTTAAAGTATAGTTTACAGGCCTCACGGAACGTCAAAAACTTGTCCCTTCCCCCAGAAAATCTGTCAGGGAGAGGGACCTTGGGTTCCGCAACAACCTGGTTACCAGTAGCAACCGCTGGGCTTGCGGTCAGTTGTAATTGCTGCTGTTGCTGGAGGACCGACGCCTTCAATCCTGCCACCTCCAAAGACAGGCCATGAAATTGTTCGGACAGAGCAGCAATTGGATCCATACTGGATTCTAAGTAAAAAAAAATTTTTTTTTTAATTTTTTTACCTACACAAAAATAAGGGCCAGATATAATTTAATGACCGGCAACACACACAGGGAGGAACACAGGGAAAGCCCTGCACAAGGGAGAGGGAAAGGTGGTGACCCCTAACTCACCTTGCAGCTGGTACCTGCCTGCCCTGTCGTCCCTAGACGGGTTCCTCACCCGTGCGGCGATCACGTGCCTAAACCCTGGCTTTCCCTGAAATGAGCCCTAGATAATGAACGGGCCGGTGGGATCGCTAGTCCTCACCACTGCACTAAGAGGGAAACACCAGGGAGAGGACAGACAAACACAGACAAACACAAACACCCAGGTGGACGGCAACAATTGTCCACAAAGGTCCAACAGGGATCCGGAGGGTAGCGTTCTAAGGCAACACTCAGAGAACGCAGCAACACAGCTCCAGTGGGTCAGAATAGATGTCCAGGCAGGAAGCTCTATATCTGGCAACCAGAGAAGTGTGAGAGGGGAATATAAGGAGGATTGGGAGTGCTGGACAAGGAACAGCTGAGAGAAGGAGCTACGGATCCCTGAGTGAGCCAAAAAGGTTTGTAAAGCAAACCCAGAAAGCTACAATAAGGAAACTTCCCTATCTGACATAGAGCGTGCAGCCAACCGCTGCGACCTCCTGACCCCGGGTACAACGGAGTCAGGCGTGGCTCTTGACACCCTCGTGACATTTGCAGATCCGCGGTGTCCGTGTTTTGCGGATCCTCAAAACACATACAGACATCTGAATGGAGCCTTACAGGGGGATGATCAATGACAGGGGGTGATCAGGGAATCTATATGGGGTGATCACCCCCCTGTCATTGATCACCCCTCTGTAAGGCTCCATTAAGACATCCGTATGTGTTTTGCGGATCCGCGAATCCGCAAAACACATACAGACGTCTGAATGGAGCCTTACAGGGGGGTGATCAATAACAGGGGGGTGATCAGGGAGTCTATATGGGGTGATCAAGGGTTAATAAGGGATTAATAAGTGACAGGGGGGTGGGGGGTGTAGTGTAGTGGTGTTTAGTGCTACTTACAGAGCTACCTGTGTGCTCTGGTGGTCTATCCAAGCAAAAGGGACCACCAGAGGACCAGGTAGCAGGTATATCAGACGCTGTTAACAAAACAGGGGTTAAAAAAAACCACATCTACAGCCTGCCAGCGAATGATCGCCGCTGGCAGGCTGTAGATGCACTCGTTTACCTGCCGTTTCCTGTGAACGTGCGCTCCTGTGTGCGCGTGTTCACAGGAAATCTCGCGTCTCGCGAAATGGCACGTCGAAGAGGAACAAACCGTCCGCCTCCGGACCGCAATCCTGTGTTAGGCGGTCCGGAGGCGGTTAAAGAGACCTTAGGGAATACCAGTATCTTCAAAGTTATGACTGTACAAAGAAGCACAGTCATTATAAAAAACATAAAAAAAAAAAACTCAGGTACACTTAAAAAAATAGATAATTTTTATGGCAATACAGTCCCTCTTAGCAAGCTATATACTAATTAGGCCTTGTTCAGAAAGCTGTAATGCTGCTTCATTTTACACTTTATGACCGCAAGATCGTGTATTCTTTTAGTTTGGGTAGAGCTACTGTCAGGCCAGGATTTGTGGCAGTATTATGACCTTTGGAGAGACTACTTTTTACATTTTACAATATCCCCAAACAGCCTTTACACCTCAGATTCAATACAGAATGTTGTTTGTCCTATCACAATAATCTCCATTGTTATTGCAGCTCTTCTGATGCCTAGCGGAGACTGCAGCTATTAGGGTATGAAAGCTGGAATTGTTGACAGCTGGAGGGGCACAGGTTGCAAACCATTGCTTGGTAATAAGAGCAAACTTACAGCTGTTTTTGGCTTGTGAGTTTAAAGGCTAGTTATGCCTTTGCAACCATTTTTTTATTTCTCCAATGTATATAATTAGGGATGAGCAAATCGAAGTTGACGAAGTTGATCTCAATTGATCCCAATTTCAGGAAAAATTCATCAGAATTTCCTCACACTTCTTGGTAACGAATCACATTTTATCCTAAAATGGCTGCTGCACGTGTGAGGACATGAAGTAAGGAACTCTGGGAAGGCGGGATCACCCATAATGCCATGCATGCAGCCAATCAGCAGCCAGCCAGCCCTGTGATGTCACAGCCCTATAAATAGCCTCAGCCATCTTGGATTCTGCCATTTTCCTGTGTACTTAGTGCAGAGAGAGACGTCAGCAGGCGCTAGGGACAGTGATAGAAAAAACTTCATTGTGCTAAAAAAATGATTTACAAGTTCAGGGAACGATTATTTAAGGTGTAGGGAAAGGATAGGGAGGAATAATTCCACAGCATTTATGTTCAGAAGGGGTGTTTACAGCCTGGGTAATAGGAACAATCCTATTACACCTTGCTGCACTGACTGCGGATCCAAATTGCCATTATACAGTTCTGTAATTTCAGCAAACGGTTCCTGTTATTGGGGTGCAAGTGCTGTTTGATACAGGCATTAACGGGTTTTATTACAAGGAAATATTTATATGTCTTATTTGCCCTTGTGCAGTGCAGTTATATGTTCTAAAGCATTTTAGGCTTGTATTAGTGGGAAAAAAGGGCTTATTAGCTGTTGTGTGGTGAAGTGCTAAAATTACAGCCCTTTTTGTTGTGTATTAGTGGCAAAAGTAAAATATATTTGCCGTTCAGTGGTACAGTTATATGTTCTAAAGCCTTCTGTCATGTATAAGTGGAAAAAAATAAGGCCCTATTTTCCGTTCAGCGTTGCAGTTATATGTTTTAAAGCCCTTTTTGTCGTGTAATAGTGGCAAAATAAAAATAAATTTGCGCCGTTCAGCGCTGCAATTATATGTTCTAAAGCCTTTTGTGGAGTGTATTAGTGGCACAAAAAAAGTATTTGCCGTTGTGTGGTGAAGTGAGAAAATTACAGACTTTTTTGAGGTGTTTTAAATTCCTTTTTATTTATTTGATCTAACAGTATGTCAGACAGAGAAGTGCCAGGCCCTGCACAGGGGAGTGGCAGAGGCCTAAATGTTTCTTGCGCAGTCAGAGGTCGCAGCAGAGTAAGGGCAGCAGTTCTATGTTCTAAAGCCCTTTTTTGCATGTATTAGTGGCACATAAAAAGTATTTGCCGTTGTGTGGTGAAGTGAGAAAATTACAGACCTTTTTGGGGTGTTTTAAATTCCATTTTATTTATTTATCTGATCTAACAGTATGTCAGACAAACAAGTGCCAGGCCCTGCACAGGTGAGTGGCAGAGGCCTAAATGTTTCTTGCACGCAACAGCGTAAGGGCAGCAGGAGTCGCAGCGAGAGGCCAAGAGCTCCCGGTGTCATCTAGCGGTCGTGTCTTGACCCAGCGGTTCTTGAATGGTTGACTCGGTCATCTCTGTTTTGGATCGACTCCTGTTTTTTTTGCATTAGCAATACTGATGGATTACTGACCAAATGCTGACCGAGTCAAGGCAGATACTTAACAGACAGGATCTGTTTTTTGGAGGTTATTGTCCTGATCAGAGGAAGGGCAAAATAATCAGTGACGTCAACACAAACGTACTGCTGACTTACTCTCCACTCTGTCGGGGGGCTCTACTTGTATAAGCATTTAATAGAACAGGTTCTGTTAACATTTATGTGGAATCTGCTGATGACGGTGTAAAAGGAGTGCACTTCTTCTTGGCGCCAACATCTACCTGTAAGGCCTCTTTCACACTACCTTTTTTTAATCCGTTTTGCGGGCCGTTCTTTGCGTTCCGTATACAGCCCGTATACAGAACCATTCATTTCAATGGGTCCGCAAAAAAAACTGAATGTACTCCGTATGCATTCCGTTTCCGTGTTTCCGTATCTCTGTTCCGTGCAAAGATAGAACATGTCCTATATTTGGCCACAAATCACGTTCCGTGGCTCCATTAAAGTCAATGGGTCCGCAAAAAAACTTAATGCATATGGAAATGCATCCGTATGTCTTCCGTATCCGTTCCATTTTTTGCGGAACCATCTATTGAAAATGTTATGCCCAGCCCAATTTGTTCTATGTAATTACTGTATACTGTATATGCCATACAGAAAAACGGAACGGAACAACGGAACGGAAACTGAACCACAACGGAAGCAAAAAACGGAACAACGGATCAGTGAAAAACGGAACGCAAAACACTGAATTCAACATACTGTAGTGTGAAAGAGGCCTCATAAAGACTCTCTGCAGCCAGGAAATAGCCGTTTTTTAACGTGATTTGCCACGAACCGGTCGAATTTAATTTTTGAAAAATTCGCTAATCTCTATATACAATATAAAAATTTGAAAAAATATGTAAGTAGTCTTGATTAAAATTATTCTACCATATATTATACAGCTTCCATGGTTACAGAATAAAGACACACCCTGTGCAGTCTGATCCAGCAGTCATGTATTTCTTCCTTTCTACAAAACTCAGTGTAACAAATATGTAACTTATTTCTTCTTTTAGTTGGAAGCCACCGATGCAGATGAAGGGGAGAATGGGAGAGTTTGGTACCGTATTATTAGTGGTAAGTAGACTACTAGACTTTTATCAGTTCATCTAAAGCCTATCATGCATATTAGGTAACTGATATCTAATTACTTTACTGATTTTCTTCCATATCTATTGACAGAGTTAATAAAGATCAGGCATATTGGATTTCAACATACCCAATTCTTTGTTGATACCTAATGGTGCCGGTAGATGGAGCAGACCAGATGCAGGATTCATATGCAGATTACCGCTAACTGCTGAGCTGTACTGAAACAATGGCAAGTACAGGTGTAGCCCAGCAGTTAGGAGTAATCTTCATGAGGATCCCGAAGACGGGCCGCATCATGATGGCATATTCAGGTGCAGCCTGCCAATTAGCGGTAATTCACATACAGATTCTGGGGCTAGGCTGCACCATGTACAGACCCTCAAATACTAAATGTCTTGCATCTCTTTTTTAAGAGTAGGGTTTTGGAAAGGGGGAGTTTTATTCACCAACAGCGCAGAACAGTACTTGAACTTTAACATCATTAAAAATCAAATTTAAAGGTGGTCTTTTAAAGTACTTACTATGGCTCACTTTTAATATGGGTGCTATATTTATCTCTTTTGACGGTCTCTGTGTTAGCTATATTACTACCTATATATTTTATAGTGGCTGTCCTTAGCATTACAGCCTAGGTTCATTCACCGGAATGGGACTTGGCTGCACCTAGACCATGTTGTCGATGAATATGACATCACTAACCTGAGGATAGACCATAAATATTGAACTCCCGGAAAACTCATCTAAATTTAATGATGGATTTTGCTGAAATCAAATACACGTATAGCTCACAGTACTAAAATGAATACATGAGCAGCATACACAATCACAGTATTCAACACAAGTTCAAAAACTAATGATAAATGCACCTATTTTTTTTATTATGAACACTTTTCCCTATTTTGCCAGCCTGTATGTGAATTTTTTTGCAGCTCTAAAATTCTAACACGTTTTCTGGTCACATAGCTGTGTTTTATTCTGAAACACTGCAGGATTTCAGTTTAAAAAGGAGCCGGGAGTAGAGAGGTGGGAGACATCTGTCAATCTAGCAGAGAATGATGGGGGAAAGCCATCAGGGGGTTGTTCCCATGACTCTTCTCTCTATTTCCAACTCTTTTTTAAAAGATGTTTCTGAAATAGCATGTTTTTTGTAAATCTGCCTGAACCACAAGCTCCTGAATAGTTCTCTCTAAACACCATATTAACATGTTGTCTCTTTTAATGGTAGGAAATAGCAGAAATTTTCGTATTGATGTAAGTACAGGACTACTTATGCGAGGTCCACTGGCTCTGGACAGAGAAACCAATTCCTCTCATGTTTTGATGGTGGAGGCATATAATAGTGATCAAGGGTCAATGAGAAGCTCTGTGCGGGTAAAAACAACATTCTACTTGAATAATATTTCTGAGGTTTATAACTAGAAATAACAGTTGAATATTAGTTATTTGGGCAGCCTTTCTAATAACCATATCATTTTTTTCTCTCCAGGTAATTGTTTATGTAGATGATGTTAACGATGAGCTGCCTGTCTTCACACAACAGCAATATAGTCGCTTGGGCCTTCGAGAAACTGTGGGGATTGGGACTTCTGTTACTGTTGTTAGGGCTACTGATCGGGACACAGGTACTTTAGAAGAAGCTATAAAGATGCATCTTAGGGTGTTTTACTACTTTATTTTACTGTGTTGTGCCATTGCTGTATTTTACTACAGACGTTATTGTAATTTATATGTAATTTATCTTATCAGAGAAAAATGCCTCTTTCTCTACTTATCAGTTTCTTTCCTTCTCACAGCCCCCATCCCCAAATAACATTCTCTATTATGGTAGAGCAAGATGGACTGTCGGCTCATTCCTCCTCTCCTTTTCCAGCATGTAATATGATCTTATAGGGAGCCTCTCAAGACGGAAAGAGGAAGAGTGAGCCTGATAAACTGCATATGTAAAATGGTAACATTTTCCCCTTAGTCAATTCTAGGGCCCAAAAAATGCATTATTATCAATGGCACATGGTATATGTGGGACCCTGTTACAGACTTTGTAATTGTATTACAGTATTGAGGCCTACAAGCTTAAAGTTACGCCTCTATATAGTGACACCACACCAAGCAATGAATATACCCTTAAAAACTCTATATTGATTCCCTGCAGGCGACGGTGGACTAGTGGCGTATAAGTTACTTTCAGGCTCTGATGGAAAGTTTGAGATTGATGGAAGCACTGGACTGCTGACAACAATTGATTACCTGGACTACGAGACTAAGACAAGTTACACTATGAACGTGTCAGCCACCGATCAAACTCCACCTTACAATCGTGGTTTCTGCTCTATCTATGTCACTTTGATGAATGAACCTGATGAAGTTGTTCAGTTCTCCAACAGCAGATATGAGGCAGCGATTTTAGAGAACATTGCCACAGGCACTGAAGTGGTTCGTGTGCAGGCTCGTTCGATCGATAATTTAAACCAGCTCACTTATCGATTTGACCAGAACACCAATGCCCAAGCCTTAGCACTTTTCAAAATTGATAAAATCACAGTAAGTATAATGATTTATTGTTAAGTGCCTTAAAATTTGGCAAGCATGTATAAAATTTTTGTTACTGTATTTTAGGACTGTAAGCTATACAATATTATATTGTTTTATCTTCTACAGACAGAAGATTGTAAAAAACATTTTCCAGCTAGTTAGGGTTTGGCACATTCTAGCAATGATTTGCATTTGGCTAAGGGTTCAGATAGACTTCATTGCTACACTAAATTCTCCTCTAGAAGATTGCTTAAAAATCCGGGTGGAAAAGAAAAACACATTCCTTGTAAAATCTGCCCAAGCACTTAATCTGGAATGTGTTTTAAACCTATATAATGCAAGTAATAGTGGCTGCAATCTAGCTATGGTCCATTATAATTGAAGTTATGTTGAATTAAAATAAATACAGTCATCATTGGTGCTTACACCTGTCTTCTGTGTGGAGGAGACCAATAATAGAGTTGGTATCCTGTCCCTAGAAGAGCCCACGGTGCGGGGACTGCCTATATGTAGCATCACCCCACCAAACATGACTATTTGCGGGAGAGGGGAGAGTGGGCACAGTGAGTGTGCTGGTGTCACATGTAGTATTAAAGGACACCAAATCAAGAGAGATAGCTTAATGTCTGTGTTCCTCTGATAAATAAAGTCCCCTTTGTGATCACCTGGCTCCACTTAAAGGGAATGAGTCATCAGAAAATGACCTATTGTTTAAATCACATTTTTTATTACATGGGCAGATTATTGTTAAGATGATCGCTAACAAGCGTTCGTATAAACGCTCACTAGCGATCCTCTGGCAGTGTAATACTGCTGCCGATTACCTGATGAGCGAGCAAGCACTCGTTCATTGGGTAATTTGGATCTTTTAACAGACCATGCAGTGTAATAGGCACCCAGCTGCCAGCAAACAATGAGACAGTAAAGGGACGTGCAATGCATTACTGATTGCTCCTCCTGATACTGAGGAGGAGGTCGCTGGATGTAATAGCAGCAGTATCCTCCTTTAGCGAGCAGGAAATTAATGGGAGGGAACGCATCCCTCCCGACATGTAATAGGGCCTTTAGTCTGTACAAATCACTTTACTGCAGTTAACTTCTTATCTGTCATTCTAATCCTGCCTGTAATGGTATCACCTCTATGTATAGATAAGACAGGATCCACCATTAACAATAGGTGATTGTCAAATCTTATTTATTCTTTCCTTGTACAATGATCTCTGTACAGATCACAGAGCATACCTGGAAAACTGTCCCATAGAAGTCACTAGGGCCCCCTCCTGTCCATTGTGTCCCATGGGGCTGCCATAGAACAATTTTCTTAATGCTTTCTAAATGCTATTAAGGAAAGCTCTGGCAAGATGGCAGCCTGTCGGATCCATCCTGCCGCTAGTGAACGTGTGCCCCTGGACTGCTGCTCCATCCCCATTGACTATAATATGGGCGGGGGCGGAGTTCTGGCGGAGGCATGGCAGCGCACAGCAAGAGACTGCCGGAATAAAACTACGTACGACATGTCCTACATTTATTCCGGCAGCGCCTCACCGTGCGCTGCCGTGCCTCCGCTGGAACTCTGCCCTGCCTCCATTATAGTCAATGGGGACGGAGCGTCAGTCCGGGGGCACACGTTCACTAGCTGCAGGACGGATCCAACAGGCTGTTCACCCAACTGCCGGAGGTCCGTGCCGCTAGTGTGAAAGTAGCCTAAGCCAAATAATAGATGCCACTTCTTATATAGGTATAGGTAACATTTTAGCAGTTATCTCTTTATCATTATAGGCAGGACTAGAATGACAGATATCACCTCTGTATAGATAGCACAGGATCCACCATTCACAGTCGGTGATGTCACAGCTTATCTGCACAGATCACACAACATTCCTAGAAAACTCTCCCATAGAAGTCAATGAGGTCCTACTGTTCATTTTTTCTGTGGCCCATGTGGCTGCTGTAAAGCATGCTCTATGTCTGAATGCTGTTAATAAAATCTCAGGAAATAACAAAATCTACAATCAGAAAATAAAAACAGATTAGAAAGAAGGAAATGTGTCATTATCTGGATTTAACTAAGAAACTATTATCGGTGACATTAAGATAAAATCCACAGCGTCCGTGTTGAAGTCTGGCTCATCATAACAAACGGGCATACTTGAAATAAAACACATTGGGGGAGATTTATCATATCTTGGTGGCGTATGCCGGGCTATGATAACCAAGCGCCCTGATTTATAATGAGGCGCACATCTTGACAAAAATTAGGCGCAGCATTCGGTAGTCTGTTGTATCTATACACCACTCCCTGGTGGGCTTAGATTTCAGTGTTCCTCCATGCCCTCACTAGGCCCCCACTTTTGAGAGAGAGGCCGGCGGAGAACACCACTTTTGCAAACATTTTTCTTCAAGTGATGTTTAAAAAGTTGTAAATGTAAAGACTTTCTCATGCCAAAAAAGTGGCGTAGCTTAATGATGAATCTGGACCATTGATTATATAAAGTTATTTATAATTATTAAATATGAGTAGAATGCGGAAAATCAATGGAAGCTATCATATTCTGTCTGGTGACTGAAGTCTGTCTTTAAATGTCAGTTGTAGAAAAAAGAAATTTTATTAAATATTTGGTGTAATTTTGCCATAATCTACTTTATACTAATTGGATATTTACATTTTTTTTACAGGGGACAATAACGGTGAAAGGTTTAGTAGATCGTGAGACTGGAGACTTTTATACATTAACTGTAGTAGCAGACGATGGCGGACCAAAGCTGGAGACGACTGTGGTATGTTAACAGTTTTCTTATTGCGCACTCAAGGGCCCTTTACACGGGCAGAGAATCCAAGAAAAGGCACCTTCACTTTGGGTTTTCAATATGCAATACAGAATCTGTCTACAAAGTATATTCCTTGCAGTATTAATGCCTCTCATGATGAACACAATTTAACCAAAATTTCTAAATAATATCTGTTTATGGCCAGGGCCTAATGATAGCCTTGACAATATTGTCAAGTTATTTTAAGTCCCATATTTGAAATTTTCATTTTTGTTCTGTGAGGTACCTAGGCACTGGATTTCAGTGTATATTCAAGTCTGTGTCACTGGAATTTCTTAGATATCTATCTTAGGTTTTCCCTGTAGTCTGATGTTTTTATCATCGTATGTTGTCAGTAAGACCGTCTTCTGTTGACTCAGATTTCATTAAGGAACACCATGTTCGGGATTTACACTGGTGAACATTACATGTATTTCTCCTGATGTGATGTCTAACATGCTCATAGACTATCATTATCTGAATGCAAGTCAAAAAAGTTTATGCAACAGGAGAGATGTTTGGCTTCCCAGAGATTCTCCCATCTGTCTCAGCAGATTGACAGAGGTTTCAACTGCAGGACTCGTAGCAACCGGCTAATTGCCATGGGCCATCCCCATATTTACTGTAAAAGTAGTCACCCATGGGCACATGCCTAAGGTGGCAGGATAAAGGGGACAGCTCTTTGCCTATTTTTTTCTAGCTGTCTCAGTGAAGAGAGGAAGGGACTTCAGCACCAGCACTTAGGATTACTTGACTTAAAGGGGCTCTCTCACTTCAGTAAATTACATTTATCATGCACTTACTAATGTATTGTGATTGGCCATATTTCCTTTGCTGGCTTGATTCATGTTTCCATCACATTATATACTGCTAGTATCCAGGGGTTACGACCACCCTGTAATCCAACAGTGGTGGTCGTGCTTGCATACTATAGAAAAAGGCTTATGCGTGCTTGGTCCACAGTCCCGGCGACCAGATGTCACGATAGGTAGGTAAGCGGGGAAATACCCAAACACAGGAAAACAAACAGAACAAACGACTAGGCCCAAAATCTAGGGAGAAAAGGGTCACCTCCTAGTGATCCCTAAAAGCTTTCCCTAAACTGCTGTGCCCATGTGCATGCTCTTAGGGTGGATATGCACATGCCCTCGTGCCTAAACCTAAACACTCTGGGCAAACCCTAAGCAGCAGGGAAAAGGGAAGAGGCAACCTGCTTCTTTAAACCAGGAGGAAGCAAGCGTCTTCCTAGAGGCCTAGATAAAACACACAAAGGGAAATAAAGGAGAGGACTGATTTTGAGCAGAGCTGGAGCAGACGATCCACCACAAATCAATAGTTCCCAGGAAAGAACTATAACCCGCACATGCCACTGGGGGAAGGAGGGATAAATAGCCTCACTAACAATGAAACCCAGTATACCTGAGGGAAGGTGGATCCAGCTCAAACCCAAATCAAAACAGAGAAGTCAGACATGTGCAGCCAGTCTGACAGACCTCCGCACATTCACAGGCTGAGGCGTGACAGTACCCCCCTTCTACGGGTGACCTCCAGACACCCAGGACCAACTTTATCTGGGTGTGCCCTGTGAAAGGCCCTCACCAGGCGGCTAGCACTGACATCAGCAGCCGGAACCCACATCCTCGGGACCGTATCCCATCCAGTGCACCAGGTACTGGAGGGAACCCCGAAGAACACGTGAGTCGTGAATCTTAGAGATTTCAAACTCCATCCACCAGGACAGGGGGAGGTGGCAATGGAGATAGTTCCACATATTTCTTTAATAAAGACCTGTGAAACACATTATGGATCTTCCAGGTAGGTGGAAGATTCAGACAAAACGCCACCGGCCTGACAATCACAGAGATTTTGTAAGGGCCAATAATTCTTGGACCCAATTTCCAAGATAGTACCTTCAGAATAATGTTTCTAGTGGATAACCACACCGAATCACCCACACACAGGTCCGGACCAGTCATACGTCTCCTGTCAGCCATCCGTTTATACCTTTCACCCATCTTTTACAAATTAACTTGGATCTTCTGCCAGATAGTTGACAAGGCGGAAGAGAATCTCTCCTCTTCTGGCATCCCAGAAGATCCAGTCCCATAAAAAGTACCAAACTGTGGGTAAAAACCATATGCGCCAAATAATGATGACTTATCAGTGGACTCCTGTCTACGGTTATTCAAGGCAAATTCGGCTAGAGACAAGAACGATGACCAGTCATCCTGGTTCTCGGCAACAAAACACCTCAAATAGGTCTCCAGGTTTTGGTTAGTGCGCTCTGTCTGACGATTCGACTGGGGATGAAAAGCCGAAGAAAAAGACAGTTGAATTCCCAGACAAGAGCAGAACTCCCTCCAAAACCTGGAAAGAAATTGCGTCCCCCTATCAGACACCACATCAGAGGGAATGCCATGTAGTTTCACAATGTTATCAATAAAAACCTGAGAAAGAGTTTTGGCATTGGGCAAGCTAAGCAACGGTACAAAGTGGGCCATCTTACTGAAGCGGTCCACTACCACCAAAATCACAGTTTTCCCAGAGGATCTCGTTAAATCGGTAATAAGGTCCATGGACAAATGTGTCCAAGGATGAGACAGGATGGATAAAGGAAGAAGGGATCCTGAAGGCCGAGTGTGAGCCACCAGGGCCGGTGCTATAATAAGGCAGACCAAGCGGCTGCCTTAGGGCGCAGAGATGGGGGGCGGAAAAATGTAACTTTTTTTTTTCTTTATACCCTATATTTTTTGCCCCTGGGCCTTATGGGGCGAATACTAATGAAGCGCTTCCATTTTGGAAGCGCTTCATTAGTACAGGAGGACCGGGAAGCGGTGAAGGATCTGTACTGACATGGGGGGCTGATCTGAGGCATTGGGGGTCTAATCTGAGGTTTGATTAACACTGGAGGTCTGATTGCTGGTCTGACCTGTGGTGCAATGGAAAATATTTTTTGCTTATTATCCTCCTCTAAAACATAGGTGCGTCTTATAGGGCAAAAAATATGGTCCTCAAACCAGAGATTGTCTGAAGCAGAGAGAAGATACCAGGACCACACAGAGGAGAAGCCAGCTGCTGCAGATGGGACCAGGGCCAGATGAGCCAGAGGGGGGGGGGCGCACCAAAATGTAGCTTCGCTTGTGTTGGCAAAAATCCTTGCACCACCCCTGTGAGCCACCTTTGCTCGTGCACAGGTCTCACAAGCTGTTACATAACCCTCCACACCCTTGCGCAACCCTGGCCACCAGAATCTCTGGGAAATAAGATCTATGGTGGATTTGCTTCCAGGATGTCCCGCAAGGACCGTATCATGATGTTCCTTGAACACCTTGCATCGCAGTTCAGCAGGAACAAACAACTTGTCTGGGGGACAAGAATCAGGAGCCTCCTCCTGGGTCCTCAACACCTCCATCTCCAACTCGGGGTACAGAGTGGAAACCACCACCCCATCAGACAAAATCGGAGCGGGATCCTCCGAATCACTCCCCCCAGGAAAACTACGTGACAACGCATCTGCCTTGATGTTTTTAACCCCAGGGCGGAAGGTGACCACAAAATTGAAGCTAGTAAAAAACAGTGACCATATAGCCTGTCTAGGATTCAAATTCTTGTGGTCAGTATATATCGTAATAGGATGAGTAGCCCCCTCCAACCAAAGACGCCATTCTTCAAAGGCCAATTTAATGGCCAGCAACTCTCTATCTCCTACATTATATTTTCTTTCAGCGGCTGAGAGTTTCTTGGAGAAAAAAGCACATGGACGCCATTTGCTAGGGGATGGACCCTGCAACAGAACTGCTCAGACCCCCACTTCTGATGCATCAACCTCCACGATGAACAGTTGAGACACATCAGGTTGCATCAGAATGGGAGCAGACGCAAAACATTTCTTAATAGCAGAAAAGGCCTGTAATGCCTCATCCGACCAGACAGAAAAGTCGGCACCTTTTTTAGTAATATCTTTCAAAGGTTTTACAATGGTGGAATAATTCAAGATTAATTTTCTGTAGCAATTGGTAAAACCCAAAAACCGCATCAGAGCTTTCTGATTCTCAGGCTGGTCCCATTCCAGTACCGCCCGGACCTTTTCAGGGTCCATACGAAAACCAGAGACAGAAAGCAGGTATCCTAAAACCAGTAGCTCCTGGACAGCAAATACACATTTTTCAAATTTTGCATACAATTTATTCTCCCGAAGGATCGACAACACCTGTCTCACGTGATCCTGATGGGTCTCCAAATCGGGTGAGTAAATTAGTATATTATCAAGGTAAATAACAATGAACCTTTCACTAAATGATGGAAAATATCATTGACAAATCGCTGTAAGACCGCTGGCGCATTAGTTAAACCAATGGGCATGACAAGATTTTCTAAATGACCTTTGGGTGTATTAAAGGCCGTTTTCCACTCATCTCCTTCCTTAATTCTGATCAGATTATAAGCTCCTCTTAAATCCAACTTGGAGAACACCTTTGCTCAGACAATTTGATCAAATAGATCAGAAATCAAAGGAAGGGGATATGGATCACGGGCCGTAATGAGATTCAATTCCTGGAAATCTAAACACAGTCTAAGTGATCCGTCTTTTTTTTTTTTTCCGAAAAAGAAGTCGGTGGCCACAGGGGACTTAGATGGCTTAATATGTCCCTTTGCCAAACTCTCTGCAATATACTTCCGCATAGCTTCTCTTATGGGTTGGGAAAGGTTGTATAGTCGAGATTTTGGCAGTTTAGCTCCAGGGATGAGATTGACCAGACAATCATATTCTCGATGGGGAGGCAGCTCTTGAGCTCCACCCTCCGAGAATATATCCTCAAAATCAGAGAGAAACTGAGGTAGGACCATAGTTGACCCCCCTGAGATAGAAGCACAAAGACCATTGTCCGAACAAAATTCACTCCAGCTACTGATTTGTCTTGTTTGCCAGTCAATAGTAGGGTTATGCTTTATCAATCATGGTAAACCCAGAACCATCGGAGCAGGCAAACCCTTCATAACAAAACAATAACTGAATGTCATGAACGATATGAGTAAGACTCTTTTGTGAGAGAGGGGAGGAATCAAGAGCAAACACTGGTATCTCTATCTAAAGTGCTAGTTCTAAAACCAAGATTTTGGAGGAACTGAAAATGAATAAGGTTTACCCCCGCACCACTGTCAACAAATACCTCAAAATCTAAATTTCCTGAGTCTAGCGCCACCATGGCAGGCAGGAGGAAATGGGTAGTGCAGAGAGAATGCATATTTGCTTGCTCAGACTCCCCATTCACACAACCAAGTCATTTTTTTCTCTTTATGTGAATACCTCCGTAGTTTTTTATTACCGCTTTGAGGTTTAACAAAAGGACACGCACAAACAAAATTACCTTCTTTTCCACAGGAGTAACATAGCTTATTCAGCTTCCTAAAATCCTTATCACCTGAGCGAAAGGAAACCTGGCCCAACTGCATAGGCTCCTCTCCTGCCCCAGATTTCAAAAGTCATATTACCCCGGGGACTAGGTGGGATGGATCCACATACAGACAGGACCACCCGCTCAATAGGAATCTCATACCTCTCTCTAAGACGTCTATCAAGCCGCACTGCCAAAGACATGGCCGTCTCCAATGATTCGGGATACTCATGAAAAGCAAGGGCATCTTTCAACTTCTCATATAGCTCCTGACAAAACTGACTCCGGAGTGCAGGATCATTCCACCCTGAGTCAGTTGCCCATCTTCTAAATTCTGCACAATACGACTTCGCAGTACATTCTCCATGTAGCAAACTGCACAGCTTAGATTCAGCCATAGAGACCCGGTCTGGGTTATCATAAATCAAGCCCAAGGCTCTAAAAAAATTCATCCACCGACTGGAGGGATGGTGAACCGGTCAGCAGAGAAAAAGCCCAGGACTACTCATCCCCTTTGAGCAGAGATATAATGATCCCCACTCTTTGATTCTCGTCACCAGATGACATCATCCACAGACGAAAATACAAGCTGCAGGACTCCCTGAACCGAATTAAGTCATCACCACCCCCTGAGAACCTATCAGGGAGAGCAAATTTAGGCTCTCAGCAGACCTGATTTCCTCCAACGGCGCCAGACGCCAGAGCATTCTGACACCGTGCAACAGAACTGCGGAGATCAGCAACCTCCAGCGATAATCCCTGCATGCGATCAACCAAGGCATCCATAGCCTCCATTTCGCAAACAGCAGGGATATGACAGTATTTTGGGCGGGTTATAATGTCACGATAGGTAGGTAAGCGGGGAAATAACCTAACACTGGAAAACAAACAGAACAAACTATTAGGCCCAAAAGCTAGGGAGAAAAGGGTCACCTCCTAGCGATCCCTAAAAGCTTTCCCTAAACTGCTGTGCCCATGTGCATACCCTTAGGGTGGATATGCACATGCCCTTATGCCTAAACCTAAACACCCTGGGCAAACCCTAAGCAGCAAGGAAAAGGGAAGAGGCAACCTGCTTTTTCAAACCAGGAGGAAGCAAGCATCTCCCTAGAGGCCTAGATAAAACACACAAAGGGAAATAAAGGAGAGGCCTTATCTTAAGCAGAGCTGGAGCAGACGATCCACCACAAATCAAGAGCTCCCAGGAAAGAACTATAACCTGCACTGGGGGAAGGAGGGATAAATATCCTCATTAACAATGAAACCCAGTACACCTGAGGGAAGATGGATCCAGCTCAAACCCAAATCAAAACAAACAGAGAAGTCAGACATGTGCAGCCAGTCTGACAGACCTCCGCACATTCACAGGGCAAGGCGTGACACCAGAGAAGCCAGCACCTTTTCCTATAGTGTGCAAGTCCTATAGTCAGACCACTCATGGATTGCAGGGTGGTTGTAACCATGGATACAAGCAGTGTAAAATGTGTTGGAAAAATGAACAGTCTCTGGTCTAGGCCTGGCACTCACCGGAGCGCTGCAACCTCTTCAAACAGCTGATTTGCAGGGGTACTGGGAGTCAGAACCCACCTATCCTGAGAATAGACCATCAATATTAAAGATATTTAAGATTTTTTTGATGATGATGAAAAAAAAAAAAAAAAGGGACCAAGTGACCTTCATTATGATCATTCATTACCTATTCACTTTGCATATTTTTGGTAGTACAGAGCAATGTGCTGCTAAAAAATAACAGTTTTGGTACTGCAAAAAAGATGTGATTATCCAACAAACAGTAGGAAAATCTGCACATGTATCATACTGAATAAGAGTTATATCAGTTTCTATAACCATGACAAAAGGTAGAGGCAACAATAACACACTGCATGCCAGCTCATTGCACACAATAACATTGTCCCCTCTGTTCCCCACCTACCCCCCCCCCCCCCCCCACTTCCTTTAGGATGTAGTTATAATGAATGTTGCAGATCCACCTTCCTCTCTATGGATTTGCCTTTCCTTAAATTTCCTTAAAAAGTTGTTCTCCCACTACATATTGCTGTGTAAATTAGGTGTGACGGCCTTTCCGGCCTTTAACACAACAAACTCATCAGTAAGCACAATTGGTTTATTAGGGGGAGCACCTGGAGGGTTATTTCTAGTAGAACATAGGGGGAGATTTATCAAAATTGGTGTAAAGGAAAACTGGCAACCAATACAATTCCAGGTTTCATTTTTCAGAGCTGTTTTGAAAATGAAATGATCTGATTGGTTGCGATGGTCTTCCTTTGCACTTGTTTTGATAAATCTCCCCCATAGTCTTAATATTCTCTCTGTGTGCCAGTGCTAGCCTAGATTTCTGTTATAATTTCCCCCCAATATGCCACCACTCTGTCCCCTGGATATGCCATCACTGTCACTCATGTGCCACCACTCTTTCTCCTGTGTATCACCACTTTGTCCCCTGTATGCCCACTGTGCAAAAATACAATGGGCTCTTGAAAACTCTTGGTCATTGGTCATTTCTTTTGTTGTTTTCTTGAAACATTAATGTACAAAATGCAGAAGCATTTGCAGGATGATAATCCTCCCAGAGCAGAAGGCATCCTGCTGCATGTCGCTTCATATTGTTTATATATACAGTATTTTTATGGTTTTATATGCTTTTGTTCTCCCTCTCTACTATTGTGGCGAAACCAACCTCGCCACTGGGTTTTGGAGAGGCCTGTTTAAAAGCCTCTTGCCTCAGGATTATGGCCCATACTAACTTTTAAACCCCTGAACCTATTCAAGTGAATTTTGGATAGGTTTGTCCCCAAGTTATACTGTTTAAATTGATGTAAGTTATATGTATGGACAATGTAAACTCACAAAGTTGTAACAATTTATAATAAGTGTAACTTGTCAGCTTGGGAGATAGTGGGTGGATTTCCCATTGTGTGCTTAAATGGTGATGTCTGTCCTGTTGTCTCCACATGTGTATTGGAGATTTCCCTTTGTCCTGAGAGATAATTGGATTGCTCCTCGGTTATCTCCGGGACAGAGAGGAGGAAACCATGATGCATTGTGGGGATGTGTTGTATCTGTCCTGTGTTGCAGTCTCCCTTCTGGTCCTCTGGGGGCGTGAACGATTGGTTGCTGTACTTACATTGTATGTGTTGTAATATACTGATTGGTTGTATTTCAAAACCCTGTGGGCAGTACTATGTTTGTGGTTTATGAATAAAAGAGGCTGTACTTGAAGTACAGTTAGACCACTGCTTGACCCTCAACACAGAGCCTTGTCTCGCTATTGGGGGGATTCCCTGTATGCTGTTAGAGACTGATTGCCAGGAGTGTAAGCTGATTGTATGCTTTTCCTGTTCGTCTGCTAGCAGCTATCCGCGAGGTTCCAGTTTGGAGTGCTATTTTGTATCCAGTTCGGGAGTTTGGTGATCTGCAGTAGCTGTGCCTGTCTCTCAGAAAGGGGCATATCGCCCAAACGGATTTTAACCCCTTGTCTGCTGAAACAGTCCGTTACAACTATACTGACTGTTTCCACACACTGACCTCCAGATAGCGATAAACACTCCACTTGTGACTCACTTAGGCTTGTTTCACATACGTGTGAAACAGATCCAGCAGGCTGTTCTGGCCGGGTACAGACTGTCGAATCCGTCCCTGCTGGGCGCAACCGTGCGCTGCCGGAAGTCCGTTTGGCCCCATTCACTATAACAAATATCTCTGAATGGGGCCAGACGGAATTCTGCCTGGCAGGGAAGGATCCAACAGGCTGTTCCCGGCCGAAATAGCTTGCCGGATCTGTTTTACAAATATGTGAAACAAGCCTTAGAGAAGAGGCACAAGGCAGACCACTCTTCACCCGCACTGAGAGTATCCACTTCTCAATACCCTTCTACTGGTGCAAAGTAACCCTCTCTATACTCATGCTGGTGGATTTCACTATTCAATATGCCTCTTCATGTAGCAGAGGAGCAGTGGGGGAAATTAGGTATTGAATAGTGGGCTCCTCAAAACTTGTGCTTGTTGCCTATAACAACCAGTCAGCGGTCTGCTTTCATTTCTTAAACTGCTCTGCTAAAATTAAAACTGTGCTGTGATTGGTTGCTATGGACAACAAACAGTCTTTTTTAGGTAGTTTTTCTTAATCTGCTCCACTAAATACAGTTTAAATGTAAAACAGAACATTTATTAGAATAGTCCATGCAGGGACATGAGAGGCAGACTGAGAATCAGTGCCTTAGCAGTTAGCACTATGTATGTCTGCTTCAACTTGCCGCCTACAGGCTGAAATGGCTACTCTGTGACTGGTGCAGCCAAACAAAGAACAGTTTAGTTGCTGGCAACATAACTTCCCTTTTATATATTAATATTATGTGTTGAACTGTGGTGGCCCCAATCCTTCCGCTAAGCCCTGACCACTTTTTTTAAAGGGTTTCTGTCATGAGAAAAATCGTTATGTAGTTGACTGACATTAGCGATGTGTCAGCAGTACATAACAGTATGATTTATATCTCCCTGCCTGCCGTGGTTCCCTCAAAATAAAGACTTTTATAATATGCTAATTATCCTCTAGGTGCTAGTGGGGCGTTGCTGCAGCACCTAGAGGCTCCGTCTTCTCACCCTTTGGCACGCCCATATACAGTTGATTGACGTCCGAGTACTCCTCAGTGTCCCGTAAATCCCTTGCCTGTGCCGTCCTGTTTAGTATTTGGCGCAGTGAGTGACGGACGCGCTCCTGGTGCCAGCTTCCTTGCTTTGGCGCAGGTACAGTGAGGAAGCTGAATACTAAACAGGACGGTGCAGGATTTACGGGACACGGAGGAGAACTCGAACGTCAATCAACTGTACATGGGCGTGCCAAATGGTAAGAGCAGCTGAGAATTTTAAAAAGTCACTTTTTTGCGAAAAAATGGCATACAATTTTTGTAAATGTACCCTATTCAAATGTTGTGCAGGATCAGGCAAGTATGGATCATGCAAAAAGGACAATCTACCAAAAATTCAATGATAACTGAAGACAATAATGTAAATTACTGAATGATGTTTTAGTAACTACAGTTTACCTTTATTTTACCGTATTTAAATTTACATCATGCGTACCATTTTGTTTTATAGGTGCAAATCACAGTTTTAGATGAGAATGATAATAGTCCCCAATTTGATCCAACATCAGAGTCAGTAGTGAATATGCCAGAGGATTGTCCAGTGGGGAGAAGAATAGCTCTAGTCCTGGCTAGAGACCCTGATGCTGGAGATAACGGGCAAGTAAGTAATTTGTATTCAACTTTATAACTAGATTTTGCACACAAGATTGATGATTTTATAATGTGTACATGGTATCAGAAATGAGCTAATCACTTCTAAACTAATTGTATTTGTCACAAATTTCACAAAATTTCTTCTTCCAAACAAATCCAAAGCTTAGGACGAATTGCGTAAAATGTCACCCACCATTTTACATTTAAAATTCAGTAAACTAGTAAGGAAAAAAGGTCAGGGAGGATGCCGACAGAGTATCACATGACCCCAGGCAGGATCCAGGCTTGTCACAATGCTTGGCAGTCAGCCTGATAGCCAATCGAAAGAGAAAATATTGGCGAGTCTATCAGCCTGTATGTTGGCTCTAAAGCACAAACGTCATAGTGAGCTCAGCCACTGATGTGAAAGGGCGTTTATGCCATGTTTCTTGACGGACACCAACTAGACACAAAAGCTAGCCATCTTAGGGTGTTGCAGGGATAGTGTAGGAATTGGGATGAAGATATATTTAGTTAGGTAGATTGAATTAGTAGTCACAAAGTAAGATTTTAGCATTAGGGAAGGCATAGGGTCAGTTACATTGTCTGTAGCCAGGGCTGGAGGTGATCATATACTGTATAGACTGCTGCACTGCACAAAGATCAAAGAGAGAGTATTCTTTTTTGTGCAGAAGCCAGCATTTTTCACACAAAAAAATCACCAGCAGCAAATATTTTGCCGCATACATTACAAAATTGTGCCTTTTTCTTTAAAAAAAACAATTTTGCTACCGTTTATAAGTACGCAAATAAGAGTATTTTAGTGTGTCAACAACAGTGTATAGTTTGGTTGCACTCAGTGTCCAATTAGGCCTGTATTTTTCTTCCAAAAAACATGTTGCAATTTTTCTAAAAGACACCTCTGAGTGTCATACACCAGTTTTCAGCCAACCGGAGCAGTTTTGATTCGGGTAGAATGAATTTGGACCTGAATTGAATTTTCAATAATTTTCACTCATCTCTGATTGGTAGTTGCAACTTCAAGTTCCATGAGTGTCTCCTGGCTTTACTGTTCTCCTGGCATTGATGCTGTGAATTATCATGAAAATAATATTTTCTTACAAATTTTTCTAGGTGTCTTTTTCTCTTGTTGGTGGAAATGTAGACAGACTTTTTGAGATCCGCACTACAAATGATACTTATGGTGAAGTTTTCCTTGTGAAACCACTGGACAGAGAGCTACAAGAAGTGCACTCGTTAAGGGTAATAATAACTGAATTTATATTTTACTGTTTATCAAGTCTTTTTAGAAGAAAATGAATTCTCTAGTTCAGGGATTCTCAAGTACTTTTTGTTAAGGTCCATATTTATCATAAAGTTAATACCCTGTTAGTGCCACACTATGATGCTCCTAAGTGTCCCCCTCACAACAGGATGATATCTTGATGCCCCCCCACTCTATGATACTCCCACCCACTGTTATGCTCCATATTGCCTGCAGTTTAAATACTCATCTACCCCACGTTCCCTCTATGGACCGAGTGGAGCAGGTGTACTCTGGTCTGTGCTGTGACTGAGCCCAGATGATGCCATGACCTTACTACGTGGTGCCTACTTGCACTGAATCACAGATAGCAGAGGAATGGGGAAGCAGGGAGCTGACGGCGAGGACCCAGTGATTCGTACAAGGCCTTTCTATTCATCTTAATGAAAAGGCTGTGCTTGAGGAGCAGGAGCCACAAACACCTGCCTGTAATCAAAGGGTTCTACAGCTCCCTGAAAAGAAAATGCATATATCGGATTGCAGTAATAATTCCTGTGGTGTTCAAAAACTGTTGCATTGTGATACACCAGAGAAAATGTTTAAAGAACCAAAAATATTTTATATTTAGATATTTTTTAATCTTGTGATGAGGGCCATCTTTCCTGAACATATCGAATATCTCACCTCCAAGAATCTGCTGTACAGCAGGCACTGGACTACGTACAGTTATCATATATGGGAGATAGGACAGTGCATGCAATGGCATGGTTAGGAAACTGGTTAATAGGTGCTAGATACAAATCTGACACTTTAAAAATCATTTTTTTAGTAAGAATGTATATAATATTAAGCTTGACTACCTTTCAGATCCGGGCATCTGACAAAGGATTGCCTCCTCGACGCACAGATTATACATTAACAGTGAACATAATGGATGTGAATGACAACCCACCTGTTATAGATAGCCCTTTTGGCTATAATGTCAGTGTTTTTGAGGTATGTAATAATGTAATAAAGTGAAGTATTATGCACTAAATGGCAAAAGGAACGTAATCACTATGAAACATGTTTAGGAATGGGTATTAGTGAGAGTAAATGACACCTCTAATAACTAAGCCTTCTATTGTGATCTCTATGTGACCTTCTATTGTAATCTATGTGATCTCTTGACATGATTCAATATTATCGCAGATCACTATTGGATAGAATTCCCTTGTTGGGGCCTCTTTCCAACTTATAATAGAAATACATTATTTAGAGGGGGATTGTGGTTTTGTGAATAGGGGATAACTTTACATAATGGGAAAACCCTTTTAAGGTCTTCTTAGCATATTAGTTTTTAATACATTGTCCCACATTTACTATTGAGATTGCATATAGGCTCAAACATTTGAACCAATTTGGAACATCTAGTTTTAGAAACATCGGCAGTGTTAATTAAGATGCAACATTTTGCTTCAAATTGTGCCTATATAGCGTTCTGATATAAGCTAGTACTGGGCTCAATTCATTGATACTGACCTACCTTGTATTGTGACCTTCTACTGTAATCTGCTTGTATCTCCAAACAGCCATACACATTCAAAAACTATTTGTTGAACGATCATTTGGCCCACAGCTATCCCTCCCGACTCCCTCCCAGCTCCACCATACACATACACGTTCTGCTTGGCCTCCATGTATGTGTTTTCTATGGGGAGAGAGGAGAAAACAGCTGTCAGACATTTCTGGTGGCAGCTTATTTCGCGGAAGAACTAAAGGATCGAATGAAAAAATTTCTCATTTTGCCCGATCCTTCTTTTCCCCGA
Source organism: Bufo gargarizans (assembly GCF_014858855.1). Taxonomy (NCBI): domain Eukaryota; kingdom Metazoa; phylum Chordata; class Amphibia; order Anura; family Bufonidae; genus Bufo; species Bufo gargarizans. Next base: position 164,336,127 of record NC_058085.1, on the reverse strand, counting down.
TCATCTGTCAGTAGCTCTCCACACACATTAGGATGAGAATGGCAGGTTTAACTGACAATACACTAATTTGTAAGGAGGCCTTAAGGATGACCTCGTCTACTACATTACTTTCATGCTATTCTTTAGGTGGATGATGGTGGCAACGTTTTCTCATTATGTGCACATTCATCTGTATGATACCATCTGCATTACACCAGATACATCGGCGATGGTGTTGCTACATTGTTAGTGGTAAAAATTATATTATTTTTTATTTTTTGTAGAATGTTGGAGGGGGAACATCAGTTATTAAAGTGACAGCAACAGACAAGGACAAAGGACTGAACAGCGTCCTATCTTATTACATTACACAAGGCAATGAGGACTTAATTTTCCGCATGGATAGGCTCACAGGTGAAATTGCCACTCGCCCATCTCCTCCTGACCGTGAAAAACAGAGCTTCTATCGCCTCATGGTTGTTGTGGAAGATGAAGGAAACCCTGCTTTGTCAGTGAGTACCTTTCCTAAATTATGAACTGTATTTTTATTAAAGGGCTTATGTGTCAAACTTGCAGTTCTCTTGTTCATACATATAATGCTGAAAATTATTAACTTGGTATTGATAGAGGAAGTCAGGAATTTCTGGAGGATTTGCCTTTCCAATGTAATTGCATTTAAAGAAAAGATTTTTTTCTACTTTGGATGTTGTCCGGAATAGAGCCGTGGGGTTATTGTATATGAAGGGGTTTGCCAGTATTGACTAGATCACAATAATATTAGAAAGTTTGTTCAAGCAGTAGAAGCGAGTTCTACTAAACATATTACCATGGCGGTACCAGACAATGCTTTGTTCTTTTGATAGCATTTCCCCCATCCCTCATCATAGTTCATAAACTATAGTTTTTTTAAACCTGGGAGGTGTTTGTTTGCTGGTGCTTTCTGTTCCTACTCCTGCTGAGTATTGTACTTTGCGTGAACTGGTAGAAAATGTGTGGGAAGGGAAGTGACAAGGCCCTGAGTATACTTGTGATGTACAGAAGCATTTTTCACTTTTCAAGACCATTTTCCAAACTATGTACATTAACACCGTTAATATAATACTGAATACATTATGATAATAAATATGGATCTGAATGTGTAGAATAATATTCCTATCTAAAAAGAGTTTGTGATTTTTTATTTTTTTTTGTAGAGCCATAACAAAATAAAGTTTATGATGAGGTTATTTGAGTTAAAAGACAGGAATGTGGATGAGCCGTCAAACTGTGGAGTTGGCTCCATTAATAGGGATGCATTTATTTTACATCTTAACATTTTAGGCTAAACTTTAGGTTAAAAGGGTTATCCGGCAAATAATATGTATGACCTATCCACAGGTCTAAGTCCTAGCACCCCCGTCAATCAGCTGTTTAGGAAAGCTCCAGCACTCACTAGAACTCTGGTGCACGTGGCCTCCCAGGCGCTTACCAACCGTAGCACTGTACATTGTATAGTGGCTGTGCTTGGTATTGCAGCTCAGCCCCAATGACTTGAATTTTGCTGAGCTGCAACTAGACCATGTGACTGATGTACAGTGACAACATATGGCATAGGAAGAGGCCATGGGGCTCACAGAGTGCCTCGCCTCTTCTAAAAGCTGATCTGAGGATAGGTCATTAATATTAATTCCTGATTAACCCCTTTAACCTAAAGTTTAACCTAAAGTGTTAAGGTGTAAAATAAATGCATCCCTATTAATTGAGCCAACTGCACAGTTTGACGGCTCATCCACATTCCTGTAAACTTCCATGATCCCTACTCTTTGCTTCCAGTATCATACAGAGGTATACAGATGTTTTTTTCTTTATGGATTTATACAAGAAAGAATTAGGAATGAGTCCTAATTTGATGAAGCCTAATTTGATGATCATCAGTTTGGAATGCCAGAGATTTGTGCAGATCAGATACACCTAAACCTAGAAATAAGTGCAAAATGGCCAATCATTAAAATCTTTATATATTATTAAAAATGCATATGATACACAATACACAAGGGGGAATTTATCAGTCCACCCATGCCCATTTTCTGGTGGGAAAAATGTTTCAAACACCATGTTTGGAATTTTTTCCCGCCATTTGTGCATTTTTTTTTTCATAAGTGGCATTTCTCAGCTGCCCTCACCACTTTCCCGAAAAGGTGGTATGGCTAGGATGGGGAGGGGACAGGACCAGTGGGCCCAGGGCATTTATCTTTTACACCAGTTTTCTGGCATAAAAGAAGACTGAAATCTATACCAGCTAGTGGCTGATGTAAATATAATCTCAGACGCACGGACTGCCGGAGACTGCTCCTAATGTACGACAAGGTGTTAAAAATTACATGTAGCCTCCGGCAGCACATGGGGATATTATAGAATGCTGGTTCATGATAAGTTTCCCTCGTAATATAAAAAATTGAATCGCACAGTTGATATCAATAATGTAATGCTACTTACTGTATGTACAAAATACAATTTTAGGTAATGGTTAACAACACATAGGATCGGGAATAGTTTTTTTTTTTTACACAAACCCCAACCTCTATTAATCTATACATCATAAAATGCTAAGGGCAATTTAAGGGACCATGGTTTACATGCAGCGGATTTCAAAGGGGTTGTGCCATAAAATACTTTTCACCCTAAAGTTTATTTTCATCAATTGTTATAGCTCCCATTCCTTCTTGGATATTTTTAATTTTGTTTCTTTTTTTCTTAATTTACCTCATTTGCAGTTTTCTCTTATCCCCATGCTGGAATACTACCTCCTGATTTGTCATGTGTCTGCTGTCCCATCGTGCCTTAGGGTATCAGCCATCAGCCAATCTTGTGACACTAACAACGCCCCTTGTTCTTACTAATGACGCTTCCTACGTCTTAGATTATAAGCCTCCAATGCAGCTACTAAATATCAAAGCAGACTTGCCATAGGATGCAGTGGTAGGATAATAACTTTAGAGTAAGGCAGTTTTGATAAATGGTGGTATTTGGGAAAGGCAAATCCATGGCAGCAACTTTAAGTCTTCTGTGGACATACCCTTTAAAAGAGTTTTTCCGAAACTTTTATACTGATGATCTGTCCTCTGGGTAGGTTATTAGAATCTGTTTGTGGGGGTCCTACACCCAGGACCAGGGCCGGTGTCAGCACCCGGCAAACCCGGGAAAGTGCTGGGGCCCACTGCTCCTAGGGGGCCCACTCTGGTCTATGCTGAAGATGGCTGTACGGGAAATCCCCCAGTGCTACTGAAGATCGCTGTACGGGGAATCCCCCAGTGTTATTGAACAGTCAGGATTCTAGTTCCCGGCTTAGGAGTCCCTGCTCTGATTCCATATATGCGGATCACAGCCCCCTGTAAGAGATCGGGTGCTGCCAGGCAGCAGGGGGCAGTCATGTACACAACAGTTCTCAGTATATTCTAACTTGAAGCGTCCCCATCACTATGGGAACGCCTCTGTGTTAGAATATACTGTCGGATCTGAGTTTTCACGAAGTGAAAACTCAGCTCTGAAAAAGCTTTTATGCAGACGGATCTGCGATCCGTCTGTGTGAAAGTAGTCTACGGACACGGATCACTGACACGGATGACAATCTTGTGTACATCCGTGTTTTTTCACTGACCCATTGACTTGAATGGGTCCGCGAACCGTTGTCCGTCCAAAAAATAGGACAGGTCCTATTTTTTTGACGGACAGGAAACACGGATCACGGACGCGGATGAACAACGGTGCATTTTCCGAGTTTTTCAATGAACCCATTGAAAGTCAATGGGTCCGCAGAAAATCACGGAAAACGGAACAACGGACACGGATGCACACAATGGTCGTGTGCATGAGGCCTTACTGTAACACGTGGACCACTGCAGTTGGTGGGCAGACACGTGGACCAATGCCTGCTGGTGTGCAGACACGTGGACCAATGCCTGCTGGTGTGCAGACACGTGGACCAATGCCTGCTGGTGTGCAGACACATGGACCAATGCCTGCTGGTGTGCAGACACGTGGACCACTGACTGTTGGTGTGCAGACACATGGACCAATGTCTGATGGTGTGCAGAGCAATTTTTGTGTTACCCTAGCCTGATTTACTCCAATAATAGAGTGTTAGTTTGTGATTCCTGGTTTTAATAAAATGAGACAATATTGATTTATTATTTTATACTAGAGTTCTTTTCAGACAAAAATATTTCTCCAGCCAATTATCGCCGTATTTACTAGGTTGCGGCCAGATCTCCGCCGTAACTCCGGATCCGACAGGCTTTTCTAGGGTGGAACAGGCTGCTAGACTTGTATGATACTAGCCTAATAGAAAAATTACTAGAAAATAGATTTTGCTGCTACTTTCTTTCTATTTAAATTCTTGCTATTTAAAACTAATTTCAGAAATCATTAATTATGTTTTAAGTCTTTGTAAAAAAAAAAAAGGCAAAAAAAATCACATTGCAACCAAATCAGTGGCTGTCTTATGTTATTTGTTATTTTCAGTAACCTGTTTACGAGGCTACAGAACAGTGGTTGTATCTCCACCTTGCAGATGTTTACGGGTTATATGTGAGATGAATGGGTTTCCTTCTTGGTGATAAATATAAAACAGTACTGTTAAGGAGCTTGCCCTGGTTATAAAAGAAACTCACATCTTCTGCCACAAGCTCTTCAGTATGATTCATTCTAGGGGTTTCTTTATATTTGATAATTAGATGCATTGTGTTTTTCTGCGGTTTAAAAGCCACACAGGAACAAACCAAGTTACAAAATATATAGAATTTGTACCAGGTGTTTCCTTGGCAAAGTTCTGCAAATTGTGTGGCTCATGATGACACTTGGTCTGGGTTTATGACTCTATGTTTAAAGGGAATATGTCATAAAAAAATGACCTATTGTTTAAATCAAGGGTTTTGGAATTTTAGGATTTTTTTTTTTTTTCATATTACTATCCTGAAAGAATACGAAAGTCATGCAGTGTTAACACTGGCCACTAGGCCTAAAATATAACAAGACTTTGTGCTCTTTGACAGAAGCCATGTGGACAATAAAAACTTTAGACTGGACTTAACCTTATCGACTTCTTGACTTTTCCAGGCATGCTCTGTGCAGAGATTCAAAGGGAGTAGATAGGCTGTGATATCACCTACTCACAATGGTGGATCCTGTGTTATCTATAGAGAAGTGATATCTGTCATTGCAGTCCTGTCTATGATGATAAAGAGATGGCTATTGAAAAGTTAGGCTACTTTCACACCTGCATTAGGTGCAGATAAGTCTGGTATCTGCACAGACGGATCCGCACCTATAATGCAAACGGAACGGACCTGTTTGAATTTTATTTATTTTTTTGTTCATGATAATGCAAACGGATCCGTTTTGACTTACACTGAAAGTCAATGGGAGGCGGATCCGTTTTCAATTGCACCATATTGTGTCAGTGAAAACGGATCCGTCCCCATTGAATTACATTGTATTTCAGGACGGATCTGTTTGGCTCTGCATCGTCAGGCGGACATCAAAACGCTGCAAGCATCGTTTTGGTGTCCGCCTCCAGAGCGGAATGGAGGCTGAATGGAGGCAAACTGATGCATTCTGAACGGATCCTTATCCATTCAGAATGCATTGGGGCTGAACTGATCCGTTTTGGTTCGCTTGTGAGAGCCCTGAAACAGATCTCACAGGCAGACCCAGAAACGCCAGTGTGAAAGTAGCCTTACCTGTACAGATCAGGAAGCATTGACAAATTTTAGGCCTAGCAGTCAATGTGAATTACTACACAATTTTAAGATGCTTTTTATATAGACAGTGATATGGAAAATTTAAAAGATACTCTTAAAATTCAAAAAAAAAATGTTTAACAGTAAAATATAATTGAAACACTAGGTTATTTTCTTTTACGGTGTGTGGGTGAGCATCCTGTTCAACAATGCCAGTTGGACCCTTGCCAGGAGAGGTAATATATGTGGCTGCAGGATGTCCAACACATATCAGTGAGCAGTTAGTGTCCCACGTATCACTACTAGGAGTGACTGACTGTCGTATGTGATGGCTCTGCCAGTTAAACATACCAGCAGTTGTGGCAGTGTGTCCATCCACAGCAAAGGCAGGATTGAAACACTCCAAGATTCTTGTTCACAACACCACTACAAACAAAGGTGATGGTATCTGGGTGTCAATGGCAGGACACATAATGAGTAGTGTTGATCGAGCACCAAAGCGCTCAGGTGCTCTGGTGCTTGAGTAGAACACTTTGGGATGCTCGGGTGCTCTACAGAGCACAATGGAAGTCAATGGGAGAGCCAGAGCATTAAACCAGGCACCCCCTGCTCTGAAGAGAGGAGGGTGTCTGGTTAACAGAGAAAGGTCAGAAATTGATAGAAACACTTCCGAAATGGTTCGAGAACAGCATGGGGAGGATGTCTGAATGCATCTTGGACTCCCAGGTCACTACTGGGAACGATGTTGTCCGAGTAGCATGCCACTTTTACAGAGTGACAATAATACGCACAAAACCAAAAATAAAATAGATTTTAGAGGAAAAATTGTTAGGAAACATTCTTTCCTCTCTATTTACTTGTATATAAAGTGCAAGTGCTGCCAAAAATGACAAGGAACCGTCATTCCAATACACCGTTTATTACACATAAAGGAGGGCATCATACACACCCTTGAAAAATTATGATTGATGGCCTGCTGGTGACCCTGGAAACAATTTTTCCACAAGGACCTTCTGGTATTGCACCATTTTGATAGTCTTCTCCACAACAGGAATGACAGATGAGAAGATCTAGAAGGTCATGGGAAAAGCAGAATAACATAAAGTCAGCCATGTGTGCCAGAGTCCACAGACAAGACTTTTCTGTCCTCATGAGGAGGATGACTCTCAATCTCCTCATCATCTTCCTCCTCTTCAGCCCATCTACGCTGAGCAGATAGAATAAACCTGCTATAGGTACTACCCTCTGTAGTGGAGGCAACCATCTACAGGTTGCTAATGTTCACGCCCCTGCTCATTTTGGTACAGCACAGGTTGCAAATGACAATTCTTTTATCGTCCGCACTTTCCTCAAAAAAGTGCCAGATAAAATCATCCTAAACACATCCTCGGCGAAATTTTATCTTCATGCGCAGTTCAAATATTATGCGCATGGGGATAAAGCGTCGAAATTTATGATGCAACACCTGAAACAAAGGAAGTCCCATAATTATATCCATAAAATTAAAACCCCAGATAAAGGAGAAGTATTTACCACCCCTGAAATAGCCTCACGGTTCCAAAAATTCTATTATTCCCTATACAACATAAGCGACTCTGAGAAACATAGTGATAATCTCCCATCACCATCCCCAGAAAAATCAGTCACAGCCTTTCTAGAATCACTCTCATTACCAAAGTTGTCTGAAAGCCAAACTCTCTCTCTTCAAGCCCCATTCACAATAGACGAGATCATGGCGGCAATCAAGCAATTGCCAAACGCGAAGAGTCCTGGTCCGGACGGCTACCCCGCTCTATATTATCGTACCTTTAGAAACATACTAGGCCCATATCTACTTAAAGTTTATAACTGTTCCCTGTCTGGTGTCCCACTTACAGCGGATATGACTAGGGCTAATATTACACTTATCCCAAAAGAAGGGAAGGATAGTTCCATATGTGCCAACTACCGCCCTATCTCCCTACTGAATCTTGACTTAAAAATTTTAGCCAAAATGCTAGCTTCTCGCCTTTCCGCCTTTCTCCCTTCCCTGGTCAAAGGAGACTAAGTTGGATTCGTCCGTGGTAGGGAGGGCAGAGATAACACTGCCAAAGTCCTGAACGCCATATACTATGCTAAGAGACATGGTCATCCTCTGGTCCTCCTTAGCAGGGACGCTGAAAAGGGGTTCGATAGAGTCAGCTGGGAATATATGGAAGAGGTTCTTCGAGCTTTCAAATTTCCAGACCCATATATTAAAGCAATTCTATCATTATATACTCAGGCTTCAGCTGCCATCATCATTAATGACACCCTGTCGCCGACCTTTGTCATCCGTAATGGCACCAGACAGGGATGCCCCCTTTCTCCACTAATCTTTGTATTGGTCATGGAAACACTACTGCAATCGCTTAGAAGAGAGGAAGGGATAGAAGGCATTAAGATTGGCCATCAAGAACACAAAGTAGCGGCGTTTGCGGACGACCTACTTATAATAAACATCAATCCTACTAAAGCACTCCCCCTGATATATCGATCACTGGAACAGTTTAACCTCTATTCTAACTTTAAGATTAATATGAGTAAATCCCACGTCCTAAGTATAGACCTCCCTTCCCCAACTAGGAACACACTGAAGGCTAGCTCCCCTTTCAACTGGGACACCCCCTACATTACCTATTTAGGAGTTAAAATAGGACCAGACCTCAATTCATTATTTCATATGAACTACACCCCCCTCTTAAAATCTATAACATACCAACTGTTGTTGCTAAAAAAAACATCGCTCTCGTGGTTTGGTAGAAAAAATATTGTCACCTCACTAGTTTTGCCCAGACTGACCTACCTACAACAGGTATTTCCCATTCCAGTCCCTAAAACATACTATCTGAATATTAAGCGTGAAATTAATTCATTTGTTTGGGACGGGAAGAGGGCTCGACTCGCTCGTTCTGTTCTCTGCAAACCTAAGGCTAAGGGAGGGATAGGCTTGCCAGATCCCGAGGTATATGGGAAAGCAGTAATATTACCAAGAGTAGTGGAATGGTTAACAAGCCCGATAAGCAAACCTTGGGTTTGCATGGAACAGAATGATATGGGCTCATACCTCTCAGGTTGGACAGGACAAATTCCCTACCTTGATTAAACCCCTGAACCCGTCAACATGGAAATGGTTTCAATCTTCGCAATATGCGGTTCCTCTCCCGTCACCTCTACTACAGATTAAAGATATATTGGCACATGCCTCTCCTATTTTAAGAGATTGTTTACCCCTCTCGGTCAAGAATTCCACAATCCAGGTCCTCTCCCTATATGGAGATGAGGGATCGGTTTTAAGTAATAGGGAAATTATAAATATTTTTCCAGAGAATAAACCCTTTCCATACCTACTTGCTTTTATCCGCTCCTTCATTACTAAATACATTCCTTTGGAGACCCTTCTACGCCCACTAACGTGGTTTGAAAGCTTACTAGTAGATCATTCAAGACATACTAAGCTAATATCAAGAATATACAAAAATCCATGGGTCGAGTGGAGGGGGAACGCATGGGAACGGCGTTCCTGCACTTTTTCCATGGCAGGAACGCCGTTCCCTTTCAGCCTCAAGCCAGGAGAACACGGGTGAATCAGATTCACAGGGGGAGACGGAGCGCACTGTGCAGGGCAGGTTAAGGGAGGAGGGGCGGCTTCAGTTGAGAGGAAGCTGTCTGTGCGGTGCCGCTGCCTGCGACTCCTCTCATGGCGCCCCGCCCCCTAATGACATAATCTCCTTCACTACAAGATCATTTAGAATGTCTTTTAGAAAAGTTTGTCCTGGGATTCGAACTCACGACCTCTACACATCAGAGGAAGGCATTTACCCTCACAGCCATGAAAGCCGTCTAGGTAAATGCTTAAAAAAAAAAATATAAGACTTCTAATTATACCTAGTGTACTGATATCTAGTGTACAACCATACACATGACAGCTGCCCACTGTGTATGGATGTAGCAGAGCTGGGTGTGTTGGGGCAGCTGTCATGTGTATGGTTGTACACTAGGTATCAGTACACTAGGTATAAGTAGAAGTCTTATATTTTTTTTTTTAAACAGCTACCTTGACAGCTTTTATGGCTGTGAGGGTAAATGCCTTGCCTCTGATGTGTAGAGGTCATGAGTTCGAATCCCAGGACAAACTTTACTAAAAGTGTTTTTTTTTTTTTTATAAGACTTCTACTGATACCTAGTTTACTGATACCAAGTGTACAACCATACACATGACAGCTGCCCACTGTGTATGGATGTAGCAGGGCTGGGTGTGTTGGGGCAGCTGTCATGTGTATGGTTGTACACTAGGTATCAGTACACTAGGTATAAGTAGAAGTCTTAGTTTTTTTTTTTTAAGCAACTACCTTAACAGCTTTTATGGCTGTGAGGGTAAATGCCTTGCCTGTAATGTGTAGAGGTCATGAGTTCGAATCCCAGGACAAACTTTTCTAAAAGTGTTTTTTTTTTTTTATAAGACTTCTACTGATACCTAGTTTACTGATACCAAGTGTACAACCATACACATGACAGCTGCCCACTGTGTATGGATGTAGCAGGGCTGGGTGTGTTGGGGCAGCTGTCATGTGTATGGTTGTACACTAGGTATCAGTACACTAGGTATAAGTAGAAGTCTTAGTTTTTGTTTTTTTAAGCAACTACCTCAACAGCTTTTATGGCTGTGAGGGTAAATGCCTTGCCTGTAATGTGTAGAGGTCATGAGTTCGAATCCCAGGACAAACTTTTCTAAAAGTGTTTTTTTTTTTTTATAAGACTTCTACTGATACCTAGTTTACTGATACCAAGTGTACAACCATACACATGACAGCTGCCCACTGTGTATGGATGTAGCAGGGCTGGGTGTGTTGGGGCAGCTGTCATGTGTATGGTTGTACACTAGGTATCAGTACACTAGGTATAAGTAGAAGTCTTAGTTTTTTTTTTTTAAGCAACTACCTCAACAGCTTTTATGGCTGTGAGGGTAAATGCCTTGCCTGTAATGTGTAGAGGTCATGAGTTCGAATCCCAGGACAAACTTTTCTAAAAGTGTTTTTTTTTTTTTATAAGACTTCTACTGATACCTAGTTTACTGATACCAAGTGTACAACCATACACATGACAGCTGCCCACTGTGTATGGATCTAGCAGAGCTGGGTGTGTTGGGGCAGCTGTCATGTGTATGGTTGTACACTAGGTATCAGTACACTAGGTATAAGTAGAAGTCTTAGTTTTTTTTTTAAGCAACTACCTCAACAGCTTTTATGGCTGTGAGGGTAAATGCCTTGCCTGTAATGTGTAGAGGTCATGAGTTCGAATCCCAGGACAAACTAAAAGTGTTTTTTTTTCTTTTTCTGATACTTCTACTGATACCTTGTGTACTGATACCTAGTGTACAACCATACACATGACAGCTGCCCCAACACACCCAGCTCTGCTACATCCATACACAGTGGGCAAAGTTACCTACAGTAGAAGTCTTATATATATTTTTTTTTAAGTAGCAAGCTAGACAGCTTTCATAGCTGTGAGGGCATATGCCTTGCTTCTGCTGTGTAGAGGTCATGAGATCGAATCCCAGGACAAACTTTTCTAAAAGTGCTATTTTTTTAATTTATTTTTTAGTCCGCAGCGACACAAATTACAGCATGCTAGATTTTCTGTGCTTTTTTATTTTTTGGAGGGGGGGGGGGGGGGGGTTGCAGTGGATCTTGGGTGAGTTCCCACACTTTTTTTCCCAGGACTTGACCCCTGCAAAAATCTAATTACACCGATAAACATGGTCAAACCGGCCTTTATAGGGAACTGGGAGAGAGATCTGGGTGTTGTTTTTTCTCAGGACGAGGTCTCAAAACTTTTACTGCAACCCCACAGGTCGTCCAAATGCGTCCGTACCCAAGAGAACGGCTATAAGGTTCTAACCCGCTGGTACAGGACCCCAGACATCAGCTGTTTATATAGTTCGAGTGGGTCGAATGCATGTTGGAGATGTGGAAATCAAAGGGGATCATTTTATCATATATGGTGGCTCTGCCCAACTATACAACAGTGGTGGATGGAAATCTTTAGTTTAGCCAACAAAATATGTAAAGTAAAGATTTCATTGTCTCCTCAACTGGCATTATTGGGGTCCAATTTTTCTGCCTCTAAGGATATCCCCACACGCCTTTTTCTCTGTATGATTAGTGCAGCCCGCCTCCTTATCCCGAAATTTTGGCTTACATCGGATATTCCTTCCATATCTCAGTGGACTGAGAAATTGGACCAAATATACAGGTTCGAAGAGATCTCGGCTTGGGAAAACCATAAGATTAATTCTTTCAGGCTTACTTGGCGCGCCTGGGCCAATTATAGGAACTTCACTTATACACCTTAGTATATTTCTGTGATATACAACCCCAAGCACCTTTGAGATGATACATAATACCCTCCTGTACTTGGATATTTGTTATAGGTCCAACTGATTGTGTCCCTATTATCCAACATGTAGCCTTCTGCATCTTTGTACTAGATAATGCAAGACAACTTGTGTATATCTCCTGTCATCCACTTTGTTATTTCTTTATAGCATGCACTCCATATGTATTTCCTTCATATGTATATTCTTTAATATACAATAAAAAATAAAAATAAATGTGCCAGACTGTCGAACACCTACCCCTTGGCAAGGGAGATTGCCGCAAGGGGGTGCTCCGGGGAACAGTTGCAGGCCTGTTTCACTGTCACCAACAGCTAAGAAAAAATGACACTGAATGTAACAGATATTTAGGATGCTCAAGCGTTATACAGGAGATGTAGCGCAGGTAATGTCGCTGTCACCAGCAGCCAAGAAAAAATTACACTGAATGTCACAGATATTTAGGATGCACAAACGTTATACAGGAGATGTAGTGCAGGTAGTGTAGCTGTCAGCAGCGGCCAAACAATTGCGCTGAATGTCACAGATATTTAGGATGCGCAAATGTAACACAACAGATGTAGCAGAGGTTGTGTCACTGTCATCAGCGGCCAAACAATCGCACGCAATTCAGCGCAGGTTGCGCTAATAATATATATTGCAGCCAGAGAAAACAATAGTCCTTAAAATGACTTTTGGGTCTCTAACACCTTTCAACAGTAAACCCAGCCTGAAAAAAAAAAATATTCCTGTCCCTGCACTATCTGTCCCTTCTGCTGCAGTTCTCCCTGACTAAGACTGAGCCGAACCACGTCTTGGACACCCGATGACTCGTTCCGGCCAGCCAATCACTGTAGTGCCAGTAACCAACATGACTATGGCATTACAATGAGCGTCAGTACTTTCCCGTGTGCGGGGAGGAGACGCGCCGTGTTTTGCCGAACACACCGTGATGTGCCGAGCATCGAGATGCTCGAGTCAAAATGGTGTTTGGCCGAGCATGCTCGCCCAACACTAATAATGAACACTGTGACACCAAATTTCTGCTGCTAAGCACCTAGAAATGGTGCGGGCAGAGACGGTGTGCATGCCCTCATTGCTCCCAACATCTCCTAACAGCTAGGTCAGAACTGCCAGCCTAGTTGGCGGGCACTTCATTGAAACAACCATCCTACTTTGCTCAACCAATGATGCACCCTATCACAAAGTCTATCAACAGGACAAAATGTCTTTGAGGGAACCGAAGATGGATCTCTATCAGTCAGTAACCACTTACCAAGATGTACACTACCCAAAAGTAGCCACTGAGAGCCTTTTTATAGGGAAGTGGGGGAAGCACATCTACACCCTGTTGTGGCCTGTCCAAGTGTCTTATCAGACCACACATAATCATTTACATATCTACCTGAGAAATAACTGTATGTCCAGTTTTGAAGCAATATGACATTTATATCTGAGTGTATACTTATACTTTTAAATTTTTATCTTTTCTTACATAGTTATATATTATAGTTAAAAAGGGGCTTTGTCCATAAAGATCAAGGGTATTTGGATGAAGGGAAAATTTAAGGGAAATTTTGTAACTTTAAGAAGTATAAAAATCCATGAGCAATCCATTGCTGATGACACAAAGATATGTAACAGGGTTGATGTTCCTGGAGGGAAACGCCAAATGGAAAAGGAATTAGGAAAACTAGAAGAATGGTCAGAACTCTGGCAACTGAAATTTAATGTGGATAAGTGCAAGATAATGCACCTGGGGCGTAAAAACCCAAGGGCAGAATATAGAATATTTGACACAGTCCTGACCTCAGTATCTGAGGAAAGGGATTTAGGAGTAATTATTTCAGAAGACTTAAAGGTGGGAAGACAATGTAATAGAGCAGCACGAAATGCCAGCAGAATGCTTGGATGTATAAGGAGAGGTATAAGCAGTAGGAAGAGTGAAGTGCTTATGCCGCTGTACAGAACACTGGTGAGACCTCACTTGGAGTATTGTGCGCAGTACTGGAGACCATATCTCCAGAAGGATATAGATACTCTAGAGAGAGTTCAGAGAAGAGCTACTAAACTAGTACATGGATTGCAGGATAAAACTTACCAGGAAAGGTTAAAAGACCTTAATATGTATAGCTTGGAAGAAAGAAGAGACAGAGGGGATATGATAGAAACTTTTAAATACATAAAGGGAATCAACAAGGTAACGGAGGAGAGCATATTTAAAAGAAGAAAAACTACCACAAGAGGACACAGTTTTAAATTAGAGGGGCAAAGGTTTAAAAGTAATATAAGGAAGTATTACTTTACTGAGAGAGTAGTGGATGCATGGAATAGCCTTCCTGCAGAAGTGGTAGCTGCAAATACAGTGAAGGAGTTTAAGCATGCATGGGATAGGCATAAGGCTATCCTTCATATAAGATAGGGCCAGGGGCTATTCATAGTATTCAGTATATTGGGCAGACTAGATGGGCCAAATGGTTCTTATCTGCCGACACATTCTATGTTTCTATGTTTCTATGAGGTACAAGCTAGAACATACAGACAAGAATTCTAGACATTTCAGAATTATTTCGTTATTTTGTTCTAAGAAATGTAACTTTTCCCAAAGCCATGAACTTTTCTCGCTGTGACCATCCCCTGAGGTACACTATTCCACAGATTTACAGTTCTTCTGGTGAAGAAGCATTGTCCCCTCTAGAGACAACTTTTTTTCTGTAGACAGTGGCAGTGCCCCCTTATCTTCTGAGGATGTTTTACATAGAACAGCTTTTCACCATATTTTTGCATGATGCAATTTTGTATTTTTGCATTTATCTACTTACATAAGTGAGTCATTTCCATGCTTGTTTGGCCGACAGCTATCTCTCGTGACTCCCTCACACACAAACATACTTGGCTTTTTTATGTGTGTGTGTTTTCAATGGAAAAAAGCTGCTGCCAGTCACCTCTGTTTATGGTTTATTTCCTTGGAGAACTAAATGATCAGGCCAAATCCTTCTCTCCCTCAAAAATATACAAATGTTTATGGGCGGCTTTAAATATCTCTTCTCTAGATAAAATGTATTTAATTCCTTTTTAACCTTTCCACATATAGTATCTCACAAAAGTTAGTACACCCCTCACATTTTTGTTAATATTTTATTATATCTTTTCATGGGATCACACTGAAGATATGACATTTTGATGCAATGTAAAGTAGTCAGTGTACAGCTTCTATAACAGTGTAAATTTGATGTGCCCTCAAAATAACTCAACACACAGCCATTAATGTCTGAACCACTGGCAACAAAAGTGAGTAAACCCCTAAGTGAAAATGGGCAAATTACATACTGTCCTTGTGGTGCATGCGGTCTGCCCCGGCATCCTCCATTGTATGCATTTTTTGCTGGGTATTGCCGTTATCTGCGGACCGCATGCGGAAGAATTGCTCCCCCGGTTATAGACACGCTACAGTGTCTGGGTTTGGAGCATTTCCACCCATTTAGGCCTTTTTTCTGTGAGTTTTTCTCAACATATAGCCTTGGCTATAAGAAGATTGCCAACACCCTGAAACTGGACTGCAGCATGGTGGCCAAGATCATACATCGGTTTAACAAAGACAGGTTCCACTCAGAAAAGGTATCACCATGGTCACCTTTGAAGTTTGTGGCCAGTCTAAGGCACACCTGTACAATATTCATGCTGTCTAACCTTGATTGATATGCCACACCTGTGAGGTGAGATGGATTATCTCAGCAAAAAAGAAGTGCTCACTAACTCAGATTTGGACAGATTTGTGAACAATATTTGAAAGTAATGGGTCTTTTGTGTATGTAGAAAATGTTTCAGATCTTTGAGTTCAGCTCATGCAAAATGGGAGCAAAACCGAAAGTGTTGCGTTTATATTTTTGGTCAGTGTGTATGTATGTATGTATAAATACAGTGATTATAAAAAGTCTACACACCCTTGTTAAAATGTCAGGTTTCTGTGATGTAAAAAATGAGACAAAGATAAATCATTTCAGAACTTTTTCCACCTTTAATGTGACCTATAAACTGTACCACTCAATTGAAAAACAAACTGAAATCTTTTAGGTGGAGGGAAGAAAAACTCATGACTGGGGATGTAGCTGTGTTTAGAATTAAGTAATCACATTCAAAATCATGTTAAATAGGAGTCAGCATACACCTGCCATCATTTAAAGTGCCTCTGATTAACCCCAAATAAAGTTCAGCTGTTCTAGTTGGTCTTTACTGAAATTTTCTTAGTTGTATCCCACAGCAAAAGCCATGGTCCACAGAGAGCTTCCAAAGCATCAGAGGGATCTCATTGTTAAAAGGTATCAGTCAGGAGAAGGGTTACAAAAGAATTTCCAAGGCATTAGACATACAATGCAAAACAGTGAAGACAGTCATCAAGTGGAGAAAATATGACACAACAGTGACATTACCAAGAACTGGACGTCCCTCCAAAATTTATGAAAAGACGAGAAGAAAACTGGTTTGGTAGGCTACCAAGAGGCCTACAGCAACATTAAAGGAGCTGCAGGAATATCTGGCAAGTACTGGCTGTTTGGTACATGTGACCACAATCTCCCGTATTCTTCATATGTCTGGGCTATGGGGTAGAGTGGCAAGACGAAAGCCTTTTCTTAAGAAGAAAAACATCCAAGCCAGACTACATTTTGCAAAAACACGTCTGAAGTCTCCCAAAAGCATGTGGGAAAAGTGTTATGATGAAACCAAGGTTGAACTTTTTGGCCATAATTCCAAAAGATATGTTTGGCGCAAAAACAATACTGCACATCATCAAAACGACACCATACCCACAGTGAAGCATGGTGGTGGCAGCATCATGCTTTGGGGCTGTTTTTCTTCACCTGGAACTGGGGCCTTAGTTAACCACCTCAGCTCCACTAGCTTAAACCCCCTTAATGACCAGACCACTTTTTACAATTCTGCACTACACTACTTTCACGGTTTATTGCTCGGTCATACAACTTACCACCCAAATGAATTTTACCTCCTTTTCTTCTCACTAATAGAGCTTTCATTTGGTGGTATTTCATTGCTGCAAACATTTTTCCTTTTTTTGATATTTATCAAAATTGACCTAAATTTTTGCAAAAAAACGAAATTTTTCACTTTTGGTTGTAAAATTTTTCAATTAAAACGACATTTCTATATACATTCTTCTCTAAATTTATTGTTCTACATGTCTTTGATAAAAAAAATCAATAACTGTATATTTATTGGTTTGGGTAAAAGTTATAGCGTTTACAAACTATGGTGCAAAAATGTGAATTTCCGCATTTTGAAGCAGCTCTGACTTTCTGAGCACCTGTCATGTTTCCTGAGGTTCTACAATTCCCAGACAGTAGAAGCACCCCACAAATGACCCCATTTCGGAAAGTAGACACCCTAAGGCAGGCATGTCCAAACTGCGGCCCTCCACCTGTTGCAAAACTACAACTCCCAGCATGCCTGGATAGCTTACAGCTATTAGGGCATGCTGGGAGTTGTAGTTTTGCAACAGCTGGAGGGCCGCAGTTTGGACATGCCTGCCCTAAGGTATTCGTTGATGGGCATAGTGAGTTCATGGAAGTTTTTATTTTTTGTCACACGTTAGCGGAATATTTTTTATTTTTTTTTACAAAGTCTCATATTCCACTAACTTGTGACAAAAAATACAATTTTACATGAACTAACTATACCCCTCACGGAATACCTTGGGGTGTCTTCTTTCCAAAATGGTGTCACATGTGGGGTATTTATATTGCCCTGGCATTTTAGGGGCCCTAAAGCGTGAGAAGTAGTTTGGAATCCAAATTCGTAAAAATGCCCTGTGAAATCCTGAAAGTACTCATTGGAAATTGGGCCTCTTTGCGCATCTTGGCTGCAAAAAAGTGTCACATGTGGTATTGCCGTACTCATAAGAAGTAGGGCAATGTGTTTTGGGGTGTCTTTTTACATATACCCATGCTGGGTGAGAGAAATATCTCTCTAAAATACAACTTTTCCCATTTTTTTTATACAAAGTTGTCCTTTGACAGAGATATTTCTCAAACAAAGTTTGGGTATATGTAAAAATACACCCTAAAACACATTGCCCTACTTCTCTTGAGTACGGTGATACCACATGTGTGACACTTTTTTGCAGCCTAGGTGCGCAAAGGGGCCCAAATTCCAATGAGTATCTTTTAGGAGGGCATTTTTAGGCATTTGAATTCTCATGCTTTACGGCCCCTAAAATACCAGGGCAGTATAAATACCCCACAAGTGACCCCATTTTGGAAAGAAGACACCCCAAGGTATTCCATGAGGGGCATGGCGAGTTCCTAGAATTTTTTATTTTTTTTGGCACAAGTTAGTGGAAAATGTATTTTTTATATATTTTTTTTCTTACAAAGTCTCATATTCCACTAACTTGTGACAAAAAATACAATTTTACATGAACTCACCATACCCCTCACGGAATACCTTGGGGTGTCTTCTTTCCAAAATGGGGTCACATGTGGGGTATTTATACTGCCCTTGCATTTTAGGGGCCCTAAAGCGTGAGAAGTAGTTTGGAATCCAAATGCGCAAAAAATGCCCTGTGAAATCATAAAGATACTCTTTAGAATTTGGGCCCCTTTGTGCACATAGGCTGCAAAAAAGTGTCACACATGTGGTATCGCCGTACTCAGAAGAATTAGGGCAATGTGTTTTGGGGTGTATTTTTACATAAACCCATGCTGGGTGAGAGAAATATCTCTCTAAAAGACAACTTTTCCCATTTTTTTATACAAAGTTGTCATTTGACAGAGATATTTCTCTCACCCAGCATGGGTATATGTAAAAATACACCCCAAAACACATTGCCCTACTTCTCCTGAGTACAGCGATACCACATGTGTGACACTTTTTTGCAGCCAAGATGCGCAAAGGGGCCCAAATTCCAATGAGTACCTTTTAGGAGGGCATTTTTAGGCATTTGGATTCCAGACTTCTTATCACGCTTTAGGGCCCCTAAAATGCCAGGGCAGTATAAATACCCCACAAGTGACCCCATTTTGGAAAAAAGACACCCCAAGGTATTCCGTGAGGGGAATAGCGAGTTCCTATAATTTTTTTTTTTTTTTTTGCACAAGTTAGCGGAAAATGATTTTGTAAGAGAAAAAAAAAAATAATAATAATCATTTTCCCCTAAATTGTGCCAAAAAAATAAAAAATATTCTAGGAACTCGCCATGCCCCTCACAAAATACCTTGGGGTGTCCTTTCCAAAATGGGGTCACTTGTGGGGTATTTATACTGCCCTGGCATTTTAGGGGCCCTAAAGCGTGAGAAAAAGTCTGGAATATAAATGTCCAAAAAATTTTACGCATTTGGATTCCGTGAGGGGTATGGTGAGTTCATGTGAGATTTAATTTTTTGTCACAAGTTAGTGGAATATGAAACTTTGTAAGAAAAAACAAAAAAACTAAAAAAATATAATTTCCGCTAACTTGTGCCAAAAAAAAATATTATTCTATGAACTCACCGTGCCCCTCAAATGTGATCTTTTTATAGCGCCACAGCGATTTTACGGTGTTTTTGCTGTGATCAGAAAAAAAATTCTGTCACTGTGGTGGGGCGGACTGAACGCAAGTGTGCGCACAAGATCAGGACTGATCGGGTGAACACTGCGCTTTTTGTAGAGCCTATAGAACATGTCCTATTCTTGTTCGCAATTGCGGACAAGAAAAGGCATTTTCTATATAGTTCTGGCAATGTGTGGATCCGCAAAATGCGGAAAGCACATTGCCAGTGTCCGTGTTTTGCAGATCCGCGGTGTCCGTGTTTTGCAGATCCGTGGATCCGCAAAACACACATACGGACGTCTGAATGGAGCCTTACATGGGGGTGATCAATGACAGGGGGGTGATCAGTGAGTCTATATGGGGTGATCACCCCCTGTAAGGCTCCATTCAGACGTCCGTATGTGTTTTGCGGATCCGTGGATCCGCAAAACACATACGGACGTCTGAATGGAGCCTTACAGGGGGGTGATCAATGACAGGGGGGTGATCAAGGAGTCTATATGGGGTGATCAGGGGTTAATAAGGGGTTAATAAGTGACAGGGGGGGTGTAGTGTAGTGGTGCTTGGTGCTACTTATTACAGAGCTACCTGTGTCTTCTGGTGGTCGATCCAAGCAAAAGGGACCACCAGAGGACCAGGTAGCAGGTATATCAGACGCTGTTAACAAAACAGCGTCTGATATACCTTTCAAGGGTTAAAAAAAATCGCATCTACAGCCTGCCAGCGAATAAGAGCCGCTGGCAGGCTGTAAATGCACTCGTTTACCTGCCGTTCCTGTGAACGTGCGCTCCTGTGTGCGCGCGTTCACAGGAAATCTCGTGTCTCGCGAGATGACGCGCCGGCGCGTCAAGGAGGAATGAATCGACCGCCTCCGGACCGCAATCCTGCATTAGGCGGTCCGGAGGCGGTTAAGCTAGAGGGAATTATGAACAGTTCCAAATACCAGTCAATATTGGCACAAAACCTTCAGGCTTCTGCTAGAAAGCTGAACACGAAGAGGAACTTCATCTTTCAGCATGACAACGACCCTAAGCATATATCCAAATTAACAAAGGAATGGCTTCACCAGAAGAAGATTGAAGTTTAGGAATGGCCCAGCCAGAGCCCAGACCTGAATCCGATTGAAAATCTGTGGGGTGATCTGAAGAGGGCTGTGCACAGGAGATGCCCCGCAATCTGACAGATTTGGAGTGTTTTTGCAAAGAAGAGTGGGCAAATCTTGCCAAGTCAAAATGTGTCATGCTGATGTACTCATACCCAAAAAGACTGAGTGCTGTAAAAAAAAAAAAAAAAGGTGTTTCAACAAAGTATTAGTTTAAGGGTGTGCACACTTATGAAACTATATTATTTTATTTTTATATTTTTTCTTCTCTCTACCTAAAAGTTTGCTTTTCAATTGAGTTGTACAGTTTATAGGTCACATTAAAGGTGGAAAAAGTTCTGAAATGATTTTTCTTTGCTCATCAAGAGAATGCCAAGAGTGTGCAAAGCAGTAATCAAAGCAAAAGGTGGCTACTTTGAAGAACCTAGAATATGACATATTTTCAGATGTTTCACACTTTTGTGTTATGTATATAATTCCGCATGTGTTAATTCATAGTTTTAATAGCTTTTTCTTTGGCAACTCTTTGTCCATTTGGTATTTTAGCCTGATACATTATCTTTTTATAGATTTTGCTGAGCTCTTTGTCATTTCTAAAGGATAAATCAGACCTATAAGATTAGTCATTTCAAATGCCTTTTCTCATTAAATGTAAGCCATGTGGGGTTTAATTTAGCTTGTTTATACTCTTTAGCCATTAAAAAGGTGTAGCAGTATAATGACCCATATTAGATCTAAACTCCAGCATTTAGTTAATTAATATCATTCTGGATCTTTATGTGACAATAGGTGCTCCCAGTTTGACACCCTTTTATTCTATATGATGATCCTTTATTCTATGATTAAAGGTTACCGCTAGTTTGCCATTGCTTTTCCTGTTGTTGTCAGGAATAACAGAATGGAAGGTCTTGAAGTCTATTCTCTGGCCTCAGAGATATGGCCTTCATAACACAGTTTCCAGTTATTCTAAGGACTAATATAAGATTTGGCACTGTGATCCTTATTCACGTGTTAGTTTCTGTTAACATTTAGGATATCCTCTGTATTATTTCTATCTAATTTTTATTTCCTAACCCTGTTAGGCAGTATCTTTTGCAGCATGGAGTGAGTTCACCACCCAAATGATTGCTTCCTATTGCAACCTCTCACCTTGCAACCATCTACAATACAGTTGTCGCACACATCTTCCTGAAAGCACTTCCCTTCCTGTCATTGCTAACTTTTTTTCATTATGTTAATGTGTTTTTTGTTTTACACTTAAAGGGTTTCTGTTACTCCAATTTTCGCTATTAAACAGGCTGACATTACAGTTGTGAAAATGTCACCTGAATTTAACTCTGAATTTCTTTTATTTAAGTATGCCCCCGTTTTCGTGTAATTTTAGCTTGTATTACATGCAAATGCGCCTCTAGGAGCAAGGGAGGCGTTGCACCTGCTCCTAGAGGCTTCGTTCACCCACCTCATTTCCAGGCCTTTCTGTCTTGATAGACAAGGCCAGGCCATAGTTGGGGGGGGCGTTGCATCTGCTCCTAGAGGCTCATTTGCATAAAATAAAAGTTAAAATTACACAAAAACAGGGGCATACTTAAATAAAAGATATGCAGAGTTAAATTCAGGTGATATTTTCATATCTATAATGTCAGCCTGTGTAATAGTGAAAATTAGGGTGACAGAAACCCTTTAAAGCTTGCCACAGGTCACATTCACAACAGATATTTTTCAAATACTATATGTTTAGGTCTTGGGAGAGAAGGAGGGTTATACAGTTTGTGACCTCCTTTTCTTCCCATTATGCATATAAATAATATATGGAAATTGTAGAATTTGTTGCCAAAATATTTATTAGCTCCATCACCAGTAAATTGTATTTATTGTTAAAGGGTTTTTTACGGGTAAAAAAAACTTGTTTAGCTGTTTTAAATGCAAAATCAGGAGTACCTAAATGTAGATGGCCGTAATTAGACACTTCCACTGCAGTTATATGTCTAAGGCACTGTGCTACCAGTGCAACATCGATGAAATGGGTGAGTCTTATAATTTCCTTCATATCAGAGGGAGCTTTTGTTTCCTCTCTCATTCCCCTCTCCACCTTAAGGCAGCCTGGAGCCCTCCTTCTGTATTCAGGAAATCTCAGTGGCTGAGAAGAATGGGTCCATGCGCTGTACGTATCTCGACTGCACAGTCTATGCACCAGACACATGGACACACAAAAGGCTGATTGGTAATGTGGTCACATGATGCTGTGACGTGACCAGTGACCACCACTAAGGGATCATCTGTTTGAAGAAGCCCACTGTGCTTCCTAGGTGAGTCAAGTCATGTTCACTGTTTACATGGTGTATGTGCAGCTCAGTCCCATTTATGTAAAAGGGTCTAGGCCGCAGTATCAAGCACAGCCGCTACACAATGTACGGCACTGCACTTGGTGTGCTGTGAAGATGGCACAGTGCTCAGTGGAGCATTGTGGTCTCTTCAAACAGGTGGTGGTGGTGCTGGGTGTCAGACCACCAACAATCACATACTGGTGACCTACTCCCAGAAAATTCCTTTATGTAAGGAAATGGATATTACAATGGATTCCACTTGAATTGAATTCATTGGGATTTTGTATGCCAACGTGCAATTTTTCCTATATATTAGGATCCTCTTTGATCCATCTTATTTTATTTTTTTAATTAATAGGATGACCTATGAAAATTTCAGAAGCAGTGGTTGTAGCTTAATGTCCCCTGCCACATCTATCATCCACCCCCTCACATGGGAAGGTCCCAGAGTTAGAATCCAAGAATGGAACACACTAAAATGTAGCTAACTCTCTTTTGATGTATATGAAGAATGCAGTAAATGAGAAACAGCAAATGGTGGTCAGCAAGCCCCCATTTACTATTAGCTCTGGATACCAGAGGTGGGCCCTGCACCTATCAGTTATTTATAACATATGCTGTGGCTATGCTATAAATACCTAAGAGGGAATACCCCATTAATCATGACTGATGGCAATGATGACTTTGTATATTTTTTACAACAGACAACAAGTTTACAAATAAAATACTATAGTATCAAGTCCTTTTATAGAAGATTTTTGCATAGTATATTGTGACTGTCATAATTTTAAATAGATGTGTTTACAGATCATATATATATATATATATATATATATATATATATATATATACTTCTAACCTGTTGGGAAGTATTGTATGGTTCAGGAAGGAACGCTAATATAGGTTATTAGAATATGTATCAGTCGAACCCACTGATTTCGTTCAACTATCTAATGTGCCACAGATTCCGCTATGGCATATGTCATAGGCATAAGGGTCAGGCAGTTGTATTTCAACATGTCAAATTCTTTAGCTCTTAAAGGGGTTCTCCAGGAATAATTTATAGTGACTGCCAGAAACCTGTCCTGGAATAAGAGACAAACTGGTTGCCACCACTTGAAGAGCTGCCTGGGAAGGTGTGGTGTTGGGCCCACACTCTGCTCTATAATGGATGGTAATGATCTAATTCTGCCTACAATATGCCATCATGGCTGAGCAGCCTGACAGGAAAACTCATCAATATATAGTACTAGCAGAAGGACCAGGTTTTGCACAGGTATATTTTATCTATTTCATTTAATGTTTGTGTGTGTTGTTAAAAGATATCGACAGTATCCACTATACCAGTGACATCTACAGTACCCCGCCCCTTTAACAGTGACCTCTACAGAGGCCTGCCCCCTTAACTGTAACATCCACAGCGCCCTCCCCGTTAACAGTGACCTCCACAGCGGCCGCCCCTTTTATTAGTGACCTCTACAGTAACCTGTCTCGTTAACAGTGATATCCACAATAATAATTGTATAGGTTTCTATTAAGTACTGAAGAAGTATTCAATAACCAGCTGTTATGGTATAGTATGCTCCATTAAGATGAACTAATATTCAAATGAAATGCTTCAAAAATGAAAACGTAGAACAGGTGAGTCACATCCTCTCCCTATTATTGAACCTGTTATAGGAATATGGTGAAAACAGAGGGCATATTGCTGAGTTCTGATCTAAACCCATATGGGGAGATTTAGCAAAACTGGTGGAAAAGAAAACCCTAGCAACCAGATTCCACTCAGCGTTCCTATGGAAAACGAAAGGTCAAATGTGGCCAACTAAGTCACTTTTCCTTTACACTAGTTTTGATAAATCTTTCCTATAGTGTGTTCAGAAGTGTCAGTTTGTCTATGCTCTAATGAATTCATTTATATTTATAGAATATTTTATGCATTTTTACAAATGCAAGTCAAAATGCATTTATCTGAAATTTTATGTAACAATAGAGGCAATAATCAGCATCAGCATTCATTGAAATGAATGGGAAGCGTAAAAAAAAAAGTCTCTGTCCTTTTCTGTTCCCTCACCCAGAGAAGTATTATATGCTGTGGGTTCAGCTCCACTTTTCAGCGAGGACAAGCTACTAGATGACAGTCAGCAGCCACTGGCCAGCCAAGATGTAGAGGAGACACCCGCCGCTTCCTCTGCTAGGCGGGCAAGTAGTGATAAGGAGAGTGGCATGGGAGGTGGTGTTGCGAGTTCTCAGGCTCCTGACCCAGAGACCATTGAGGAGGGCATCAGTGATGTGCAGACACTACTCGATGATGAAACCGATCACACTTGGGAGCCGGGTGCATCATCATCAGGAGGAGAGGGTGGCAGCTTACCCATGAGCGAGCGGCAGAGCCAGCAAGTCGATAGGGTGTCCGGGAGTCAGCAGGGTGGTAGCAGTGGGAGGTCGGGAGCCAAACGTGCCTGGGGTAGACCACCTGCTTCGCAGCAGCCTATCTGCCCAGGAAGTAGTGGTTCAAGGGTTCATGGAGGCAGCGGCGTTAGCAGTCAGTCAGTGTGGACTGTTGCGGGGAAAATAACCTAGTCGGCAGTGTGGCAGTTTTTTGTTATGCCGCCGGAGGAGGTGAACATGGGCAGAAGGTGAAGCATGGCCAGAGTGCCAATGTTGGCACTACGACCCTGCATCAACATATGCAGAGTTGCAATACAGTGGCCTGGGAGAACGTGGCTCCGATGTGGTGGTCCAGCCTGCTGCAGCAACTGCTGCATCACCCAGTAGCACGCACCTGGTTTCAGCCAGTCAAGGCTCCACCACCTCAGCCAAAAGGTTCCTGCACAGCCACCCCAGCAACTTGGCCAGGCCACTCCACTTTCTCCTCCACATTGTCACGCCATTGTTCCTGCGACAATGTCCGCCTCTGCCTCCTCAGCCTCCACTGCAGGAACAAATCACTGTGCCCCTCTAGCATACCACATGTGCAGGGCACGGCAGTGTCCCGCTGTTCCGCACCTCGTTTCCTTGGGCGAACTAAGTCACACAGGGGAGGAACTGCTCCATTTTCTTCGTCAAGAAATTGAATCCTGGTTTTCTCCCCAACTCAAAATCGGAACCATGGTGACTGTCAATGGGAAGAACATTGTATCGGCGCTGCGTCAAGGAGGGCTGAGCCATGCGCCCTGCATGGCACACGTGTTTAATCTGGTTGTCAAGCAATTCCTGAAGTCTTCCACCCATCTGCAAGACATCTTAAAAATGGGCAGGAAACTTTGCATGCATTTCAGCCACACGTACACCACAAAGCACACCCTCCTTGAGCTGCAGCGGCAGAACGGTATCCCCCAACATAGGCTAATAATATGCAATGTTTCTACCCATTGGAATTCCACACTCCATATGTTGGACCGACTAAACGAACAGAGAAAGGCCATAAATGATTTCTTGATGATGCAAGCGGATAGGAGTACTCCCTGTGAAACTTCGATGTTAGCCAGTGGCAGCTCATGCGTAACACCTGCTGTTTGCTCCAGCCTTTTGAGGACGCCACGTTATTTGTCAGTTGCCAGGACTACGGGATGAACAACATCATTCCACTGCTTCATGTCCTGGAACAAATGGTGCTAATAATGGCAGGTCAGGGGACTGGAAACGTGGCGCCTAGATCTCATGGCCACATGAGCCCTGTGGGCGCTGAACTGGAAGAGGAGAAGAGGAGGAGGAGGACATTGGAGCACAGACAATGTGTAGCAAAATGGGTGATTTTTCTACTCAGCTGACAGGAGAGGAGTAGCAGGAGCAGCCAGAGTAGCTACAGGGCGATGAGGAAGATGAGACAGAGGACCCAGATACACCGTGGCAGTATGCAGTGGAGATGGAGGTAGGGAGTCCCTCCGAGTCACTTGCACAAATGGCCCGATGCATGCTCACTTGCTTGCGTAGTGACATCCGAATTGTCACCATTCGGCAAAGTGATGACTTCTGGCTCTTCAATTTGTTGGACCCTTGCTACCGGTCCAGAATGTGGGCCCTTTTTAGACCCACTGAGAGGGAGGACAAACTGAACTACTATAGAGACATCCTATGTAGTCAGTTGGCCGCTGCCTATCTGTGCCCTCGTCCATCATCTCGCAGGTCTGATCGGGGGGCCCTCTGCGCTCACATTCCACTGCCATGGCTGCTGGGGAGGGGTGGGGTGGCAGGAGCAGAACCAGCTCCATCAGCAGCAGCCTGAGTCTACAGTTACTAATGAGTAACTTTCTTCACCCGCATAGGGAAAAAACTACTCTCCAGCAGCAGCAGATAGAACTGGAGCAGGATCTGAACCAGCAGGTGGTGGCATACTTGGACAGCACCCTGCCAACCCACATTGAAGATCCGCTGGACTACTGGGCAGCCAAACTGGATTTGTGGCTGCAACTGGCAGAGTTTGCCCTGGAAAAGCTGTCCTGCCCAGCCAGTAGTGTGGCATCAGAGCGGCTGTTTAGTGCAGCGGGGGCCATAGTTACCCCAAGGAGAACTCGCCTGTCCAGTGTCCACCCAAAATGTGGAGAGACTGACCTTTGTCAAGATGAATCAGGCGTGGATCAGCCAGGATTTCCAACCACCAATTCCTGATGCATCATACTAGATCACCCATTGTGCCACACCAACACTTTGATAAAAGAGACCGATTTCTTCTGACTACCTGCCTCAGCTACTACTCTGATGCTGCCACCCACCTAATGCCACACATCTGATGCCAAGTGCTCCTTCTTTCACCCACCTTCATCTGGTATTACCGCCCACCGCCCCACTCTGTCACCGGGTCACTTTGTGGTCTCCTGATGCAGCTGCTGCCATCCCCACACTAAGTCACCTTGCCACTATGTGGTATCCTCCTGCCTTATCCTCACTATGTCACCTTGCCACTCTGTGGTATCCTGATGCTGCTGCCATCTTCACACTGTCACCTTGCCACTCTGTGGTATCCTGATGCTGCTTAAGCCATATTCACACTATGTCACCTTGACACTCTGTGGTATACTGATGCTGCTGCTGCCATCTCCACACTATATCACCTTGCCACTTTGTGGTATCCTGATGCTGCTGTTGCCTTATCCACACTATGTCACCTTGCCACTCTGTGGCCTCCTCCTGATGCTGCTGCTGTCGCCACCTCCAGACTCTGTAATTGTGTAACTCGGTGGCCTCCTCATACTGCTGCCAACTCCAGACTCTGTCATTGTGCCACTCTGTGGCTCGTGATTTGGTAGCCAAAATCAGGAGTGGGTACAAAACACAGAAGACATGCAAATATTCCATTCATGTGTCATCTCTGTTTTAGATCCACTCCTGTTTTTTTGGGCATTAGCAATACTGATGGATTATTGAGCAAATGCTGACCGAGTGAAGGCATATGCTCCACAGACAGGATCCGTTTTTTGTGGGTTATTGTTCTGACGGATCAGAGGAAGGGAAAATTAATCAGTGACGTAAACACAAACTTACTGCTGACACCCTCTCCACTGTGTCAGGGGGGGCTCTACTTGTATAAGCGTTTAATAGAACAGGTTCAGTAAACATATATGTGGAATCAGCTGATGACAGGGTAAAAGGAGTGCACTTCTTCTTGGCGCTAACATCGACCTGTAAGGCTGAGTTCACACTTAAGTTATTTGGTCAGTTTTGGCCCCATGACTGCCCTAATAAGTGAACTGTGTAGTGATTCTAAGAGCAACGCCTGTCATCTGCATGTCATACGGACTCACAGTATTATTTCACTACCAAATCAGACTCCCTATGCGTATTACTGCAAGGCACAGTGTTCTACACCACTATAAAGGCTCTCAGCAGCCAGGAAATAGCAGTTTTTTTACGTAATTCACCACGAATATATTTGGAGCCAACCAAATTTTTCCCGAAAAATTTGGCAAACCAGCGAATCGAGTTTTTGAAAAATTCGCTCATCTCTAGTAAGTACATTATGCTGTGAGCATATGCGTATTAGCAGCAGCATTCTAGTCCAATAATCTTGCTTCCTGTTTGATACATATTTCCTTTGTTACTCGAAAGAAAGTAGAACTCACAGCTTTGCTCTTCATATTTTTATACAGTAAAGCAGGTCTGCATTCTGCCTCACGGTTCCAATACACCCATTTACATTCCATTTTGAAAGTATGAAAGAGAAGAAAATCCAGCTCTCTCCGGTGAAAAAATGAGAAACTTTAATCCAGCAAGTTTAAAATCCATACAGGTATACAAACAGTCAACGCGTTTCAGACCTCAGAGAAATATGGGTCCTTCCTCATGACATCTCGTTTGTCATGAGGAAGGACCCATATTTCTCTGAGGTCTGAAACGCGTTGACTGTTTGTATACCTGTATGGATTTTAACCCCTTAAGGACTCAGCCCTATTTCACCTTAAGGACTTGGCCATTTTTTGCAAATCTGACCAGTGTCACTTTAAGTGCTGATAACTTTAAAACGCTTTGACTTATCCAGGCCGTTCTGAGATTGTTTTTTCGTCACATATTGTACTTCATGACACTGCAAAAATTGGGTCAAAAAAGTTAATTTTTTTGGATAAAAAAATACCATATTTACCAAAAATTTTGAAAAATTTGCAAATTTCAAAGTTTCAGTTTCTCTACTTCTGTAATACATAGCAATACCCCCAAAAATGTTGATGACTTTACATTCCCCATATGTCTACTTCATGTTTGCAGCATTTTGGGAATGATATTTTATTTTTTGGGGATGTTACAAGGCTTAGAAGTTTAGAAGCAAATCTTGAAATTTTTCAGAAATTTACAAAAACCCAATTTTTAGGGACCACTACAGGTCTGAAGTCACTTTGCGAGGCTTACATAATAGAAACTGCCCAAAAATGACCCCATTCTATAAACTACACCCCTCAAGGTATTCAAAACTGATTTTACAAACTTCGTTAACCCTTTAGGTGTTGCACAAGAGTTATTGGCAAATGGGGATGAAATTTGAGAATTTCATTTTTTTGCCTAATTTTCCATTTTAACCCATTTTTTCTACTAACAAAGCAAGGGTTAACAGTCAAACAAGACTTTATCTTTATTGCCCTGACTCTGCCGTTTACAGAAACACCCCATATGTGGCCGTAAACTACTGTACGGGCACACAGTAGGGCGTAGAGGGAAAGGTGCGCCGTATGGTTTTTGGAAGGCAGATTTTGCTGGACTGGTTTTTTGACACCATGTCCCATTTGAAGCCCCCTGATGCACCCCTAGAGTAGAAACTCCATAAAAGTGACCCCATCTAAGAAACTACACCCCTCAAGGTATTCAAAACTGATTTTACAAACTTTGTTAACCCTTTAGGTGTTGCACAAGATTTAATGGAAAATAGAGATACAATTTCAAAATTTCACTTTTTGGGCAGATTTTCCATTTTAATATTTTTTTCCCAGTTACAAAGCAAGGGTTAACAGCCAAAAAAACTCATTATTTATGGCCCTGATTCTGTAGTTTACAGAAACACCCCATATGTGGTCGTAAACCGCTGTACGGGCACACGGCAGGGCGCAGAAGGAAAGGAATGCCATACGGTTTTTGGAAGGCAGATTTTGCTGGACTGGTTTTTTGACACCATGTCCCATTTGAAGCCCCCCTGATGCACCCCTAGAGTAGAAACTCCATAAAAGTGACCCCATCTAAGAAACTACACCCCTCAAGGTATTCAAAACTGATTTTACAAACTTTGTTAACCCTTTAGGTGTTGCACAAGATTTAATGGAAAATAGAGATACAATTTCAAAATTTCACTTTTTTGGCAGATTTTCCATTTTAATATTTTTTTTCCAGTTACAAAGCAAGGGTTAACAGCCAAAAAAAACTCATTATTTATGGCCCTGATTCTGTAGTTTACAGAAACACCCCATATGTGGTCGTAAACCGCTGTACGGGCACACGGCAGGGCGCAGAAGGAAAGTAAGGCCATACGGTTTTTGGAAGGCAGATTTTGCTGGACTGGTTTTTTGACACCATGTCCCATTTGAAGCCCCCCTGATGCACCCCTAGAGTAGAAACTCCATAAAAGTGACCCCATTTTAGAAACTACGGGATAGGGTGGCAGTTTTGTTGGTACTAGTTTAGGGTACATATGATTTTTGATTGCTCTATATTACACTTTTTTGTGCGGCAAGGTAACAAGAAATAGATTTTTTGGCACCTTTTTATTTTTTGTTATTTACAAAATTCATCTGACAGGTTAGATCATGTGGTATTTTTATAGAGCAGGTTGTCACGGACGTGGCGATACCTAATATGTATACAATTTTTTTTATTTATGTAAGTTTTACACAATGATTTCATTTTTAAAACAAAAAAAATGTTTTAGTGTCTCCATAGTCTAAGAGCCATAGTTTTTTCAGTTTTTGGGCAATTATCTTAAGTAGGGTCTCATTTTTTGCGGGATGAGATGACGGTTTGATTGACACTATTTTGGGGTGCATATGACTTTTTGATCGCTTGCTATTACACTTTTTGTGATGTAAGATGGCAAAAAATGGCTTTTTTTACACCGTTTTTATTTTTATTTTTTTACGGTGGTCATCTGAGGGGTTAGGTCATGTGATATTTTTATAGAGCTGGTCGATACGGACGCGTCGATACCTAATATGTATACTTTTTTTTTTTTTTTTTAAGTTTTACACAATGATTTCATTTTTGTAACAAAAAAAATCATGTTTTAGTGTTTCCATAGTCTAAGAGCCATAGTTTTTTCAGTTTTTGGGCGATTATCTTGGGTAGGGTATGATTTTTGCGGGATGAGATGACGGTTTGATTGGTACTATTTTGGCGTAAATGCGACTTTTTTGATCACTTTTATTACCTTTTTTGGGAAGTAAGGTGGGCAAAATTTCAATTTTCTCATAGTTTTTTATTTTTATTTTTTATGGCGTTCACCGTGCGGGGAAAGTAACATGACCGTTTTATAGATCAGGTCGTTACGGACGCGGCGATACCTAATATGTGTAGTGTATTTTTTTTATTTTTTTTTTATTCAGTGATAAATGTTTTTTTTTTATCTTAACTTTTTTCACTTTTTTTTTTTCATTTTTTTTGACCCAGACCCACTTGGTTCTTGAAGATCCAGTGGGTCTGATGTCTGTATAATACAGTACTGTACAATATATATTGTACTGTACTGTATTTTACTTACCACTTTGTCTGAACAGATCTCTGCTTTCAGCACAGATCTGTTCAGCACCATGGACAGCAGGATGCCTGAGAAGGCGTCCTGTTGCCATGGGAACCTTCCCCGTCTGCTCAGTAGTGTTCAGAACTTCGCAGACGGGGAAGGGTAAGGACGGGGCTTGGGGGGCTGCCTGGGAGCTCTCTCCCTCTCCCATCGGGGGGCTGCAAAGGCACAGCAGCCCCCCGATGGGAGAGGGAGGGAGCTCCCTGACCTGTTAACCTTTTCCATACAGCGGTCCGTACGGACCGCTGTATGGAAAGGGTTAAACGGCTGACATCGCATCACCGATGTCAGCCGTTTATACCAGGGTGCCAGCAATGTGCTGGCACCCTGGTATACCCACTAGAAGCCAACGATTATTCAAGGGGAGGCGGGCGGGGGATCGTGATCCCGCCTCCCGCACCGCCCGCCTCCCGCACCTCCCGCACCGCCTGCGACACCCCTCCTGCACCACCCGCCCACATAATATCATTCAGGGGTGCAGGGGGGGTTAATAAAAACTTAATTTCTGGCATTTTAACTGTTTGATCCCCGCGGTCAGAGACCGCGGGGATCAGAATCGGCTAAAAGCGCAGCAAACCGCAGGTCTGAATTGACCTGCGGTTTGCTGCGATCGCCGATACGGGGGGGGGTCACATGACCCCCCTCGGCGTTGTGACAGGATGCCGGCTGAATGATTTCAGCCAAAATCCCGTTCGGATTAACCCCCGGGGCGCCGCAATCTTATTTTAAACTCATGACGTACCGGTACGTCATGGGTCCTTAAGGACTCGGGAACCATGCCGTACCGATACGTCCTAAGTCCTTAAGGGGTTAAACTTGCTGGATTAAAGTTTCTCATTTTTTCACCGGAGAGAGCTGGATTTTCTTCTCTTTCTTATTGTATATACCGCACCCAGGAGCGGCATCCGTGCACCTCTGGTGATTCTACTGTTGCAGGTGAGAGCTGCCTTACTTTTTCTATTTTGAAAGTATGGTATATGTAAGGTAACTTGGTATATTTGCAGACCTTTTTGGTTACTTATCAGTAATATGTTACAATTCTGCAGTTCCTTTATTGAAGTAAATACACTATGTACAAAAGTCTTACTACGGTACTTTATAAAACAGCATGTAAAGACACATAAAAACAAACCAAAGTAAAATATGACTATAACAAACGCATATTATACATTAGAATTATACTAAAATAGGAAGCTGTGGATTCTGTACAGAAAGTAATATTTGGTATGTGCTGGACTATTAAACAGTAGATCATATCAATCTTGTTACTGAGGAGATGCTTCTAATTTTAGAGGGTTTCTTCTGAAATTGTTCAAAATGAAAACCAGTTGACTGGTTTCTTCTCTTTCTTTTTCTCAGGCAGTAACAAAGTATAAGAAAATTACACATTAGATTTAAAGCTGTTGCCCCTTTGTAGGATAGGAGATAGGTGTATGATTGGTGGGGTCCAACTGCTGGGGCCTCAGCAAGAAACAAGAAATGTGAGCACTTTTCTCTCCTTGTTCTAGTGATCAGTAGGGGTCTCCACACTCAGGCCCCCACCAATCAAAACTTTTGATTTGTTTGTATGACATATCAAAAAGTTTTATGTAAACTACTTTACAGGTTCAAAGAACATAAGACTACAATCGAATATTTTCCAACAGTTCTGTACAGATGAATATCCTGAAACATATTCTGTCTCATATGCAACTTTTTAAAAACATAAGTAAAAAATTCTCTATACAAAGTATATTCTATAAATCTATGTGCATCGTGTTCTTCTATGACATCAAACCACCGGCAATAGATATCATATATGGTGACATTCGTTATAGAAAGGTCTTTAAGCAAAGTTGACCTTTTATTTAGTAGAATCTGGGACATGTTAGGATTATCAGTCCAGTTTAATAATCCTTTTACATACAGTAGACAACTGGTTTCTTTCTGAACTCTGTACTGCATAAATGTTGGATCTAGAGTAGATGCCAAAGTGCCCAGACTTCAAATAAGTGAACAGAACAGTCTTTTTTCCCCCTGAAAGTTACAGGTATTCTGGTCTTCATTTATAGTGGATCAGGAGAATCTGGTACTGGCTCTGGAAAACATTGTAAAAGAGGTTATAGATACCTTCATGGTTTTGAATTACTGGTGAAGATTCATGAAAAGTGTCTGATTTTGTCCCCCATAGTATTTATGTTCATTCCATGTTGTAAGACGAAAGCTGTAATGTGATTATATGCTGTGGGCCCTTTGGTTACAACCTAGGCTGTGGTCACCCAAAGAAATGAATCATTTTATTAAAGCTGCAACTGGGCACGATTTGGCATGTAGTTCAACATGTGCAGATGGCATATGCTAAATACACTGAACTATAAATGACAGCTAGGCACTGGGCACTGACTGATGTTTATGATGACAGCTGCTGCCAACCCAATGATATGGAGCAGAGGCTCAAATATCTTTGGCTCTGATGCAATTTACACTACAAGGTGGATTTTGGGGGTAACATATTAACTCCTTAAAGGGGTTTTCCACTAATAATTACATTTTATGTAATGCCTGCACCCTGCCTCCTGTATCAGAAGATTCACACTGACCTGCTCTCGCCAGACTGCTAGATGTAAACATTTTCTTTTACACGTATTTTAAGTTTCCTTAGGGGACTTTAAAGAAACTGTGTCACTAAAAATGTTATCTGACAGTTAAAATCTGAAAGTAACACATCTCTTTATTTTTAAATTTGTTATTATTTTCTGATTGTAGATTTTTTTTAATTCTATTTCCTGAACATTTTTATGGGGGCGGCCATCTTGCCTGAGCTGTTATTAAAAGCATTTACACAGCATTGAAAAATAAATTGCTCTACGACAGCCCCATTGGCCATAGACACAATGGACAGGAGGGGACGCTATTGATCTCTATGGGAGAGTTTTCTAGGCATGCTCTGTGACCGGTGCAGAGGTCATTGTATAAGGAAAGAATAGATAAGCTTCCTGGCTGATCCTGAACACAGGGCTCTTCAGTACCCCACCTCATGTGTATTCTGCCCCCCCCCCTCCCCCTTCCCCCTTCCCCTGTAGCTGCTATCACTGAATATTCCCTCCACTGCTGATGGTGAGTGCATGTATGAGTGTGTCCATGTATGTGGTAAGTGTGTGTATGAGTGTGTCAACGTAAGTGGTGAGTGAGTGTATGAGTGTATGTATATGGTGATTGCATGTATGATTGTGTGCATGTATGTGGTGAGTCCCCGTGTATGAGTGTGTCCATGTATATGGTGATTGCATGTATGATTGTGTCCATGTATGTGGTAAGTACGTGTATGAGTTTGTCTATACATATGGTGAGTGCGTGTATGAGTATGCCTATGTGTACATGCTTGGAGGCGGCCTGTACAAATTTTGCTGTGGGTCCCCATCACGCCCCTGACTAAAGAGTTAAGTGCCACTAGTGAGTCAGTTTTAAAAATAATACATTTTGTTCACAAATGATTGCGTGTGAGCGTGTCAGCTGTATGAAGCATTACCAACTCTTCTGTTCTAATCAGCATTCTGCAGTATATTCCAGACCCACCAATGTTTGCTGCTTGTATGAACTTACCAAGTGAAGGGAAAAAACAATCATTGGGTCCAGGCGGAGAGAGGGGAGTGTTGGGTTCCGAGAGAAGATGACGACCTGAATCTGACTGCTGGCGACTGGACATGAAAACAAGTCTTGGCCTCTGCCCAGTATTTCCAATAGGGGGATCATCAAATACAAGATTTTCAATACCCGAATTACCCGCTTCACTGAAAGAGTAAATAACTTGTGGTGAACTATATATGTGGCATGGGTGGGCTTCACTAAGGCTAGCTTCACACTAGCGCTTTTAGATCCGGGTGGCTGTTCTGGCAGGGGATGCGCCTGTCAGATCTCTCTGCATTCCAGCTTTGCCGGAAGCTACCTTGCCGCAGTCTGGCCCCATTAACTATAATGAGGACCAGCCGGTATCAGTTAGCGTCCGGAAATGCCCGATCCAGGCTTCTCCGGAAGGTTTACCCATGCTGGAATAGCCTGCCGGTGATGTCTAACGCTAGTGTTTGACAAGCAATCGTAGTACTGCTATACTATTACAATACATGTTACATACATAATACAATACATACATACATAATACAATATACAATACTTAACACAATACATAATACAATACATACATACATAATACAATACATCTCAGGGTTAAA
This sequence comes from Bufo gargarizans, assembly GCF_014858855.1. NCBI lineage: Eukaryota > Metazoa > Chordata > Amphibia > Anura > Bufonidae > Bufo > Bufo gargarizans. Next base: position 164,299,646 of record NC_058085.1, on the reverse strand, counting down.
TAGCACAGTCAACAAACACACACAGATCTGTTTACGTCTGAGTCCCCCCCAAAAAATAGACAGCACTCAGATGTCAGCACAGACACCTCTGGTGGTCAGACCCGCCACAAAGAAGCTGTGGGAGATTGGCGAGTCCAGGCCACTAAAGAACACGCTGGGGGGAGGTTAGTGGAGCAGCGCCAGTGCCCACCTTGATAGTGGAGCGGCGGTGGGCACAGACCACCAATAAAACTAATTTGTACATAAAATATATAATTTTAGAAAATTGCACAGTACTAAACAGTTACATAGTACTTCATAGTGTCAATTTAGACCTACCTGTCCATCCTTACTAGCTCTTGTGCTCCTAGGAAACAAAAATATAATTTCATGGTTTTAATGTCGGCAATAATTAATCTTCATAAACATAAGTCACCAGCGTTAGACATGCTTTCCTACTAAAATAGTATAAGATTGGGGATACACTTAAATTACAGAAAAAGGGGAATTTTACACAGTAGTCAATGGCTTTGAGATGTCCAGTGGAACCAGTGGCCCCCATTTATTAATAATGCCATATTCAACACGAAAACATTTCAGAGAGAGAAAATTGTACCTAGCTTATTAAAAAGAACATGCCTCTTGATAAAGCCTGTGCAATATTTGAATTTCTATTTAGTATTACAGCTTGATAATGTCCACTTTTCTGACCTGTTTTCAATCTACTGAATTAGAAGACCAGTGTTGCAAATTGGTCAAACAATTTGATGCATTTCTGGCAATTTTCCCTAAAAATCAGGATATGTAGGCACTCCATATGCCTCCATTAGACATTGTATTCTGTAGGGAGAATAGCTCTGTAATACATATAGTTCTGAAGCAGGTCACATTTCTTTTTCTTATGGAATCCATGAATAAAAGCTCCTTAAAACTCATAGACGTGCAGAACTATAGTATGGCGCACACAGCCTTTGTAAACCTGAATAGTGATAATATGCAGTCACAATTGGATGATAAATATAATTTTGGTGACAGCGTATGAAGGTCCATTTTTCTTTTTAATTTGTCAAGGAGGAATTTGGGAATTAGCCAGTCCTTCATTAAATGGGGTTTCCCATCTTAGACATCTATAACATATCCATAGGATATGCCATAAATGCCTGATGAATGCATGTCCCACCTCTGATGGTCGCACATGTGCAGCTCATGATTGTCACTATTCATTTGTTCTAAATGTGTTTTACAAGGTGGAAAACAATAAATACAACTTCATTTTGATTTTTTTACTCCCAGCCTTCCCAAAGCCATAACTTTTTTATTTTTCCATTCACATAGCCTTATGAGGACATATATATATATATAATGATTAAAAACCACATTTGTATAAAAATATATAGGTCCTAATTGACAAAATTAATCTCTAAAACCGGCAATCTGCCAGGCCTCTGATGGTTTGAAATATTTTCGGTAAAATAATCGACCAGATAAAATAGTCAGTAATACACAATGTTCGATGGTATAAATATTCGGTGAAAAAATTCTGTAGTAAAATTTGATGATGAAAGTTTGCATTAGAATAACGGCACCAAGTATCAAATACTTCTTTTTTTTTTTTTTTTTTTTTTTTTTTTAAATTTACATTTAATTTAATGGAAAGATGACAGTTTAAATATATTTTAAAAATAACCTGACACAATGAAAATGCAGCATATTATATAGCAGGAGAAGCTGAGCAATTTATTAAAAAATAGCTCATTCTGGGATCAGGAGCCATGAGGGTGGTCTTATCAGTAATGGACAACCTTTCCTGTATGACTATGTATACAGAGATAGTGGACAGTGACTAAAAAGAATCCTCACATGGCTTCTAAGTCCAGAATGAGCAGAGATTTCAATGCATAAAATACAAGTTAGGGCCCATTTACACAACTATATTTTCAGTCCACGTATTTTGTGGATACGAGACCTATTCAATTCAATGGAACTGCAAAAGATGCAGACAGCACACTGCTGTCCTCATCCATATGTGTGAACCGTGGCCCCACAAAAAAAGATGGAACATGTCTTATCCTTGTCCGTTTTGAAGACAAGAATAGGCATTTCTAACATAAGCAGAAATGTGCGGGATACCAAAATGTGGATCACCAATGGCCAGTATCCGTGTTTTGAAAATTTGCAATTTGCGGACCACAAAATGGATACATTTGTGTGAATGGACCCTTATACTTTTTTTTTTTTTTTTTTTTTTTTTTTGGTTTCAAAAAATTTATTGGGCAAAATACAAAACATTTACAATAAATAAGATTTTTACAATCTCTTAATTCTTAGTGACCCAGCTAATTATATATAAACATAAATATATTCAACTCGTCTTTTCATAGCAATTAGAAAACCCTCCCCTCCCTCCCCCCCAATATGTGGTGCGTCAAAGTAGGACCCCCAAATATGAAACAACCTGACCTCAGCTAATCAAATCCTCCAACCGTCCCATATCCTACTCCACTGGTACTCAGTTTCCCTCCGTTTATATATAATTTTCTCATAGTTCTTTACCTTATCAGTTAAGTTTAACCATGTATTTATGTCTGGAGCGGAACGGGCAAACCAGGTCCGACTGATCAGAACTCTAGCCAACATCAGTATTCTGCTCAGGAAAATCTTTTGATACTTGTGATTTTTTAGTTTGGAAAGATCATTAAGAACAAATACTTGTGGTTCAAAAGGAATTTGAATTTTTAGTTTATACATAATACAGTTATTGATACTATTCCAATAATTTATAAGTTCTGGACAAGTCCATATCATATGGAGAAAGTCCGCTCCTACAGTGTCACATTTGGGACAGTTGGACGAATCTCTTAACCCACATTTATTCATCCACAAGGGAGTAATATATAATCTGTGACAAATATAGAATTGTATTAGAACATGGTTGAAGTTCTGGGATAATAAAGATAAATTCCCAAGAATATTCTCCCAGCCTTCTATTTGTAAATTCGGACAATCCACCTCCCACGCTTTTTGTCCTGGTGAGTGTATATCACTAAACCGTGTCTTTAGTAGTAACTTATATATATTGGAAATTTTTATTCTAGAAGGTGTACCCCCTACCCAATCATTCAAAAACGGTAAATCATCTATATCCAACAGCCGCTTATCATCCAAACTAGATAATACAGATCGCAATTGAAAATACCTAAACCATGAAAGATTTTTTATAGTGTGTGTCATTTCTATAAAAGGTTTAATTTCTCTATCTTTAACTACCTGTGAAATATATAAAATGTTATTCTTCTGCCAAAATGTGTCAGCTGCAATTTCATCCAGCCCTTGTAAATAGAAATTATGCCAAAGAGGCGTAAATATAAGTGAACCCTTAACCTTCAACCATGTCCTAATTGTGGCCCACACTTTCAGGAGTAGTTTTATAGTCTCTCTGTAGCCTTGGTCATAGATCTTCAATAGCCCAGATTCCAACAAAGTGAAAATATTATTGTGAGCGTGACTAGTTACCAACTTCCCCAGCAGTGCACTGTTCTCTGATTCATAACACATTAGTAACTGGGCTGCAATAAAATACCCCTTAAAATAGGGGAGATTTAAGCCCCCGCACTCCACAGATTTATACAAATATTCCAACTTAATTCGAACTCGCTTTCTTCCCCAGATTAAATCATTAATTATTCTTTCCATAAGTTTAAAATGTTTATCTTGTATCCAAATAGGTGTATTCCTAAGCACATAAAGAAATTGTGGTAGTATCACCATTTTAACTAATGAAACTCGATCAGCTCTAGATAGGGGAAGTTTCAGCCAGATTCCTATTTTTGCTCTGATCTTTACCATTATAGGAATCAAATTAAGTTCTAAAAAATTTTCAACTCGAGGCGATATAGTCAAACCCAAGTATTGAAAAGTATCAACAGTATCCAACTGTGTAAAAGGAACCTCTTTCTGTAGCAGGGGGTCTATTGGGAGCAGACTGGTCTTGGCCCAGTTTATAAGAAAACCAGACACCTCTCCAAATAGTTTAACCATTTGAATAATCCTAGGGAGAGTAGTTTCCGTATGATCTATAAAGAACAAAACATCATCTGCATATAATGAAATACGGTCTTGTATTCCTAGTGTCCCAAATCCTTTGACCTGATCATCCTGCCTGATAGCAATCGCAAGGGGTTCGATATACACATCAAATAATAAGGGAGATAATGGGCAACCCTGACGGGTGCCTCTGTTTAAATCAATACTACTACTCAAAATTCCATTAAGGCTCAATTTGGCCCTCGGAGATCTATATAATAACTTAAGAATGCGTATGAACCTTTCTCCAAAGCCCATCCTAGCAAGAACCTTCCAGAGGAAGCGCCACTCCACCCTGTCAAAGGCCTTAGAGGCATCCAATGACAGGATGGAGCGGGCGGTCCCCCCAGGGGCCTGGATATTAGAAAAGAGCCGATGTAAATTATGATGTGTACCCTTATTTTGAATAAAACCGCTCTGGTCCGGATGTACAATGGAGGAAATGACCCTAGAAAGCCTTGTAGCGAGGACCCTCGCAAGAAGCTTTACATCTGCATTGAGCAGAGAAATTGGTCTATAAGATTCTAAATCTAGAGGGTCCTTGCCTTTTTTTGGGATTAATATTATTATAGCCTCCATCATTGAATCTGGTAGTATCCCATCCTTCATTGATTCAGCAAAGACCTCCAACAATCTGGGAAAAATACAGTCCCCATATTTAGTATAGAATTCATATGGAAGCCCGTCTGAACCAGGAGTGGAGTTAGCTGAGCATAGTTTAATAGCTCCCTCAAGTTCCTGCATTGAAACCTCCAATTCTAGTGCTTTTTTTTGCGTCTCAGTAATAGTTGAGAAGTTGATCCTATCTAGATAGGAATCTATCTTATCCTCTGTAATGTTGGAATCAGCTTTGTACAGGTCAAGGAAATAATCAAGAAAGGCCTTCTCCACCAGGCCCTGTCTAGTGACTATCCTACCATCACTCGCTCGAACCTTATCTATATGTTTTTTTGGTTGTTGATTGGAGATTACTCTAGAAAGGAGTTTACCAGGTCGCCCTGACTCTGTAAAGTATTTTTGCCCTTTAAAAAAAGACTCTGTTGAGCCTTATCCAGTAAAAAGTTAGCATATATTTGGGTGGCTTTTTGCATATTTTCCCTATTCTTCTGCGTCTTATTTATATGGAAGGATTCTGTCGCCAACACTGCATCTTTTTCTAGATTTTTCTGTTTTTTAGCATATTCCCTTCTAAGATTCGTAATGTTACTAACCATCAATCCCCTCATATACGCCTTAAAGGTGTCCCATACCACTTGAATTTTTGCTGAGCCATAGTTTATATCCCAAAATCGGCCTATTTCATTTTGAATTAGTTTCATGTGTCTTTATAACTGATAGCCAATAAGGGTTTAGTCTAAAGGGAGGTTTTGGTGTATATCTTTCCTGAGATAAGCATAGTTCAAGTAATAGCGGAGAGTGATCGGATATTGACCTTGTTTCATATTTCATTCGCTTTATCAATTTCAGATGTTTACTATTTATCAATACAAGATCTATTCTAGACAACGATTTACCTGCATTACTAAAGCATGAAAAAACCCTTTTCCCCTGTCCCAGAGTTTCCCAAGCGTCCTCAAATCCAGCCTCCAGGCAAAACCGTGCAAGGGGAGACCCCTGGACCGGACTGTCCCTCCCAGCACTCATAGAAACCCTGTCACGTATAGGATCGATGACACAGTTAAAATCGCCAATAATCAATGTTGGACATTCTGGCCATTTATCCATGAATAATAGAAGAGAATTGAGAACCGAAAAAGAAAATGGCGGTGGGATATAGACAAAGGCCAAAATACATAGCTTTCCCCCTAACCTACAATATAAAAAGATAAATCTCCCCTGTTGGTCGACAGAGGATGCCTCACAGACGAAATCAATAAGTCTATGTATCAACACCGTAACACCTCTTGAATAATTGGAGAGGGTCGAATGATACGAATGCGCAGCCCATCCCCTGTCGACCACTCTAGTGGTCTCTTCAGTAAGGTGGGTCTCTAACAAGCATACTATTGCTGGTAGATGGGCCTGAGTCAGGTCAAAAACCGCTTGTCTCTTACCTCTTTCCCCCAAACCCCGTATATTCCAAGCAAGAATTCTAATCATCGTCATCAACAATGGTTAAGTGAAGAAACAGGAGAGAGGGAGAAAAGAGAAAAAAGAAGAAAAGTAGTAAACCAAAAAAAAAAAAAAGGGGAACCACACCTACTTTGACGCACCACAACCCAACCCTCCCCCCCCCCACAAGCAATCCACCACATATTGTAGTAGATTTCTTTCCTATGACCAACCCACCCGCACTCCCCCCAACACAGCCATCCCCATTAGGAAGCAGAGAAAAATACATTTAGGGGTATAGGCCCCTTATAGTACTAACTATTCCCGCCAGATCATAACCCAATTACATTATCGATTATTTCGGTCAAGCCAGTCCTCAGCTTCTTCCGGGGTGTCAAAAAAAAGGGTTTTGTCATTAAAAACAATCCGCAATTTGGCTGGGAATATAAGCGAATATTTAATATCTCTTTCTCTTAGCCTCTTTTTAACAATCATAAATGTGCGTCTCTTTTCTTGTATTTCTTTTGAAAAGTCGGGAAAAAAAGCCAATCTAACCCCGTTATACATAACTGGTGGGGATTCCCTCGCCCTTCTCAGGAGGACGTCCCTGTCCCCTGTCGTCAATAACTTAGCAAGGACTGTCCGAGGTTGTCTCCCTGGAATTGGTTTTCCCCCTGGGACCCGATGAGCTCTTTCAATCATAAAAAAAGGAGAAAATGAATCTTTCCCAAAGTTCTCAAGAATTAATTTCTGTACAAATTGGGTTGGATTTTTTTCTTCCGCGCCCTCTGGAATCCCAATTATTCTCACATTGTATCTTCGTGACCTATCTTCAAGGTCCACTACCTTTTTCTTCAAGAGATTATATTCAGATTTAAATGTGGAGACTTCCGTTTTTATTTTTTTGGATTCATTCTGTATAAGGGTGACGGAGCTTTCAAGGTTGTGGACTCTATCTCGGATTTTGGACAAATCATCTTTTATTAGACCCACATCAACTTGAATAAACCCCAATTGGGTTGTGACCGCCTGTATTAAATCCCCGTTCTGTTTAACCGCGAGGAGTATTTCTTCTAGCGGAGAAGAGTTATCATTAGGGATTACTTCCCCCATTATACCGTCTTCTTCTTCGGGGTATCTAGCGAGTTTTTGTGTTTCTAACTCAGTTAGCTCTGAGTCATCATTTTTTTTTTTTGAGAAAAATTCCTTTTGTCCGCCCCTGGTATTGACCCTAGGAGACCTCAGGAACTGGTCCAATTTTGTTGGTTCAGGAGTTTTGGACCCGTGTTTCTGGCTTGAGAGATCAGTCGAGCGCCTAGTAGCTTTTGGGGCCATAACTTTTTTCCTGCTTTTTTTATTTATTTATTTTTTATAGTTTTTATTTATTTCTCTTTTGTCTTTTCTTTCGCCTTATTCCGCCTCTTTCTCTCCTTTTTAATATATATATCTTTTCTTCTTTGCTCTCCTTCTTTCTCCTTTTTTTTTTTTTTTTTTCCCTTTCCTTTTTTTTTTTTAATTCTCTTTCACTTTTTTTCTTGTTTTTTATCTTTTTTTCCTCCCTTTTTCTTCCACTCCCCTCTTGTTTATTCTTATTTTCTTATCTTTCTTTTTTTATAACTTTTTTCTTCACCTTTTTTTCTTTCCTTCTTCCCCCTTCGTCCCCCTATTTTTTTTCTTTTTTGTTAAATATATCCGCTCTTCTTTATACTCTTTCTCCTCCTTTAAATTCTTTTTTTTTTTTTTTTTTTTTTTTTTCCCCTTCTCTTTTTTTTTTTAAGATACTGGACAAAAACCAGAGATCCAATACAGAATTAATTGTATCATGGGCTTCATACAGGCCCCCCCGAAGAGTCCAGCAAATTATCGATCTCCACTCAGGGTTAGTTAGATTCACAAACACAGGGAGGTTAATCACCACAGGATCCAGGAGAGGAGAGAGCAAGTCGATAGAGGGTGCAGACACAGGGGAAGGAACAGATCATGCACAATAGCGTGAGGAGAGAAGAAGCAAGGATGATTTGGCAGCGGTCCCAAATATGTATCCTCAGCTTGTCAGCTTGTCCAACAGAGGAGCCACTCACACTAACAACAGGAGGGGAGCAGCGAACCAACGAGGACCGGAGACACACTCCACAGAAGAACTCCACATACCGACCTGTTCACGACGGCAGGGAAGGTAAAACAGGAGAGAGCGGCAGAAGCGGCAGGAACAGCCAGATCGGAAATAAGCAGAAAAGCAGGCCCCACGTCCGAGCGCAACAACCGGTAACAACAGCGTCTTAGGCCGTAGATGAAAGGCAGTAGAGTAGCGCTGTAGATTAACCCACGGTCATGAAGAGGGTGCGGGGAAGGTTCGGCACAGAGACGCCAACATGTTCCAAGCAGCGAGACAGCTGAGCCGGGAGGGGGGAGGCGGAGAGCGCGACGTCCTCTACGTCATCACGTCATCTGCAGCTGGAAGTATCAAATACTTCTTGATTTTAGTGCAGGTAGAGGTTGGTAACATATGGAGCGGCGTGCCACTCACTCGATGCAGACAGCGGCGTCCCGCTGTGTATTAGACAGAATGCGATCGCTTTTTTGAAAAAGGAACTGATACAGTCTTACCAGGAGGTCTTGAATGGACTTCGTTTCCCTCGACACGGTATACCTTCTGTAAAGATCAGGGTTCCGGTCTCAAGAGCTGTTGTTTTATTTGAATTCCGCGCCCAAACTTTAAACACACGCGGTCTTGTGGAAACAAGGTATCGTCCGTGTGGTAGAAGTTATCTTAGGCGGTTCGATGTTTCATATAGTAACGTCCATGCCTATATGAAACTTGGTGCCGTTATTCTAATGCAAACTTTCATCATCGAATTTTACTACTGAATTTTTTCATCGAATATTTATACCATCGAACATTGTGTATTACTGACTATTTTATCTAGTCGATTATTTTACCGAAAATATTTCAAACCATCAGAGGCCTGGCAGATTGCTGGTTTTAGAGATTAATTTAGTCAATTAGGACCTATATATTTTTATACAAATGTGGTTTTGAATTATTATATATATATTTGTTCTCTACCATTGCTGCTACTCATTCTGAACCAGTCTATATTTATTCATCCATAGAATTGTACAGTTGTGGCCAAAAGTTTTGAGAATTACATAAATATTGGAAATTGGAAAAGTTGCTGCTTAAGTTTTTATAATAGCAATTTGCATATACTCCAGAATGTTATGAAGAGTGATCAGATGAATTGCATAGTCCTTCTTTGCCATGAAAATTAACTTAATTCCCAAAAAACCTTTCCACTGCATTTCATTGCTGTCATTAAAGGACCTGCTGAGATCATTTCAGTAATCGTCTTGTTAACTCAGGTGAGAATGTTGACGAGCACAAGGCTGGAGATCATTATGTCAGGCTGATTGGGTTAAAATGGCAGACTTGACCTGTTAAAAGGAGGGTGATGCTTGAAATCATTGTTCTTCCATTGTTAACCATAGTGACCTGCAAAGAAACGCGTGCAGCCATCATTGTGTTGCATAAAAATGGCTTCACAGGCAAGGATATTGTGACTACTAAGATTGCACCTCAATCAACAATTTATAGGATCATCAAGAACTTCAAGGAAAGAGGTCCAATTCTTGTTAAGAAGGCTTCAGGGCATCCAAAAAAGTCCAGCAAGAGCCAGGATTGTCTCTTAAAGAGGATTCAGCTGCGGGATCGGAGTGCCACCAGTGCAGAGCTTGCTCAGGAATGGCAGCAGGCAGGTGTGAGTGCATCTGCACAGTGAAGCGAAGACTTTTGGAAGATGGCCTGGTGTCAAGAAGGGCAGCAAAGAAGCCACTTCTCTCCAAAAAAAACATCAGGGACAGATTGATCTTCTGCTGAAAATATGGTGACTGGACTGTTGAGGACTGTGGCAAAGTCATATTCTCCGATGAAGCCTCTTTCCGATTGTTTGGGGCATCAGGAAAAAGGCTTATCCGGAGAAGAAAAGGTGAGCGCTACCATCAGTCCTGTGTCATGCCAACAGTAAAGCATCCTGAGACCATTCATGTGTGGGGTTGCTTCTCATGCAAGAGAGTGGGCTCACTCACAATTTTGCCCAAAAACACAGCCATGAATAAAGGATGGTACCAAAACACCCTCCAACAGCAACTTCTTCCAACATTCCAACAACAGTTTGGTGAAGAACAATGCATTTTCCAGCACGATGGAGCACCGTGCCATAAGGCAAAAGTGATAACTAAGTGGATCGGGGACCAAAACGTTGACATTTTGGGTCCATGGCCTGGAAACTCCCCAGATCTTAATCCCATTGAGAACTTGTGGTCAAACCTCAAGAGGCGGGTGGACAAACAAAAACCCACTAATTCTGACAAACTCCAAGAAGTGATTATCAAAGAATGGGTTGCTATCAGTCAGTAAATGGCCCAGAAGTTAATTGAGAGCATGCCCAGTCGAATTGCAGAGGTCCTGAAAAAGAAGGGCCAACACTGCAAATACTGACTCTTTACATAAATGTCATGTAATTGTCGATAAAAGCCTTTGAAACGTATGAAGTGCGTGTAATTATATTTCACTACATCACAGAAATAACTGAAAAAAAGATCTAAAAGCAGTTTAGCAGCAAACTTTGTGAAAACTAATATTTGTGTCATTCTCAAAACTTTTGGCCACGACTGTACTAAATTTTATCTTACATTCAATAAAATCCCAATACTATAGAGAGTGCCCTACTACTATTTATTTATTTATTTATTACCTTTTGTTAGACTGGGTGTTGTCTGCCAGTAGGAGCACCTCTAAGCGATTCCCTATCAGTTGAGTGCGACATATTTTTGTATTTACATAGCCTTATGAGGCTGGTGTTTTACGGGTTGTACCTTCTAATGGCACAATTTATGGTTGCATACAATATAGTGGGGGAAAAAAATCCAAATCGAGTGGGATCATTAAGAAAAAAAAAGAACCGCCACAGTTTTATGGGTTTTGTTTCTACAGTGTTTCCAATGCTGTAAAACTAACCTATTAATTTCATTCTCTCAGTCAGTACGATTATAATATCTCAGATGTACAAATACAGTTTTTCTTGTGGTTTAATACAAAAAAATATATATATTTGGAAAAAATATATATTTTCTTTGCATCACCATATTCTTACTCCATAACTTTTTATTTTTATGTATACAGAGCTGTGTGAGGGTACATTTTTTGTGGTTTGATTTGTACTTTTCATTGGAGGGTGTATTAAATTTTTTGTGGGACCTGAAGCAATATTTTTTTCCAGTTTTGCTGTTTACCATATGGGATGAATATTTTTATATTTTAATGGTGCAGGCAATTTCATGTGCCGCAATACTGATGTTTATCTTTTATTTTAGTTTTGGGGAAAAGGGAAAAACTTTTATTGATTTACTTTTTTAGATTATTAGATTGCTTTTTTATAGACTGCAATGCATTAGCCCATAAGGGCTCCATAGGAATTAATGTGCAAGCAGGCACCATATTTAAGGCATTCAGGAACGGGTTAATAAAAGTGGGTAGGTTCCAGAAGATGTCCAATAGAGCAAAAATCAGCAAATATACTACAATTTTATGCAGAGAAATATTAATTTAAAAGCGTTGATTGGCTTTAGAATCTGGTATCTCCGTTCTGTGGGATATGCCATAAATGTCCAAGATGGGAAACCCTTTTAACCTCTTCAGGACACATGACGTACCGGTACGTCATGATGCCCTGGTACTTAAGGACACATGACGTACCGGTACGTCATGTGTTGTTTCGATCACTGCCGCCCGGCTGGCAGTGATCGGAACAAGGTGCCTGCACAAATCATTGAGCAGGCACCTAGGCTAAATGCGCGGGGGGGTCCCGTGACTCCCCCATGTCGGCGATCGCAACAAACCGCAGGTCAATTCAGACCTGCGGTTTGATGCGCTTTTTGCCGTTTCTGATCCCCGCGGTCCCTGACCGCGGGGATCAGAAACTTTACAATGCCCAGAATATATATGTTATTCCTCCCCCTGCACCCCTGAATGATATTATGTGGGCGGGTGGTGCAGGGGGAGGGTTGCGGGCGGTGCGGGAGGCGGGCGGTGCGGCAGGCGGGATCGCGATCCCCCGCCCGCCTCCCATTGCGTAATCGTTGGTGTAGAGTGGGTATACCAGGGTGCCAGCACATTGCTGGCACCCTGGTATAAACGGCTGACATCGTTGATGCGATGTCAGCCGTTTAACCCTTTCCATACAGCGGTCCGTACAGACCGCTGTATGGAAAAGGTTAACAGCGCAGGGAGCTCCCTCCCTCTCCGATCGGGGGGCTGCTGTGCCTTTGCAGCCCCCCGATGGGAGAGGGAGAGAGCCCCCAGACAGCCCCCCGACACCCCAGTCCTTACCCTTCCCCGTCTGCGAAGTTGTGGTAGACGGGGAAGGTTCCCATGGCAACAGGACGCCTGCTCAGGCGTCCTGCTGTCCATGGTGCTGAACAGATCTGTGCTGAAAGCATAGATCTGTTCAGTGTAAGTAAAATACAGTGCAGTACCCTATACAGAGTACAGTACTGTATTATATAGACATCAGACCCACTGGATCTTCAAGAACCAAGTGGGTCTGGGTAAAAAAAAAAGTTAAAAAAAAGTGAAAAAAAAGTAAAAATCAAAAAACACATTTATCACTGATTAAAAATGAAAAAAATTAAATTCCCTACACATGTTTGGTATCGCCGCGTCCGTAACGACCTGATCTATAAAACGGTAATGTTACTTTACCCGAACGGTGAACGCCATAAAAATAAAAAATTAAAAATATGATAAAATAGAAATTTTGCCCACCTTACTTCCCAAAAAAAGGTAATAAAAGTGATCAAAAAAGTTGCATGTACGCCAAAATTGTAACAATCAAACCGTCATCTCATCCCGCAAAAAATGAGACCCTACTTAAGATAATCGCCCAAAAACTGAAAAAACTATGGCTCTTAGACTATGAAAACACTAAAACATCATTTTTTTTGTTTCAAAAATGAAATCATTGTGTAAAACTTACATAAATAAAAAAAAGTATACATATTGGGTATTGCCGCATCCGTATGGACCGGCTCTATAAAAATATCACATGACCTAACCCCTCAGGTGACCACCGTAAAAAAATAAAAATAAAAACGGTGTAAAAAAAGCAATTTTTGGTCATCTTACATCACAAAAAGTGCAATAGCAAGCGATCAAAAAATCATATGCACCCCAAAATAGTGCCAATCAAACCGTCATCTCATCCCGCAAAAAATGAAACCCTACTCAAGATAATCGCCCAAAAACTGAAACAACTATGGCTCTTAGACTATGTAGACACTAAAACTTTTTTTGTTTTAAAAATGAAATCATTGTGTAAAACTTACATAAATAAAAAAAATTGTATACATATTAGGTATCGCCGCGTCCGTGACAACCTGCTCTATAAAATTACCACATGATCTACCCTGTCAGATGAATGTTGTAAATAACAAAAAAAAAACTGTGCCAAAAAGGTATTTCTTGTTACCTTGCCGCACAAAAAGTGTAATATAGAGCAACCAAAAATCATATGTACCCTAAACTAGTACCAACAAAACTGCCACCCTATCCCGTAGTTTCTAAAATGGGGTCACTTTTTTTGAGTTTCTACTCTAGGGGTGCATCAGGGGGGCTTCAAATGGGACATGGTGTCAAAAAACCAGTCCAGCAAAATCTGCCTTCCAAAAACCGTATGGCATTCCTTTCCTTAAAATGGAAAATCTGCCAAAAAAGTGAAATTTGGAAATTGTATCTCTATTTTCCATTAAATCTTGTGCAACACCTAAAGGGTTAAAAATGTATGTAAAATCAGTTTTGAATACCTTGAGGGGTGTAGTTTCTTAGATGGGGTCACTTTTATGGAGTTTCTACTCTAGGGGTGCATCAGGGGGGCTTCAAATGGGACATGGTGTCAAAAAACCAGTCCAGCAAAATCTGACTTCCAAAAACCAAACGGCGCACCTTTCACTCTACGCCCCGCTGTGTGGCCGTACAGTAGTTTACGGCCACATATGGGGTGTTTATGTAAACGGCAGAGTCAGGGCAATAAAGATACAGTCTTGTTTGGCTGTTAACCCTTGCTTTGTTAGTGGAAAAAATGGGTTAAAATGGAAAATAAGGCAAAAAAATGAAATTTTCAAATTTCATCCCCATTTGCCAATAACTCTTGTGCAACACCTAAAGGGTTAACGACGTATGTAAAATCAGTTTTGAATACCTTGAGGGGTGTAGTTTCTTAGATGGGGTCACTTTTATGGAGTTTCTACTCTAGGGGTGCATCAGGGGGGCTTCAAATGGGACATGGTGTAAATAAACCAGTCCATAAAAATCAGCCTTTCAAAAACCAAACGGCGCACCTTTCACTCTACGCCCCGCTGTGTGGCCGTACAGTAGTTTACGGCCACATATTGGGTGTTTCTGTAAACGGCAGAGTCAGGGCAATAAAGATACAGTCTTGTTTGGCTGTTAACCCTTGCTTTGTTAGTGGAAAAAATGGGTGAAAATGGAAAAATAGACAAAAAAATGAAATTCTCAAATTTCATCCCCATTTGCCAATAACTCTTGTGCAACACCTAAAGGGTTAACGACGTATGTAAAATCAGTTTTGAATACCTTGAGGGGTGTAGTTTCTTAGATGGGGTCATTTTTGGGAGTTTTCTATTATCTAAGCCTCACAATATGACTTCAAACCTGAACTGGATTTTGAAGATTTCTGAAAATTTTCAAAATTTGCTTCTAAACTTCTAAGCCTTGTAACATCCCCAAAAAATAAAATATCATTCCCAAAATGCTACAAACATGAAGTAGACATATGGGGAATTTCAAATCATCACAATTTTTGGGGGTATTACTATGTATTACAGAAGTAGAGAAACTGAAACTTTGAAATTTGCAAATTTTTGAGATTTTTTGGTAAATTAGGTATTATTTTGTGCAAAAAAAATAACTTTTTTGACTTCATTTTACCAGTGTCATGAAGTACAATATGTGACGAAAAAACAATCTCAGAACGGCCTGGATAAGTCAAAGCGTTTTAAAGTTATCAGCACTTAAAGTGACACTGGTCAGATTTGCAAAAAATGGCCTGGTCCTAAGGTGTAAAAAGGCTGTGTCCCTAAGGGGTTAAGAAGCACTAAGCAGAGAGATTCTGGAGAGAATAGCATCAGGCCAGCTGTGTGCATAGTCCCTTAAAGGGAACTTGTCACATTGAACATGGTGTGTGTGCTGCAGGCAGCATGTTATAGAGCAGGAGGAGCTGAGCAGATTAATATATGGATTTTTGGGAAAAGATTCAGTAAAACTTGCATTTCATTCATTTAAATTCCTGCTCATTCTGGGCTTTGAAGTCAAGGAGGCGGAGCTATCAGTAATAGCTGTCAATCATTGATAGGACTGCCTCCTGGACTTCAAAGCCCAGAATGAGAAGGAATTTAAATGAATGAAATACAAGTTTTACTAACTTTTACAGTAAAACTATATATTGATCTGCTCAGCTCCTCCTGCTCTATCACATTCTGCCTGCAGATTATTTTGCATTTTCATGGTGACAGGTTCCCTTTAATCAGCCACTGTAAAGATTACCTTGCACACAGAAATTTCATTCATGTGAATTCAGTTTGCATAACATCATGCATGTGCTGAAGAAACAACCCCCTTCAGATGGATGGAACAGATTTTTCAGTCACAGAATCCCCAGCTCCAGCGATGGCCCTGGTGCTCGACTACGACACCCCTCTTTCCATTAGAGTGACGTTCTACAAAGGGAGTGCACAGGCATGGGATACAGCGCTAGAACAGAGAGGTCTAGGGCAGGCAATCTAATTGAAAGAGGGACATGATTAAAAGCAGAGGGGTGTCATAGTCTAGCACCAGGGGCATCGTTGGAGCGGTGCTCAAATGGCTCATCTGCATAATAATAAAAGTTCATATTTCTCTGGAACTATAGTACCGACGGACATAAGAAAGGTATTGTTTTACTCAGGCTATGTGGGTAGATATATTCTTATGGTTTTCATCAATACATAGAATATTCCTATCTAGAATACATACTTCTGTTAGTGACCGCCTTTCTTTGTTTATAAACCAGTATTAGTATGAGAGGCAAGCATAGGATTCCAATGACGCAGGCCACTATTGCCAAGACAGCTGCTGTTGTACCTGAAAAGGAAAATATGTCATTGACTCATTATTATTATTTTCATTATTTTTTTTATGAAAGTCATAGAACCAATAAATTTTAAACAGCAGATGGCTAAAACAGGCAATCATGTCCATAGGTTCTACAGTTATGGTATCAGATGAGGCAAGCTGCAGAAATACAATTTTTCTTCAACTGTTTTGCCAAAATAATGTACAAATTCCTTTGTCTCTTCTCACAGAACAAAGTTTTTAAGTTTTCGGATAGTGGTAATTTTGTCCCCATAAAGTTAAAATAGGCTTCTGTCTGACAGGCCCAATCTATGTGTTTTTGTTTTATTTTTAATTCTCATATTAAGAGGAAAATCTATCCAAAACCATTAAGATAATCTGATTAAAGGGGTTTTCTTACCCCAAGACAAACCTGGAAGTTTAACAGAAAGAAAATATGCAATCTACTATTGAACGTCGCCAAGGCCCCCGTCCAAGCCATCCCATCTGTGGTCCATGCACCACTGCAGCTACTCTCTGGCCCCAGCAGTGACTTGTCCCCAAGCGACACATGACCACAGCAGCTCAGTGGTCACATGTTTATTCCTGAATTTTTTCAACAAATTACCATCAGTCTGCAATAAAGTCCAACTGGGTGTTACCAGTTAGGGGTGTATCCCTGCACAGTCTGACACTGTCCAATCAGTGCAGTCAATGGCAATTCATTCATAATTTCTAGCAAGAATAATAAAGGAATGGCACAACACAGAATTATATGAAAAGATGGTCCATTATATTATTGATGCAAATGGCTACATTACTCTGAAATGCATTTAGATGTTTTGGTCTATTAGCCAGTTTTTAGGAATGTCAAAATTCCACTCAGAGTTGTGCATTTAGAGGAGCATCTGGCTTTAAAATATATGCAACAGATAAGTACCTTCAGTTCATAAGATACACAAAGTTCAAACAAGTTTTGATGGACCTTTGTCGATTTTAGACCTCTACATCTAGAGGAAAGAAGGTTTCTCCATCAGCATGGAAAATTATTTTTTACTATAAGAGCAGTGGGACTCTAGAACTCTCTGCCCAAGGAGGTGGTGATGGTGAATTTACTAAAAGAGTTCAAGAGGGGTCTAGATGCATTTCTGGAGTGTAATAATATTACAGGTTATAGTTATTAGATATCTGGAGAAGGGTTGTTGATCCAGGGAGTTATTCTATTTGCCTGATTGGAGTTGGGAAGGAATTTTCTCCCCTAAAATCAGGAACATTGTCTTCTACCTCATGTTTTTTTTTTTTGCCTCCCTCTTTAGAGCAGTTAGGGTGAGGGGGGGGGGGGGGGTCACCTTTTTCAAGTCAGCTGCCTCAAGCAGATAGGGAATAGATAGAAACAGGGATGCTCCCACACATGGGCAGGTTGAAATATACTTTGTGTGTATCATATATATTACTTATTTCTATTAATGAGCTTTATGTATCTTTTGAACTAAGGGTTCCTAGTTTTATTTTATTTGCTCTGATACTTTTGACCTAAGATATTCATATTTAGGATACGTACAGGACGTTCCAGTACCCAATCTTAACAAAATCTATTAGCTATATATTAATATTATATATTAAAAGCAAGTGGTTTACAACCATAAAAAGCAGGACAAACTATTTACGCATTTTAAATCCTATGAGGATTTTTCATCATAAGGGTAACTGACCAGGAGCCATCAGCGCGCCAAACATTACATTGGGATACATGCACATGATCCAGGACACGGGGGTTAGCTGATATTGTTTCATTGTTTGCCTGTTTTCATACTTAGGGTTGCTTGATGCCCTTACAATTTAGTTCTGTTATTCTGTTAAATATAAGTAGGTTATCATTTGCAAACATAAGCACATAAAAAGAGAAAAGTATACACCCCCTCACCATCATTCGCTTGGTCCTGTGAATGAAGTAAACATGTCTTTAGATTCGGGTCATCTAAAATATAAGAGAGAGAAATTGAATATTCTGAAATCAAATGTGTAGTCTGTTGTTGTAATAACTTAAAGGGGTTGCCCAGAGGGTCAAAATTAACATTGCAGCCTATGGGAGATTCTCTGTGTACCTACGGAGCCTTGCCACAAACCCGAGGCTGCCATAGCAACCAAATGGCCCCCTCAACCTCGGTGAGGGAAAGCTATTTAGGCCCCAGAAGGATGCTGAGGTTGCAATTTACCATGGCATCTGAATGGTTAAATGTCCAGGATTAGCGTTTTTGCTAATCACCAGCTTTTCCTCCAGGTGCCTGCTGTGGTGCCCTCTCAGCTTCTGAGAAGAAGCCATTCGATACTTTTGTCCGGTATCGACCTCGATACCGGGATTTTACATTTTTCGATACTAGGATACACTACTGCGCAGTCTAGTATCTCAGAGCATGAAGCACGCGGCTCTCAGTGCACGCCATGATCGCTCAGCAGCACAGGGGAGAAGGAGTCCCTCTCTCCCGCCCCCTGAACCGACAGTGCCACCAAGCAGGAAAGAGAGGGGCGGAGGAGGGGAGGGCGCACTGCGCCACCAATGAAAGTTAAAGAGTGGACCCCATAGGTACATACTTTATTCATTAAGTAGCAGGACATGTAGGGCATACATAGGATGTCCCTGCACTTAATATTATTTCTGGTTGCCGTTCCGTTGCTCCGCTGTGGCCCCCGTTACAGTGTCCCATGCTGTATGCTAAGTAACAGCATCGGAACACCAGGGTGGAGACATTAGCTTTTCTCCCTGGGCGTTCCTTCTCCCTGGTTGTAGCACTGTCCAATCGCAGCACAGAACGTCACAGCCAGGGAGAAAAAGAAAACTCACCTTCTCCCATAGAGAAAAGCTGATGTCTCCTCCCTGGTGCTCCGATGCTATTACTTAGCATACAGTGCGGGAGACTGTAGTGGGGGCCACAGCAGTGCAACGGAGTGGGCCCAGAAATAATAGTAAGTGCAGGGACATCACCCATGTATGCCCTACATGTCCTGCTACTTAGTTAATAAAATATGGACCCATGAAAGGTCCTCTTTAATGTTTAATACAAATGCAGGAGGCTGGGTGCAGAATCACATAGCTGTCGCCCAGCCTCTATGAAAGGAAGCTGCAATCAGTGGCAGTTAAGCCCCGGGGGTTAACTGCCGCTGATCACAGCTTACTGTCATACAGGCTGGGTGACGGCTATGTGATTCTGCTGCCTGCAACCAGCCTCCTGTATTAAACATTAATTATCATTGGTGTCGCAGTGCGCCCTTCCTCCTACCCAGTATTAAATCAGTGGTGGTGCAGTGCGCCCCCCTCCTCCCCAGTTTTAAAATCATTGGTGGCGCAGTACGCCCCACCCAAGCCCTCCCAGTATTAAAATTATTGGTGGCAGTGGCTACAGGGTCCCTCTCCCCTCCTCCTCATTGGTGGCAGTGGCAGCTTCTGATCTGAGCCACAGCTGTGTAATCCTGGGGCTCCGATCGGTTACCATGGCAGCCAGGATGCTACTGAAGCCCTAGCTGCCATGGTAAGCTCCCTGCTGCTGTGTGTACTATGCACAGGGCAGCAGGTAGAGTGTAAAGTCCTATTCACCCTAATAGAGCTCTATTAGCGTGAATAGAACAAGGGATCAAAAGATCCCAGGTTATAGCCCCTAAGGGGGGAAAAGTTATTAAATAAGCAGTAAATAAAGTTTTAAAAAACACCAAAATATTAAGTATAAATCAACCTCTTTCCCAATTTCACATATAAACAATAAATAAATAAACATATTACATATTTCCACGTCCGAAAAGCCCAAACTATTAAAAAGATATCCTATGTGGTAAACACCATAACAGGAAAAAAAAAAAAAAAAAACAGCATGATTCGCCATTTTTTGGTCACCTTGTCCCCCCAAAAAATAAGATAGGACTGTTCTTTTTATGGGCGTTCCATAAAAAGCGGAACGCACACAATTTTTTAGTGTTTTTATTGTTTTCGCATGGTATCGAGTTTCGCAATACTTTTTTATGGTATCGAAACCGAATAAAAATTTTGGTATTGAAGCAACCCTACTTGAAAATCCTCCAAGAAGAAAACTGCAAGTGTCACTGATCAATGGTTTAATTCTAGTGTTGATTACAAATATTCTAATTGCAAATTTATATCGCGAATATAGGTACTTCGAAAATTCAGGAATATTTAGAATATAGTAATATATATTCGTAATTTTGAATATTCAAGATTTTTTTTATTGCGAATTTTCGTAATGCAAATTTTTATCGCTACTATTTCAATTGCCGAGTGAAAACATGATTCCTCCCTGCTTCTTGCTTGTGGGCCTATGAGTCATAGCACTATATTGAATATATTATTTTTTTTTTGAATATTCATAATATTCTAAAACAAGAATATATAGTAATATAGCGAATATTCGAAAAAAATAAAATTAATATACAGCAATTTAGCTAATATAGTGCTATAATCTTCTTTGTCTAATAGTTGTAATTTTTTTCTTATCTGAAGTTCAGATTGGAAAAAAAATTACAACTATGAAAAAAAGATTATAGCACTATATTAGCTAAATTGCTCTACATTCGTTTTTTTCGAATATTCTCTGTATTGTTATATATTCTTGTTTTAGAATATTATGAATATTAAAAAAAAACTAATATATTCGATATAGTGCTATGACTCATTGGCCCACAAGCAAGAAGCAGGGAGGAATCATGTTTGTGCTCGGCAATTGAAAAATTTGCAATAAAAATTTGCATTCCGAAAATTCGCATATTATGCGATCATTACCTTGCCGATTTTCAGAGTAAAAAAAATCGTAGAATATAACGAATATTCAAATTCACAAATATTTGCTGAATATTCTACAAAATATTCGCGAAATATCGCGAATTCGAATATGACCCCTGCTGCTCATCACTATTTAATTCCTCTTTATTAAAATTACAGTCATAGGATGTAGAGATGTATGTGGCAACATCCATTTACCATGTTTTCACACTTCTGTGTATTGAAAATGTTAGGAATAGATTTGGGGAATTTCAGGATACATTTAAAGCCGAATTTCCACATCCTTCGAGGTAGCGAATCAATTTAACCTAAAATAGTATATAAATAAAAAAATACCTCATCCATTTGCTCAGGACTGGTTGCCCACCACCATCTTGCTTGAAGATCTTGGCCAAAATCCCGTGCGTGGTGACATATTACATCACCAGGTGTGATGACGTCATCTTGGGCCACGTGAGATTTTGCTCTCCAGACCTTCAAGCAAGATGGCGGCGGCCGGCCCGTCACAAACAAATGGATGAGGTAAGTTTATTTATTTTTTATTTTACACTCTTTTATGTATATCAGATACTGCGATCATGTTTGAATGCAGCATCTGAGGAGTACAATGACGAGGAGCTTCGCAGTCTCCGTTTTCTGTCATTGTACCCATTACTTTTACAATTCATCACATAGCTGATTTTTTAATAAAATTCAGCAAAACAGCCACATCGAATTTTACCAAACTTTGTTCATCTCTAGTCAGGAATGTTGAACTTCAAAAATGTCATTACCTTTTTTCACCTGAAAATCTATATAACTGTGGGACATGTGTCGATAATGTTTCTTATCTGTCTCGTACAGTAAACAGCAGTACCCGCCATTGTTCAGTTCTGAGACGTTCATAAGAGTTTTGTGAAACACCTTGCCATGTCGAGGGCCTCCTTGATGTATTTTGTGATTGTCATGATCTCTGCAGTCTGGGTTTCTTTCCTTAGTAAAAGTCCAATGTATGGCCAGTTGTTCGTGTGGCTCCTTTGGGTTTCCACTGATGGTGCAAGTGAGGTTCACATTCTGCCCTTCTGGACATATATACTTTACGTATGGAGCAGTGACGGAGTATGCGTCGATCTGATCTACGGGAAAATGAGAAAACAAAGTCTGTTGTAACTCTGAATAGTGAAACTTTGTAAATCTCAAACCCCAGAAGTTGAGTAAGGTGGAACTACTCCCTGAATAAAAGATTTTGTTGTTTGAATTATTTGAAGAAGCAAGATATATAGCTTGAACGTAGAACACAACTATAAAATATGATACAGTATTATAGCATATAACATTAAAGGGCATCTGTGTTGCTCCCATGTTCATCTGTTGAGAAACATGATGTTTTAATATATGCAAATGAGTCTCTAGGTGCTGTTACACCTAGGGGCTCTGCTCTCTCTGCTACTGCCGTGCCCTCTCCACTTTGATTGATAGGGCCAAGTGTGATGAGGTTTACGCTGCCTGGTCCTGTCATTTAATGGGCAGAGGGCACAACAGTTACAGAGAGAGTTGAGCCTCTAGGTGTAATATTCATATATTAAGACATCATTTTTCTCAGCAATGCAGGCACATATCAACATGGGACCAACACAGATGTCTTCATCTGCCAAGTGCACATGCAACAGGTCAGCCAGTTTCATAGGTACAGATCTGCTGACATATGTCTTTCCATATTAGGGAAAAATATTATAATCATAGTAAACAAGGAAATCTGCGTTTACAGTAACAAAATGTGTATTCTGTATTTCTACTGTTCCACCACACTTGTTATTTGCAACACTTCAAATACAAGAGGATATAAAAGTGCTTTCCTGACTGCCCTACAAAGACTCTGAGGCTACTTTTGGCTAGCGTTCTTCTTGCTGAGAGATTGCTAACTGCCAGACATGCCCATATGCACTTGCAGATATTTTGCCCATTTGACAGACTTTGACATAGGAGTGCATAACTGGACTGAGAGAAGCAGCATTATCATTTCAACAAATTTACCACCATTTAGGTCATTCTGACCTAGCTGTAAGGAGGTCTTGGGAGCGGTGATTACTTGAGGGCACACAGGCTCCGGACAGCCCAGACAGATCACCAATAGAGAGGACTGTTTGATCCATATGTGAGCAGCTCCCAGAGTTTTGTTGTGCTCCATCTGGACACAGGTGGCACCTTCATTACACACCCCTGTCTCTGCCATGGCCATTTCCTGATGCTTGGCAGAAGGAAATTTGGTACCACGGTCCCATTATATGTCCTGCCATTGACTTTGTCATCCACTCATGCCTTTGTTTGCAGTGGTGTCATGAATTAGAAACCTGGACTGCTATGTACTGGAACCGTAACATCTTTAGCAACAAATCTAAGATCTGTTTGAGGCCCATCGGAGGTCGGGTTTTAGTATTGAGGTCTCGCGGTGAGTGCTTCAATCCTATCTTTGCTGTGGAGCAACACACTGCCCCAACTGTTGGTGTGATGATATGGAAGCCATTACATGCAACAATCTGTCACTCCTAGTAGTGATAGTATGGACACTAACAACTTAGAGATATGTGAAGACATCATGTGACCACGTGTTTGTTTTTCAGCAGGATAATGGTCACTGTGACCAACTGTGACCAACTCCCTCTGAGTGCAATGTCTTAGCACATTCCTCGTTCTTCACACTATACCTCTAATTGCGAGGAGAGACTTTCCCAAGGGAGTACCAGGTGCTACCTCGGAGGGTAATTGAAACACAAGGGGATCGGGACCTGAGTGTGAACCCACTGGACTGACCTCCAGGTCACACAATACACCCAGTGGATGCTGGGATGGCAGAGGCTGATCAGCTGGAAGCATAGTCAGGGTATGAAGGCAGAAGTCAAGGCAGGAGGCAGTCAGGCAAAGTAAGTAAATAACTCCTGCAGGCCAGCCATAGGATATGGAAGATGGGAGGCGAGCGCATGCTGCCTCAAATAAGGAGGAGAGACACGCCCGCACACACCCTAAATACACACAAGGAACTCTGAGCCAGAGTGCAAACTATGCTGAGAGCCAGGAGGGAGATGCTGGTGGCAAGAGAGCAGACCACAGCTAAGAACCCCGCTGCCCATGCCTGTCAACACAACGAGCAGCAGCGGGGAGGAGTGAGGGAGCCAGGCGCCTGTACCTGCATGTGGGAAGCCGGGTTAACACTTGCCCACACACAGCATGGGTTTCCCAGAAATACTACACTTCCTTTGTCTGTCCGATTGCCAAATTTTTATAGCCAATAGAGCATTTATGGGACCAGCTGAGATGGCAGCTTCAGCAGTCTACAAGCATGCAGAATGTAGAGGCCCAGCTGCAACATAATGTAGGGATAATGTGCCACAGGATACTATAGGGAACCTGTACGCCACCATGCCCAACCATTTCTCATCTTGTATCCAGAATAGAGGTGGCCCAACAGGGTACTACAGCCTCATTTATATTGTACAGTTTTCCCCAATAAGCTCATAATCACTTACATATATCATCATTACATTCACACATAGAAAGTTTCATTCAGTTCCAACAACTCCTTTGTGCATTATATATATATTTTTTTTATGTATTAATGTATTTTGAATCAAGGTTTAACTCTCCATCTTCTCTTCTAGAAGAAAAAAGGATCAGGTATGTTGATATCCAACCTGCCCATCCTCATTTTCCAATGTCAGCCATTGTGGGAATGTTTGCCCTCATAAACAGTAGAACCTAGGTTAATCTTTCTGAAATCCTCAAGAATACAGAGTTATAATGTGCAAAGGCCAGCTTAAAGTGGTTGTTCAGGATTTTACAAGCTCTGTTTATACAGTGGATGGAGATGTGTAGTTCAGGGGCCAAAGCTTCTGCAGCTGATCGGCAACACTGGTGGGTGTCGGACCCCTGCCAATAAGGCAGTGATGGCCTATACCAGGGATCAGCAATCTTCGGCACTTCAGCTGTTCTGAAACTATAACTCCCAGCATGCAAACTTACTCAGCCGTTCTTGTAACTGTCATAGAATTGAAAGGAGGATTCTGGGAGTTGTAGTTTCACAGCAGCTTGAGTGCTGTAGATTGCTGATGCCTGGCCTATACTGAGGATAGGTTATCACTAGTAAAATCCTGGAAAACTCCCTTAACCTTTTTAACAGTCACGTTAAAATTGAAAAAACCCTGCCAAAAATGTCAAAAATGTCACTCTCCTCCTGCAGCTGCTCCAACATTCTCCTCCAGACTGAAGGGTAGTTGGGACTGATTTAGCTGCTCATATCTCTGGTTTTGTACCAGCTAGACATATGGGCTTCTGTTTGAAAGCTGACATTCCAAACTTTCAGACAATACCAGAATGACAGCAATATGTTCAGCACAGGTGAAGATATCACTGAAAGAAATCGGAATGCAGTGAATGAAGCTGAAAGTAAAAGTAGAAGCAGGTTTTACCCGCAATTATTCCCGACTCAATTTCTAACAGTGATTTCTCCTCTGTTGATTGGACTTTAGCTGTCATTTTGGTTTGTATGAAAGCCTGGAATGTCAGCTTTCAAACAAGACTAGCTGCCATTCAGTAGATAGCAGCATCTAAAGAAGCCCTCCACTTTCTGCCCGAGCCCAGCCGGGCAAAACAGTTAGCTACTTTTTCCACTCCTGGAGCTGGACTCAGGCAAAACAGTTAGGTGGTTAAAAAGAATCTGTGACCAGTGCCTTCTCTATCAAACTGTTTGCATAGACTCATATCTGTGGTTCACTTCATTAAAGCACTGTTTTTTGTTTTGTTGATCTGAGTCTTCGCTCCCGAGTTATTATACTTTTTCTTGATATGCAACTTAGGCCTTTGGTGCAAGGAAGGCCTCACTATTGCTCTTATTGCTCCTAAGCTCCATTCCTTTCTGTGGCCAAACCCTACCTCACAGCTTTGCCACTGCCTAGCTCTATCAATCAAAGCAGCCAAGAAGGGGCTGGCCACGGAAATTAGTGAATCGTGGGGGCAACAAGAGCTATGATGACGCCTAAGTTGCATATCAGAAAAAATATTGTTTTGCACAAACACATAGTTGTGGTTCACATGAGTAAAAACACAGTTTTTCTTTTGTTGATCCAAGACTCTGTTCCTGAGTTTTAATACTTTCTCCTGTTATAAAACGCAGTCCTTTGGTGCAATGGGGGCGTCACTTTTGCTCTTGTTGCCCCCAAGCTCCACTCATTTCTGTGGCCAGTAGAGATGGCCTTGTGGTTCGCCTGGCGGTCGTTTTGCAGGCGAACTTTGCGTGTTCGCCATTCGCCGAACATGCAAACATATGGCGATGTCCGCCGGTGCCATATTCTTTTGCATTGCACTAAACTTTTACCCATGACACATTCATCAGATGGGACAGGACAGCCAATTGAGACATTTCAGCACATGGACATACCCCCTACCTTATAAATATACCCGATCTGGCCGCCATTTTACATTCAGTCTTTTGCCAGTGTAGGGAGAGATTGCTTTGTGGAGCAGGGACAGACTGTTAGGGACACCAAACACTAGCTAATAAGGCCACAAAAGTCCTTTTAAGGACTGGTATAGGTGTGCTATCAATAGGTGTGATATACTGAGGGGTGTGATATACTTATACTATACTTTCTAACATAGAATGTATATTATAGTGCATTTGTATTGTGCAGCAGTTGTGTGCGGTTCTGCTGCGATACCGCAGCTATATAGAAGGACAAGCGCTATTGGAACAACAATTTGCAAAGAGTGTGATATACCTATTGCCCCCCCCCCCCCCCCCCAAAAAAAAATGGCCATTAAAAATGGATACAAGGCCAGAAAATGAATGTGCACAGTGATGTAAAATGGCTATGGAAAATTAACATTGTGCTTTTAATGACCTTTTTTCATGTAGCCTAAGGTTAGGAACTTTTCATAGATCTTTTTAGCACATATTCTTTGAAATTCATTTCACAAGGTCAAATGTGTACTTATTTCCTATTGGAAACATATGTAAACCAAAGTGTTGTCCAGATATGGTCAGTATGTCCTTTTTACAAGATGTCACAATTTTATCTTGTTCTGTAAGACCACAAAATGCTGAAGAAATGAACTAGTGACCTGTTTTTACTGTTGTTTTGTCACTCATTTGGCCATGGCTTTCCTTGTGCTCAGCCCATGTATCCCCATGTTTTTGGAAAATATATATCTTTTTAAAGTTTAATATTGCTTTAATGAAGGTGTCTCTTTTCACATTCCCAAATGCAGAACTCCTGTTAATGCAATATAGATGGTGATCCCACAGGACATACAGAACAGTGTTGTCTCAGCTTGTTGCCAGGCCTCAGTGGCGACTCTAGGATCAATATATAGGGGGGGCACAGAAGATACACAGTCAAAAATGGGGGGGCACTAATAATTTTCGCCAGCTAATCATACTACTGAAAAATACTAAAGCAGCCGCTTCCCCTGCAGCTACGCCCCTGATGCCGGGGTAATATAATTAAGGGGTATCAGGGTACATTGGGTATAATATAACTGAGGAGGGCTATCAGACATTATAAAGAGGTAATACAGCTTACATTACCCCTGTATTACGTCCCTGATAGGATAGCACTCCTCAGTTAGGTTACCCCTGTATAATGCACCCTGATACCCCTTAGTTATATTATATAACTAAGGGATATCAGGGTACATTACACAGGGGTAATATAACTGAGGAGGGCTATCATGGGACATTATACAGGATAAAATGTAAGCTATATTGCAACCGTATAATGCCTGATAGGCCTCCTGAGTTATATCACCCCTGTATAATAATGTACCCTGATACCCCTTAGTTATATTATATAACTAAGGGATATCAGGGTACATTATGCAGGGGTAACATAACTGAGGGGTATCAGGGTACATTATACAAGGGTAATATAACTGAGGAGGGCTATCATGGGACATTATACAGGATAAAATGTAAGCTATATTGCAACCGTATAATGCCTGATAGGCCTCCTGAGTTATATCACCCCTGTATAATAATGTACCCTGATACCCCTTAGTTATATTATATAACTAAGGGATATCAGGGTACATTATGCAGGGGTAACATAACTGAGGGGTATCAGGGTACATTATACAAGGGTAATATAACTGAGGAGGGCTATCATGGGACATTATACAGAGTTAATGTAAGCTATATTACCACCGTATAATGCCCGATAGGCCTCCTGAGTTATATTACCCATGTATAATAACGTACCCTGATACCCCTTAGTTATATAACCCCGCTGAGATCATATAACTAAGAGGTATCCTGGTACATAATTATACAAGGGTAATATAAGTTACTCAGGAGGCCTGTCAGGCATTATACAGTGGTAATATAAGTTATATTACCCCCTGTATAATGTACCCCGATACCCCTTGGTTATATTACCCCCATGTATAATGTACCCTGATTACCCTCAGTTATATAACTGAGGGGTATCAGTCAGGGGACATTATGGGTTATATTATAACTAAGGGGTATCAGGGTACATTATACAGGGGTAATATAACTAAGTTATAGGGGTAACCATATCATCAAGGACAGGTTGAGGAGGGGCTGGGCGCAAACCAAGCAGGAGGGAGGGCAGGCCATGAGGCGAGGTAGTGGGGGTATAGGGGTACATTTTTTTTAAAAACTTTTTAGCAGGAGCAGAGAGAACTCAGAGTCAGAACATGAAGGCAAGGCACTCACTGGCAGGCGGCATATTACCCTTGTATAATGTACTACCAATTATACCCTAAGTTATAGGGGTAACCATATCATCAGGGATAGGTTGAGGAGGGTCTGGGCGCAAACCAAGTAGATGGGAGGGCAGGCCATGAGGCGAGGTAGTGGGGGTATAGGGGTACATTTTTTAAAAACTTTTTAGCAGGAGCAGAGAGAACGCAGAACATGAAGGGAAGGCAAGGTACTCACTGGCAGGCGGCAGCAATTTGCAAAGTCCGTTTGCGCGGGCGGGCAGGCACGCAGCAGCGCAGCTTTACGTGTTGACGACCGTGACGTCAAGTCGTCAACTCGTCTCTGCGGCTGCCACACTCCCAGCCTGCGCCCTGCACGCTCTGCCTCCGCGAGTCCGCTGGGTCCAAACGCCGCCCCCACCACGGCACCACCCCATCTGTCATGTGACTCCACTCCATAGCCGACGGACTGGCACTGACTGTATGTTACGTATCTGTGTGTTCTCTTCTCTGTCAGTGTGTGTACTTTTAGTGCGGGCGGCCGGCGCAGCAAGCAGCGATTAGCGCTAGACTCAGAGATATTCAGCGAATCAGCGGGGGGGCACCCGGGGGGGCAAGGAATGACCTGGGGGGGGCAATTGCCCCCCCTCGCCCCCCTGTAGCGACGCCACTGCCAGGCCTTCTTCAGACTTAGCATTAGCAGAGAATACTTATTAGTCAGTCTGAAGGGCTCCTCAGATCTACTTACAATATGAAAGTATGGGGTACATTTAATATTGCTGTCTAATATTTAGACAGCGTAAACTCAGAGGAGGTAGTCTGAAGATGCAAAGAGGTTAGATACCTTTCTTTATTGTATGCCAGATCATGGTTGGCTTACTTTCACCATTATGTTGCACCAAAATAAAACAGCACACTCTATTAATAAATCTTGCAGATTATATGAATTTACCTAGCCTTGTGAGACACAAAGAGTGTCTACAACCATTAATAAATGTAACTCAGTTTAAATAATAAATATGCCCCTATGTTGTTGTTTTTTTTGACCATACACAACTTCCACCCAAAGTGTCTTGAATTCCAACGTATTCTTGCTGTCCATGGTGTCTCTTATCTCGTTCTGAAAGTTTCCATCAGGACTAGGGACAGACATAATGAGTTCTGCCAGCAGGTGGCGGTGTCATTCAGTGATATTCCCTCCTGCTCACAGAAGACAGAAACCAGAAGAGGAAAGTTTATGTAGGGGAGGGGAGTTGTGGCTTGTTATCACAAGTCCTGCTAATGCACATTTATCATGTTTGACTGAAAGGCCAGAAGTAATAAGATACACAGAAGGTACTGGCACAAGTCAAACACAAGCCCTTATTAGCACGAGGAGACGCCAGTCTCATGAGACAACCCTTATCAATGTATATTACCCTTTACACAAGTAGATAATTGATTCGATGGAGTGTTGAATACTCGAGTCATCAATGTTTGAATGACAACCCTTTGGATACTCAGAGTATTGTGTAAAATATTTTGTGTGATCGTATCATAAATTGTTTGTCAGGCAAACGGTTCAATTTCCACCCACTGTGGCCTCTTCTGTGCTGTAAACAATGCCTGTTCACGACGAACGATGATTTAGGTCTCCACATCGGCGGTCGCAAGAAGGACAACAAAGCGATTATTGCTTATCATATGATCAATGCTTTTACCCTACTCGATAATTGATCACTTTTGCTCAATTTTACACTTTTTAAATGATTATCTGCTCATGTGAAACATCTGAGGATGAGATAGCACGCTGCTGAAGTGGCTGCACAGGAAGCTTGCAAGGTAGATGTGCCTAAAAGTTGTCAGCAAAACCGCATGTGGTTTGTGACATCTCAATGATGTATCTTCTATGAGTAGTAAACATGCAATTATTTCTTGACCTGAAATGGGAATGCAAATACAGGGAACCTGTCGGCAGATTCATGGTTCCCTAACCATGGGCAGCACAAAATGCCGACAGGGTCAACCATCATTACAATTAACTATATTCCCACA
This sequence comes from Bufo gargarizans, assembly GCF_014858855.1. Classification (NCBI taxonomy): domain Eukaryota; kingdom Metazoa; phylum Chordata; class Amphibia; order Anura; family Bufonidae; genus Bufo; species Bufo gargarizans. Next base: position 164,268,852 of record NC_058085.1, on the reverse strand, counting down.
GATGGGGAAAGTCATAAGGGAACATTTCAGAGTAAAATGTACTTCTCTGTAAAGTGGCCTGTTGGCTTTTCACGCTGCCCTTGGCTTTGGCAGTATACATCTGCTAACAGATCCCTTTCCAAGTCCTAACAACAAGTGACCTCTAAATGACTGAATATATTAAAATGTTACCGTTTCTCTTTAAATTGCACGTAGTTAAAGGACTTCCAGTGCCAAGGTTCACTGCCATATGTGCCCTCGGCAGCACAATCATGTGCCATTCATGACCATGTGACTATGCAACTAATCCTTGGCCAAGGTAAACCAGACGTGGCAAAAACCACACAGCACCAATAGCATGTGAACAGCACAGAATTTATAAAAGTAGGTATTACACATTTTTTTTTTGGGGGGGGACATTTGGGTCACAATGGGCATTTTTGTTAGAAACACCCTTAAAGGGGTTATCCCACCTTCTCATTTCCATGCCATGGCTGCTCTCTCATGTTTGAAAAACTGCTCAGTCAGGGGGTGTTTACATTTCTATTGACTGACAGCGGTCTGCTGATCTACTGACTCCGCCTCCTTGCTTGGCGTGCTCGCTCCCGTGTGAGCTGGAAATCATTCACTCAGCCGCCGCAGCTACAATCCTACTTCTGCCATCCATAACCTAGACTTACAAGCGCAGGAGAACTAACAAGCGCGCAGGTGCAGAGAGTTCTCTGCAAAAAAAACACAGGACGAACCAAAAGAATCCATCGCGCAGGCGCGAAAATGCGCAAGCCCGAGTGTCAGGTCGGGCTGCGTAGAAAGAAAAGAGGATAGCGCGCAAGCGCGGCCAATGCTCCGGTGTCGCTGGGGTGGCCGTAACCTATAACAACTGGCTGAAAACAAGGCTACAAAAGAAGGTCAAAAATATAAGAAGGGAGGCCGAATATCTAATAACTTCTATTGGGTAAGTTGGTACTGGTGTCAAAAACTGCACAATTAGGCAGACTTCAAAAGATGGGATAACCCATCATGGCTGCCCATTAACCCCTGAAGAAGCCAGAATACTGGTGAAACATGTCAGGGGGCAGTGTTAGTTTTTAATCGCTGTCAGCCTGGCCGACGTTGCTTGGTTTGGTTTAGCAATCAAGTTAGTTGTGGTTTTGGCTACTGTGCACCGAGTCCGTGTTGCGGTGTTAGTTGCCACTAATCCCAGTCTGAGATCAACTGAGACGCTTTATGCGCCATTCACATAGTGGGTTGATATTTCCATTTCTCCTACCACTCTATATGGCTGTTATCACAACCATTCTCAGCTGGCAGAGTTACCGCGGTGGTACGGTAGTGTTCTGCCCTTACAGTGGTAAGGGTGAGAGATAGTGCACATCTAGTGCACATCTCCTCACCCCGCCTAATTGTTAAAGCAATATACCTATCAGTGAAGTGGTGTACTGTGTTTTTAACACCCCTTAATTTTTTGGTTCTGTTTAAGTTCAATTAAAGAGTGCACCTCGCACACACTTAGCATTTAGATTTTACTTGTATTCAAATAAAAGTGAAGTATTAATTTATACCTGGGTCAAGACAGGTTCTATTGCCTGGATAGGCATTTGTAAATAAACGAATATATTATTATAGACACGTTCATGTAGCTGAGATGACTTCTAGGTCCAGAGGCAGGACAGCCAGTATCCTTCTTTCCCAGGGACCTGCCCTCTCAAAATTGCTGCAAGGACCCCATAATCAATCATCTGGTAGCATCTTGCTGCTGTGTGAGAGGGTAATATTTGGATGCATCCATATGGTGGGACCCAAAATACATTTTACTGGTGGGCCCTAAACAGACCAGTCCGACACTGGCTGACACTATACATATATAGTGGAGAAATAAGCTAAACTGATAAGATTACGGAGGGTCTGGATGGGCATTGCATGGCACAGATATACTCTGTTTGTGCTTTTTGAATACCTGTGTCATGCTTCGCTCCTCAGGCCCTGTATTAAAGGCATTGTCAAGCTGCTGAATTTCATGTGTGTCGAAATGGATCCAGGAAGTGGAGCCTACTGGGTCCTGGTAAGTGTCAGAACATGAGTGGTGGGGAAACAGAGGTGAGTATACCTTATTTTATAGAATTTTTATTTATTTTTTACGCTGATCTGAGCTACCTTTGAGTGCTTGGTCCTTAAAGGGGTTGTCTCACTTCAGCAAGTGACATTTATTATGTAGAGGAAGTTAATACAAGCCATTTACTAATGTATTGTTATTGTCCATATTGCATCCTTTACTGGCTGGATTCATTATTCCATTACATTATAAACTGCTTGTTTCCATGGTTATGACCACCCTGCAATCCATCACTGGTTGCCGTGCTTGCACACTATAGAAAAAAGCTTTGACCTCTCTGGTTGCCAGGACAATGGGAACACACATAGGCTAGTGCTTTTTCCTATAGTGTGCAAGCAGGGGCACCACTGATATATTGCAAGGTAGTTGTAACCATGGAAATGAGCAGTGTATAATGTGATGGAAACATGAATCAAGCCAGCAAAGGATGCAATATGGATAATAACAATACATTAGTAAGTGCCTTGTATTAACTTCCTATACATAATAAATACTATGTGCTGAAATGAGACAATCCCTTTAAAGCAAAGCAAGGTATATCAGTTTTGGCTAGGATATTTCTTAAAATAGTAAATCCCTGATATAGACTTAGAAGGTGCAATCTCAAGGTTATAAAGAGGAATTCCTATTTACACATACAGTCTGTAGCAAAAATATTTTGACAGCAAGTTGTTAGCACAGATTCTCAGTGATACATATTTCAATAGGAAGTACTTTATTCAAAAGCCTGGTCACAGAGGAATTTAAAGGAAGGGCTGACACATTTATAACAAGGAACCTTTCAGGAAACTAGAGTGTATGGACGAGACGTGAACAATGCAATGTACAAGACCATTGTCATGGCTGTGAGAGAGAAGAAGAATCTTGCTTCAGAAAATTTTTACTATAGTGCATTTAGAGAATCTTCAGACCCTTTCACTTTTTTCACATTTTCCCTGTGTTATGGCCTTGTGCTAAAATAAAATAAAAGTTTTTCCCTGTCTTTCTGCACGCAATACCCAATAATGACAAAGTGAAAATAGAATGTTCCAAATCTTTGCTAATTTATTGAAAAAGAAAAACTAATATCTTGCATTGACATAAGTATTCAGACCCTTTACCTAGTACTAAGTTCAAGCAACTTTGGCATCGATTAAAGGCTCCAGTCTTCTTGGGCATGGTGACACAAGGTTTGCACACCTGGATTTGGGGATTTTCTGCCAGGTCCTATCAAGTTCTGTCAGTTTGGATGGGGATTGTCAGTGGACAGACATTTTCAGGTCTCTCCAGAGATGATGAAGTGGGCCACTCAAGGACATTCACAGAGTTGTTGTGTGCTTAGGGTTAGTGTCTTGTTGAAAGATAAACGTTTGTCCTAGTCTGAGATCCAGAACACTATAGATAATGTTTTCATTACAAATATATCTTTACCTTACTCCACTCAGCTTTCCCTCAACCCTATGACCAGCCTTCCTGTCCCAGCTGATGTAACCACCATGATTGAATGTAGGGATGGTATTGGGCAAGTGATGAGCAATGCCTGGTTTCCTCCAGACATGTCACTAAGAAGTGGGGCTAAAAAGTTAAATCTTAGTTTCATTAGACTAGGGGATCTTGTTTCTCACAGTCTAAGAGTCCTTTAGTTGCTTTTTTTTGCAAAGTCTAGGTGGGCTTTCATGTGTCTTTTACTAAGGCGAGGCTTCTTTGTGGCCACTCTGCCATGAAACCCAGATTGGTGGAGTGCTGCAGAGATGGCTGACCTTCTGGAAGTTTCTCACATCTGCACACAGGATCTTTGGAACTCTGCCAGAGTGACCATTGTGTTTTTGGTCACCTTTCTTACCAAGTTTGGTGGGAAGGCCAGCTCTAGGAAGAGTTCTGGTTGTTCCAAACGTCTTCCATTTAGGAATTATAGAGACCATTGTGCTCTTGCGAACTTTCAGTGTTGCAGTATCCTTCTCCAGATCTGTGCCTCCACCCAATCCTGCCTTTGTTCTACAGGCAGTTCTTTTCTCCTCCTGGCTTGGTTTTTCTCTGATATGCACTGTCAGCTGTGAGACCTTATATAGACAGCGGTGTGTCTTTTCAAATCATGTCCGATCAACTGAATTTACAACAATTGGACTCCAATCAAGGGGTAGAAACATTATGATAGAAATGTGTCTGAATACTTATGCTTTCACTTTGTTATTATTGGGTATTGAATGGAGACTGATGGGGGAATATTTTTTTAGCACAAGACCACAACATAACAAAATGTGAAGAAATTTAAAGGTCTGAAGAATTTCCAAATGCATTGTACATACTTTTATGGAATAGATACTAATTTTCTATCAACAGCACGCTAACTCGGCTATTTTCATATCTTACATTCACATAAAGGGGTATTCTCATTTGCAACATTTATGTCATATCCGCAGGATATGGTATAAATGACTGACAGGTTTCAGCCCCACCTATCTCCAGAATGGTGGTCCCCCAACCCACGTTGATGCTGTGAAGCAGCAAATTTCTAGTTGCACTGGCTACATAGCCCACCATATGTAAAAAAATATATATAATTAGACATGAGTAAGATGGTTCTTAAGAATCAAAATTCCACTAAATAATTTTTTTTTGTAAGAATTTCTTGATATTCAATTCGGGAGAATTTTTGGAGAGAGGGAGAGATTTTCCAGGCATCCAAGTACTTTTGATTCAGGTAGAATCAATTTATACCTAAATCCATACGCATGGTCATTTCGGGCACAACACAATTTTAAAAAAATAAAAAAATTTCACATGATTATGTACAAAGCAGAACTTCAGTATCACTTTTGGGAAGTAAGGCAAGCTTGCACAACTATTAGAAACAACAAGGTTCAGACGTTTGAGGAGAATGACGTTTGGTTTACTGTAAGCAGCCTTGAGCAATATTATGACTAAATTATTACTAGCAATGAACAGGTTTGTGGCTGCTCTGACCATTTTCTGCTCCGACCTTCTTTGCAAAGAATAAATGAATTTTCTTTCACCAATAGGAGGTCTAATCTATATGCACTTGTATGTAGTATTCATGTAAGAAGTCCTATAGAGTCCATTAAATGTGAAGTGGAAAACATTAACTTACTCCCCATACCTGGACAAAATGCAGACCCATATGTTATTGTATTTACTAAAAATATACCCTTTTGGTTCTGTGTTTCTTTTGAGAAATGGGGTCTAAAAACATATTGTTAATTTAGAAAGAAAGCACATGATGAAACACAGAAAGGCTACTTTCACATCTGCGTTTTGCTGTACAGTTTTGATATCCATTGCAAGATCTCAAAACCGCAGATAAACTCTTCCGTTTTCTCCCCATTCATGTTCAATGGGAACAAAACTGAAAGAAATTTAAAGGAGTGCATCAGAATGCACTGTGTTCTGTTTTATTGCACTCCCATGACGCACACAAAACCGCTGCAAGCAGCGTTTTTGGGTACGCCATGGGATACTGAGCAAGACAGACATAAAACAAAATGTTAATCAAAGGTGCACGATCCAGCGTCCAGTGACTTACAATGGTTTTACTGCTGGACCCGGCTTGTTCATTTTGGAGATAATACAACCAGATCCGTTCTGCTGGATCCAGCAAAAACGCAGATGTGAAAGTAGCCTAAGCATAGTATGTGACTATGTAATGTATGAATTTCTCATTATGACTCATAGAGGCATTTCCAAGCATTACTCCCCCTCAAACATTATGTATGACATGCATTTTCTCAAATACGTCAAATGGATGAGGGTTGTTGGCCAGCCATGTTGTATTTTGGGATCCGGTGTTGCCTTCCTCTTGTGTCCACATGTCATGTTGTATACTGGGATCCTGAGCAATGCGATCCATACATAGGTAGCTATAGGGGGTGCGGAGGTAACAGTCGCTACCGGGCTCAAAGACCCTTGTGCAATTTAAGAAGACAATTGCATTATAGAAAGTGCATGCTGGTCAAGTTACACCTCTGACTGGAGGGAAGGGGTTAGGTCAAAAATTTGGCATAAGGGGGTACTGATTCAATGTTTGCCTTAGACAGCACGAAGGCTATCTGCTTCCCTGCCACTGGCCACAAAGCCCTGAGGGAAGGGGGGCCCAAGCTGAACTCTTGCACCAGGGCCCATGAGCCTTTAGCTACCCCCTGTATAATATAAGTATAACACTAGGTCTATGAGTGACAATGGGCCATCATAATTTAATATTTTGCTTTGTACATTATTGAATTCACAGTTCATTTGGATTTAGTAATCTCTGGAACTCCTTAAAGAGCCTCTGTCAGTAGGGCTGATCAGGCTGATTTACACCAGCAGATTATCTGACCAATTTCTGTCCAATTGGACCAATAGTTGGTGTGTGTAACAAAAGATCTGTGTATGTAAGCGGCCGTCTCACCAATGATTGGTCAGGAGAATCTGTCAGATAATGTGTGTGTGTAAATGCACCCTTTGGAGCAGCGTTCCTGAGACATTAATATTATTTTTACTATGCAAATTAGCCCTTCTGAGCACAAAGGGGGAGGCCAGAAGCCTTGGAGCACTGCTATTCTAATGCCCACCTCCTCTAGGCACTCCCCCTCCCCTTTGATTGACAGGGCTAGACATCTCATCTAGTCCTGTATTCTCACAACTCCGTCACCCATCCTAATATTGTATGACACTTATGTACCCTCCTTATTCTCAGTCAATATGTAAAAACTTAATCAGCCCCCCCCCCCCCTCCCCCAAAGAAAACTTGGTGACATAGTGGTCTTATAATTAGAATATAACAAAAAGTCATTGGTGGTCCAGCAAGAGCACGGCCGCTGGGAGGATCGCAAGGTAAGTATGCTCTCCTCCTCCATACAAGACTCACTCCACTGCCACCATTGGTGGAATCAGACTGGCCCACCAGAATGCCAGAGCATCCTCTTTAGAGCCCAGGCTCTGGTACCATAGAGGACACCAAAGGTCCAGAGGAAAAAAAAATACATTTTAAGCTCCCTTTGGAGACAATACCTTGCCACTAGCGTCTATTTCTTTGAATCAAAACCTATTAGACTTTCAGGATGATATGGGAGTTGGGCCCCGAGAATAATTTCCTCTGGTGGGCCCAAGGAACCCCAGTATAAGGCTACATGCACACGACCATATGTGTTTTGCGGTCCGCAAATTTGCGGATGCGCAATAAAAACGGATGCCCTTCCGTATGGCATCCGTTTTTTTTGCGGATTCATTGTAATAATGCCTATCCTTGTCCGCAAACTAGAAAAAAAATAGGACATGCACAATTTTTTTGGCAGGGCAACGGAACGGACATACTGATGCGGAAAGCACACGTTTTTTGCGGACCGATTGAAATGAATGGGTCCGCATCCTATCCGCAAAAAAAAAAACTGAGCTGACACGGAAACAAACAACGTTCGTGTGCATGAGGCCTAACCCTGCTAGACCCCCATGTAATCTGCCACACATTAGCGAACCATGCATTCCTGCTGATGAAATATGGGCCCTAGTAATTATTGGTGGCAGCAGAGCAATCCTCATACGCTGTGGCTGGAGTAACAGAAAAATCCAAATGGGCTGTGCTTATACCATTTCCGTAACTCCCATACAAGTGAATGAGAGCCACAGAAATAGCATAGCACAGCAAGCTACACTGTTTCCGTAACTCGGATGTTAATAAGTTAAAATCTTGGGACAACTCCTTATAATTTTCAGAACAACAGAAAAAAAGTGATAGATGAAAGGTACTGCAAAAAAAATGAAAGTGGCGCAGCTGGCCAATTGCAGTTGGACTGAGGGCAATCTGTATTCATACCTGACTAGCTTTCTAAAAATGAATTTTATATGTATATAAATGATAATTTGGCATCATATAGCCATGTGATGTCATGTGGAATTTGGTTTTTACACATCTGGCCAATACAACCAATATACATAATAAAGTGGTGATCAAATATAGCTTACCACAGCACACAAGTTCACATAGGCGTTCATTGTCTGCGAGTTACTATGCGCCATGTGGTCAGAATGTAACCTATAATAGTCAGCTTTTTCTAAGCATTTACACAGGAGAGTAATAAAATGAGTGTATGACTGTGACTGGTGGCTGGCTCAGCTAGGAAATGGTGCAGGAAGTGGCTTAGCACATGTGATGATTCTCCATACAGTAGAGTAACAAAGGCTTAGTACATAATGGTGAATGAATTAATTGTCCAAAAATACAATGAGAAGAATCTCCCATCATTCTACTGTCACGACCATGTTTATGGCCGTGACTCCTTGGGAGCCGCATACAGTTGCCCGCGGTTTGGGTTGTAGTGTCAACCGCAGCGGGAGGCATATTGTTGTTGGCCTCAAGTGCGGTTGCCGCGGACAACAGCTATGTGTGTGGTTCCCTTGGAGTTGTGTGCGTGTTTGTATGCACTTTCGTATGTCTGTGTGCACTCTGTGTTATGTGTGGTGTGCACTTACATCTTCCCCTCACTGTGGCTGTCCGTGGCAACGTTTGGTTATTAGTGTACATGTGGTGGCAGTGTCCCGGCCTTCGGGCTGACTCCCAGGACACGGTTGCCACCCATGTCGTTGCAACAGCCACAGTGTGTTTGTTGTTTGGACACTTCCCCTTTAAGTTGTGTTTTCCCTTCTGTGGTTTTGGAAGGGTTAACTCCCTTTCTGTGTGTGTTAGTCATGGGGTGTGTCTGACTGTTGGGTGTGGCCTCTTGGCCCTATAAAGCCTCAGTTGTAGGCAGTAGCCAGAGAGGGTGCTTCAGCCATGCTGGCTGGAGACAGCCTCCTGATTACTTACCAACTGCCAGTGGGGGCCATCCTTCTGGTCATAGCAAATATAATGTTGTTTGGTGTCTAGAAGATGTGTTTGGTTTTATGCTTGTTTATTGCACCTATGGTCCTGGGTTCCCGTGTGATGTGTGTTGTGTGCTGAGTCCTTGTGTTGGTGGATAGCAGTACTTCCACATGGGTTCCAGGCTTTGTGTCTGTGGCAGGTGAGTGTTATGCTTGTGGCAAGTACCTGCCATTGCCATAGGTTGTATTTGTGCTCCCTTCCTTGCAGCTTGGCCAGTGAGACTCCTGTTCCTCCGTATCCAGAAGGAACAGGTTGTCTTACCCTTACTCTTAGTCCAGGGACCGGTCGGAGGGTGAGTTAGGGATCCGAGGTTCCTGAGCATGGGTCCTCCTACCTTAAAGGTCGGCCCATGCAGCTAGGAGTTAGGGTCAGGTTAGGGACGCTTTAGGAGGTGACCTGCTCCCTAATCCTGTTGTCCTGGTCAAGCAGCGACCATCTTCCACCATCGCACGGCTGAGGGTTTCCCCCATCCTCAGCCGTGACATCTACATGATGATAATCCGGTATGCTATGTTACAGTAAACGTAATAACTTATTCGCCAGACTTAGACAAGAAATTTGATTTGTTACAAATTACTTTGTAATCAATCACATTCCATTGTAGGGAGAGCGTACAATGACGAGGAACGGCGATCGAGCCGCCCCCGTCACTTAACCGCTAAAACACAGAGTTCAATGCTGATTGCAGCATTTGAGAGTCACATTCAGCCTATCAGGGGGATAATTAATGGTTAAAACAAAAAATACATACTCACCTCATTCATTTGATTGCGGAAAAGCCGTTGAGGCCATCTTGGTTGAAGAAGACAAGCCATTTTTCACACACGTTGACGTGATGACATCATCACGTCATCAGGCTGGGAGGGCGCAGTGACGTCAGAGAATTGTCTCGTTTTCGTCAATCAAGATGGCAGCAATGCCTCCTCCGTGATCAAATGATGTGAGTATGTTGTGTGTGTGGGGGGGAAGGGGGTTATCACCATTTCAGGAAAATGGATTTGTTACCACGAAGCACCAAGACATTCGGATTTGTGGCGAGTCAAATTTTTCCTTAAATTTGGATCGACCACTACACTTCCGGTTAGCGGTTAGCTGCATGTGTGCATTAGCTGCACCCAAGGCTGAATTTCAGCATGATGCTGGGCACTGTCAATTATACGGCAGGTGGGCGCTTTTTCACCTGTGGGGACAGCCCCCAACAGGTGAAGTAGTCTGACTAATGAGACAAATCGATTTCCTCATCTCTAATTGGGGGTCATGTACTTGTTAAATGATGGTGAACCTGAACCATATTTATGAAAATCCATTTTGAACTGAGATTTACGGTACTTTTGAATTTCTAAACACCTGCATTTTCCATGATGGCTCTGCTTTCTCGATGAATAATAGGATGCTTTCTTCCAGAATCAGTGCCATACCTGTCCATGGGTTGTGTTTGATATTGAGTAGGCCCCATGCAGTAGGTGGGTCCAAACTGACAGAAGGCGGGGCAACACAAATAGACGGGTGCCACCCCCGCTGCAGTATTCAACTGTATCTCAGTCCTGAGGATGGTGATACAGCTGAGGGCATCTGTGGCTGTGTGCATAAGTACATGATGCCCCTAGTATTGTTTACTACTGAGCAGAGGTTGCACTACATTTTGTCCGAAAATTGCAGTTATTCATATATATTAAATGTAGGCCTACATAACATTAAGGGGTTGCTATTTCTGCAGGGAAACCATGACCAGTCTCCTCTATAACATCTCCAATGCAGAAATAGCAAATTTTGACCACTTTAAATTTATCACTCAGAAGACTGAATCCCTAGGGATCGGAGCGGTAGACTATGCAAAACTCAATGCAATAAAAATTGAATAAGAACGTCTGGTGGTTGTGGCAGGGAGCAGTGGGTGGCTTGGTGACAGTGGGTGGGGTCTGGGATGAATGTACAGGAGGCAGTTATAGGACAGTCTTATACAATATTAAAGAATATTAAAAACCTAGATGACCCTATGTTGATAGTAGTGTTAATAGAATCTCAAAGGTCTATAAAAGTAGGGTACCTGCTTCTATAGACTCTTGAGACTCTATTAACGTTACTATCAACATAAGGTCATCTAAAGAAACAGCATGTTTTTAAAATTATTTTCACTTTCAGGTGTTTAGTAGTGTTGATCGAGCACCAAAGTGCTTGTGTGCTCGAGTAGAACACTTCACGATGCTCGGGTGTTCTACTCAGCACCCAAGCACAATGGAAGTCAATGTGAGTACCCAGTCACCCACTGCTCTGAAGAGGGGAGGGTGTCAGGACTCTAGTTCAGCTTAGGCTACTTTCACACTAGCGTTCGGGGCTCCGCTTGTGAGTTCCGTTTGAAGGCTCTCACAAGCGGCCCCGAACGGATCCGTACAGCCCCAATGCATTCTGAGTGGATGCGGATCCGCTCAGAATGCATCAGTTTGGCACCGTTTGGCCTCCGCTCCGCTCAGCAGGCGGACACCTGAACGCTGCTTGCAGCGTTTTCGTGTCCGCCTGGCCGTGCGGAGCCAAACGGATCCGTCCAGACTTACAATGCAAGTCAATGGGGACGGATCCGTTTGACGTTGACACAATATGGTGCAATTTCAAACGGATCCGTCCCCCATTGACTTTCAATGCAAAGTCAGGAGTCCCCATCAGATCGGAGTTTTCTCCGATCCGATGGTATATTTTAACTTGAAGCGTCCCCATCACCATGGGAACGCCTCTATGTTAGAATATACCATCGGATTTGAGTTACATCGTAAACCTCAGATCCGACAGTATATTCTAACACAGAGGCGTTCCCATGGTGATGGGGACGCTTCATGTTAGAATATACTGAGAACTGTGTACATTGCTGCCAGGCAATCAGGGGGCAGACCCCCCCCCCCCCCTCCTCCTGTAATTAACTTATTGGTGGCCAGTGCGGGCCCCCCTCCCTCCCTCCCCAGTATTAAATATGACCAGTGCGGCGGCCTCCCCCTCCCTCCCCAGTATTAAATATTACCAGTGCGGCCCCCTCCCTCTATATTTATTGGTGGCCGGGCCAGTGCGGATTCCAAGTATTGTGAGCAGTGCGGCCTCCCCTCTCCCCCCCCTAATTAAAATCACCCCCCCCCCCCCCCCTATCATTGGTGGCAGCGGAGAGTACCGATCGGAGTCCCAGTTTAAATCGCTGGGGCTCCGATCGGTTACCATGGCAACCAAGACGCTATTGCAGTCTTGGCTGCCATGGTTACTTGGCAATAAATACAAGCATTATACTTACCTGAAGAGCTGCGATGTCTGACCGGCCGGGCGCTCCTCCTACTGGTAAGTGACAGGTCTTTAGCAATGCGCCGCACAGACCTTTCACTTACCAGTAGGAGGAGCTCCCGGCCGGTCAGACATCGCAGCTCTTCAGGTAAGTATAATGCTTGTATTTATTGCCAAGTAACCATGGCAGCCAAGACTGCAATAGCGTCTTGGTTGCCATGGTAACCGATCGGAGCCCCAGCGATTTAAACTGGGACTCCGATCGGTACTCTCCGCTGCCACCAATGATGGGGGGGGGGGGGTGATTTTAATTAGGGGGGGAGAGGGGAGGCCGCACTGCTCACAATACTTGGAATCCGCACTGGCCCGGCCACCAATAAATATAGAGGGAGGGGGCCGCACGTGTCATATTTAATACTGGGGAGGGAGGGGGAGGCCGCCGCACGTGTCATATTTAATACTGGGGAGGGAGGGGGAGGCCGCCGCACTGGTCATATTTAATACTGGGGAGGGAGGGGGGGCCGCACTGGCCACCAATAAGTTAAATACAGGGGGGGGGGGGGGGGGTCTGCCCCCTGCTGCCTGGCAGCATCTGCCAGGCAGCAGGGGGCAGTCGTGTACACAGTTCTCAGTATATTCTAACATGAAGCGTCCCCATCACCATGGGAACGCTTCTGTGTTTAGAATATACTGTCGGATCTGAGTTTTCCGAAGTGAAAAATCAGATCTGAAATAAACAGTTATGCAAACGGATCCGTTCTGAACGGATGCAAGCGTTTGCATTATAGGAGCGGATCCGTCTGTGCAGACACCAGACGGATCCGCTCCTAACGCAAGTGTGAAAGTAGCCTTAGTAGTTCCTGCTCTGACTCCATATATAGCTGTATCCATATATGGAGTGAGTGTTTGGGGACACCTCAGTGTATTTAAATCTAATTTCTGAAAAGTTTCTGCTGAGATTTGAACTCCCAACGTTGTACATTAGAGGCAAGGACCTTATCCACTCTATAAAGCTGAATGCCAAACTGTGCCAGAAAAACTTCATAGTAGTTTCTGATGTAGTGAGTATTCCTATTCAGCAGAAGACTTATTTTATATTTCTGTGCAGGTTAACTTATAGCTATGTAGTGTAGATAGATTTTAGCCATAATATATTTACATACATTATTATATATTTAGAATATATAATATATCGTAGTTTCCCACATATTATGCTCACATATTTCCACATACACTCACCTAAAGAATTATTAGGAACACCTGTTCTATTTCTCATTAATGCGATTATTTAGTCAACCAATCACATGGCAGTTGCTTAAATGCATGTAGGGTTGTGGTCCTGGTCAAGACAATCTCCTGAACTCCAAACTGATTGTCAGAATAGGAAAGGAAGGTGATTTAAGCAATTTTGAGCGTGGCATGGTTGTTGGTGCCAGACGGGCCGGTCTGAGTATTTCACAATCTGCTCAGTTACTTGGATTTTCCCGAACAACCATTTCTAGGGTTTACAAAGAATGGTGTGAAAAGGGAAAAACATCCAGTATGCGGCAGTCCTGTGGGCCAAAATGCCTTGTTGATGCTAGAGGTCAAAGGAGAATGGGCCGACTGATTCAAGCTGATAGCATATCAACGTTGACTGAAATAACCACTCATTACCACCGAGGTATGCAGCAAAGCATTTGTGAAGCCACAACACGCACAACCTTGAGGCGGATGGGCTACAACAGCAGAAGACCCCACCAGGTCCCACTCATCTCCACTACAAATAGGAAAAAGAGGCTACAATTTGCACAAGCTCACCAAAATTGGACTGTTGAAGACTGGAAAAATGTTGCCTGGTCGGATGAGTCTCGATTTCTGTTGAGACATTCAAATGGTAGAGTCCGAATTTGGCCATCCCTCATGACCATCATGTACCCATCCTCTGATGGCTACTTCCAGCAGGGTAATGCACCATGTCACAAAGCTCGAATCATTTCAAATTGGTTTCTTGAACATGACAATGAGTTCACTGTACTAAAATGGCCCCCACAGTTACCAGATCTCAACCCAATAAGAGCATCTTTGGGATGTGGTGAAACGGGAGCTTCGTGCCCTGGATGTGCATCCCTCAAATCTCCATCAACTGCAAGATGCTATCCTATCAATATGGGCCAACATTTCTAAAGAATGCTATCAGCACCTTGTTGAATCAATGCCACGTAGAATTAAGGCAGTTCTGAAGGCAAAAGGGGGTCCAACACCGTATTAGTATGGCGTTCCTAATAATTCTTTAGGTGAGTGTATATCAGAAGTATCATTTTATATATATATATATATATATATATATAATGTATTTCATTTGTAATTGCACATTTATTTTGTGCCATCAATTTTTTACAGTTACTAAAAAAAATATAAAATATACAAATTTAATCTCTATTTCTGAAATGTTCGTGCCAGGATTAGAACTCCCAACCGTGTACATTAGAGGCAAGGACATTAACCACTACACTATACAGCTACATGTTAACCTGGACAGAAATATAAAATAAGTCTTCTGCTGAATAGGAATACTCACTACATCAGAAACTTCTTTGAGGTTTTTCTGACACAGTTTAGCATTCAGCTTTATAGAGTAGATAAGGTCCTTGCCTCTAATGTACAAGGGGTTAGGAGTTCAAATCCTGCACAAGCTTTTTAGAAATAGATGCTAAATTCCATTTAAATACACTGACTTGAGCATCGTGCTCGAGCACACGCAGTGTTCGGCCGAACTCCACGATGTGCGAGCATAGCTCGGTCAACACTAGTGTTTAGGTATCAGAACAATCAAATGAAAGTTATGTTTTAACATAAGGATCAGAAACAGGGTTTTGTTTAGCCTCTTGGCTATTAGTTTTTCTATTCCTAAACCTCCACATTGAAATCCCTGCTGCAGATGGAAGCCACAGGGCACGCTGGGACTTTGGGTGTGGCATCACCTAGGCACAAGCCTTCTCTCATGGTCTTTGCTCAGCAGAGGCTCCGTTCCCGCCAGGCTTTCCCTTCATCAGCAGCCGGTAATGGCACGCGCTGCCCTTTTTCATAATAAATTAAATGGATGCTTCTGCTGTGTGTTCAGCGCGGGAGAAGGGGAGTGTGAGAGGAGCGGCCAATGGCACGGCAGCATGCTGATACTGGCAAATCAGCAGCCTTCTCCCTAATAACAAAGCTCTGTACTGTGCGGAGCTTTGTTATTGGGGCCTTCAGGTGCCAGCGGTATTGCTGTGCTGCCTGGGCAACTGCCAGCGCTCAGTGCACTCATGAATGGCAGTGAAATTATTGTGCATATTCATACGCATTAGACATTTTTTGGAGAGGAAAACTGCCTGTACAGGAATCTATGATGCTTGTGCAGGCGTTATTGCAACCTCTGCTACTGAAATCATAAAGCTGAGGGTAAAAAATGAATTTCTACTGCGGATCCTGAGGTGGATTTTTCAGATGGAAACATTTGCCACATGCATATAACATAATCCTTCTCATCAGGCTCTGTGGAGGATCCACCAATATTACAGCGCAAAGTACCACAATAATTAGCAGTCTTGCTTCCCTGCTTCTCCTTTAACACTTCACAGTTGCCACTGTCCTCAGCTATCGGACATTTATGGATCTATTGTGGAGCCCATATTTATTTCCTTTGATGTGTGGATACTTGGCCGTGGTTTAGCTCTGCTCCATAGTAACATAGTAACATAGTACATAAGGCCGAAAAAAGACATTTGTCCATCCAGTTTGGCCTGTCATCCTGCAAGTTGATCCAGAGGAAGGCAAAAAAAACCTGTGAGGTAGAAGCCAATTTTCCTCACTTTAGGGGAATAAGAATTCCTTCCCGACTCCAATCAGGCAATCAGAATAAATCCCTGGATCAACGATCTCTCTCTAGTAGCTATAGCCTGTAATATTATTACGCTCCAGAAATACATCCAGGCCCCTCTTGAATTCCTTTATTGTACTCACCATCACCACCTCCTCAGGCAGAGAGTTCCATTGTCTCACTGCTCTTACCGTAAAGAATCCTTTTCTATGTTTGTGTACAAACCTTCTTTCCTCCAGACGCAGAGGATGTCCCCTCGTCACAGTCCTGGGAACGAATAGATGATGGGATAGATCTTTGTACTGTCCCCTGATATATTTATACATATTAATTAGATCTCCTCTCAGTCATCTTTTTTCTAAAGTGAATAACCCTAATTTTGATAATCTTTCAGGGTACTGTAGTTGCCCCATTCCAGTTATTACTTTAGTTGCCCTCCTCTGGACCCTCTCCAGCTCTGCTATGTCTACCTTGTTTACAGGAGCCCAGAACTGTACACAGTACTCCATGTGTGGTCTGACTAGCGATTTGTAAAGTGGTAGGACTATGTTCTCATCACGGGCATCTATGCCCCTTTTGATGCAACCCATTATCTTATTGGCCTTGGCAGCAGCTGCCTGACACTGTTTTTTGCAGCTTAGTTTGCTGTTTATTAAAATTCCTAGATCTTTTTCCATGTCAGTGTTACTGAGTGTTTTACCATTTAATAAGTACGGGTGACTTGCATTATTCCTTCCCATGTGCATAACCTTACATTTGTCAGTGTTAAACCTCATCTGCCACTTCTCTGCCCAAGCCTCCAATCTATCCAGATCCCTCTGTAGTAGTATACTGTCCTCATCAGTGTTAATTACTTTACACAGTTTAGTGTCATCTGCAAAAATTGATATTTTACTATGCAAGCCTTCTACAAGGTCATTAATAAATATATTGAAGAGAATAGGGCCCAATACTGACCCCTGAGGTACTCCACTAGTGACAGTGACCCAATCTGAGTATTAACCATTAATAACCACCCTCTGTTTTCTATCATTGAGCCAGTTACTTACCCACTTACAGACGTTTTCTCCCAGTCCAAGCATTCTCATTTTATATACTAACCTTTTATGTGGTACAGTGTCAAATGCTTTGGAGAAGTCCAGATACACGACATCCATTGATTCGCCGCTGTCAAGTCTAGAACTTACCTCCTCATTGAAATGGATTAAATTTGTTTGACATGATCGATCCCTCACGAAGCCATGCTGATATGGCGTTATTTGCTTATTTCCGTTAAGATGCTCTAAGATAGCATCTCTCAGAAAACCTTCAAACAGTTTACCCACAACAGATGTTAAACTTACCGGCCTATAGTTTCCAGGCTCTGTTTTTGGACCCTTTTTGAATATTGGCACCACATTTGCCATGCGCCAATCCTGTGGGACATTCCCTGTCAATATAGAATCTGCAAATATCAGAAATAAGGGTCTGGCTATGACATTACGTAATTCCCTTAGGATACGGGGGTGTATGCCATCCGGTCCTGGCGAATTGTCTATTTTAATCTTTTTCAGTCGCTGTTGTACTTCTTCCTGGGTCAGTCAGGACACTTTTAATGGGGAATTTATTTCAACATTCGGCATGTCATCTGACAGTTTATTTTCCTCAGTGAATACATTGGAGAAAAAAATATTTAACAGCTTTGCTTTCTCCTCGTCGCTCTCTGCGACTCCCCCCTCATTACTCTTTAACAGGCCGACACCTTCAGATTTATACTTTTTAGCATTTATATAATTGAAGAACATTTTAGGGTTAGTTTTACTCTCTTTGGCAATTAATCTCTCGGTCTCTAGTTTGGCCGCTTTTATTAGTTTTTTATATGTTCTATTTTTTTCCTTATAGTTTTTTAGTGCTTCCGTGCTATCTTCCTGTTTTAGTGTTTTATATGCTTTCTTTTTGTCATTTGTCCATGACTGTACAATGACGCATACACTACTGCTCGACTGTACACCTTTCTTCTAGTCACACTGAGGCACCATGTAGTATACTAATTTAAAAATAAATGCGGAGGTAAACATATATCTAAAGGAGTTGTCATTTGACCAGCACTGGTCACCCATCCACAGGATGGTGATTAGTGTCTTATCTCTGGAGAAATGACCACTGGGACTTTTATTGATCACAAGAACGGTTGTCCAGTGCCCCCCACTTGAATGGAGCAGAGGCTGTGCATGCATGCTGTCCCTCCAGTATCATATTCGGGTGCCTAGGGCCCACAGTAAAATTTATTTTGGGAGCCCACCGTACCGATACATTCAAATATTACTTGCTCACACAGCAGCAAAATGCTACCAGATGACTAAATATGGGGGTCCCTGCAGCAACTTTGAGAAGGTAGGTCCTGGGGAAAAGAGGACACTGGCTAGCTTTCCTCTATACCTAGAAGTCATCTCAGCTCTGATCATGTCTATAATAGACTGGGGGGTTTCTTTAATAATCAAGTTTTTATATGAACATGGTTTAGGGGCTGTACATTGAATATCTGTATGCACTGCAGTAAGTCATGTGCCACTTGGGCAGTGGGTGGGAGACTAGGGGCCCACCTTGCTCATGGGCCCAACGGAAGATTAACCTGTACCCCTGTGGGCCAGTCCAAGCCTGTGCTCCTCCATTCAAATTCCGTAGTAATGATGAAGGTAGCATGGGAACCCAGTTCAAATTATTGGTGGATAGGCAATAAGTGTTGTTTATGTGACAACCTTTTTGGGTCCTAGCCCATATAACCTGTTTTAAAATGATTATATGGTAACTGCCACATACACATAAGGTAAATTTGCCTTAGTAGAATGAAACCTGCAACTTTGCTGTAAGAAAGAAAAAATGGAAGGGTCTTGATTATTGAAGATTATTTTAGTATTTCTGCCATGACAATATTGGGCTAGAATCACACATTCAATTTATTGGTGTTTTTTTATTAAGTTTTTGCTGCAGTTCTTTTTTTTTTTCGAGCCGAAGCAAGTAGTAGTTCAAAGGGTTTTCTGAGATTTTGACACTGATGACCTATCCAACATTATCTGATCTATGAGAGTCCGTCACCCAGGACCCCCACTGATCAGCTGTTTGAGAAGTCACCGGCGCTCCTGTGCCCCTTCTGACAGCTTACCAAGCACAGCGCCATACATTGTATAGGTGAATCGGGCTGAACGAGATACCAAGCACAGCTGCTATACCAGTGATGGCTAACCTTGGCACTCCAGCTGTGGTGAAACTACGACTCCCAGCATGCTCCATTTATTTCTATAGAGTTCTGAGAGCAGCCAACCAAGGGGGGTATCTTGGGAGTTGTAGTTTTACCACAGCTGGAGTGCCAAGGTTAGCCATCACTGTGCTATACAATGTATGGTGCTGTGCTTGGTGAGCACGGAGAAGGCCACGCCCATTAAGAGCGCCAATGCTGCCTCAAATAGCTGATCAGCTGGGGTCCTACATGTTGGATCCCCACCGATCAGATACTGATGACTTATACACATCATCCACTGGTACTTTACTGTAAACGCGCACACAAATCCACAATATTTACAGCCGTTAGGGTGCCTTCACATCTGGCAGATTTTGTTGCAGAAAATTTCTGTGAATGAAAATCGGTTCCATTCATATGAATAGGGTTTGCAGAAATCCATATACTTTCCTGCTCCCTGCCTTTGGGTCACGGCTCCTTCACTCCCCCATCTCGGCTGTCTCCTCAAGTCCCCCTGCTCTTACACTGCTGCAGTCAATCACTGACAGCAGCCAGTGTCGCACTGGCCCGTCCTCCAGTGGGCCCTCACCCTATACACTTACTGCACTGCTCCTGAATTTCATAGGAACAGGCAGTGATGTAAATCTTGCACACCAACATTGACCATGTGTGAGACTTCTTAGTGCAGCCAGATGTCGTGCTGCAAAGAGACCCTTTTTCCTTCCCTCTCCTACACTAATAGAACAGCCCAGCTTCATGCTGGAGAGACTGCTCTGTTGTCGGCACTGACAGAAGGAGGAGGGGATTCTTCTAAGTGACACAGGAAGGAGTAAAAGAAGAAGATCCTGTGCCCAGTCTCCTGTCCCCCTCCTCCCCACAGCTGCCATCTCTAGTCCCCCCTCCTTTCCCTAGCTGTCAACAATAGTACTCTGGGCTCCCCTCCTTTCACCAACTGCCAGCTCTAGTATTCTGGGCCACCCTCCCCAGCTGCCAGCTCTGGTCCTCAGGGCCTCCCTCCTCTCCTCAGCTACCATCATTAGTCCCCTGCCCCCTGATTTCCAGTGCAAAGGTCTAGACCAGGGATCTCAAACTGCGGCCCTCCAGCTGTTGCAAAACTACAACTCCCAGCATGCCCGGACAGAATACAGGTATCAGCCTACAGCAGGGCATTGTGGGAGTTGTAGTTTTTAAACAGCTGGAGGGCCGCAGTTTGAGATGCCTGGTCTAGACTCTTGTACTCCCTCCTCTCCCCAGCTGCCACCTGGAGAGGAAAGCATTAGTATTTTCACCATGGCTCTTCCCTGTGGTCAGAGACCTGCAGACATGCAAGAGTTAGTAGCTGGGTTTGAAAATTTCAGTTTTGACTTTGACAGGGATGTTGAAGGTCAGCAGTGTTCCAGATCCTGCCTTTCCAAGGCATGGACAAATCCAGAGCAACAGTGTGTGACTTATTAATACAAGGCATATGCAACAAAGTTCCCTTGTGCCCCTTCCGTCACCTGACAGAGGAGAAGAATGTAGTCCACAAGCACTGGCTGAGGGGTTTGTGCAAGAAAGGCGACCACTGCAAGGTCCTCATTGAGTATGACTTGGGTCAAATTCCCGAGTGTTACTTCTGTTCCAAGAGTCATGTGCACTAATGATCTGGTTGGCTTCTGTCCAGAAGGTCCTAGGTATAAATATGTCCACCCGAAAGTAGACTTGGTTCTCTGAAGTCCAGACCCACAAATATTGCTGCTGCCCCTCAGATGCCCCCAGTCCACTCATTTTTCTGCAATGCTGACATGTTCTCACAATGATGAACAAATGCTTTAGAAAGATGCACAAAAATGTTTGTGGGGGTCTGAGACCCCTGCAACAAGTCACATATTTCAAAGATGGAGACCGAGGCCACTACATCAACAAATGTAGCAAAAACGGATAATCCTTTCTAATAAGGAAGTGAAGAGAATATGGTGGAGGTAAGGTTGTGTTCACACAGACAGTAGCACCACATCCTCATCCATTCAAGTGAGGATTTCTACAGTGAGCAGCTCTCTTCTGTTCTCAAAAGGGCAACAGTTTAAAGGGTTTCTACCACTTGGATTTGACATAATTAGGTGTCAGACACTAGCGCTCCGCTAGTGTCTGCTCTGCCAAACTATCCTGCTATAATAGATTTTGGGGCAGCCGTTTACCTAAAAAAAGAACTTTTATTAATATGCTAATGACCCTCTAGGTGCTATGGGGGCGTCATTAGCACCTAGAGGATCGGTCTACCTTCTCAAGATGCCGCCGCTCAGCGCCTCCCTCCAGCCCGCCCATCTGCTTCGGAATGCATCAAACAGGCGCAGTGGAGATGTCTGAGCAGGGAAGCGGTCGGACATTCACTGCGCATGCGCCGAATACAGCCGCGCACGGCGCATGCGCGTGAAGTCGTCCGTTTGATGCATTCCGAAGCAGATGGGCGGGCTGGAGGGAGGCGCTGAGCGGCGGCATCTTGAGAAGGTAGACCGATCCTCTAGGTGCTAATGACGCCCCCATAGCACCTAGAGGGTCATTAGCATATTAATAAAAGTTCTTTTTTTAGGTAAACGGCTGCCCCAAAATCTATTATAGCAGGATAGTTTGGCAGAGCAGACACTAGCGGAGCGCTAGTGTCTGACACCTAATTATGTCAAATCCAAGTGGTAGAAACCCTTTAAAGACCTGTTGGAATTTGTAGCACTGCAAATGACTATTAGATGACATAGATGACACCTAAACTGATAAATTATAGCTACATTACTTATGTTTCTAGGTAGCAGCTTTCCAGCGTTATGCCAATTATCTCTTTCAAGCCTCAAGGGCCCAGCCTGAAGGCTTTGAGCACTGCTATTCTAACACCAATCTCCTCTGTGCACTCCCCTTCTGTGCATTGAGATTGACTGGGCTAGACAAAATGTATTCCTGTGGCGATTGAGCAGTGTATCTGATGCCATATCCCTTTTTTTTATATTTTAAAAACTTTTTTGTAAAAATGTTTTACACTTAAATTAAGTCAGTTGTTAGATTGCTTGTCCTATAGACTGCAATGAACTACCACTGCAGCCTATGGGAGTTCCATTACATTTCTATGGAGCCCTGCCACAGACCAAGGCTACCACAGCAAATAAACTGCTTCTCCGATCTCAGCTCACAATTCACTATGGCATCACAGGGGTTAAATGTCTGTAATCAGCATAGGGAAGGAGTTAAAAACTGGACATGTAAGGGCACTTTCTAACGAGCGCATCCCTTGTGGGAATCATGCTCAGTGTGAGAGTGATTGTGCGGTCTGGACTTTAGAAGTGCACAGCATTATCATGATTTATAATGCTGCGTGCCTCTGCCTGATCTTACTTTAACAGAATCATACTGACATAAAGCTTCAACTGGACATCACCCATAAACTGTGAGTTACCCTAGAGACATGCGCACTAATTACACGTGAGATAATATATTTACGGTACAATCTACCACCGTCTAGTGGAAAATTATTAGCATTTGTGGGTACAAACCAATCCACATATTGCAAGTTATCAACCACTTTCACTTGCTGCTGTTCCAATACTAATTATCCAGCATATTTCAACATCTACGACAGTAACCACCGCGTTTATTGTGCCGCAACTATAACAAAAACAGTTCAAGAAATCCTTTTGTTTTCTACAAATGAACTAATCTATTGTGAACTAGAACATTCATGGCACATTCCATTTGCCACCACCCAACCAACGTTTAATGGGAATACATTCCCTCTGTGTTTTTTCTGCAATGTTTTTATTGCAATTTTTTCTTTTATAAATACCTCCGACATGAAGAGCTAGCCACTAGAGTTGAGCGAACACCTGGATGTTCGGGTTCGAGAAGTTCGGCCGAACATCCCGGAAATGTTCGGGTTCGGGATCCGAACCCGATCCGAACTTCGTCCCGAACCCGAACCCCATTGAAGTCAATGGGGACCCGAACTTTTCGGCACTAAAAAGGCTGTAAAACAGCCCAGGAAAGAGCTAGAGGGCTGCAAAAGGCAGCAACATGTAGGTAAATCCCCTGCAAACAAATGTGGATAGGGAAATGAATTAAAATAAAAATTAAATAAATAAAAATTAACCAAAATCAATTGGAGAGAGGTCCCATAGCAGAGAATCTGGCTTCACGTCACCCACCACTGTAAGAGTCCATTTTCATAAATTTAGCCCCAGCACCCAGGCAGAGGAGAGAGGTCCCGTAACAGAGAATCTGGCTTCATGTCAGCAGAGAATTAGTCTGCATGTCATAGCAGAGAATGAGGCTTCACGTCAGCCACCACTGCAACAGTCCATTGGCATATATTTAGGCCCAGCACCCAGGCAGAGGAGGGAGGTCCCGTAACAGAGAATCTGGCTTCATGTCAGCAGAGAATCAGTCTGCATGTCATAGCAGAGAATAAGGCTTCACGTCAGCCACCACTGCAACAGTCCATTGGCATATATTTAGGCCCAGCACCCAGGCAGAGGAGGGAGGTCCCGTAACAGAGAATCTGGCTTCATGTCAGCAGAGAATCAGTCTGCATGTCATAGCAGAGAATAAGGCTTCACATCAGCCACCACTGCAACAGTCCATTGGCATATATTTAGGCCCAGCACCCAGGCAGAGGAGGGAGGTCCCGTAACAGAGAATCTGTCTTCATGTCAGCAGAGAATCAGTCTGCATGTCATAGCAGAGAATGAGGCTTCACGTCAGCCACCACTGCAACAGTCCATTGGCATATATTTAGGCCCAGCACCCAGGCAGAGGAGAGAGGTCCCGTAACAGACAATCTGGCTTCATGTCAGCAGAGAATTAGTCTGCATGTCATAGCAGAGAATGAGGCTTCACGTCAGCCACCACTGCAACAGTCCATTGTCATAAATTTAGGCCCAGCACCCAGGCAGAGGAGAGAGGTCCCGTAACAGAGAATCTGGCTTCATGTCAGCAGAGAATCAGTCTGCATGTCATAGCAGAGAATGAGGCTTCACGTCAGCCACCACTGCAACAGTCCATTGGCATATATTTAGGCCCAGCACACACACAGGCAGAGGAGAGAGGTCCCGTAACAGACAATCTGGCTTCATGTCAGCAGAGAATCAGTCTGCATGTCATAGCAGAGAATGAGGCTTCACGTCACCCACCACTGCAACAGTCCATTGGCATATATTTAGGCCTAGCACACAGGCAGAGCAGAGAGGTCCCGTAACAGACAATCTGGCTTCATGACAGCAGAGAATCAGTCTGCATGTCATAGCAGAGAATGAGGCTTCACGTCACCCACCACTGCAACAGTCCATTGGCATATATTTAGGCCTAGCACACAGGCAGAGCAGAGAGGTCCCGTAACAGACAATCTGGCTTCATGTCAGCAGAGAATCAGTCTGCATGTCATAGCAGAGAATGAGGCTTCACGTCACCCACCACTGCAACAGTCCATTGGCATATATTTAGGCCTAGCACACAGGCAGAGCAGAGAGGTCCCGTAACAGACGATCTGGCTTCATGTCAGCAGAGAATCAGTCTGCATGTCATAGCAGAGAATGAGGCTTCACGTCACCCACCACTGCAACAGTCCATTGGCATATATTTAGGCCTAGCACACAGGCAGAGCAGAGAGGTCCCGTAACAGACAATCTGGCTTCATGACAGCAGAGAATCAGTCTGCATGTCATAGCAGAGAATGAGGCTTCACATCACCCACCACTGCAACAGTCCATTGGCATATATTTAGGCCTAGCACACAGGCAGAGCAGAGAGGTCCCGTAACAGACAATCTGGCTTCATGTCAGCAGAGAATCAGTCTGCATGTCATAGCAGAGAATGAGGCTTCACGTCACCCACCACTGCAACAGTCCATTGGCATATATTTAGGCCTAGCACACAGGCAGAGCAGAGAGGTCCCGTAACAGACGATCTGGCTTCATGTCAGCAGAGAATCAGTCTGCATGTCATAGCAGAGAATGAGGCTTCACGTCACCCACCACTGCAACAGTCCATTGGCATATATTTAGGCCTAGCACACAGGCAGAGCAGAGAGGTCCCGTAACAGACAATCTGGCTTCATGTCAGCAGAGAATCAGTCTGCATGTCATAGCAGAGAATGAGGCTTCACGTCACCCACCACTGCAACAGTCCATTGGCATATATTTAGGCCTAGCACAGAGGCAGAGCAGAGAGGTCCCGTAACAGACGATCTGGCTTCATGTCAGCAGAGAATCAGTCTGCATGTCATAGCAGAGAATGAGGCTTCACGTCACCCACCACTGCAACAGTCCATTGGCATATATTTAGGCCTAGCACACAGGCAGAGCAGAGAGGTCCCGTAACAGACGATCTGGCTTCATGTCAGCAGAGAATCAGTCTGCATGTCATAGCAGAGAATGAGGCTTCACGTCACCCACCACTGCAACAGTCCATTGGCATATATTTAGGCCTAGCACACAGGCAGAGCAGAGAGGTCCCGTAACAGACAATCTGGCTTCATGTCAGTGAAGAATCAGTCTGCATGTCATAGCAGAGAATCAGGCTTCACGTCAGCCACCACTGCAACAGTCCATTGTCATAAATTTAGGCCCAGCACCCAGGCAGAGGAGAGAGGTCCCGTAACAGACAATCTGGCTTCATGTCAGCAGAGAATTAGTCTGCATGTCATAGCAGAGAATCAGGCTTCATGTCAGCCACCACTGCAACAGTCCATTGGCATATATTTAGGCCTAGCACACAGGCAGAGGAGAGGTTCATTCAACTTTGGGTAGCCTCGCAATATAATGGTAAAATGAAAATAAAAATAGGATTGAATGAGGAAGTGCCCTGGAGTCCAATAATATATGGTTATGGGGAGGTAGTTAATGTCTAATCTGGACAAGGGACGGACAGGTCCTGTGGGATCCATGCCTGGTTCATTTTTATGAACGTCAGCTTGTCCACATTGGCTGTAGACAGGCGGCTGCGTTTGTCTGTAATGACGCCCCCTGCCGTGCTGAATACACGTTCAGACAAAACGCTGGCTGCCGGGCAGGCCAGCACCTCCAAGGCATAAAAGGCTAGCTCTGGCCACGTGGACAATTTAGAGACCCAGAAGTTGAATGGGGCCGAACCATCAGTCAGTACGTGGAGGGGTGTGCACACGTACTGTTCCACCATGTTAGTGAAATGTTGCCTCCTGCTAACACGTTGCGTATCAGGTGGTGGTGCAGTTAGCTGTGGCGTGTTGACAAAAGTTTTCCACATCTCTGCCATGCTAACCCTGCCCTCAGAGGAGCTGGCCGTGACACAGCTGCCTTGGCGACCTCTTGCTCCTCCTCTGCCTTGGCCTTGGGCTTCCACTTGTTCCCCTGTGACATTTGGGAATGCTCTCAGTAGCGCGTCTACCAACGTGCGCTTGTACTCGCGCATCTTCCTATCACGCTCCAGTGCAGGAAGTAAGGTGGGCACATTGTCTTTGTAGCGTGGATCCAGCAGGGTGGCAACCCAGTAGTCCGCACAGGTTAAAATGTGGGCAACTCTGCTGTCGTTGCGCAGGCACTGCAGCATGTAGTCGCTCATGTGTGCCAGGCTGCCCAGGGGTAAGGACAAGCTGTCCTCTGTGGGAGGCGTATCGTCATCGTCCTGCCTTTCCCCCCAGCCACGCACCAGTGATGGACCCGAGCTGCGTTGGGTGCCACCCCGCTGTGACCATGCTTCATCCTCATCCTCCTCCACCTCCTCCTCATCCTCGTCCTCCTCGTCCTCCAGTAGTGGGCCCTGGCTGGCCACATTTGTACCTGGCCTCTGCTGTTGCCAAAAACCTCCCTCTGAGTCACTTCGAAGAGACTGGCCTGAAAGTGCTAAAAATGACCCCTCTTCCTCCTCCTCCTCCTCCTCCTCCTCCTGGGCCACCTCCTCTTCCATCATCGCCCTAAGTGTTTTCTCAAGGAGACATAGAAGTGGTATTGTAACGCTGATAACGGTGTCATCGCCACTGGCCATGTTGGTGGAGTACTCGAAACAGCGCAACAGGGCACACAGGTCTCGCATGGAGGCCCAGTCATTGGTGGTGAAGTGGTGCTGTTCTGTAGTGCGACTGACCCGTGCGTGCTGCAGCTGAAACTCCACTATGGCCTGCTGCTGCTCGCACAGTCTGTCCAGCATGTGCAAGGTGGAGTTCCACCTGGTGGGCACGTCGCATATGAGGCGGTGAGCGGGAAGGCCGAAGTTACGCTGTAGCGCAGACAGGCGAGCAGCAGCAGGATGTGAACGCCGGAAGCGCGAACAGACGGCCCGCACTTTATGCAGCAGCTCTGACATGTCGGGGTAGTTGTGAATGAACTTCTGCACCACCAAATTCAGCACATGCGCCAAGCAAGGGATGTGCGTCAAATTGGCTAGTCCCAGAGCTGCAACGAGATTTCGCCCATTATCACACACCACCAGGCCGGGCTTGAGGCTCACCGGCAGCAACCACTCGTCGGTCTGTTGTTCAATACCCCGCCACAACTCCTGTGCGGTGTGGGGCCTGTCCCCCAAACATATGAGTTTCAGAATGGCCTGCTGACGTTTACCCCGGGCTGTGCTGAAGTTGGTGGTGAAGGTGTGTGGCTGACTGGATGAGCAGGTGGAAGAAGAGGAGGAGGAAGCCGAGAAGGAGGAGGTGGCAACAGGAGGCAAAGAATGTTGCCCTGCGATCCTTGGCGGCGGAAGGACGTGCGCCAAACAGCTCTCCGCCTGGGGCCCAGCTGCCACTACATTTACCCAGTGTGCAGTTAGGGAGATATAGCGTCCCTGGCCGTGCTTACTGGTCCACGTATCTGTGGTTAGGTGGACCTTGCTACAGATGGCGTTGCGCAGTGCACACTTGATTTTATCGGATACTTGGTTGTGCAGGGAAGGCACGGCTCTCTTGGAGAAGTAGTGCCGGCTGGGAACAACATACTGTGGGACAGCAAGCGACATGAGCTGTTTGAAGCTGTCTGTGTCCACCAGCCTAAATGACAGCATTTCATAGGCCAGTAGTTTAGAAATGCTGGCATTCAGGGCCAGGGATCGAGGGTGGCTAGGTGGGAATTTACGCTTTCTATCAAATGTTTGTGAGATGGAGAGCTGAACGCTGGCGTGTGACATGGTTGAGACGCTTGGTGACGGAGGTGGTGGTGGTGGTGTTGGTGGTACATCCCCTGTTTGCTGGGCGGCAGGTGCCAACGTTCCTCCAGAGGCGGAGGAAGAGGCCGAGGCGGCAGCAGCAGAATAGGCCGAGGCGGCAGCAGCAGAAGAGGTAGCAGGGGGAGCCTGAGTGACTTCCTTGGTTTTAAGGTGTTTACTCCACTGCAGTTCATGCTTTGCATGCAGGTGCCTGGTCATGCAGGTTGTGCTCAGGTTCAGAACGTTAATGCCTCGCTTCAGGCTCTGATGGCACAGCGTGCAAACCACTCGGGTCTTGTCGTCAGCACATTGTTTGAAGAAGTGCCATGCCAGGGAACTCCTTGAAGCTGCCTTTGGGGTGCTCGGTCCCAGATGGCGGCGGTCAGTAGCAGGCGGAGTCTCTTGGCGGCGGGTGTTCTGCTTTTGCCCACTGCTCCCTCTTTTGCTACGCTGTTGGCTCGGTCTCACCACTGCCTCTTCCTCCGAACTGTGAAAGTCAGTGGCACGACCTTCATTCCATGTGGGGTCTAGGACCTCATCGTCCCCTGCATCGTCTTCCACCCAGTCTTGATCCCTGACCTCCTGTTCAGTCTGCACACTGCAGAAAGACGCAGCAGTTGGCACCTGTGTTTCGTCATCATCAGAGACATGCTGAGGTGGTATTCCCATGTCCTCATCATCAGGAAACATAAGTGGTTGTGCGTCAGTGCATTCTATGTCTTTCACCGCTGGGGAAGGGCTAGGTGGATGCCCTTGGGAAACCCTGCCAGCGGAGTCTTCAAACAGCATAAGAGACTGCTGCATAACTTGAGGCTGAGACAGTTTCCCTGGTATGCATGGGGGTGATGTGACAGACTGATGGGGTTGGTTTTCAGGCGCCATCTGTGCGCTTTCTGCAGAAGACTGGGTGGGAGATAATGTGAACGTGCTGGATCCACTGTCGGCCACCCAATTGACTAATGCCTGTACCTGCTCAGGCCTTACCATCCTTAGAACGGCATTGGGCCCCACCATATATCGCTGTAAATTCTGGCGGCTACTGGGACCTGAGGTAGTTGGTACACTAGGACGTGTGGATGTGGCAGAACGGCCACGTCCTCTCCCAGCACCAGAGGGTCCACTAACACCACCACGACCATGTCCACGTCCGCGTCCCTTACTAGATGTTTTTCTCATTGTTATGGTTCACCACAACAACAAATATATTATTTGGCCCAATGTATTGTATTCAAATTCAGCGGGATATAAATTTGAGGCCTAGTATTTAGGCGCTGGGTGACCGGTATGGATTTAGTGACAGAATTAGACTTGGAAATGCACAGAAGCGTGTGTGTGTGAAGTTATTCTGAATGACCCAATGTGCACCTTGAATATTATATACCCTTTTAGGGATAGATTTCAAATAGCTCTGATATAGCAGAAACCACTAAATTATGAAATTGTTAAATTGGGAATTGTATTTAAACCCAGAACAAAAAATGTGCTTTGACGGACACTAAATAACTTTCCCAGCCACAACAGGACAGCGTTAACGAGAGATTTAGCAGGATATAAATTTGAGGCCTAGTATTTAGGCGCTGGGTGACAGGTATGGGTTTAGTGACAGAATTAGACTTGGAAATACACAGTAGCGGGTGTGTGTGAAGTTATTCTGAATGACCCAATGTGCACCTTGAATATTATATACCCTTTTAGGGATAGATTTCAAATAGCTCTGATATAGCAGAAACCACTAAATTATGAAATTGTTAAATTGGGAATTGTATTTAAACCCAGAACAAAAAATGTGCTTTGACGGACACTAAATAACTTTCCCAGCCACAACAGGACAGCGTTAACGAGAGATTTAGCAGGATATAAATTTGAGGCCTAGTATTTAGGCGCTGGGTGACAGGTATGGGTTTAGTGACAGAATTAGACTTAGAAATACACAGTAGCGGGTGTGTGTGAAGTTATTCTGAATGACCCAATGTGCACCTTGAATATTATATACCCTTTTAGGGATAGATTTCAAATAGCTCTGATATAGCAGAAACCACTAAATTATGAAATTGCTAAATTGGGAATTGTACTTCAACCCAGAACAAAAAATGTGCTTTGACGGACACTAAATAACTTTCCCAGCCACAACAGGACAGCGGTAACGAGAGATACAAAGCGGGATATAAATTTGAGGCCTAGTATTTAGGCGCTGGGTGACCGGTATGGATTTAGTGACAGAATTAGACTGGGATATGGCCAAAAAATAACCACACTATTGCTGGTTAAATGCACTTGGTGACGGGCGCAGCTTGCCCCTGATTTAGTATATGGCCAAAAAATGAACAGACTATTGCTGGTTAAATGCACTTGGTGTCACAGCTTGACGCACCACACTACTGAGGGTTAAATGCACTTGGTGACGGGCGCAGCTTGCCCCTGATGTAGTATATGGCCAAAAAATGAACAGACTATTGCTGGTTAAATGCACTTGGTGTGACAGCTTCACCCTGATGTAGGCTTTAGCCAAAAAACAACCACACCATTGAGGGTTAAATGCACTTGGTGACAGGCGCAGCTTGCCCCTGATTTAGTATATGGCCAAAAAAATGAACAGACTATTGCTGGTTAAATGCACTTGGTGTGACAGCTTCACCCTGATGTAGGCTTTAGCCAAAAAACAACCACACCATTGAGGGTTAAATGCACTTGGTCGCAGCTTGGATGCACTTGGTCGCAGCACCGCACAAGACACAAAATGGCCGCCGATCACCCCAGAAAAAAGTGACTGACAAACGGTCTGGGCAGCCTAAAAACAGTGAGTGAGCATTTGAATTTCAGCAGCTCAATGATGCACAGCTGCAGATCGATCGATTAATCAAGTGAAGTCCTTTGGAGGAGTTAATCTGCCTAATCTCGCCCTACTGTCGCATCCGCAACCTCTCCCTACGCTAATCAGAGCAGAGTGACGGGCGGCGCTATGTGACTCCAGCTTAAATAGAGGCTGGGTCACATGGTGCTCTGGCCAATCACAGCCATGCCAATAGTAGGCATGGCTGTGACGGCCTCTTGGGGCAAGTAGTATGACGCTTGTTGATTGGCTGCTTTGCAGCCTTTCAAAAAGCGCCAAGAAAGCGTCACAAAAGCGCCAAGAAAGCGACGAACACCGAACCCGAACCCGGACTTTTACGAAAATGTCCGGGTTCGGGTCCGTGTCACGGACACCCCAAAATTCGGTACGAACCCGAACTATACAGTTCGAGTTCGCTCATCCCTACTAGCCACCCAACCAGGGGCTGTTGTTTCTATCCCTTATTCAATGATATCAATCTACTACTATATTTTATGCCATCATGAAACATTCTTTTTTTTTTTTTTTTACACTTTATTTTTACCCAGTATACGCCCCTTTTGTATATTTTTATATATATTTTTTTATATATACTATTACCGATAAACGTATATTTTTTTATATACATATCTGTGTCGTGCCAGTTGATGAGTGCATGACTAATACTATTTCTACTATGTATTTTTCACTTATATGACCGGGAGGAGTCATACTAGTCAGAGCACCAACCTATAGCGATAGGGGAGGAGAGCCGCCAAATACTACATATCTTCCTAATTATCATTTGCTCTCAAAAGGAAATCAGTTTTCCAATTTCACTTAAAATGAGTAGTTTTCATTCATAGCTTGATATATATATAACTAATGTTCATCATGTATCAGTATTACTGGACAAGCAGTTCTATGAACTTATATGCCATGTAGGAGCACTATTAGTATTGAGTGACTTTGTGCTATTAGAGCCTTGGCTGCCTAGGATCCTGTTTAATATTCCCTTTTAGACGGTGCAGCGCTGTGTGAC
Organism: Bufo gargarizans; assembly: GCF_014858855.1. Taxonomy (NCBI): domain Eukaryota; kingdom Metazoa; phylum Chordata; class Amphibia; order Anura; family Bufonidae; genus Bufo; species Bufo gargarizans. Next base: position 164,236,635 of record NC_058085.1, on the reverse strand, counting down.
TCTTTATATGTATAAATACGTTTCCATGACAAAATAATGTGAGGTCATGTATTTTTTCTAACACATAAGGAGGGATTTGGAAAAAGCACTGATTTTTATTGTTACTGTAATAACTGTAATAACTCACAATTTTATGAACTCTTCTAGCCTGTTCCACATAGATGGAAAATAATGTAGCTATTATAGATGGGTCTGATGAGTGCATTCTGTCTAAGTTGGCATTCACAGGCTGGTTGTATGTAAAGAAAAAAAAAAATCTTTATAGTCCTAAAGCTCAAACTTATCCTGATTCCATGACAACCTGATTGGTTTCTCTGTAAGGGTATATTCACAAATAGCAGATTTCCCTTACGCCCATGACAGCACCCTTGAGAGACTGCCTCCATCCAGGACAGGAAACAGGAACTTTTGTGGAGAGCACTTATGGAGGGATTCCTCCCCTATACCACCAGTTTTCTGTTTCCTGTCCTATGGATAGGACGTTTTGTGGAGAGCTGGATTAGGCTGCAGGAGCCCTGCAGGCAATTTATTATGGGGGTTACCTGTTGCGGCATAAGTCTCCTCTAGGAGCCACCTACTAAGCCTGGGATTCATCCTTCTGGGTCCTGGATAGTTTATCAGGCTGGTGTTCCTGTGCAGTCCCAGCATAACCGAGAGGGGGTTCTGACACACCAGATCCTCCTGGCGGTGTTCAGAAGGTCTGGGGCCTCTACTTTGCCTTCCTCCCTGTCTCAAAGCTTACAGAGGCAGGGCGGCGGGGTTTGAGTTATTTGCGTGCCCTGTGCGCAAACCGGAAGTTGTAAGATGCAACTTCCGGTACTTGGAACGCACTTGGAGTGTGTTCCGGAAGTAGGAGAAGGAAGCTCCTACTGAGGCCGCATGGGTGCACCGGCAGGACCTGACCCTTTGGCATTTAAACCTTTCAGCGCCCAGTCAGAAGGAGCCCAGCCAGCCTATGAGCTTCAGTGGATCTCTAATGGAAAACTCTCGATCTTTGTCCACTATCATGGATGATGAGAGTACCCAGCGTGCTGATATCCGGGAGAGTCATAATGCCAGACCGGTATTCCAGGTGGGGTAAAGGGGTCAATCCCCAACTTTTATTTTTCCTCTATCAGATCTAGAATATCAAAGAGGGCTGCAGGAAATCTACCACTAAATCCAAAGGGAGGGAATGAGCTGTGTGCAAGAAAAAGCTTGCCCCTTCTTGGTCTAAGTTAACAAAGTGGCAGAAGAGGAATCTAAAAGAGATCTTTACTTCAAAGTATCAAAGATATTGTTAAATCTGAAGTTTTGGATTCAATGAAAATGTTTAAGAAATGCATCGCTTCCTCGGCCTCGGGCAAACAGAGTCACGCTAGTACAATATCCGATTCGGACTCTTCAGATGAGAATGAGCAGGGAGAAATCCTAGAAAATTCAAGCTCATCTTCAGATGAAGAAACCATGAGCAGACCTCTATTTTCCCCTGAGGATACGGAATCCCTACTGAAAGCTAATAGAGCTACTATAAAAGTTGATGTTCCTAGGGAACCAAAGTGTGTCCAGGACATAATGTTTGGTGACCTGGGGCACAAAAGGTCAAAAGTTTTTCCTTTAAATGAAAACATAAAATGTTTAATTCAAAGAGAATGGAATAAGCCTGATAAGAAATTTAAACCAAATATTGCTACTACCTCTACTGCAAGGTCGTTAAAATTATGGCTACAGGAGCTGGAGTCCCATATCCCAGATAAAACCCCTAGGGACCAATTACTAGAAGTATTTCTTACCATCCTTAAAGCAGTGGACTTTATTTCCGATGCTTCTGCAGATGACTTAAAGTTAAGTGCCAGGTCAGCTGCTCTATCCAATTCAGCGAGAAGAGCTATAAACTTTGCTCTATCCCATGCCAGGCAGATTATCTCTTTGGTCCTGTTTTGGATGACCTTTTAGAAAAGGCTTCTGATAACAAAAAGCGTTTTCCTGTTTCTAGACCTTCAAAAAACAACAGTTTTTTCGCAGGAACAAAAAAACTAACACAGACAGAAGGAAGAATTTTCGACAAGAAAACAAAAATAGAAAAAAATAAGAAATTCCTCTTCAACACTCAGTGTGCTTCTACGTCCAAGGACAGTCAGCAATGACGGTTTCCGTCCAGTGGGGGGAAGACTTTCTCTATTTTTTCGGGCATGGGAAGAGATCTCGTTAAGCCCGTGGATATTAGGCATCATAAAAGAAGGGTTCCGTCTAGAGTTTGCCTCCCCCCCACCGGAAAGATAAAAAATATAGTTCAAAATTCCACAAGAAACCTGGCTGTAAGACAAGAAATATTTTCTCTAATAGAAAAAAGGGTCATGGTTCCTGTTGCAGACTCGGAAAAGGGCAGGGTTTTTTATTCATCCCTTTTTCTGGTACCCAAACCGGACCAGTCATTCAGGATGATCAGAAATCTGAGGGACTTAAATCTTTTTCTGAAATACAAAAAATTCTAAATGGAATCTGTACATTCCACAATAAAGCATCTCTACAAAGACTGCGTCATGGCCACCATAGATATAAAAGACGCTTACTATCACAAAGAAATATCTGAGTGGCAGTATCCATGGAAGGTCAAATTCATCACTTCCAATACAAAGCGCTTCTGTTTGTAATATCCCAGGCCTCCAGACTATTTACAAAAGTAATGGCAGAGGTTATAAGAGAGAGATTCTGGTTATCCCTTATTTGGACTACCTCCTGGTGGTGGCAGATTCTGGAGATCTTCTAACCTCTCATCTTCTGGAAGTAATAGAAATCTTGACAAAACTAGGGAAGTCAAATCTGATACCTTCCCAAAGATGTGTGTTTCAATGAACCAGTGTTGTTTTCTTCCTCAACACAAAGTATCCTAAATAAGAGAAGACGTGTGGTTCCTTGTAACCTCAAAGAATCGAACCATCAGACATAGGATGACAGTATTGGGCAGAATGACCTCCAAAATACCTGTGGTCAATTGGGCCCTTTTTTACTCCAGGTCTCTTCAGTGGCAGGGATCTCTATCCCCATTCGACACCCCACTTTCCCTGACCCCTCAGGTGATTCAATTTCTAACATGGTGGCTAGAATATGAAAATCTGTCTCAGGGTCTACATTGGGATCCCCAGGAGCAGATATCCATTACTACGGATACCAGTCCGTCTGGGTTAGGTGCTTAATGTCAGGGGGAGGTTCGTAAGGGGGTATGGAGCTCGATAGAGAGTCAGGACTCCCAGAATATGAGGGAACTCAGAGCAGTCCTATTAGCGCTAAGAGAATTCCTACCCAAAACACAAGGGAAAGGAATAAAACTATTTTCAGACAACGCCACGATCATTTCTTATTTAAACAGGCAAGGAGGAACCAACTCAAAAAACCTTATGTCCTTAACCGCAGACATTTTCTCCCTGGTCATTCCTTACATTCCCTTTATCAAAGCTGTACATTTAAAGGGAGTAGAGAACAAGGTGGCAGACATTTCTAAGCAGAAACCAGGTAGATCAAGGAGAATGGTGCTTAAACCAACAAGTCTTCAGCCAGATAATTCAACTTTGGCGTCCTCCTTAAATAGACCTCTTTGCGACCAGACAGAACAAAAAAATGCAACCTATTATTTTTCCTAAATCCGGAAGATTCCCCGACAGGGATAGATTCGTTCTCCCTTCTGTGGCTGAATCAGCTTCTGTACGCCTTTCCTCCTCTAAGACTTCTTCCGAGAGTATTACAGAAGTTGAGGAAGGAACGGACGAGGCCTATTCTAATCACCCCCTTTTGGCCAAGTAGGACTTGGTTCACTTGGTTGAGTAAACTTTCCCTGACAGATCCCTGGATTCTTCCGGACAGGTTGGATCTGTTGTTTCAAAGTTCTGTCTTTCATCCAGAAGTGAGAAGCCTTCATCTAACAACATGGTATTTGAGGGGTAAATCTAAGAACATAGGGGCCTGTCTAAGGAAGTTATATCTACTCTTTTATCATGCAGGAAATAAGTAACCTCTATCATTTATCTCAGAATATGGAAGACTTTCCTAAACTTCTGTAAAATCCCAGTGGAACCCTTGAGTTCTCCTCCCATGCCAAAAATTTGATTTTTTTTTTGCAAAAAGGTCTGGATAAAAGCCTAAGACCAAATACTCTTAAGGTACAGGTCTCTGCCCTTAGTGCCTACTTTGATTCTCCTATTGCCAATAATCCATGGATAAGGAGATTCTTTAGAGCAATTAGTAGGATTAAGCCTGTGATCAGATGCTCAGTTCCCCCCTGGGACCTTAATCTAGTTTTATATAGATTGATAGAGCCTTCTTTTGAGCCTTTGCAGGATTTATCTGTCAGCCTTCTCAGCCGCTCCCCCTTATACTAACCTCCTGGAAGACAGAGTGCTCATTAAGCCAGATCCCTCCTTTTTACCTAAAGTGGTCTCCATGTTTCATAGGACCCAATATATTATTCTTCCATCTTTGTGTCAGGACCCAAAGAATGAGAAAGAGAGGAGGCTCCATTGTTTAGATGTCAAAAGATGCCTATCAGAATATTTGAGAGTCACTAATCAATGGAGAAAATCCTCTAGGCCAGGCATGCTCAACCTGCGGCCCTCCGGCTGTTATAAAACTACAACTCCCACAATACCCTGCTGTAAGCTGATAGCTGTAGGCTGTTTGGGCATGCTGGGAGTTGTAGTTTTGCAACAGCTGGAGGGCCGCAGGTTGAGCATGCCTGCTCTAGGCTTAAACATTACGATGGCTTAATGCTGCCCATAGTCATTTGAAGGAACCATGAGAGTCATCAAGGAGACATCTGATGCTGCCATATCAATGCATTTCTTTAACAGGAATATAAGCAAATATAATTGTTCCATAAATTGCTAATAAGCAGCATCTCACTCTGGCAGACCTGGTCCATCATTTGAATGGTCATATGTAATACTACATTTTCCACCATATGGATATCAGCCAGTGGCAATTTCCATAGGCAAAACCAGCTCTTTGTCAGGTGTCTTGTGGAGGTGTTACTTTAAAGGGATTGTCTGTGATGAGACAGTCTCATCTGCCAGCTATCTCTGGCAGTACCATAGAGAATAAATGGAGCGGCAGTGGGAGTCCCAGTGGTTGGACCCTCACCGATCAGTTAGTTATCCCTTATTTGAATATTTACCATAAGTGAAATATATTTATATTTTAATAGTTTAGGCATTTTGGGACGTGGTGATGCCTATGATCTTATTTTTTTATTTTTTATTTTTATTTTTATTTTTAATATAGGGAAAGTAGGTGATTTGAATTATATTTTTAAAAACCATATTTCACTTTTTTAAGCCCTCCTTAGGGAACTTGAAAATGTGATCTTCTGATCTCTTCTACCATATACTGCAATGAATTATCATTGTAGTCTAAGGGTTCCATAGGAACATAGCTGTTGCAGGCTGTGGATCGTTAAGAGGGACCAAGCCTGCCACAGCAACCAATCAGCTCCCTCGATCTTAGTGCAAGAGAGTCATTTGGGCCCTGGAAGCACACGTTCCTGGCATTTAACCGCTCAAATGCCATGGTCACAATGGATCACGGCATCTGAGCGGTTAAATTCCTTGAAATATCCGTAAAACAGCAGAAAGCGATGGCCATGTCGCCCACTCAGCTTCTGAGTGGACACCACATTTAAAGGGAACCTGTCACCGGAATTTTGTGTATAGAGCTGAGGACATGGGTTGCTAGATGGCATCTAGCACATCCGCAATACCCAGTCCCCATAGCTCTGTGTGCTTTTATTGTGTAAACAAACCGATTTGATACATATGCAAATTAACCTGAGATGAGTCCTGTACATGAGATGAGTCAGGGACAGGACTCATCTCAGGTTAATTTGCATATGTATTAAATCAGTTTTTTTTTACACAATAAAAGCACACAGAGCTATGGGGACTGGGTATTGCAGATGTGCTAGGGGTGATCTAGCAGCCCATGTCCTCAGCTCTATACCCCAAATCCAGATGACAGGTTCCCTTTAAACCCTGGACTTCTGCTTTACATCGGTCATCCTTAAGGGGTTAATGGTGAATATAAGCTTCTACATCTATTACCACCACATTACATTTTATTTATATGGCTTCAAGAAAAAGGAAATGCAAGTAACTGGAGAGCGTTCAAATCCGATACATTCAACACCTGTATACACATCTGGACACTAATAACATATTTCACTTATCTTTTTTGTGACTTTGCCAAAACTTTGTTTTAGATGAAAACACGGAATAAGTTATGGTAAACTATAAATCATACTGTAGAAATAATCTACTAATTAGCTGGACATTCTTTGTCCGGTGGCCAAATTTCTATTTTTTCTACATTAGGGCTTTGTACCATTCCTAGAGCCCACGTTGGCAGAAATCATAACTGAGTCTTTCAGCTCCCAAATACCTTTCTTTTGAAAATCCATGGTTCAATTCATAAGAAAGGTTTCTTTTTTATTTTATGCAAATTAGGATGCCAGTGCATGGGGGGGGGGGCTGCATCTGATGCACCATTGCTTAACCAGTTTCACCAGTGCCTCACCCTCCTGGCTGATTGACAGTGCAGGTTTCCCCTGTATTATCGCTATCTCGTGCCTGCATCAATCAGTCTAAGTTTAGTGATGCACACGGATTTTCAGAAGAGAGCTATGCTTATGATTTGGTGCATGTACCCTACAATAGTTAATTCACACCCCCCATTCACAGCGCTGGCCACTTGGCCATTTCCATAATTCCACCTCCCGTGGCTGACAATTAGGGCTCATGCACATGAATGTATTTTCTTTCCGTGTCCGTTCCGTTTTTTCTGTGGACCGCATGTGGAACCATTTATTTTAATGGGTCCGCAAAAAAAACTGAAGTTATTCCGTGTGCATTTCGTTTCGGTGTATCTGTATTTCTGTTCTGCAAAATTGACTTACTTACGGACAAGAATAGGACTGTTCTATTAGGGGCCAACTGTTCCGTTTTACTAAATACGGAATGAACACGGACGTCATCCGTATTTGTTGCAGATACGTTTTTTGCAGGCCGCAAAATACATACAGTCATGTGCATGAGCCCTTACTGTGACCGAGATGGAAAAACCCTTTTAAATCTCTTATCATTCTATGCTTAGGAGTCCAATGGATGGAGTTATCTGTGATTAACAGCTATCTCTTTAGGCATAGTCATACAGAGATTTTTAGTCACTGAGTAGGCCCGCCCACTGGACTCTTAAGGGATTTAAATGAATAAAATGCAAGTTATCCAGTCCCATGAGTCTTTATATCAATCTGCTTAGTTCATCCAGTTATACAGTATGAGGCCTACAACTTGGACTGCATTTTCAGTGTGAAGTTTTGGCTTTAAACTTGTCTTGTCTAGGAAGCACTCAGAGAAAGAGGTAGTGGCTTCTGGACAGCAGCCCTTTTGTCCTGTCTTTAATTTTAGCTTTAACACTACTGGTTGATTAGTTGACATAGATGATCTGATTTTTCATGACTGTCCTTTAGGCACTTTTAGGGTATGGCCACATAGTCAGGTTTTCTGATCCAGTTTGGAAGTGAATTAAAAATAAAAACAGGAGAGGTAGCATCTTTCCTAAATACTTTCTCTCCTGTTATGATCATTGATCAACTCCTGATTTGGCTTCCATACCTGCATGCAGAAACCTGAAAGTGTGGCCATACACTGGCCAAATATCGGGAATGAAGGTCCACACAAATGATCCTTCCAGATGATTGGCCCATGTAAAGATGTTGCCAATCACCCAATAAATGAAAAAATTCATTGTTTCTGAGCAGCAGATCTCCCTGTGTAAACCCAAGCCATTGTGCCTCCGAGCACAGCACGGTGGCTGAGTGGTTAGCACTGGTGCCTTCCAGTGCTGGGATCCTAGGTCCAAATCTGATAAAGAGCTACATCTGCATGGAGTTTGTATGTTCTCACCATGTTTGGGTGGGTGTTCTCAGGTTTCCTCCCACACTCCAAAGACATACTGATAGAAATTTTAGATTGTGAGTAGTAATGAGCGAACATGTGTTTTCAAGTTCAGCGTACAGGTTCGGGTTATCTAAGAATTACGTTATGGATTCTGCTACCACGGACCATAACAGAATTCTATGACGGCATACACCGGCATAAGCCTATAAGAGGCATTCCGTCATAATAGAAGTCTATCTCCAGCATGGACTTCTATTATGACGGAATGCAATACGGAATACCTCTTATAGACTTCCGTGGTGCATGCCGTCAGAGAATTCCGTTATGGTCCGTGGCAAGGGAATCAATAATGGGATTCTTTGATAACACGAACGCGGAACTTGAAAACACAAGTTCATTCATCACTTATTGTGAGCTTTATGGGGCGTGAGTGATCACTATATATATCAGGCGCTGTGGAATATGTTGGCGCTTTATCAATACGTAATGAATACATACTCATGAAATACATTAGGATGCCCCATTTGCATTAACTCCCAATCTCCAATTAAGTTTTAATCTGCCTGTCCCAACTGTCCGGCTGCTGGGTTTTATTTGCACTTAAACGAGCCCTATATGACTTTTCTGTCTGCTCCCAGAATTATCTGAAGTGGAGGAATCACCTGCTGGGTGACGGCACAGAAGGAGGTCTTTAATGTCAATTAGGAATGGGTAGGTCATGAGGTCATAGTGCTAATCTCATTTTCCTGTAACTTTTTCAGGTACTTTTTGAAGTAGAATGGTTGGTGGACAATAGAGAAGGAGTTGAACCCAAGTTCTAAATGCAAATGTCACTATAGTGTGCTAACTAAATGCACTCATTCATACTCAACAAAGTATCACATTCGCCATTGAATAAAAGAAATAAGTAGAAAGAAAGCAGATCTACAGTCCTAGGGGTTACAATATTGTATTCATATGACTTCTACAGGCTTTGAGTTGTCTTCCTTCCTCTAGCTTCCTTGGCTTATTCACTTGCAAGACAGACAAGCTTACCCAGTACTGAAGTGAACACAAGCACATGAGATTTACCCTTAAACAAAATTGAGATGGTCTTACCTTGGTAAAATGCCAGGGACAGGCAGAGCATGCTCCAACATTTCCATAAACTGCAGGAGGGCTGATGAGACATCCTGGAGAAAGCCACCCTTGCCAAAATTGCAAGGTTTTTCATGCTTGTTCCACCATTTGAAATGAAGTGACACGCAGCATTGGGGAGAGTCAGTGTTGATCAACACAGGAAATTTCATAGCTTGTTCTACAGCATCCAGAAAATCACACAGGGCACTGCCCTCTAGAGGCCAAAGCTGAAAAGGACAGTCTAGTGCATGTACATTCTGAATAACAGGTTCTTCTCTGTACATAACAGCTAGCAAGTGGTTAACCTTAACTCAGTAAACTGCACATGATTATTACATTGATTTAACCTGAGATACCAGCAGTTAGATGTTGCAAAAGTCATCCATAGCAGATCCAAAAAGAAAGCCACCTTTGAAAAATAAAATGCCTGAAAAGGGCAGGTTCTCGAGGTGGCACTGCTGCCCGATAGCGCAGGGTTATTTGCTGCTTGGAGCCTTTGCGTTGCAAACGTTAAAAGCCACAGATAAAACCCGCCGCATGAACTGACAGGCTTCAGACTGAAAACCCGCAATGCTACTCTGTTTACGCTGCAGGTTTCTCCAACAACGTCTTAAAATCTCATCCACTTTGCTGCTACTGTCCACCGCAGTGACTCTTCTACTGTCCATCCGCAGTGTTTGCGCCATGTGTGGGTGTGCCCAAATGGATACGCCAGGGCAGGTTTACTAAGGCCTCATGCACACGGCCGTGCCTTTTTTTTGCGGTCTGCAATCCGCGGATCCGCAAAAAATGGCAGCCGTGCCGTGTTGCCTTCCGCAATTTGTGGAACGGAACGGGCGCCGGCAATATAAATGCCTATTCTTTTCCGCAAAGCACGGATAAGAATAGGACACGTTATATTTTTTTAACGGAGCCAGACAGCACACGGAGTGCTGTCCGCATCTTTTGCGGCCCCATTGAAGTGAATGGATCCGCATCCGAGCCACCAAAATGGCGGCTCGGATGTGAACCCAAACAACGGCCGTGTGCATGCGGCCTAATCCTGTTTCACTAGTTAACATTGGGCAATTTTTTTCTTTTCCCATTTTAACTTTTTTTATTATTATTTTTTTCAGTTATTCAATGAATTGTTGCATGGGACTTTCTTTTTTTAGTATGTTTTATTTTTATTTTTGTAAAGCAGATCTACAGTCCTAGTGGTTACAATCTCATATTTACGTGACTTCTACACACTTTGTGGTGTCCTACTTCCTCCAGCTTAATTGTTTTACTCATTTGCAAAACAGAAAGATTTTTATTTTTTTGGTACATCTGGGAAAATTTAAAAAATTTTATTTATTTTTTTAAAGAAACAAGATAATTTTTTTCTGGGAAAAAAAGCAGATCTATAGTCCTAGTGGTTACAATATTATATTCATGTGACTACCACTTTAAGGTGTCCAGCTTCCATGTCGCAGGCTGCATTCACACGACCGTGGGGCGGCCATGCCTGCGTTGTAGACTGCAAACCACATAGCCGCAAAACACGGCCACTGGCTGTGTATACTACATATCGTATCCTATGTTGTCCTGTCTTTTGTGGCACAGAGGCACGGACCTGGAGGCACAAGGAAACACACAGAAGCCCTTCCATGTGATTATGGGTCTGTGCCTCCGTACCGCAAGAGATAGAACATGTCATTTCTTTCGCCACATCTTGCGGATCATGGACCCATTGAAGTCAATGAGTCCGCACTGCGGTGTGGGGTACACACTGCTGGTGCCTGCATTTTGCTGATTGGTGGTGTGCAGTCCGCAATATGGGCACAGTCGTCACACGTTCGTGTCAATGCATCCTTACTCGCAAGACAAAAAGATATTAGATTTTTGTATATAGGGAAAAATGTAAAAAAAAAAAAAAAAGGGTTCACACTTTGATTTTGTTGTTGTACAACTGTCACATGAAAATCTCATGAACATTGCATGGCGTGTACTCCTATGGACCGCAAAGCTTCAAAAAGTCTATGCGTAGCCCCGTGGCCTATTAGATGGCGTGATCATCGCGTTCTCTGTCGTTTGAATTTCAATTATCGCCTCAATAATAGCGTGCAACAAACTATACATTTTTCCTGTTTTCCACAGATCGGACACATTTGCCCATCTGAAAGCTTATCGTTAGTCATCACCGAATCCCCTTATCTAATCAGAAATCTGCCAGGTTTTAGCAGTGTAAATGCTCGAGCAAACAGCGAATAACGATTTAGCGATTACCGTTTCTCCTGAACGCAAACAGCTCGCTAAATTATTGATCACTGCTAAGTATCCCATTAGGACCTAAGACTGGCTGAATACGGAAAACAGCTGTCAGCCAAGCTCTCATTGGCCAGACAGGTAATCCATGTATCCATGTAATAGAAGAACAGCTCTAATAGCTTGGGTCCCTATTCTAGCTCACAGAGCTCCTACGAGGGGAGAGCATAAGTGGGTTGGGGGGCGCTTTCCTGTGACACAGGGGATGTGGATTGTTAGCGGACACTTTCTGTTGAAAGTAAACCTGTCTTTGTTGCCCATAGCAACCCATCACAGCACAGCTTCATTTCATAATGGGAGAGATTTATCAAAACTGGCGCAAAAAAAAAATGCCTTGATCCTATCATTTTCCAAAGGAGTTCTGGACAGTTTTATGGCAGAAGGACCCGGCCTTGCACAGGTATATTTAATCTATTTCATTTAATGTTTGTGCGTGTCATTAAAAGATATCGACAGTATCCCCATAACAATGACATCTACAGCACCCCGCCCCCTTAACAGTTACCTCCACAGCACCCCACCCCTTAACACTCACCCCCCACAGTGCCCCGTATCATTAAATGTGACCTTCACAGCAGCCCATCCCCTTAACTTTGACCTTCACAGCAGCCCATCCCCTTAACTTTGACCTTCACAGCAGCCTATCCCTTTAACAGTGAATTCCATAGCACCCATCCCTTAACACTAACCATAGGTTACAGTCCCCTTAACTGATCTCCACCGTTCCTGGCCCCCTTAACAGAGACCGACACAGCAACTGCCTCTTTAACAGTGACTGTCACAGTACCCCGCTCCCTTAACAGTGACCTACACTATACCCCACTCCCTCAACAGTGACCTCACAGTACCCCGCTGCCCCTTTAATAGTGGTCTTCACAGTCCCCTTCCTCCATTAACAGTGACCTCCACAAGCCAGCACCTTTAACAGTGACCTCCACAGAAGCCTGCCCCCTTAACAGTAACATCTATAGCGCCCCCCCCCCCCTTTAACAGTGACCTCCAAAGCGGCTGCCCCTTTATTAGTGACCTCCAAAGTACCCCAATTTGTTAACAATGATTCCCACAATAGCCAGCTCCCTAAACAGTGACCTCCACAGAGCTCTGTTCCCTTAAATTATGACCTCCACAACACCACACCCCCTTAACAGTGACCTCTACAGCACCCTGCCCCTAAACACTGACCTCCATAGCGGACTGTCCCTTTAACTGTGATCTCCACCATTCTCTGCACCTTAACAGAGACCTCCACAGCGCCCGTCCCTTTAATAGTGACCTCCACAGCAACTCGCCCCCTTAACAGTGACCTCCACATTGGCCCATCCCATAACAGTGGCCTCTACAGCAATATTTCCCTTAACACTGACCTCTATAGCGGACCATCCCCTTAATTGTGACCTCTACAGCAGTCCGTTCCTTTAACAGTGTCATCCATAGCGCCCTGCCCCTTTAACCTCTTGAGGACACATGACGCACCAGTATGTCATGATGTCCTGGTACTTAAGGGACACATGATGTATCGGTATGTGTATTTCCGATCACCGCCATGCGGCAGATGGTGATTGGAGCTGGGTGCCTGCTGAAATCAAACAGCAGGCACCCTGGGACAATGCCGAGGGGGGTCCTGTGACCCCTCGTATCGGCGATCGCTGCAAACCGCAGATCAATTCAGACCTGCGGTTTACAGCGCTGTCGGAAGTTTCTTATCCCCGCGGCCCGTGACCGTGGAGGTTGCGAGATCAACCTGCCGCCCCCTCTCATTTCCAGGGTGGCTGAGCAGTTAGCAAGCAGAGTGTCAGCACATTGCTGACACTCTGCTTGAAACAGCTGACATCTGTGCTGTGATGTAAGCCATTTAACCCCTCCATGCCGCGGTCCGTAGGGACCGCTGTATGGAGGGGGTTAATAGGGAGGGAGCTCCCTCCCTCTCCCCTTGGGGGCTGCTGTGCCTTTTTAGCCCCCGATTCTTGACGGGATCACAGAGGGTGGGGGCCCTCCTCCCTCCCTCCCCATCACCCATTCCATTTTGTTTTCACCTTACATCACAAAAAGTGTAATAGCAAGCGATCAAAAGGTTATACACACCCCAAAATAGTGCCAATCAAACCGTCATCTCATCCCGCAAAAATCATACCCTATCCAAGATAATCGCCCAAAGACTGAAAAAACTATGGCTTTCTGACTATGGAGACACTAAAACATGATGAATGTTGTAAATAACAAAAAATAAAAACAGTGCCAAAACAGCTATTTCTTGTTACCTTGCCTTACAAAAAGTGTAATATAGAGCAACCAAAAATCATATGTACCCTAAAATAGTACCAACAAAACTGCCACTTTTTCCTTTAGTTTCAAAAATGGGGTAATTTTTGGGGAGTTTCTACTCTAGGGGTGCATCATGGGGGTCATTAAATGTGACATGGCAGCCTAAAATTATCCCAGTGAAATCTGCTTTCCAAAAACCGTATGGCATTCCTTTCCTTCTGCACCCTGCCGTGTGCCCGTACAGTGGTTTATGACCACATATGGGGTGTTTCTGTAAACTACAGAATCAGCGCCATAAATATTGAATTTTGTTTGGCTGTTAACCCCTGCTTTGTAACTGGAAAAAATAGATTCAGATGGAAAAGCTGCCCAAAAAGTGAAATTTTAAAATTTTATCTCTATTTTCCATTAATACTTGTGGAACACCTAAAGGGTTAACAAAGTTTGTAAAAATCAGTTTTGTATACCTTGAGGGGTGTAGTTTGTAAAATGGGGTAATTTTGGGATTGTTTCTATTATGTAAGCCTCACAAAGTAACTTCAGACCTGAACTGGACCTGAAAAAGTGGGTTTTAGAAATTTTCTGTTAAATATCAAGATTTGCTTCTAAACTTCTAAGCCTTGTAACGTGCCCAAAAAATAAAACATTAGTAGATGTATCGGGAATGCAAATTAATAACTAATTTTGGAGGTATTACTATGTATTATTATAGAAGTAGAGAATTTTTTTTTTTTTTACTCCATTTTACCAGTGTCATTAAGTACAATATGTGACATAAAAACTATCTCAGAATGGCCTGGATAAGTAAAAGCGTTTTAAAGTTATTCACACATAAAGTGACACTGGTCAGATTAAAAAAAAAATGGCCTGGTCCTTAAGGTGAAAATGAGCCCTGTCCATAAGGGGTAAAAGCTGACCTACAGCAGTGAAGAAAAATGGCTGGGTTGTTATGGAAACCTGGTGTAAAACTGTGTGCATCTCAAAACTGATTATGTCACTGGGCTCGGCGCATGCCCAGTGACACTATTGAGGCTGTTGCCCTCAGGAGCAGGAGTATCGTACAGGCGCAGGCAGTTAGCGATACTGCGCCTGCGCGGGATTTCAGAGGCCAAGAGAGGAAGAAGCAAGGACGGTGCAGTGAATGAATTAAATGACGTAGTGGAGGGGGCAGTGCCGTTCGGCAAGTATGTGGGAGGACATTTATTTCTTAGGAGGCGTGCTGGGCTTGGAAGAAAGGCGGGCTGGGCACTGCAGGGGGGCGTTACTGGGCACTAGCCCAGTATTACTGGGAGTAATAACGCTCCTCTGGGCACCTTGAGACTTCATTTGCATATCAGAAAAATTACTTTTTCACCTGAATGAAAAGTTGAATAAAAGAATGACGACACATGCAGGAAGGAAGGTACTTTATTGCACATTGCTATGTTAACAGTATTATAGGCTCAAAAGAGGTGACAGATTCCCTTTAATATTTGCCTCCATGCACTGTATCTTACATTTGAATTTCTCCCTATGGGGAAGAATACAGACCTGTCCAGACGCTCTCCACTTGTTTAGGCCCTAATAAAGTCTGATGTTAATAGGCCACCTGGGACAGTTAAAACCCTTTCCTTAATTGCATTGTGTTAATTAAGGTCATTTAGTTACATTTGAAAAGAATTCTCTGGCAAATGGAACAAATCAAAGCATGCTCTTCCTTCTCTCTGCTCTTGAATGCATGCCACCCACGCACAGATTTACTACTGAATTCACTCGGAGTGGAGACACAGCATGTGTCTGATAAAAATGCCTGATTGTATTAGAATTATTACAGGTTCATTCACTTTAGTAGAATGTATTGAGCATGAAATGGAGAAAACATGCATTCCAATTCACAATGGAGGAAACACGTGTTTATGCCTGGTCAAATGATTCAATTTCTAGCGTTTTTGTTTTCCAGTATTGAGTTCCGTCACAGGTTTTATCCTACTGCATTCTGAATGGAGAGCGATCCGTTCATTGAAGTGTATTAGTGCCGGATCCAGCATTAAGTGTTCCGGCAAAACGGATTCGCTTTTCGGACTGCGCATGTGCAGACCTTTAAAAATGCAAAAAAAAATTAATACAGGATCCATTTTTCCGGATGACACCAGAGAGAGGATTTGGTATTTCAATGCATATGTCAGACGGATCCGCAAATGCCATCCGTTTGCGTCCTGATTGCCTGCCGGAATCCTCTGCTGCAAGTCTGAAAGTACCCTTAATTGCAGACATATTTTATTCAATAGTCTGAGCCTTCAATGAAATAAAACAATCCATAATAGGCCTCATGCACACGATCGTTCTTCTGGTCCGCATCCGAGCCGCAGTTTTTGCGGCTCGGGTGCGAACCCATTCACTTCAATGGGGCCGCAAAAGATGCGGACAGCACTCCGTGTGCTGTCCGCACTCGTTGCTCTATTCCGTGGCCCTGCAAAAAAAATATAACATGTCCTATTCTTGTCCGTTTTGCGGACAAAATTAGGTATTTCTACAATGGGTCGCCTGTTCCGTTCCGCAAATTGCGGACCACAAAAAACGGAATGGTCGTGTGCTTGAGGCTGTATATTGAGTAATGTAAATTAATAAACATTGTATATAAATGTTAGAACCCACGCTGCCACATAGTATCAGATGTGGCAGTAATCGAGGCTCTTTGTTACATTACTCAGGCATCTGATGAAACACTACTTTTTAGTATAGAAACGCGTTGAGCAGAATTCAGCAATAGAGCAGCACCTAGTATACAGAATAATTAATCAATGTTTATATTATCTAAGACCATGTTCACAGTTACATTTGAATTCCGGTGCCCTGATCTGACTACCGGAGCTCACTACATCCGACATTGCAAGATACAACTTTGTACCACCGGCTCCCCTTTGACTATAATGAGATTCCGCAGTGATTCGGCTGCTTTTCCGGCATAAATGTTGGGTTTCGGCTAGACAACTACCACTAATGCATTTTTGGTGCTGCTGACAGCCTGTATTTATGCTGGAATAGCCCTTTTGTTCAGGGTACCCTATTCACAACGCTACTATGAACATAACCTAAGTTAGCCATTGCCAGACTGATAGCTAGAGAAGGCCATACAATACACCTAGTAGGTTCACACAATAATCCATAGAGGGCTAGTTTTATGCGCCTACCATGGTGATCACTGATAACGGGGAATCATAGTTTGATTTCGGAGAGGGAGCCTGATAAATGGCTACGGCTACTACTTCAAAGCAAGGCATGAGTTGCGGGCCTGCATGTGAGCTGACCCTGTAAAAGATTTAAGTTGCGGGCCTGCTGGTGAGCTGAGGTGGAACCGACAAACCCAACTTGAATTTGATGGCTGCATTAATCTGCAGGTCACGGTGATACAGCTCTACAGATTGTTTCCATCTGCATCTTTCTAAGGCTACTTTCACACTAGCGTTCGGGCGGATCCGTTCTGAACGGATCCGCTCATATTAATGCAGACGGAGGCTCCGTTCAGTACGGATCCGTCTGCATTAATAACTTTAAAAAAATTCGCAAGTGCGCAAGTGCGAAAGTAGCCTGCGCGGATCCGTTCAGACTTTCAATGTAAAGTCAATGGGGGACGGATCCGCTTGAAGATTGAGCCACATTGTGGCATCTTCAAACGGATCCGTCCCCATTGACTTACATTGAAAGTCTGGACGGATCCGCACGGATCCGCACGCCTCCGAACGGCCAGGCGGACACCCGAACGCTGCAAGCAGCGTTCAGCTGTCCGCCTGTCCGTGCGGAGGCGAGCGGAGCGGAGGCTGAACGCCGCCAGACTGATGCAGTCTGAGCGGATCCGCCTCCATTCAGACTGCATCAGGGCTGGACGGCTGCGTTCGGGTCCGCTCGTGAGCTCCTTCAAACGGAGCTCACGAACGGAAACCCGAACGCTAGTGTGAAAGTAGCCTAAGCAATCTGTGGAATCAGTCTTTTATCCAGACTCAGTCATTGTGTCGCTATGTGGCCTCCTCATGCTGCCATCTCCACACCATGTCACCTTGCCACTCATTGTTATCACCATGCTTCGGCCGATGCAGCTTAAAAGGGCCTAAAGTGATCACCAAGCCCACAATTTAATTAAGGTTTTGGAATCGATAAACCCAACTTGCTTTTGTGGGCTGCATCAGTGGCGTAGCTAGAATTGACTCGGCCCCACAGCACATTTTTTAATGGGGCTGCATCCCACAGTAATGTTTTAGAGACCCCTTCCTTTCATGCCACCCCCATTCCTGTGGCTAGTAAAGATGTTCTCTCAGACCAGGGCTGGTAGCTGTTCCATCTGTTTTATACACTGTCTATACTGTCACTGTATCTAATTTAATTGTGTAATACTGTTGAGGGGGCCCAGACCAAATCCTTTAGTCCTCCTCCTCCTCCTGGATGGGCCCCTTCTGGGTCAGGGCCACAAAGCTGCAGCTTCCCCTGCAGGTAACCATGATACAGCTCCACAGATTGATTCCATCTGCATCTTTCTAAGCAATCTGTGGCATCAGTCTTTTATCCAGTCTCAGTCATTGTGCCACTATGTGGCCTCCTCATGCTGCCATCTCCACACCATGTCACCTTGCCACTCATTTTCTGACCATGCTGCTGCTGATGCAGCTTAAAAGGGCTAAAAGTAATCACCAGGCCCAAAATCTAATTAAAGTTTTACGCACAAAACAAAAGTAAAAAAATCGATTTTATAGGAAAAATTGCTAGGAAACATTGTTTCCCATATATTTACTTGTATATAAGTTCAAGTCCTGCCAAAAATTACAACGAAGAGGCATTCCGATACAACCTGTATACAGACGTGGACAAAATTGTTGGTACCCTTTGGTCAATGAAAGAAAAAGTCACAATGGTCACAGAAATAACTTTAATCTGACAAAAGTAATAATAAATTAAAATTCTATAAATGTTAACCAATGAAAGTCAGACATTGTTTTTCAACCATGCTTCAACAGAATTATGTAAAAAAATAAACTCATGAAACAGGCATGGACAAAAATGATGGTACCCCTAACTTAATATTTTGTTGCGCAACCTTTTGAGGCAATCACTGCAATCAAACGCTTCCTGTAACTGTCAATGAGACATCTGCACCTCTCAGCAGGTATTTTGGCCCACTCCTCATGAGCAAACTGCTCCAGTTGTGTCCGGTTTGAAGGGTGCCTTTTCCAGACTGCATGTTTCAGCTCCTTCCAAAGATGCTCAATAGGATTGAGGTCAGGGCTCATAGAAGGCCACTTTAGAATAGTCCAATTTTTTCCTCTTAGCCATTCTTGGGTGTTTTTAGCGGTGTGTTTTGGGTCATTGTCCTGTTGCAAGACCCATGACCTGCGACTGAGACCAAGCTTTCTGACACTGGCTAGTACATTTCTCTCTAGAATTCCTTGATAGTCTTGAGATTTCATTGTACCCTGCACAGATTCAAGACACCCTGTGCCAGACGCAGCAAAGCAGCCCCAGAACATAACAGAGCCTCCTCCATGTTTCACAGTAGGGACAGTGTTCTTTTCTTGATATGCTTCATTTTTTCGTCTGTGAACATACAGCTGATGTGCCTTGGCAAAAACTTCGATTTTTGTCTCATCTGTCCACAGGACATTCTCCCAGAAGCTTTGTGGCTTGTCAACATGTAGTTTGGCATATTCCAGTCTTGCTTTTTTATGATTCGTTTTCAACAATGGTGTCCTCCTTGGTCGTCTCCCATGTAGTCCACTTTGGCTCAAACAACGACGGATGGTGCGATCTGACACTGATGTTCCTTGAGCATGAAGTTCACCTTGAATCTCTTTAGAAGTCTTTCTAGGCTCTTTTGTTACCATTCGGATTATCCGTCTCTTAGATTTGTCATCAATTTTCCTCCTGCGGCCACGTCCAGGGAGGTTGGCTACAGTCCCATGGATCTTAAACTTATGAATAATATGTGCAACTGTACTCACAGGAACATCTAGTTGCTTGGAGATGGTCTTATAGCCTTTACCTTTAACATGCTTGTCTATAATTTTCTTTCTGATCTCTTGAGACAGCTCTTTCCTTTGCTTCCTCTGGTCCATGTCGAGTGTGGTACACACCATATCACCAAACAACACAGTGATTACCTGGAGCCATATATATAGGCCCAATGGCTGATTACAAGGTTGTAGACACCTGTGATGCTAATTAGTGGACACACCTTGAATTAACATGTCCCTTTGGTCACATTATGTTCTGTGTTTTCTAGGGGTACCATCATTTTTGTCCATGCCTGTTTCATGAGTTTATTTTTTTACATAATTCTGTTGAAGCATGGTTGAAAAACAATGTCTGACTTTCATTGGTTAACATTTATAGAATTTTAATTTATTATTACTTTTGTCAGATTAAAGTTATTTCTGTGACCATTGTGACTTTTTCTTTCATTGACCAAAGGGTACCAACAATTTTGTCCACGTCTGTATCACATAAAGAAGGGCCTCATTCACATTGAGTTGCAGGCCTACAGGTGAGCTGACCAAGTAAAAGATTTTAGGTGCGGGCCTGCTGGTGAGCTTACCCTGTAAAAGATTTGATTTGCGGGCCTGCAGGTGAACTGACCCTGTAAAAGATTATATTCGAGAGCCTGCTGCTGAACTGACCCTCTAAAACATTAGGGGCAAGGGCCTGCTGGTGAGCTGACCCTGTAAAACATTATATTTGAGGGCCTGCTGCTGAACTGACCCTCCAAAACATTAGGGGCGAGGGCCTGCTGCTGAGCTGATGCTCTAAAACATTATATGTGAGGGCCTGCTGAGCTGATGCTCTAAAACATTATATGTGATGGCCTGCTGCTAAGCTGACCCTGTAAAACATTGGGGCGAGGGCCTACTGCTGAGATGATGCTCTAAAACATTATATGTGATGGCCTGCTGCTAAGCTGACCCTGTAAAACATTGGGGCGAGGGCCTACTGCTGAGATGATGCTCTAAAACATTATATGTGATGGCCTGATGCTGAGCTGATCCTCTAAAACATTAGGGCGAGGGCCTGCTGCTGAACTGACCCTCTAAAACATTAGGGGCGAGGGTCTGCTGCTGAACTAACCCTCTAAAACATTATGGGTGAGGGTCTGCTGCTGAGCTGACCCTCTAAAACATTAGGGGAGAGGGCCTGCTGGTGAGATGATCCTCTAAAACATTAGGGGCGAGGGCCTGCTGGTGAGTTTACCCTCTAAAACATTAGGGGCGATGGCCTGCTGGTGAGCTGACCATATAAAAAAAAGTGAGTTGAAGGCCTGAAGTTGAGTTGACCCTATTAAAAAAAATTAGAGTGGAGGGAATATATACAATCTGGATGAGGAGGAGAAAACAAGATTCAACCATATACACTTTTTTGTGGTGGAAAAGGTGCATGGGAATACACTATAGTAGATTGAGTACATTATATAGGATTGATTGAACATGCCTTTATGTTCATCATCAGCTCAGCTCTCCTCTGGTGGAGTTGAGAAGTCAGGGGCAATCCATGCCTTGTTCATTTTTATCTGAGTCAACCTGTCAACATTGCCAGTGAACAAGCGTATACGCATATCTGTTATAATGCCACTAGCAGCACTAAATACATACTCAGACAAAACTCTGGTGGCGGGGCAGACCAGCACCTCCAAAGCGTAGAGCGCAAGTTCGTGCCAAGTGTCCCGCTTGGATACCCAGTAGATGTAAGGCACTAAGGGAACATTTAGGAGGCTGACACGGTCTGCTATGTATTCCTTCACCATATTCCAAAACTTTTCCCTACTTGTACCACTAGGCCACGCTTTAGGGTGAGATTGCTGGCGGGTGTCATAAAAGTGTCCCATGCCTTGGAGGGTGTTGCCCTGCCTTTGTTGGAACTGCTGTGTGTTCCCCTTGCCTCCCTTCCTCTGTTGCCTAAGGAAGTACGGACTCTGCCGCTAGTGTTGTCAGATGGAAAATTCTGGAGCAATTTTCCAACAAGGATCTTCTGGTATTGTACCATTTTGCTCGTCCTCTCCACCAGAGGAATGAGAGATGAGAAGTTCTCTTTGTTGCGGGGATTCGAGAAGGGTGAACACCCAGTAATCCGAGTGTCGCTGGAAAGGCAGCCTAACATGAAGTCAGCCATGTGTGCCAGAGTACCAAAAGGCAAGACGTCAATGTCGACATCAGGATGACTCTCTATCTCCTCATCCTCCTCCTCCTCTTCTGCCCATTCACGCTGAACAGATGGAATTAAAGTTCCATGAATACTACCCTCTGTAGCAGACGCAACTGTCTCCAGCTCCTCCTCCTCCTCTTCATGGTCCAATTCGACTGAGAAGACGAACTGGGGGTGGGCTGGCTATCACCCTGTGTAATGTCCACCCCATTTCCTCGTCTGCCACATTCAGAGCCTCGTCCTTAATTGTAAGCGGCGATCATTTGAATAGACACAGCAGTGGGATGGTTGCGCTGATAATAGCGCTATCACCACTAACCATGTGTGTGGATTCATCAAAGTTTTGTAAAGCCTCACAGAAGTCTGACATCATTGCCCACTCCACGCTTGTGAATAGTGGCAGTTGACTCGAAAGGCGACTACCATGCTGCAGCTGGTATTCCACAACTGCCCTCTGCTGCTCATAAAGCCTGTCCAACATGTGGAACAAAGAGTTCCAGTGCGTGCTCACATCGCACAAAAGTCGGTGACCTGAAAGCTGCTGCAGCGTTGACAGACCTGCTGAAGCTGTGGGCTACTTGCGGAAATGGGCACACACGCGGCGTGCGTTTACTAGAAGTTCTGGCAAATTGGGGTAGGTTGTGATAAACCACTGAACCAGTAAGTTTAAGATGTGGGCTGGGCATGGGATGTGTGTCAGGTTGCCGAGCTCCAAAGCCGCCACCAAGTTACGACCATTGTCAGACACAACAATGCCTGGTTGTAGGTTGAGTGGCGAGAGCCACAGCTCAGTGCTGTTTGTCCCCTAAACAGATCAACTTCAGCACAGGCTGTTGGCGCTTACCCACAGCAGTGCTACACTGCTTCCAGCTAGCGACTAATGGCTGACTGCTGCTGGAAGTGGAAGTGGAGTAGGAGGCGGCGTTGGAGGAGAAGTGGGGGTTGGAGCCAGTAATATAGCTGCTGGTGGAGACCCTGATGGACGTAGGGCCTGCAATCCTGGGCGTGGGTAGCACCTGTGCCATCCCAGGGTACGACTCACTCCCGGCCTCCTCAACATTCACCCAGTGTGCCATCAGGAAATGTAGCGTCCCTGGCCACCAGCACTTGTCCATGGTTAAGTGGACCTTCCCAGTAACTGCGTTGGTCAGGGCACAGGTGATGTTCTGGGACACATGCTGGTGTGAGGCGGGCACGGCACACCGTGAAAAATAGTAGTGGCTGGGGACTGCGTACCGAGAGACGGCCACCGACATCAAACTGCGGAAGACCTCAGTGTCCACAAGCCTAAATGGCAACATTTCAAGGGCCAGTAATTTCAAAAGTTGCGCATTTAGTGCTATGGCCTCTGGGTGGGTGGGTGGGTATTTGCGCTTGCGTTCAAATGACTGAGTTGTGTGACCTGCAGACTCAGATTGTGGACCCAGGTGTTCAGCCAACTTATTAGGGTGCTTGGATGCCATGTGGCGGATCATACTGGTGGTGGTGGTGAGGTTGCTAGTGTTCACGCCCTGGCTCATTTTGGTAGGACACAGGTTGAAAACTACCACTCTTTTTCCGTCTTCACTTTCCTCAAAAAAGCGCCATACTGCAGAACACCTACCCATTGGCAAGGTAGCTTTACACATGGGGGTTCTAGGTGTAACGGTTGCAGGCCTGTTTGGTGTGGGCCAATTTCTCCCTTTTGCAACCCCACTGCCTCTTCCAGCCTGTTGTGGTACTGCGGATCCCTCCCCCTCTGTACTGCTGTCCTCGCTCTGCTTTTCACCTTCCCATGTTGGGTCAGTGACCTCATCGTCAACCACCTCCTCTTCCACTTCCTGACTATGCTCAACCTTCTGACTTGACCTAACCACAACCTCATTGATTGGTAAACTGTGTCTCATCATCATCCACCTCGTGAAAAAATGATTGCCGTTCACCACCGTCATCTTCTTGAGACTGTGAAGGCTCAAGAGATTGGAAATCAGGGCACAATATCTTTGGTCCCTCTTCAAGCGTGCTGGGCGCGAGGGCCAAATGTAATAGTAGTGCTGGATAGAACTCCTGGGAATATCCTCTCCATAGTGGATTTGGTTGACCAGACTCTTGGCTACAGAAACTGGACTTGGTGGAAGAGAGGGTGGTGTTTAACCGACTGGAAGCATTATCTTCAGCAATCCAACCGACCAACTGTTCGCACTGCTCCGACTTCGACAGTGTAGTCCTGCGCTGCCCAGCTAAGTTGGACATGAAGCTGGGTACAGTGGATGTTTTTTTTCTGGTGCACTGGCAGCAGGCACAGTTTCATTGCATCCAGGGTAATGGCCTCTGTGTGCACCATCAGCATCACTCCCACTTCCCCGTCCCTTAGTGCTTGTTTTCTTCATTTAATTGTTTTGTCACTAGATGTGGCGCAGATTGTTTTACAGTCCACTAAAGAAACTGTCTTCTGATGCAGGACAGTATATGTCACAGAAATACACAGAATATGGACACTAAATTAGGCCCAGATTTTTGGAATTTGCCCTAAAGATACAGTTTTCTGATGCAGGACAGTATATGTCACAGAAACACACAGAATATGGATACTAGATTAGGCCCAGATTTTTTGATTTTGCCCTAAAGAAACAGTTTACTGATGCAGGACAGTATATGTCCTAAAGAAACAAAAGAAAAAAAATAGTGTTTTCTGTAGTCTATGCTTTTCCCTATATCTGGCTCTGACAACCACAAAATGTATTGAAGTGCAGATCACACAATTCACGGATTGCACCGTTGACAGCAAAAATGTGGATAGATTATGGGGAAAAAAATTAGTGTTTTCTGTGTTCAATTATTTTCCTTATAAATGGGCCTGAAAACCACACAATGTATTGAAGCGCAGATCACACAATTCACAGATTGCACAGTTGACTGCATGGGAAAAAATATAGTGTTTTCTGTATTCTAATTTTTTCCCTATATATGGCCCTGACAACCACACAAGGTATTGCAGCGCAGAACTGACAACTCACAGATGACACAGTTTACAGCAAAAATGTGGATAGATTAGGGGAAAAAAATTATTGTTTTCACTAATATTCTTCCTATCTCTGCCCCTGACACACAGAAGGTATTGCACAGATGTTACAAGTCACTGCAGACATCCTCTAAATAGAAAAAATTATCGCTATTTTGCAAAGTATGTAAAAAAAATTTGAGTACTACTTTGCTAAAATAAATGGCTGCCAACCACACACAATAGTCATTAAAAAGGACTTTTAGGTCTTTGAAACGTTATTCACTTGAATAAAATACTGATCACAAACTCCCTGCACTATCTGTCCCTTCCTAAGCGCAGCTCTTGCTGACTCGCACCCAATGATGCCGTTCCGGCCAGCCAATCACTGTAATACCAGCAGCCAACATGGCTACTTTACATTACAGTGATGGAAATACTTATCTGCACATTTATTGGCTGCTTAGCAGCTGCAAAATGTGCGGGGAGGAGACTCGAGCATGGCGCTCAAAACACATGTGGTACTCGGCCGAGTACCACCATGTGCAGAGCATAGCAATGCTCAAGCGGAACAAGTATTTGGCTGTGCATGCTCGCTCATCACTAGTGCAGCCCCATTGGGTCTTTTAACAAATTTCCCATATCTGTGACCCACGAGTAAGAAGTATCACCTGTGCTATTTGCTATACTGGTCACTCCTCAGGGTGCCATTTTTTTAATTTTTTGTTTTTGTTTTTTATTTAATCTTTACTGCCCTACATTACTTTTACAATTGGGTTGGTAACCACAATTTTAGATATTCATTCAATAAATAATTTTTTTGTTTTTGTTTAAATGTTTCTAATAGTGTCAGTGAGTTTTAGAACCCTATTCTACTGACTCTGCCACCTTTACTGAGTAGTCATATTTCTATTCCTACTTCACCAAAATAACAATTTCTTTGAATATTACTCCTTCCAGAAAAATAAACATGGAGAAAAATTCTTGAATTCCTGTTCATTAAAACATTGCTTTTTGCATATTTATCCTCATTGCAGATGGATATGTACTTAAAGTGTACCAGAACTAAAAAAAAAAAAGTTACATATGAAAGGTTTTGTTCAGTGCAGACATCCCCACCAGTCGCTAAAACAAGCACAACTCCGTGCTTAAACCAGCCTCAGTAGGCAATGTCTTTGGGGTCATTTATTAAACAGAAATATGCCTAAATTATTACTTGTTTTATATGTCAATATTTTCTGTGAGTACTTAAGGCACCTTTCCCCAGAGAGAGGTACCTGAGCCATAGTTTGCTTGTCGAGCAGTGTACTACTCGACAATCTGCCCATGTACCAAACATCTGCTTGTATTACCAACTCTGCCCCCCATCTGTCTTAACCTTATTTATTTATTTTATGCACTTATATAGCACTACTATATTCGGCAGCGCTTTACAGACATTGGCATCCAACTGTCCCTAATGGGGCTCACAATCTAAGTTCCCTATCAGTATGTCTTTGGAGTGTGGGAGGAAACCCACGCAAACACAGGGAAACATACAAACTGTTGTCCTTGGTAGGATTCGAACCTAGGACCCCAGTGCTGCAAGGCAACAGTGCTAACCACTGTGCCACCGTACTGCCACATATGACCTTTTGCTGCCTCCCCTGACCTAGGACAAGCCTCTCAGTTACACACATATTCTGCCT
The DNA here is from genome assembly GCF_014858855.1 of Bufo gargarizans. NCBI lineage: Eukaryota > Metazoa > Chordata > Amphibia > Anura > Bufonidae > Bufo > Bufo gargarizans. The sequence continues at coordinate 164,210,218 of NC_058085.1, read as the reverse complement.
GCCCTGACCTCGGCCTGTTACCTGACTACGAATATTGCCTAACAGGTGCTTCAAAATGGTACCATCATGTATGTATAAACACTGGCAGGCCTTTTCCACCAAAAAGAGATCATTTTTGGACCATTTTTTTTATTTTAAAAAGCATAACAAATCTGACAATACAGTGTGTATTTAAACTGACAGTTTTTTACCACTGGCTACCATCCTTTAACCCATAGTCATATAGGCTGCTGTCACATTAACGTGGCTAATGCTGTCTTGACATTTTAGAGGTTGAAAGAGGTTGTGTACAGTCCTAGGAGACCTCAGAACGTCATACTCAACCTTTCAGGGCAGTCGGGACACTTTCGATTTGTACTAAATCAGATCTGATGGTTAATCGATAGCACTGGACCAGAAACAAATTTTAGGAAATTTGCTCATCTTTACTGGCAATTAATTCATAAACTTCTACAAGAAAAAATAAAGGAATGGCACAACACAGAGTCATAAGAATAGATGCTCCAGAAGTGGTTACTAAAACAGATATTGCAAGAGAAGGGGACAGGTAGTCTTTAGCTTTTAATGCAGGTGATATACTAAAGAAAGACCTCTACAATTTAGCATGTGAACCCAGCCTTATTTAGATATGATATTGACAGAAATATATAAAGTGGCCGGCAGCAATCTGTTTCTCAACTCCAGTCCTCAAATAAGATTTGAGGATATCCTATAGAAAGAACATATGTGGCAATACCTGATGCAATAACTATAGCGCCTGTGAACACTACTAATACTAAAAACATGACCCATTGGAGTGCCTTAACCCATTAAAGGGGTTGTTCACCTTCACAGGGCCTTTCTGCCAGACCTCTCCTCTGTTCTTGTGTTTTAATTGTGACATACTTGTTGTATCGTTATTGTATTGTGAAACTCAATAAAAAACTGTTTGATCCAAACAAAAGACTGAAGGAATTGGAACACCATGGTGGGGAGCAGGTAAGTATACTTCCCTTCTCAGGTCTGGATACATGGGCTTGGGGTCTGGCAGAAAGGCACCTGAAAGTGAACAACCCCTTTAAAACAGAGTGACCTACATGAACGTCATAGGCAGCAGGTAATTCTCGTACCATGTTGTACATGGACATGGCAGTTATGTCTCCAATCACTAGCAGGAGTAGAAAATGCTGACAGTTTCCAGTTACCACCTCCTACTTTTCAAAAGAGAAAAAAAAGAAAAGGATTGGTAAATGCTATGAAGACTACACCAACTTTTTCAGGTTCATACATGTGGTGTTCTCCTATGTCGCTGTGGTTTTTGTCATAAAAAAAAAAAAATGATGATTTTATTGGTTCGACACGTAGAATGCATAACCTGAAAACAATCCAGTTTATAGGCTCTGATTTTCTCTCGGCAGGCAACAACAGTAGTTTATGTGACCATCTTGGATGAAAACGACAATGCACCCATGTTTGAAAGACTGCTGTATGAAGTAACTTTGGATGAAGGTCCTATGTCCCTTAACTCTATCATAATTACAACTACAGCTGTAGATCGTGATGAGGGTCTCAATGGAACAGTTACCTACTCTATAATAAGTGGCAACCTTCAGGGCACATTTACTATAAATAATTCCACGGTAAGATCTGAACAGTAAACACGGGTGAAATATGACATTTCTTTGACTCCACCTTTCTGCAATGTTTATACATTTGATAAAGCGTAATAAATGTCTTATGATGTTTTATAATCTACATGTATTAGAAAGTTAGCTGTTGTTAAGTAGGAGGAATGAGCAATCAGAAATACCATTTTTTTTAATATAGTGAAGAGAACAGTATATAAAGTTCTTGAGATATTTTCAAGTGGATAAGCTAACCTTTGTTTACTCGTGAGCAGAAACCAGCACTGGTAAGCGCGAGGAGCTAGTAGTAGATGTGGTTTGGTTTACACGTTACTTCCTGTATTGACTTCCGTTGTCATTTCAAAAGAGAACATATTTTTCTTTATTAATTTTAAAGTTAACTAAAAACATTCAGTGGGGAAAAAAAGCAGCAGGTCTGAAAGTTTAATGACTGGAGCATTTTAAGAAGCACTTATCGAACACATTATATGCTTTGCCTTATTTGTAAGCATCTTTTTGTAGGTGCAAGGGTTGGGTTCAGACTTTGTGTCTTGTTGGTATTTTCATGCTGCGTTTTTGCTCAGCTTCAAAACTTCATGTTGCAACCCGCAATTATGATTTTCCATAGAAACAGTTCTAGGAATATTTCCTAAAAAAACTTTCTTTCATTCACAAATAGCAGGTCACTAAAATCATGTTAAAGGACATCTGTCAGCAGATTTGTAACTATGAAACTGGCTGGCATTTTGCACGTGTGCTTGTCAGTTGAAGTCATCTGTATTGGTCCCATGTTCATATGCTGTCCCCTTTGCTCTTTGATTGACAGGGCTAGGGAGTGTAAATGTGTCTGCCTTGCTCTGTCAATAAATGGAGAGGGTGCGGCAGTTGCACATAGAGTAAGGCTAGGTGTAATGGCAACGCGCCTGTTGCTCATAGAAGCTCATTTGCATATATTAAACTTTTTCTCAGTAATGCGTCCGCATATGAACATGGAACCAACACAAATGCCTTCAGCTGCTAAGCGCACATGCAACAGGTCAACCAGTTTCATAGGTACAAATCTTCTAACAAATGCTGTTTAAATGGCATGTACCAAAATAACTTTTTCTAGCAGTTATCACTATGTGATTTGAACCCACTGTTCGATAATTTGAATAACAGAATTTCATTATATAGGAATGTTTGCCTCCTTTGCTTGCTTGATTCATTTTTTTCTTCACATTATACACTGCTCATTTCCAGGGGTTGCGACTGTAAGCCGTGTATCGGGGTGGCCTCTTCAGGATACAGCAAAAGTCACGAACGAGGAAAGCAACTCCAACATCAGCTTTTGCCAAAACAGAATTTTACTAACACGTAATAATAAACGCAACCACAAATGCTAAGAACATAAAATATATTTACATACACCCAGCCCAAAGACTGAGACCCCTGTGTTGCACAGCATGGCACCCTCTGACGGATGCCAGCGGAAATTTTGTGGTAATTTACCTACTGGCGGGCACAACTAAAACTGCCTTCCGTACCTATTATTACCCTGAAACAAACAAAACCAATTGTTTCCGTGCTTAGTAGAGGTTGGCCTGCGGTGCAACACAACTGTTTACAATCTTACCGTGCTCTATATTATTCCCTTTCCCATAACTAGTCCGGTAGCATGTGCCTGATTATTACTCCTGACCAAAACACTGAACTGGATAGAGTTCATGGGGGTGTTTATCAGCTCTCAAATATGCAATGCCCTTTTTAGTAATAGAGTCCTTGTAGTACCAGTAGCAACTCTTTAGATCTGACACAAAGCAGAGACCCTAACTAGCTAACTACAGGCCTGGTCTAAGTCTCTAGGCGCCAACACTGCAGTGAGATTGTGTGCACGATCTTACCGACCCGGGTCTGCTCTTTATCCATTGAATGTCTATGAACCGAACAACCAGTCTCTCCAGCAAACAGGAGGTCCCACAGGGTATGCAGCTTATTCCTTAGCTCTTGTCAGCCTTCCTGGAAACAATCCTCCTTTCCCCGGATAGGATCTGGGTCTTGGACAACGATCAGCTTCACTCAGCTGCATCTGTGGTCACAGAGGGGGTGCTCTCACTCCTGGATCCATTAGTTTCTCTGTTCACACACAGTTCTTCAGCTCTCAGCTCGCTACTAAGATGGCTGCAGCTCCTTTTTCATGCTTCGAAAAACCATACCTCTCATGAATACGGAAATTTATATGCAGTCAGTCAGCTGTGCCTAGGAAACAGCAGCATCTTGTGGCCAAACAGCAGAACGTCAGTCCAGAACATTTAATTTGATCCACACACAGTGTTCAAACAATGAGAGCTGTTTCTCAATCTCACACGACCACCCTGCAATCCACCAGTGGTGGCCATACTTGCACACTATAGGAAAAAGTCCCAGCTTCTCTGGCGGTCAGAACCACAGGAGTGTGCATAAGCCGGCTCTTTTTTCTAGTGTGCACAAGCATGGCCACTATAGCTGGATTGCAGGGTGGCTGTGACCCCTGGACATGAGCAGTGTATAATGTGATAGAAAAATTAATCCAACCAGGAAAGGAAGCAATGTAGGCAATCACAGTACATTAGTAAGTGCCTTGTATTAACTTTGTCTATATTATAAATGCCACTTGCTGAAGTGAGACAACCCCTTTAAATACTCTGTATTGATAAACAACAATGGCAAAAATTCTTGCTAAATTATGAATTTTTCTATTATTTCTAGGGACTGATTCGAGCAGTAAAAGAGCTGGATTATGAAGTGTGCCTGGGAAGATATACTCTGATTGTAACTGCCACGGACAGATGTCCCATTTTGCTACGTCGTCTGACATCTACCACCACGGTATGTAAAATGGCCGATGTACATGGGTCGACTGAGCAGGCGATTAGCGGGATTCATCTGTTCATTCCCGATAATTGCCTGCTCCTTAGAAAAGGGCATCTACAAGAAGCAATCACCTCCGCTGAATTGGGATAAGTGATTACTACTGTGGTTCCCCTCTCCTTCTGTGTGTCAGTTTGCAGCTCCATTCTTTGGACCTGAGGATGTACACAGATCTGGTCTTTTGACCGGACCCTGGAGGTACTTCAAAAGTGACAAGATCTGTAGAGGAGACAGAGGAGCATTGCTGGCCCCTCTCTCTTCTGCTATGCCTAGTGTGCCACCCTTCAGTTTTGCTAGTAAGTGCAGTATAAGACGGGGGGGGAGGGGAGGTTGCTGGGACAGCTTTCCACTGTATTTGTGTCCAAAGAATGGCATGATTGGCAGCCCACGGCCAGGAGGACAGGTGCACTGTGTGCCCTCTAAATAAAGCGGTCCTGTCTATGAGTTACCATATATATAATAAAATATCACTTAATTAAGTGATGTAAGACGTGTAAGACGTTTTGTACACTAAATGTAAGTATATAAAAATCTTCTAACTTTAGTGGTAATCGGTGTTATAGATCAACACTCGTTTCAAGCAGCATTCATAGCTCCATACAAGTGGAAAATGTCGACCTGTAATAATACACAGTCGAGTCACATTATTTACAGAGACGGGCTGGGAGTGACTCAATAAGGTCCTGGTAGGTTGTCACCGGTATCAGGAGCCATGCTGACTGCAGTGCATCCTGCAGCTACAGTGTATAGGAGGATCCATAGGGCAAACATGGCGATCGAAGTGGTCACACAGGTGCTCAATTGGGTTCAAGTCTGAGGAATTAGGAGGCTAGGGTAGTATTTGGAAGTCTTGGTCATTCTCTTCCAACAAATGCCAGACATTTCTAGCCATGTGACATGTCGCATGGTCGTGCTGGAAGATTCAATCTGCCCCAGGGAAGACAACCAGCATGTATTGGTGTACATGATCTGCAAATTCATACCTAAATCAGTTGAGAGTGCCTTACACTGGAATGAGTGGGCCCAGAGAATGCTGAATGCTTTCAAAAACATTCCCTAGACCATAATGCTGCCACCAGCTTGTGTTCTTCCAGCAATGGTTGCAGAATGTGAATCATTGGAGGAGACCCTTTGCAAATAATCATCCCTTTTTGCAACTTTGATATATTGCCCCTTATACCCATAACAGCGACAAGGGATATGTGTGCAGACAGCCTATTGACCACCTTTCATACCCCCAAGCCAGTTCAACGCACGTTGCTTCCTTCATGAGCTATATGCTGCCAACATCGAAAATATGGTCATAATAATACGACTCGACTATGTTTTTCTTACATGGATTACTATTAAAAAAGTATAGATTTTAATGGTGGAGTAATATATACTTAAATTGTGGATTATAGTGGCTCACTCTATTTGATACCACGGTAATGGTGCTCTGCTGCAAGTGATTCACCCAATCTCTTAACAAGTAAGTAAATGTAAAATAATCAGCAGGCACTCACCATCTGTATTTCACACATGTATAACACATTTATTATTATTAGTTAAAATATTCAAATAAATAAAAAATCTTAAAAAGAGAAAAAGTGGATGACAATATACATTAATTGTGCACACAGTATAGAATGTTAATAACCATATATTGATATATATAATGGATAAATGTGGTAGAGTCAATTTATATTCCAATAAAAAAATCAATTAAAATAGTCAGATAAAAAAAATAATAATCTGATAATAATTGAATAAATAGCAGAAAAAATGTCTTTAGGATATTTCTTATGTAATTTTCGGATATTATACGAATATAGCTTTAGAAATTCGCTAGGTATACTTGTCTTCTTATTCATATAGGTAGTCCAACATATTCCAGTGTTGAATTAGTTGCAAAAAACTGTTCATAATATACTATATTATAATTGCTCTAATTTCAGTCAGTCATTTCTCCATATATTTCCTTGAGTTATACCATGGGAGATCTGATATTCACAATAGAATAATGCAGTTATAGTTCATCAGTGGGTGATTTTCGAATTAATAATTTAGTGTAGATAGTCTTGTTATAAAATTCGATTGTGCTTGCTGTGGAGGCATCCCTCTCACAGTTAAGCTTACTCACCCAAGCCTAGAGCACTTGTCTATGTGATATGTTGATTTCGTTCAGCTGTCAGCATCTCATGGTATCGGATGGAAAAAAGTTGAAGTTGTTGGAGATCTTGTATAGTCCTTACTTTTTCGATTCTTTGATCCTTAATCCTGCAGGATGATTTGGTCTATAGTTTGGTTCCCTTAATCCGCCAGACGCGTTTCGAAGTGACCTCACCTCTTCCTCAGTGGCATTAAGAATGAGAACCAAACTTTTTTTCTCCCCATATATAGTGTCTGTGGTTGTGATTAAAACCTGGATTTTCAGAGTGTTGGAAAATCTGGTAAGGGTATATTCCTTTATGGCTATGTCAAAAGTAGATCATCGTATAATACATATAAATTCCAACTTTTAAGGTTATGCCTTGTCTCATAAAAAAGGATACACATAGCCAAAAAACATATATATGCAGTTCTCTCATATTTTGCTTATAATTTTTTCTTATAATTGCGTTTTTTTACTTTTTTTACTTATTAAATTCCTTATTACAGATTATCTTCTTTTCGTATATATATCTCTTGTGTTAGATATAAATAGAGTCTCACTCAATATTACATTCAATGAACACTTTTCAAAAAAATATATTTCTCTTGAAAAAATCCCTCACAAAAGTTATATATTATATAAAATGTATGTCCAGAACCAAAAAACACACATGCGTTTATAATGCGTTTTTCTTGCGTTTTTTCAGCAAACTGCGTTTTTTGGTTTATATTGTTCTAAGGGGGTATATAATCCTATTATATCTCTCCTACATTATTTTATATTATAAATATACATTATACAATCAATATTCAATAATTCCTTTGTAGTTGTTATACAGAGTGGAATAAGAACAGCCAAAAAACGCATATGTATTTATGATGCGTTTTTGTTGCATTTTTTCTATAAATTGCGTTTTTTAGTTTGTATTGTTCTAAAAGGGTATACATTTCTATTGTGTCTCTCCTACATTGTTTTATATTATAAATATACATTATACAGTCATCAGTCAACATTCAATAATTCCTTTGTAGTTGTTATAAAAAATGGAATAGGAACAGCCAAAAAACGCATATGTATTTATGATGCGTTTTTGTTGCGTTTTTTCTGCAAATTGCGTTTTTTAGTTTATATTGTTCTAAAAGGGTATACATTTCTATTGTATCTCTCCTGCATTGTTTTGTATTGTGAATATAAATTATACAGTCATCAATCGACATTCAATATTTCCTCTGTAATTGTTCCACAAAGTAGTATAGAATCAGCTGAAAAACGCTTATGCGTTTGTAATGCGTTTTTATTGCGTTTCTTACTAATTTATATTCACAATCACAGGTTGTTTCCATTCCATGTGCTCCCAACACATATGTGGCTTTATAGGTCAAATTTCTATCTAACAAACATATCGTTCATAATACTGTCATCTCCTGTTGTTATTTAAAAATATCAATAATTAAAATGACGTGTTAAAATAATTTATATATTAATTAAAACTGTATTAAACTATTTAGGGTGTGTTATGAATGTGTTAATAATGTGATAATAAAAATATGTCAAAAAATTTAAAAATATGGCGAAAAAGTATTACATATTAATATTCTCTGCTAGTTTTCTATGTTGTGTTGATGGAGGAAGTTTGCCTTCCCCCGAGGGAGAGTCGTGGTGCTGATAAACAGCCTGACACACGACTCCTCATCAGGGAGAGGCCAACCCCCTATATGAAACCCCATTTCAAACTCCGAATTTAGACCTCCTGGTCTTATTGAGTTAAAATCATAAATATATCGTGACTCTATCCAGGACATTTTCGAGATATGATCACCCCCTCTCCAATTGGTTTGAATTTTTTCCAGCGCTATAAATTTTATTCCACTTGGATCTTTATTATGTGTTTGTTTAAAATGCATTGACAGGGGGTGTTTTTCGTATCCTTTTTTTATATTCGCTATGTGTTCAGAGATCCTTGTTTTTAAACTTCTTTTCGTTCTCCCTATATACTGTTCTTTACACGGGCATTCTATTATGTAAATGACACTAATTGTGTTACACGTTAGTAGGTCTTTAATTTCCCGTGTAAATGTGCTATTGTACGATTGGACTTTCGTAGTTTTTTTGGGGAATTTGGTTATTTTACAGTTATTGCACCGTCCACAGCGAAAAAAACCTTTCAAATTGTGCCAATCCTGTATCATAGACTGTTGTTGGTTTTTATTACTTTGTACAGTTGGAGCTATTTTCAGCGATAAGTTAGATGCCTTAGTATAGGTTATTTTTGGTTTTTCTGTTAATGATGATCCTATTATTTTATCTTTGAGTATGTGATGCCAATGTTTGTTAATAATTTTTTCTATTTGTTTATGTTGAGTATTGTATGGTAATATAATCCTAATTATATCTTCCTCTTGTTTTATGTTTACATCATTTACTTTGGCCTGAAAGAAGGAATCTCTTGTCATATTTTGTACCTTCTTTAATGACTTATCTAGTACATTTATTAGATATTGTTTAATAGAAAATATTTTTTTCATTTCTTCAGCTTCTTTTTCAAAATCTTCTTGTTTTGTACAATTTCGTTTTAGTCTCTGAAATTGGCTTGTTGGGATATTTATAAGCCAACGTGGCAGGTGGCAACTTGTAAACAAAATATGACTGTTTCTTGATACAGGTTTCTGATACGTTTGACAAATCATATGGTCCATTTCTATTGATATTAATAAATCTAAAAATTCTATCTGTTTTGGGCTAAAATTTAAACTGAACTTCAAATTTAATTGGTTATGGTTAATAACATCTAAAAAATTTCTCAATTCTGTGTCTGTGTTGTTCCATATTATAAAAATGTCATCTATATAACGATGCCAGAGTACCAGGTTGCCCCCTAAAAGTGGAAGGATATATTCCTCCTCCCACTCTGTCATAAAAAGATTAGAATCGAAAAAGTAAGGACTATACAAGATCTCCAACAACTTCAACTTTTTTCCATCCGATACCATGAGATGCTGACAGCTGAACGAAATCAACATATCACATAGACAAGTGCTCTAGACTTGGGTGAGTAAGCTTAACTGTGAGAGGGACGCCTCCACAGCAAGCACAATCGAATTTTATAACAAGACTATCTACACTAAATTATTAATTCGAAAATCACCCACTGATGAACTATAACTGCATTATTCTATTGTGAATATCAGATCTCCCATGGTATAACTCAAGGAAATATATGGAGAAATGACTGACTGAAATTAGAGCAATTATAATATAGTATATTATGAACATTTTTTGCAACTAATTCAACACTGGAATATGTTGGACTACCTATATGAATAAGAAGACAAGTATACCTAGCGAATTTCTAAAGCTATATTTGTATAATATCCAAAAATTACATAAGAAATATCCTAAAGACATTTTTTCTGCTATTTATTCAATTATTATCCGATTTTTTTTTTAATCTGACTATTTTAATAGATTTTTTTATTGGAATATAAATTGACTCTACCACATTTATCCATTATATATATCAATATATGGTTATTAACATTCTATACTGTGTGCACAATTAATGTATATTGTGATCCACTTTTTCTCTTTTTAAGATTTTTTATTTATTTGAATATTTTAACTAATAATAATAAATGTGTTATACATGTGTGAAATACAGATGGTGAGTGCCTGCTGATTATTTTACATTTAATAGTGGAGTGCTAGATATTTTTATCTAGCTATCTATCTATATATTTATCCCTTGAGGATTAACTATCAATCTTCAGGACCCTCCAATATATGCAGGCTGTACAAACAAAATCCCCATCATTTAGCACCTTCCTTTGTTATAGTGTTTTATATGTTTTACTAGCTGAAGGACCCGCACAGGTATATTTAATCTATTTAATATTTGTGTGTGACGTTAAAAGACATAGACAGTATCCACTATAACAGTGACATCCACAACCCCCCACCCCTTAACACTGAACTCCCCACCCCCACCCCCACAGTGCCCCATCTTCTTAAAATGGGACCTCCACAGCAACTCACCCCCTTAACTTTGATATTTACAGCAGCACTGTCCCTTTAACACTGACCATAGGTTACAGTCCCCTTAACTGACCTCCACCATTCCCGACCCCCTCAACTGATACCTCCACAGCGACTGCCCCTCTAACAATGACTGCCACAGAACCCCGCTCACTTATATATTAGATACAAACTGTATTAGTTTAGTTTCCTTTTAGCTGAATCATTCAAGAAAGGAACCCGTCTCAACAAAATGCAGTACAATCTGGAGGAGCTGAGCAGATTGATGTATAGTTTTGAGGGAAAAGATTCAGTAAAACTTGTAATTTATATATTTATATTTATGCATTTTATGACCAGTTGTACACACGGGGCATGTTATCAGTGATTGATAGGTTGTGTAAAGGCTGTATTACACAGCCCGATTCTACAGACGATTGCCGGGAGGGAAGCGTTCCTTCCCGCCAATCACCTGCTCGCTGGCAGAGTAGACCGCTGCTATTACATGCAGCAATTTCCTCCACAGCATGTGGAGGAGCGATCATTATGCCATCACTCCTCCACATGCTGTCTAGTTGTTTGCTGGCAGCCAGGGGCGTAGCTAAAAGCTCATGGGCCCTGGTGCAAGGGTTCAGCTCGGGCCCCCTCGGCACCTTGACCTTACCCCTTCCCACCAGCTGAGGTGTAACTTGACCACCATGCACTTTCTATAATACTGGTGTCTTCTTATGTGGCACAAGGGTCTTTGGGCCCCATTCAGGCTCCAGGGCCCGGTAGCGATTGCCACCTCTGCACCCCCTATAGCTACGCCCCTGCTGGCAGCAGATAGAGATTAGCCAGGACGATCTGCCGCTGGCATATGACAATTGCCATGCTTAAAAATCCCAATTGCACAATAAACGAGCTTTCACAGTAAACCCGGAAGAAGAGTAATGCTGACATCACTATAGAGGAGAAAGTGTCCATATGTGACATATGCAGCGTAGGTGCAGTAAGGAAGTCCTGCACAGCATACTAAACGGCTGAAGATTTCATCCGAACTCAGGGCTAGGCAGGATGACGTGAACACTGCCTGGTCCTGTCAATTAAGTCTAGTAGACTATGGCCAGAGGTAGGAGAACTGAGCCTCTAGGAGCAGGAGTAACCCCCCCCCCCCCCTTCTCCCCCAAAGTCCTAGAGTCTCATTTGCATATAATAAAAGTTTTATAAAAGTTTTATTTCTCAACGGGTGCATGAGATTGGAACTAAGATAGTTATATTCAGCTGACATTAGCACTAATGTCAGCCAGGTTAAAGAACATGTTTCTGCTGACAGAAGACCTTTAACAACATTTAGAGAGCATTTAGACATATGCTTTATGGCAGCTACATGGGCCATAGACAAAATGAACAGGAGGGGACCTTTTTGACTTCTAATGGAGAGTTTTCTAGGCATGCTCTGTGACCTGTGCAGTAGATAAGCTTATCTACTAGATAAGGTAGTAAATACGTTTTGACAATCACCTATTGTGAATGGTGAATCCTGTGTTGTCTATACAGAGGTGCTATCTGTCATTGTAACTCTGTATGTAACAATAACAAGATAACTGCAGTAAAGTGATCTGTACAGACCAAAAAGTGGTGCCTGTTATTATTCTTAGTGGCCAGTGTGAAAACCGCAGGATTTTATTTAAGTTTTTTGTTTAAAGATAGATATTGACATTGAAAATGAAAAATAATGCCGCCAAAAAATCTTTTAAAAACTGTTTAACCCTTTCACTACCGGAGGCTGTTTTTTTTTTTTATTCATTTTTTTTTTCTTACCTATTTTCCTTGAGCCATAGCTTTTTTATATATTTCCGTTCATATAGCTGTTTGGGGGCTTATTTTTTGTGGGACGAGTTGTACTTTCTAATGCCACCATTAATTATGGTATACAATGTAGTGGGAAGCGGAAAAGAATTTCTAAATGGGGTGGAATTGGAAAAAAAAAACACAATTCCTCCACCATTTTATGTTTTTTTTTCCCCACAGCGTTTTGTTTGCAGCAAAACTGACCCATGCCCTTAATTCTCTGTGTCAGTACGATTATAACAATACCCCATATGTATTGGTTTTGTATGTTCTAATAGTGTAAAAATAAATATAAACTTTGAAAAAAAAACATTTTTTTTTTATATCACCGTATTCTGACCCCCATAACATTTTTATACTTATGTCTACTGAGCTGTATAGGGGCTCATTATTTTTTTGCAGGACAATCTGAAGTTTTTATTGATAACATTTCGGAATGTGTGTGACTTTTTGATCACATTTTATTATTTTTTTGGGGTAATAGAAGCAATAAAAAAAAGTCATATCGGCCATTTTGAATTTTTTTTCCCATTATGCCATTCGCCATATTGGAAAATGTTTTTATATTTTAATAGTACGGGCGTTTTCGGTCGCGATGATACCCATGATGTTTATATTTATTCTTATTTAGATTTTTTTTTTATCATACAGAAAGGGGGGTGATTTAAACTTTTATATATTTTTGTTAATATATTTTTTAAATTTTTTTTAAACATTTTTTGTAATGATTTTTTAGCTCATATATGAGCCTATAAATTCAGTTTTTTAAAAATTTTTAATTTTGTACAATCAGGGATTTTATGACTTTATCAATTGCTCATTTCTTATGTTAGCCTGGCAGAACGAATACTATAAGCCTCGTCAGTGAGGCTCAGAGTATTCAGAGCAACTACCAACAGCCCCATTGGCCGCAGGGGGTGTTGGTAGGAAGCCCAAAAGCACAAGCTTCCGGGTTTTTGCGCATTTAGATGCCGTGATCTCACTTGATCACGGCATCTAAAGCCTTTAATTTCGCAATCAGCATTGTTGCCGGTCACAGTAATTAGCCGTGGGTCTCTGGCTGCAAATGCGAGCGGGTGCCATGTTTACACATCGCTACAGTGCTGTTTCATATTTTTTTAAAAGCTAAAATATCATGTCACTATGGCCTTGAGGTACATTTTATTACAGTTGATGTGTCTTCCCACCATTTTATCTCTTGTTTAACTAATTGTTTCCACAGGTCTTAGTGAATGTAAATGACATAAATGACAATTGGCCAACATTTCCCAAATCATATGAGGGACCTTTTGACATAACAGAGGGACAGCCAGGTCCAAGAGTTTCGACTTTCAAAGCTGAAGATAAAGATGCAGGTCTTAATGGTCAAGTAGAGTACATCATTGTTGGGGGTGATATTCTTGGTAAGTGTAAACAGTGTGAATGTCTTATTTTGAGTCATTTGAGTCAATCAAATGTAGTCATCATGTGTAGCTCTACTCAACCAAAGTCCTCAGTTACTAGTTTGCACAGATGCCAAGATTCCTGAGATATTTTGGGGAGTATAAAGTTTGAAAATGTGAATTTTCACATGTAACTATAGCTCATATCCCCATATTACACATGAGGTCCAAGAATCTGATATATCTGACGTTTGAAAGCTCCCTGTACCGAGGGGCTGCTGCTTAAAACTGTTTGTGACATGCCATGGGGAAAATGGTCATAGATTATTTTCTTTCTCTAACAAAACAAATTGCTCCACTAGGTAAATAATTGATTATGTTCCGATCCTTGTAGAGCCAATACTTTATTGGAGAAATACATTGTCAGATAATTACATAATTACTCTCTCTATAGCTGGCAGGCACCAGGGATGGATAAGGGGTGGACCTCACAAATATTTATCCTTATCTCATCTACTGTACCATCATCCCTGTAACTATGTAATGGGGAGCGAGATTAAAGGGATCCTGTCACTGGGATTTTGTGTATAGAGCTGAGGACATTGGTTGCTAGATGGCCGCTAGCACATCTGCAATACCCAGTCCCCATAGCTCAGTGTTCTTTTATTGTGTAAAAAATGGATAAATGATTGTAAATGATTTGATACATATGCAAATTAACCTGAGATAAGTGCTGTCCCTGACTCAATATCAAAGGAGGGTAAAAAAAAGTCAGAAAATGTTCCTCTCCAAACTGCCACCACTGGCTGTTAGATTAGCTGCGGTGCTTGCAAATAATGTCCTTATTAAGGAAAAGTGGAACCAAGATTTAAAGGGAACCTGTCACCAGGATTGTGTGTATAGAGCTGAGGACATGGGTTGCTATTCAAACCGATTTGATACATATGCAAATTAACCTGAGATGAGTCCTGTCCTTGACTCATCTCACGTACAGGACTCATCTCAGGTTAATTTGCATATGCATCAAATTATTTTTTATACACAATAAAAGCACACAGAGCTATGGGGACTGGGTATTGCGGATGTGCTAGCGGCCAGCTAGCAACCCATGTCCTCAGCTCTATACCCAAAATCCCAGTGACAGGTTCCCTTAAAGCGGTAAACCTAAATGGTGATGTACTTGGTGGAGATTGTATTATAGCTGATCTGTCTAAGGGCAACTTGGGAGTTTAAGACCACTTTAAATGGGCCAACAATCGGGGAAATCACCAGGAAAGAGCATTACTAAGGAATGTTCATTCATGATAATTGCCCTTTGTAAAAGGTGGTGCTGATTAGCTGATGAATGAGCAAACAGGTGCAGGTGCTGAAATCACCATTTCTGGGCAGCAGACAGTGTTCTGTAAATGGTGATCTGCTGCCCAAACACAATGATTCTCCTATACAGAGGAGATGATTGCTGCATGTAACTGGTGCTGGAAATCCAGGAGCTGAAACCAAGCATAGAGGAGCAGAAGTAAGCTTCTCCTACCTTGACATGGTCATTTGACTGTCTGTAGCTGGTTACCACTGTGGCCAGTGCAGTAGCCATGTTTGTGGTGGCCCCAACGCTACGCTGGGTCCCCCTGACACCGTCGAGGTGTCACCACGTGTTGGTGCTCTCCAGAAGGGATGGTAAGGCATAGTGACACCACAATGGTAAATAGGTCCAGTCAGGGTCTGCAATAAACCAGGGTGCTTCTTTACTGGAGGAATTCAGGTACAAAACAATACAGGTGAGGCATAGGCTGGCTTCTCCAGTCTCCTATCTGTCAGAGGGAGGGTTTGATGCTGAAGAAAGGCCTGAGCTAACTGTCCCTCTCTCTCTTCAGAAGGCTGGTACCCTGGTCGAAGGCTGGTGATCCCCGTCTCAGCATCTTCTTCTGGTCACTTCGTAGTCTGGCAGAGTCTCCTCTTCCAAGCACTGTTCCCTAACTGCAGCACACTAGGGGCTCTGGCTGCTCTCCTTATATATAGTTTTGCTAGACTAGAACCTTCTAGTGGGAGGGGTGGATTGTCTAGAAACTAAGCACAAACAGATAAATTGTTTCAGCTCCCGTCTGGTATAGACTTACATTAGAGCTTCAATGATACTCAATGCCAGTCACACAGCAGGTTTTCCAGACAAAAACAAGTTTCCAGACATAACAACAAAGCTAAAACCAGACATTTAAAAGGTCAGGCTGTCTGCTTTTGGTGGTAAACAAGTCTTGTGTCTTCCCTCCAAAACAGGGTGGTAAACAAGTCTGGGTTTTTCCTTCCAAACATGGTGGTAAACAAGTCTGGGGTTTTCCCTCCAAAATATGGTCTTCTTAAACCAGTACAGGACCGCCGCACGCAGGATTGCTTCTTTGCGGCGGCACTGTTATTCCTCCTGGACGCGCTGGGGCGTCATCTCGCGAGACGCAAGATTTTCTATGAACGCGCGCACACAGGCGCACGCGTTTACAGGAAGTGCAGGTAAACTAGTTGATCTACAGCCTGCCAGCGGCGATCGTTCGCTGGCAGGCTGTAGATGTGATTTTTTTAACCCCTAAAAGGTATATTATACTCTGTTTTGATCGACCACCAGAGGACACAGGCAGCTCTGTAAAGTAGCACCAAACACCACTACACTACACCCCCCCTGTCACTTATGAAAACCCCCTGATCACCCCCCTGTCATTGATCACCCCCCTGTAAGGCTCCATTCAGACTTCCGTATGTGTTTTACGGATCCACGGATCCATGGATTGGATCCGCAAAACACATACGGACGTCTGAATGGAGCCTTACAGGGGGTGATCAATGACAGGGGGGTGATCACCCCATATAGACTCCCTGATCACCCCCCTGTTATTGATCACCCCCCTGTAAGGCTCCATTTAGACATTTTTTTGGCACAAGTTAGCGGAAATTGATTTTATTTATTTTTATTTTTTTCTTACAAAGTCTCATATTCCACTAACTTATGACAAAAAATGTAATCTCGCATGAACTCACCATACACCTCACAGAATCCAAATGCGTTAAATTCTTTAGACATTTATATTCCAGACTTCTTCTCACACATTAGGGCCCCTAAAATGCCAGGGCAGTATAAATACCCCACATGTGACCCCATTTCGGAAAGGAGACACCCCAAGGTATTCGCTGAGGGGCATATTGAGTCCATGAAAGATTTAGCTTTTTTTGTCCCAAGTTAGCGGAAAGGGAGACTTTGTGAGAAAAAAATATATATATCAATTTTCGCTAACTTGTGCCCAAAAAAAAATCTTCTATGAACTCGCCATGTGCCTCATTGAATACCTTGGGGTGTCTTCTTTCCAAAATGGGGTCACATGTGGGGTATTTATACTGCCCTGGCATTTTAAGGGCCGTAAAGCATGAGAAGAAGTCTGGGATCCAAATGTCTAAAAATGCCCTCCTAAAAGGAATTTGGGCCCCTTTGTGCATCTAGGCTGCAAAAAAGTGTCACACATGTGGTATCGCCGTACTCAGGAGAAGTTGGGCAATGTGTTTTGGGGTGTCTTTTTACATATACCAATACTGGGTGAGATAAATATCTCTGTCAAATGACAACTTTGTATAAACAAAATGGGAAAAGTTGTCTTTTAGAGAGATATTTCTCTCACCCAGCATGGGTATATGTAAAAAGACACCCCAAAACACATTGCCCAACTTCTCCTGAGTACGGCGATACCATATGTGTGACACTTTTTTGCAGCCTAGGTGGGCAAAGGGGCCCACATTCCAAAGAGCACCTTTAGGATTTCACAGGGCATTTTTTACACATTTTTATTTCAAACTACTTCTCACACATTAGGGCCCCTAAAATGTCAGGGAAGTATAAATACCCCAGAAGTGACCCTATTTTGGAAAGAAGACATCCCAAGGTATTTCGTGATGGGCATAGTGAGTTCATGGAAGTTTTTATTTTTTGTCACAAGTTAGTGGAATATGAGACTTTGTAAGGAAAAAATAAATAAAAAATAAAATCATTTTCCTCTAACTTGTGACAAAAAATAAAAAATTCCAGGAACTCGCCATGCCCCTCACAGAATACCTTGGGGTGTCTTCTTTCCAAAATGGGGTCACTTGTGGGGTAGTTATACTGCCCTGGCATTTTAGGGGCCCTAATGCGTGAGAAGTAGTTTAAAATCCAAATGTGTTAAAAATGCCCTGTGAAATCCTAAAGGTGCTCTTTAGAATGTGGGCCCCTTTTCCCACCTAGGCTGCAACAAAGTGTCACACATGTGGTATCGCCATACTCGGAAGAAGTAGGGCAATGTGTTTTGGGGTGTATTTTTACATATACCCATGCTGGGTGAGAGAAATATCTCTCTAAAAGACAACTTTTCTCATTTTGTTTATACAAAGTTGTCATTTGACAGAGATATTTATCTCACCCAGCATGGGCATGTGTAAAAAGACACCCCAAAACACATTGCCCGACTTCTCCTGAGTACGGCGATACCACATGTGTGACACTTTTTTGCAGCCTAGGTGGGAAAAGGGGCCCACATTCCAAAGAGCACCTTTAGGATTTCATAGGGCATTTTTTACCCATTTTTATTTCAAACTACTTCTCACGCATTAGGGCCCCTAAAATGCCAAGGCAGTATAACTACCCCACAAGTGACCCCATTTTGGAAAGAAGACACCCCAAGGTATTTCGTGATGGGCAAAGTGAGTTCATGGAAGTCTTATTTTATGTCACAAGTTAGTGGAATATGAGACTTTGTGAGGAAAAAATAAATAAAAAATAAATAATTTTCCGCTAACTTATGACAAAAAATAAAAAGTTCTATGAACTCACTATGCCCATCAACGAATACCTTAGGGTGTCTACTTTCCAAAATGGGGTCATTTGTGGGGGTTTTCTACTGTCTGGGCATTGTAGAACCTCAGGAAACATGACAGGTGCTCAGAAAGTCAGAGCTGCTTTAAAAAGCAGAAATTCACATTTTTGTACCATAGTTTGTAAATGCTATAACTTTTACCCAAACCATTTTTTTTTACCCAAACTTTTTTTTATCAAAGACATGTAGAACAATAAATTTAGAGAAAAATTTATATAGAATTTTTTTTTTACATTTTACAACTGAAAAATTTCATTTTTTGTCAAAAATGTCGGTAAATTTCGATTAATAACAAAAAATGAAAAAATGTCAGCAGCAATGAAATACCACCAAATGAACGCTCTATTAGTGAGAAGAAAAGGAGGTAAAATTCATTTGGGTGCTAAGTTGCATGACCGAGGAATAAACGGTGAAAGTAGTGTAGTGCAGAATTGTAAAAAGTGGTCTGGTCATTAAGGGTGTTTAAGCTAGGGGAGCTGAGGTGGTTAAATCCTATGGCAGCTGTGGAAAATTATCAGCTTCTCAATCTAAGTCCTAAAACCCCTTTCACACAAGCGAGTTTTTCGTGCGGGTGCAATGCGTGATGTGAACGCATTGCACCCGCACTGAATCCGGACCCATTTATTTCAATGGGTCTGCGTACATGAGCGTTGTTTTTCACGCATCACTTCTGCGTTGCGTGAAAATCTCAACATGTTCTATATTCTGCGTTTTTCACGCAGCCCTGGCCCCATAGAAGCGAATGGGGCTGCGTGAAAAACGCATTGCATCCGCAAGCAAGTGCGGGTGCGATGCATTTTTCACTGATGGTTGCTAAGCGATGTTGTTTGTAAACCTTCAGTTTTTTATCACACGTGTGAAAAACGCATCAAAGCGCATTGCACCTGTGTGGAAAAAACTGAACAACTGAACGCATTCACAGACAAAACTGACTGAATTTGTTTACAAAATGGTGCGAGTTTCACTAAACGCACCCTGAACACATTCGGACCTAATCCGCCACGCTCGTGTGAAAGGGGCATAACAGTCTCTCAGTATTCATTAACCCTTTCCACAGAGCAATGTAAATACAGTGATAATAAACAGGATATATATCACAACATATAAAATGCAGTTACGCAGTATTAAACAGTGCAAGATAACCCTTTCAGGTGAAATAAAGTAAGAAGTTTTAACTTTGCATAGGGAAAATAGGCAAATGTCCAAAAATGTCCCAATGTCAAAGTACTCCCTGCTCCAGGGCACTAAACTAGTCACTACAACTTTCACATGTACATTTTGAGAGGAAGCAGGGCATGGAGAATAGTAGAGGATCAGGTTAAGCACTGGAACCAGAGTGGTGGGGGATCAGTACGGTGTCATTGCCTTTCATTTTTATATTGGAACATTTAAAGCTGTTTTCTAAATAATGTTCCTGGTTGGATAACAGAATAAAAAGTCATGTATAACTGCACTACTACTTATGAACGTTTAGGATGTTCATTAATATATTTTGCACTTGTGTGGGTGACAAACCATGAATTGGCTGCTGACGACTAAACAAATAACGTTTCTCTTTTTCCATAAAAAGGGGAGTTTGTAATTTCATCGGTTGAGGGTGATTTGAGAGTTAGAAAAGACTATGAATTGGATCGAGAGAACATTGCTTCTTACAACCTTACCATTATGGCAAAAGACAGAGGAAATCCTCCATTCAGTGCTACGGTTAAGTAACTTCTACTGTACTTGATTTACCTATTTTTATTATTATAATTGTTAATGATTTATAAAGATTAGTTACAATAAACAATTTTTGGGGCAGACTTGAATGCATGCTGAAAATTTACCACAGTCCACCATCCACATTTCTAGCATGTGAGATTTAGACAGATTTTAGTCCCAATTCTTTTTTTTATACAATACCACATTTTTAAATGCTCTCGACCTCATTTCTAAAAGAATACCACTATACAATGACTATAGAAGACTTTTTTTTATTTTGCATGCTTTTTGGAAATCTGCTCTCATGTTAAGGAAGGCTTCTTTTCTCCCGTGAGGCTGAATTTGTTGCCATTTTTATGTACAGGAGAACAGTCCATATAAATAAGATTTACAGATGCCAGAATAAAAATGCCACATAGTTTAACCCCTTAGGGACACAGCCTTATTACACCTTAGGACCAGGCCATTTTTTGCAAATCTGACCACTGTCACTTTAAGTGGTGATAACTTTAAAACGCTTTGACTTATCCAGGCCATTCTGAGATTGTTTTTTCGTCACATATTGTACTTCATGACACTGGTAAAATAAAGTTAAAAAAAATATTTTTTTTTTGCATAAAAAAATGTCAAATTTACCAAAAATTGGGAAAAATTAGCAAATTTCAAAGTTTCAGTTTCTCTACTTCTGTAATACATAGTAATACCCCTAAAAATTGTGATGACTTTACATTCCCCATATGTCTACTTCATGTTTGAATTATTTTGGGAATGATATTTTATTTTTTGGGGATGTTACAAGGCTTAGAAGTTTAGAAGCAAATCTTGAAATTTTTCAGAAATTTACAAAAACCCAATTTTTAGGGACCACTACAGCTCTGAAGTCACTTTGCGAGGCTTACATAATAGAAACCACCCAAAAATGACCCCATTCTATAAACTACACCCCTCAAGGTATTCAAAACTGATTTTACAAACTTTGTTAACCCTTTAGGTGTTGCACAAGAGTTATTGGCAAATGGGGATGAAATTTGAGAATTTCATTTTATTGCCTAATTTTCCATTTTAACCAATTTTTTCCACTAACAAAGCAAGGGTTAACAGCCAAACAAGACTGTATCTTTATTGCCCTGACTCTGCCGTTTACAGAAACACCTCATATGTGGCCGTAAACTACTGTACGGCCACACAGCGGGGCGTAGAGTGAAAGGTGCGCCGTTTGGTTTTTGGAAGGCAGGTTTTGCTGGACTGGTTTTTTGACACCATGTCCCATTTGAAGCCCCCTGATGCACCCCTAGAGTAGAAACTCCATAAAAGTGACCCCATCTAAGAAACTACACCCCTCGAGGTATTCAAAACTGATTTTACAAACTTTGTTAACCCTTTAGGTGTTGCACAAGAGTTATTGGCAAATGGGGATGAAATTTGAGAATTTCATTTTTTTGCCTAATTTTCCATTTTAACCCATTTTTTCCACTAACAAAGCAAGGGTTAACAGCCAAACAAGACTGTATCTTTATTGCCCTGACTCTGCCGTTTACAGAAACACCTCATATGTGGCCATAAACTACTGTACGGCCACACAGCGGGGCGTAGAGTGAAAGGTGCGCCGTTTGGTTTTTGGAAGGCATGTTTTGCTGGACTGGTTTTTTGACACCATGTCCCATTTGAAGCCCCCCTGATGCACCCCTAGAGTAGAAACTCCATAAAAGTTACCCCATCTAAGAAACTACACCCCTCAAGGTATACAAAACTGATTTTACAAACTTTGTTAACCCTTTAGGTGTTGCACAAGATTTAATGGAAAATAGAGATACAATTTCAAAATTTCACATTTTTGGCAGATTTTCCATTTTAATATTTTTTTTCCAGTTACAAAGCAAGGGTTAACAGCCAAACAAAACTCATTATTTATGGCCCTGATTCAGTAGTTTACAGAAACATCCCATATGTGGTCGTAAACTGCTGTACAGGCACACGGCAGGGCGCAGAAGGAAAGGAATGCCATACGGTTTTTGGAAGGCAGATTTTGCTGGACTGGTTTTTTTGACACCATGTCCCATTTGAAGCCCCCCTGATGCACCCCTAGAGTAGAAACTCCAAAAAAGTGACCCCATTTTAGAAACTACGGGATAGGGTGGCAGTTTTGTTGGTACAAGTTTAGGGTACATATGATTTTTGG
This sequence comes from Bufo gargarizans, assembly GCF_014858855.1. Taxonomy (NCBI): domain Eukaryota; kingdom Metazoa; phylum Chordata; class Amphibia; order Anura; family Bufonidae; genus Bufo; species Bufo gargarizans. The sequence goes on along the minus strand of NC_058085.1, from coordinate 164,187,605 downwards.
TTGCTCTATATTACACTTTTTGTGCGGCAAGGTAACAAGAAATTGCTTTTTTGGCACCGTTTTTTTTTTTTTGTTATTTACACCATTCATCTGACAGGTTAGATCATGTGCTAATTTTATAGAGCAAGTTGTCACGGACGCGGTGATACCCAATATGTATACAATTTTTTTTATTTATGTAAGTTTTACACAATAATTTCATAAAAAAAAAAAAAAAATGTTTTAGTGTCTCCATAGTCTAAGAGCCATAGTTTTTTTCAATTTTTGGGCGATTATCTTAAGTAGGGTCTCATTTTTTGTGGGATGAGATGACGATTTTATTGGCACTATTTTGGGGTGCACATGACTTTTTGATTGCTTGCTATTACACTTTTTGTGACGGAAGATGACAAAAAATGGCTTTTTTTACACCGTTTTTATTTTTATTTTTTTACGGTGGTCATCTGAGGGGTTAGGTCATGTGATATTTTTATAGAGCCGGTCAATACGGACGCGGCGATACCTAATATGTATACTTTTTTTATTTATGTAAGTTTTACACAATGATTTCATTTTTGAAACAAAAGAAATCATGTTTTAGTGTTTCCATAGTCTAAGAGCCATAACTTTTTCAGTTTTTGGGCGATTATCTTGGGTAGGGTATGATTTTTGCGGGATGAGATAACGGTTTGATTGTTACAATTTTGGCGTACATGCGACTTTTTTGATCACTTTTATTACCTTTTTTGGGAAGTAAGGTGGGCAAAATTCCAATTTCATCATAGTTTTTAATTTTTTATTTTTATGGCGTTCACCGTTCGGGTAAAGTAACATTACCGTTTTATAGATCAGGTCGTTACGGACGCGGCGATACCAAACATGTGTAGGGAATTTTATTTTTTTCATTTTTAATCAGTGATAAATGTGTTTTTTGATTTTTACTTTATTTTCACTTTTTCCACTTTTTTTTTTGACCCAGACCCACTTGGTTCTTGAAGATCCAGTGGGTCTGATGTCTGCATAATACAGTACAGTACAATATATATTGTACTGTACTGTATTTTACTTACACTTTGTCTGAACAGATCTATGCTTTCAGCACAGATCTGTTCAGAACCATGGACAGCAGGATGCCTGAGAAGGCGTCCTGTTGCCATGGGAACCTTCCCCGTCTGCTCAGTAGTTGCCAGAACTGCGCAGACGGGGAAGGGTAAGGACGGGGCTTGGGGGGGCTGCCTGGAAGCTCTCTCCCTCTCCATTCGGGGGGCTGCAAAGGCACAGCAGCCCCCCGATGGGAGAGGGAGGGAGCTCCCTGAGCTGTTAACCTTTTCCATACAGCGGTCCGTACGGACCGCTGTATGGAAAGGGTTAAACGGCTGACATCGCATCACCGATGTCAGCCGTTTATACCAGGGTGCCAGCAATGTGCTGGCACCCTGGTATACCCACTAGACGCCAACGATTATGCAATGGGAGGTGGGCGGGGGATCGCGATCCCGCCTACCGCACCGCCCGCCTCCCGCACCGCCCGCACCGCCCGCAACCCTCCCCCTGCACCTCCCACCGTGTGAAAAATAACTCAGGGGTGCAGGGGGGAGGGATACTGGAAAAAAAATTAATCCTAAAGTTTCTGATCCCCGCGGTCAGGGACCGCGGGGATCAGAAACTGCAGAAATCGCAGCAAACCGCAGGTCTGAATTGACCTGCGGTTTGCCGCGATCGCCGACATGGGGGGGTCACGGGACCCCCCCGCGCATTTAGCCTAGGTGCCTGCTCAATGATTTGAGCAGGCACCGGGGTCCGATCACTGCCAGCCGCACGGCAGTGATCGAAAATGCACAGGGCGTACATGTACGCCCTGTGTCCTTAAGTACCAGGGCACAAGGGCGTACCTGTACGCCCTGTGTCCTTAAGGGGTTAAGGGTTAATGTAATAGTAACATCTTTGGTGGTCTACAGTAATGAAGGGTGTAGTACCAGCTTCCATGGTTTTCTACCAAGAAATCAAAGTGGTTAATCATGCCTGGCGACAGTCCTGTTTTCATAGGGCTGTCCTATTAAATGGACTTAAAAAAAAGGCAACACCTGTCTAAATTTATGTAAAAGAAGCATTTCCAGGTTATTTGGGAGTTGTTGCTGGGTCAAGCAAAAATGGGCATCTGTCAGCAGATTTGTACCTATGAAACTGGCTGACCTGTTGCATGTCTGCTTGGCTGAATATATCTGTGTTGGTGCTATGTTCATATGTGCCCACATTACTAAGATTTTTTTTAAATATTTTTATTATACATATGCAAATGAGCCTTTAGGAGCAACAAAGGTGTTGCCGTTATTCATAGAGGCTCAGTTCTCTCTGCAACTGCTGCATGCTCTCCAATTTAATTGACAGGGCCAGGATGCCAAAGCATAATCAGGGGTGCACCTAGCCTTTTGGCTGCCTGAGGCAAAAACTGAAACAGCGCCCTTATAATGTGTGTCAGTACCAAAAACTACCCCCTTTTAGTGCACCCAGTTTAACAAATGTCCCCATAGTGTCCCCCTTATAATGTGTGCCAGTACAAAAATGCTCCTTTTGCAGCAGCAATGTGCTTTCTCCAGTTACAAAATAATGACCCAAACCCCATTGTGGCCCAAAGCATGCTTCCAAATAAAAATAATAAACTGAAATACTTACCTCCATTCTGCTGTCAGTGATGCAGTGCAAGACAGAGACCTCTTCTAGTCTGTGCACTGAGCTCTATGCAGCCCTGCTGAGACAGCACGATAATAATGACACCAGCCTCTGATAGGCTACAGGAACTAGGAATGGTGGGCCAGGGAGACATCGCTCCTGTGCCCAGTCTCAGCATTCAACTGTATTGTTGTCCTGGATGCAGAGATGCAGTGGAATATGTAAAGATGAGCGTTTCCACAATGGAAGTGCCCATGGCCCTTCTGTTGCCCCCTCTAGCCCCTACTTGGTGCTGCCTGAGGCAATCGCCTCATCTTACCTCATTGGCGTTGCACCCATTAGTATAAACACACCTGGCCCTGTCAATCAAAGTGGAGAGGGTGCAGCAGTTGCAGAGAGAGCAAAGCCTCTAGGTGTAACAGCAATGACCCCAGTTGCTCCTAGAGGCTCATTTGCCTAAAACATCCTTTTTTCAGAAATGCAGGCGCATATGAACATCGGACTAACACAGAAGCCTTCAGTTGCCCAGATTTATGTAATGAAGGTGCTGTTATTATGATGATTTTTTTAATGAATATATTATTGATGTGATACATATAAGACAAAGCTAACTTTCTCTTGTATCTTCTTCCTATTTAGACTGTTGTTGAAGTACGGGTATTAGATATTAATGACAATGACCCTGTTCTCCTCAACCTGCCACTAAATATAACCATCAGTGAGAACACGCCGGTATCAACACCCATCACCAGAATTCTCGCTAGCGATGCTGACACCGGACGCAATGCAATTCTGACTTTTAATATAACTGCAGGGAATGGAGAGAATACATTTTTCATCAATGAAAATGTAAGTCTACTTCTTGCAATGCAATGACTGGAGGTGTGGTTTAGAAGGTATCTCAATAGAAGAGTAGAATAGTTACTCTATACACATGCACACAGTTCAGCTTGGGGATCATAGCAATTAGAGATGGACCACCGTAGGAAGTATGTGGCACAATAGAATAAGTTGACTGACCGAATCAAGCAAAATGCAATAAAAAAAACAGAAATAAAGAGTCGCTCTTTGTAGAGTTTACTAATCCAAATTGAGATTAACCTGACATGAAATATTAAGAAATTTTATCTGGAAACCTAATATATATTTTTCCATGTTTCCCTCAGTCTGGAATAGTTTATGTAAATCGACCTCTTGATAGAGAGATAATTTCGGAATACAGACTAACCGTGACTGTGAGAGACAATCCCGAAAATATACGCAACTCAAGAAGGGTAAGAAAAATTCATTGGAAAAAATTAATCCTAACAGTTTTAAGAACCATGTTTGCTGAATTTAAATCTTCAAATGGGCCTGCTAGGGGTCCATTACCTAGAGTGTTGATTCATTCATTCTGGTCACGAAAATATACATTTTCAAAGTACCCTTACAAAGTGTTGCCTGAAATATCAAAATGGTTGCATTTTACTGACTGTACAAGGGACATTAGCTAAACAACATCAATTTCTCTGAAATAACTTCCTGCTTCTCATCTATTGGCTGAATTTCCTGCCCCCTGTATTCACTCTGTCCATAATGCTGGCATTATTGAATGTTTTCTGCAATTATTTTTTTTGCATACTGATCTAAATGAAGAAGTAAACAGTACAGGGCACCTTGAAAGTTGCTTTTTAAGGACCAGCCGTGGTAGGTTAAAGTAGTAAGCCCCTATTACTTAATATTTTCATGGAGTTTCACTTTAAGGTTATATTTACATGGCCAAAATCCACTGCAGAGAAATCTATAGAAGATCAGTAGCTGAAAACAGGTGGATTTTGGTGGCATATTTGTAATTTGGTGGTGGTTTTAGAGGAGTTTTTACAAGAGCTTTAGAAGAGTTTTTAGTTGAGGTCTTCTGCATCCCCTTCGACTTTTAATGAAATCAACAATCAAATCTGCTTCAAAGTAGTAAGATGTCACTTATGGAGTGTTTTTAAACCACCATTTTTACTAGTGATGAGCAGCAGGGGCCATATCCAAATTTGCGATATTTGCAAATATTTTGTAGAATATTCGTCATATATTTGTGAATTCGAGATTATGTTCTTGATTGCGAAAATCGGCAATGTATTATTTGCGTAATGCACGCAAAATACCGGCAGTGGGGTAGGCAGCTTTTCTATTGGTTGCTAGGGATGTTGCTAATCTGTGACAAAGCCTTCTCATTGGCCCACAAGCTAGAAGAAGGGAGGAATGATCACCTGATATGTACTGTGTTAAAAAAAAGAAAATATATTCATCATTACGAATATATAGCACTATATTCTAAATATTCGCAAATTCTCGAAGTGCCGATATTCGCATAAAAATTAGCTTTTTGAATATTCACGCTCAACACTAATTTTTACACTGTGTGCATAAGGTGTAGTTTTTGCATTAAATTCGGTGGCAGATTTTAACATAGTAACATAGTTTATAAGGCCGAAAAAAAGACATTTGTCCATCCAGTTCGGCCTGTTATCCTGCAAGTTGATCCAGAGGAAGGCAAAAAAAAAAACTGTATGGTAGAAGCCAATTTTCCTCACTTAAGAGGAAAAAAATTAAATTCCTTCCCAACTCCAATCAGGCAATCAGAATAACTCCCTGGATCAACGACCCCTCTCTAGTAGCTATAGCCTGTAATATTTTTTTTATTTTATTTTTTCAGGAAAACTCAGAACTAGGGATGAGCGAACTCGAACTGTATAGTTCGGGTTCGTACCGAATTTTGGGGTGTCCGTGACACGGACCCGAACCCGGACATTTTCGTAAAAGTCCGGGTTCGGGTTCGGTGTTCGTCGCTTTCTTCGCGCTTTTGTGACGCTTTCTTGGCGCTTTTTGAAAGGCTGCAAAGCAGCCAATCAACAAGCGTCATACTACTTGCCCCAAGAGGCCATCACAGCCATGCCTACTATTGGCATGGCTGTGATTGGCCAGAGCACCATGTGACCCAGCCTCTATTTAAGCTGGAGTCACATAGCGCCGCCCGTCACTCTGCTCTGATTAGCGTAGGGAGAGGTTGCGGCTGCGACAGTAGGGCGAGATTAGGCAGATTAACTCCTCCAAAGGACTTGATTAACTGATCGATCTGCAGCTGTGGATCATTGAGCTGCTGATCCTCAATTGCTCACTGTTTTTAGGCTGCCCAGACCGTTTGTCAGTCACATTTTTCTGGGGTGATCGGCGGCCATTTTGTGTCTTGTGGTGCGCCAGCACAAGCTGCGACCAAGTGCATTTAACCCTCAATGGTGTGGTTGTTTTTTGGCTAAAGCCTACATCAGGGTGAAGCTGTCACACCAAGTGCATTTAACCAGCAATAGTCTGTTCATTTTTTGGCCATATACAAAATCAGGGGCAAGCTGCGCCTGTCACCAAGTGCATTTAACCCTCAATGGTGTGGTTGTTTTTTGGCTAAAGCCTACATCAGGGTGAAGCTGTCACACCAAGTGCATTTAACCAGCAATAGTCTGTTCATTTTTTGGCCATATACTAAATCAGGGGCAAGCTGCGCCTGTCACCAAGTGCATTTAACCCTCAATGGTGTGGTTGTTTTTTGGCTAAAGCCTACATCAGGGTGAAGCTGTCACACCAAGTGCATTTAACCAGCAATAGTCTGTTCATTTTTTGGCCATATACTAAATCAGGGGCAAGCTGCGCCTGTCACCAAGTGCATTTAACCCTCAATGGTGTGGTTGTTTTTTGGCTAAAGCCTACATCAGGGTGAAGCTGTCACACCAAGTGCATTTAACCAGCAATAGTCTGTTTATTTTTTGGCCATATCCCAGTCTAATTCTGTCACTAAATCCATACCGGTCACCCAGCGCCTAAATACTAGGCCTCAAATTTATATCCAGCTAAATCTGTCCCTAGTGCTGTAGCTGGGCGAGTTATTTAGTGTCCGTTCAAGCACATTTCTTGTTCTGGGTTGAAATACAATTCCCAATTTAGCAATTTCATAATTTAGTGGTTTCTGCTATATCAGAGCTATTTGAAATCTATCCCTAAAAGGGTATATAATATTCAAGGTGCACATTGGGTCATTCAGAATAACTTCACACACACCCGCTACTGTGTATTTCCAAGTCTAATTCTGTCACTAAACCCATACCTGTCACGCAGCGCCTAAATACTAGGCCTCAAATTTATATCCAGCTAAATCTGTCCCTAGTGCTGTAGCTGGGCGAGTTATTTAGTGTCCGTTCAAGCACATTTCTTGTTCTGGGTTGAAATACAATTCCCAATTTAGCAATTTCATAATTTAGTGGTTTCTGCTATATCAGAGCTATTTGAAATCTATCCCTAAAAGGGTATATAATATTCAAGGTGCACATTGGGTCATTCAGAATAACTTCACACACACCCGCTACTGTGTATTTCCAAGTCTAATTCTGGCACTAAACCCATACCTGTCACCCAGCGCCTAAATACTAGGCCTCAAATTTATATCCCGCTAAATCTGTCCTTAGTGCTGTAGCTGGGCGAGTTATTTAGTGTCCGTTCAAGCACATTTCTTGTTCTAAGTTGAAATACAATTCCCAATTTAGCAATTTCATAATTTAGTGGTTTCTGCTATATCAGAGCTATTTGAAATCTATCCCTAAAAGGGTATATAATATTCAAGGTGCACATTGGGTCATTCAGAATAACTTCACACACACCCGCTACTGTGTATTTCCAAGTCTAATTCTGGCACTAAACCCATACCTGTCACCCAGCGCCTAAATACTAGGCCTCAAATTTATATCCCGCTAAATCTGTCCTTAGTGCTGTAGCTGGGCGAGTTATTTAGTGTCCGTTCAAGCACATTTCTTGTTCTGGGTTGAAATACAATTCCCAATTTAGCAATTTCATAATTTAGTGGTTTCTGCTATATCAGAGCTATTTGAAATCTATCCCTAAAAGGGTATATAATATTCAAGGTGCACATTGGGTCATTCAGAATAACTTCACACACACCCGCTACTGTGTATTTCCAAGTCTAATTCTGGCACTAAACCCATACCTGTCACCCAGCGCCTAAATACTAGGCCTCAAATTTATATCCCGCTAAATCTGTCCTTAGTGCTGTAGCTGGGCGAGTTATTTAGTGTCCGTTCAAGCACATTTCTTGTTCTGGGTTGAAATACAATTCCCAATTTAGCAATTTCATAATTTAGTGGTTTCTGCTATATCAGAGCTATTTGAAATCTATCCCTAAAAGGGTATATAATATTCAAGGTGCACATTGGGTCGTTCAGAATAACTTCACACACACACGCTACTGTGTATTTCCAAGTCTAATTCTGGCACTAAACCCATACCTGTCACCCAGCGCCTAAATACTAGGCCTCAAATTTATATCCCGCTAAATCTGTCCTTAGTGCTGTAGCTGGGCGAGTTATTTAGTGTCCGTTCAAGCACATTTCTTGTTCTGGGTTGAAATACAATTCCCAATTTAGCAATTTCATAATTTAGTGGTTTCTGCTATATCAGAGATATTTGAAATCTATCCCTAAAAGGGTATATAATATTCAAGGTGCACATTGGGTCATTCAGAATAACTTCACACACACCCGCTACTGTGTATTTCCAAGTCTAATTCTGGCACTAAACCCATACCTGTCACCCAGCGCCTAAATACTAGGCCTCAAATTTATATCCCGCTAAATCTGTCCCTAGTGCTGTAGCTGGGCGAGTTATTTAGTGTCCGTTCAAGCACATTTCTTGTTCTGGGTTGAAATACAATTCCCAATTTAGCAATTTCATAATTTAGTGGTTTCTGCTATATCAGAGCTATTTGAAATCTATCCCTAAAAGGGTATATAATATTCAAGGTGCACATAGGGTCATTCAGAATAACTTCACACACCCGCTACTGTGCATTTCCAAATCTAATTCTGTCACTAAACCCATACCTGTCACCCAGCGCCTAAATACTAGGCCTCAAATTTATATCCCGCTAAATCTCTCGTTACCGCTGTCCTGTTGTGGCTGGGAAAGTTATTTAGTGTCCGTCAAAGCACATTTCTTGTTCTGGGTTGAAATACAATTCCCAATTTAGCAATTTCATAATTTAGTGGTTTCTGCTATATCAGAGCTATTTGAAATCTATCCCTAAAAGGGTATATAATATTCAAGGTGCACATTGGGTCATTCAGAATAACTTCACACACACCCGCTACTGTGTATTTCCAAGTCTAATTCTGGCACTAAACCCATACCTGTCACCCAGCGCCTAAATACTAGGCCTCAAATTTATATCCCGCTAAATCTGTCCTTAGTGCTGTAGCTGGGCGAGTTATTTAGTGTCCGTTCAAGCACATTTCTTGTTCTGGGTTGAAATACAATTCCCAATTTAGCAATTTCATAATTTAGTGGTTTCTGCTATATCAGAGCTATTTGAAATCTATCCCTAAAAGGGTATATAATATTCAAGGTGCACATTGGGTCATTCAGAATAACTTCACACACACCCGCTACTGTGTATTTCCAAGTCTAATTCTGGCACTAAACCCATACCTGTCACCCAGCGCCTAAATACTAGGCCTCAAATTTATATCCCGCTAAATCTGTCCCTAGTGCTGTAGCTGGGCGAGTTATTTAGTGTCCGTTCAAGCACATTTCTTGTTCTGGGTTGAAATACAATTCCCAATTTAGCAATTTCATAATTTAGTGGTTTCTGCTATATCAGAGCTATTTGAAATCTATCCCTAAAAGGGTATATAATATTCAAGGTGCACATAGGGTCATTCAGAATAACTTCACACACCCGCTACTGTGCATTTCCAAATCTAATTCTGTCACTAAACCCATACCTGTCACCCAGCGCCTAAATACTAGGCCTCAAATTTATATCCCGCTAAATCTCTCGTTACCGCTGTCCTGTTGTGGCTGGGAAAGTTATTTAGTGTCCGTCAAAGCACATTTCTTGTTCTGGGTTGAAATACAATTCCCAATTTAGCAATTTCATAATTTAGTGGTTTCTGCTATATCAGAGCTATTTGAAATCTATCCCTAAAAGGGTATATAATATTCAAGGTGCACATTGGGTCATTCAGAATAACTTCACACACCCGCTACTGTGCATTTCCAAATCTAATTCTGTCACTAAACCCATACCTGTCACCCAGCGCCTAAATACTAGGCCTCAATTTTATATCCCGCTAAATCTGTCCTTAGTGCTGTAGCTGGGCGAGTTATTTAGTGTCCGTTCAAGCACATTTCTTGTTCTGGGTTGAAATACAATTCCCAATTTAGCAATTTCATAATTTAGTGGTTTCTGCTATATCAGAGCTATTTGAAATCTATCCCTAAAAGGGTATATAATATTCAAGGTGCACATTGGGTCATTCAGAATAACTTCACACACACCCGCTACTGTGTATTTCCAAGTCTAATTCTGGCACTAAACCCATACCTGTCACCCAGCGCCTAAATACTAGGCCTCAAATTTATATCCCGCTAAATCTGTCCCTAGTGCTGTAGCTGGGCGAGTTATTTAGTGTCCGTTCAAGCACATTTCTTGTTCTGGGTTGAAATACAATTCCCAATTTAGCAATTTCATAATTTAGTGGTTTCTGCTATATCAGAGCTATTTGAAATCTATCCCTAAAAGGGTATATAATATTCAAGGTGCACATAGGGTCATTCAGAATAACTTCACACACCCGCTACTGTGCATTTCCAAATCTAATTCTGTCACTAAACCCATACCTGTCACCCAGCGCCTAAATACTAGGCCTCAAATTTATATCCCGCTAAATCTCTCGTTACCGCTGTCCTGTTGTGGCTGGGAAAGTTATTTAGTGTCCGTCAAAGCACATTTCTTGTTCTGGGTTGAAATACAATTCCCAATTTAGCAATTTCATAATTTAGTGGTTTCTGCTATATCAGAGCTATTTGAAATCTATCCCTAAAAGGGTATATAATATTCAAGGTGCACATTGGGTCATTCAGAATAACTTCACACACACCCGCTACTGTGTATTTCCAAGTCTAATTCTGGCACTAAACCCATACCTGTCACCCAGCGCCTAAATACTAGGCCTCAAATTTATATCCCGCTAAATCTGTCCTTAGTGCTGTAGCTGGGCGAGTTATTTAGTGTCCGTTCAAGCACATTTCTTGTTCTGGGTTGAAATACAATTCCCAATTTAGCAATTTCATAATTTAGTGGTTTCTGCTATATCAGAGCTATTTGAAATCTATCCCTAAAAGGGTATATAATATTCAAGGTGCACATTGGGTCATTCAGAATAACTTCACACACACCCGCTACTGTGTATTTCCAAGTCTAATTCTGGCACTAAACCCATACCTGTCACCCAGCGCCTAAATACTAGGCCTCAAATTTATATCCCGCTAAATCTGTCCCTAGTGCTGTAGCTGGGCGAGTTATTTAGTGTCCGTTCAAGCACATTTCTTGTTCTGGGTTGAAATACAATTCCCAATTTAGCAATTTCATAATTTAGTGGTTTCTGCTATATCAGAGCTATTTGAAATCTATCCCTAAAAGGGTATATAATATTCAAGGTGCACATAGGGTCATTCAGAATAACTTCACACACCCGCTACTGTGCATTTCCAAATCTAATTCTGTCACTAAACCCATACCTGTCACCCAGCGCCTAAATACTAGGCCTCAAATTTATATCCCGCTAAATCTCTCGTTACCGCTGTCCTGTTGTGGCTGGGAAAGTTATTTAGTGTCCGTCAAAGCACATTTCTTGTTCTGGGTTGAAATACAATTCCCAATTTAGCAATTTCATAATTTAGTGGTTTCTGCTATATCAGAGCTATTTGAAATCTATCCCTAAAAGGGTATATAATATTCAAGGTGCACATTGGGTCATTCAGAATAACTTCACACACCCGCTACTGTGCATTTCCAAATCTAATTCTGTCACTAAACCCATACCTGTCACCCAGCGCCTAAATACTAGGCCTCAAATTTATATCCCGCTAAATCTCTCGTTACCGCTGTCCTGTTGTGGCTGGGAAAGTTATTTAGTGTCCGTCAAAGCACATTTTTTGTTCTGGGTTGAAATACAATTCCCAATTTAGCAATTTCATAATTTAGTCGTTTCTGCTATATCAGAGCTATTTGAAATCTATCCCTAAAAGGGTAGATCATATTGAAGGTGCACATAGGGTCATTCAGAATAACTTCACACACACGCTTCTGTGCATTTCCAAGTCTAATTCTGTCACTAAATCCATACCGGTCACCCAGCGCCTAAATACTAGGCCTCAAATTTATATCCCGCTGAATTTGAATACAATACATTGGGCCAAATAATATATTTGTTGTTGTGGTGAACCATAACAATGAGAAAAACATCTAGTAAGGGACGCGGACGTGGACATGGTCGTGGTGGTGTTAGTGGACCCTCTGGTGCTGGGAGAGGACGTGGCCGTTCTGCCACATCCACACGTCCTAGTGTACCAACTACCTCAGGTCCCAGTAGCCGCCAGAATTTACAGCGATATATGGTGGGGCCCAATGCCGTTCTAAGGATGGTAAGGCCTGAGCAGGTACAGGCATTAGTCAATTGGGTGGCCGACAGTGGATCCAGCACGTTCACATTATCTCCCACCCAGTCTTCTGCAGAAAGCGCACAGATGGCGCCTGAAAACCAACCCCATCAGTCTGTCACATCACCCCCATGCATACCAGGGAAACTGTCTCAGCCTCAAGTTATGCAGCAGTCTCTTATGCTGTTTGAAGACTCCGCTGGCAGGGTTTCCCAAGGGCATCCACCTAGCCCTTCCCCAGCGGTGAAAGACATAGAATGCACTGACGCACAACCACTTATGTTTCCTGATGATGAGGACATGGGAATACCACCTCAGCATGTCTCTGATGATGACGAAACACAGGTGCCAACTGCTGCGTCTTTCTGCAGTGTGCAGACTGAACAGGAGGTCAGGGATCAAGACTGGGTGGAAGACGATGCAGGGGACGATGAGGTCCTAGACCCCACATGGAATGAAGGTCGTGCCACTGACTTTCACAGTTCGGAGGAAGAGGCAGTGGTGAGACCGAGCCAACAGCGTAGCAAAAGAGGGAGCAGTGGGCAAAAGCAGAACACCCGCCGCCAAGAGACTCCGCCTGCTACTGACCGCCGCCATCTGGGACCGAGCACCCCAAAGGCAGCTTCAAGGAGTTCCCTGGCATGGCACTTCTTCAAACAATGTGCTGACGACAAGACCCGAGTGGTTTGCACGCTGTGCCATCAGAGCCTGAAGCGAGGCATTAACGTTCTGAACCTGAGCACAACCTGCATGACCAGGCACCTGCATGCAAAGCATGAACTGCAGTGGAGTAAACACCTTAAAACCAAGGAAGTCACTCAGGCTCCCCCTGCTACCTCTTCTGCTGCTGCCGCCTCGGCCTATTCTGCTGCTGCCGCCTCGGCCTCTTCCTCCGCCTCTGGAGGAACGTTGGCACCTGCCGCCCAGCAAACAGGGGATGTACCACCAACACCACCACCACCACCTCCGTCACCAAGCGTCTCAACCATGTCACACGCCAGCGTTCAGCTCTCCATCTCACAAACATTTGATAGAAAGCGTAAATTCCCACCTAGCCACCCTCGATCCCTGGCCCTGAATGCCAGCATTTCTAAACTACTGGCCTATGAAATGCTGTCATTTAGGCTGGTGGACACAGACAGCTTCAAACAGCTCATGTCGCTTGCTGTCCCACAGTATGTTGTTCCCAGCCGGCACTACTTCTCCAAGAGAGCCGTGCCTTCCCTGCACAACCAAGTATCCGATAAAATCAAGTGTGCACTGCGCAACGCCATCTGTGGCAAGGTCCACCTAACCACAGATACGTGGACCAGTAAGCACGGCCAGGGACGCTATATCTCCCTAACTGCACACTGGGTAAATGTAGTGGCAGCTGGGCCCCAGGCGGAGAGCTGTTTGGCGCACGTCCTTCCGCCGCCAAGGATCGCAGGGCAACATTCTTTGCCTCCTGTTGCCACCTCCTCCTTCTCGGCTTCCTCCTCCTCTTCTTCCACCTGCTCATCCAGTCAGCCACACACCTTCACCACCAACTTCAGCACAGCCCGGGGTAAATGTCAGCAGGCCATTCTGAAACTCATATGTTTGGGGGACAGGCCCCACACCGCACAGGAGTTGTGGCGGGGTATAGAACAACAGACCGACGAGTGGTTGCTGCCGGTGAGCCTCAAGCCCGGCCTGGTGGTGTGTGATAATGGGCGAAATCTCGTTGCAGCTCTGGGACTAGCCAATTTGACGCACATCCCTTGCTTGGCGCATGTGCTGAATTTGGTGGTGCAGAAGTTCATTCACAACTACCCCGACATGTCAGAGCTGCTGCATAAAGTGCGGGCCGTCTGTTCGCGCTTCCGGCGTTCACATCCTGCTGCTGCTCGCCTGTCTGCGCTACAGCGTAACTTCGGCCTTCCCGCTCACCGCCTCATATGCGACGTGCCCACCAGGTGGAACTCCACCTTGCACATGCTGGACAGACTGTGCGAGCAGCAGCAGGCCATAGTGGAGTTTCAGCTGCAGCACGCACGGGTCAGTCGCACTACAGAACAGCACCACTTCACCACCAATGACTGGGCCTCCATGCGAGACCTGTGTGCCCTGTTGCGCTGTTTCGAGTACTCCACCAACATGGCCAGTGGCGATGACACCGTTATCAGCGTTACAATACCACTTCTATGTCTCCTTGAGAAAACACTTAGGGCGATGATGGAAGAGGAGGTGGCCCAGGAGGAGGAGGAGGAGGAGGAGGAAGAGGGGTCATTTTTAGCACTTTCAGGCCAGTCTCTTCGAAGTGACTCAGAGGGAGGTTTTTGGCAACAGCAGAGGCCAGGTACAAATGTGGCCAGCCAGGGCCCACTACTGGAGGACGAGGAGGACGAGGATGAGGAGGAGGTGGAGGAGGATGAGGATGAAGCATGGTCACAGCGGGGTGGCACCCAACGCAGCTCGGGTCCATCACTGGTGCGTGGCTGGGGGGAAAGGCAGGACGATGACGATACGCCTCCCACAGAGGACAGCTTGTCCTTATCCCTGGGCAGCCTGGCACACATGAGCGACTACATGCTGCAGTGCCTGCGCAACGACAGCAGAGTTGCCCACATTTTAACCTGTGCGGACTACTGGGTTGCCACCCTGCTGGATCCACGCTACAAAGACAATGTGCCCACCTTACTTCCTGCACTGGAGCGTGATAGGAAGATGCGCGAGTACAAGCGCACGTTGGTAGACGCGCTACTGAGAGCATTCCCAAATGTCACAGGGGAACAAGTGGAAGCCCAAGGCCAAGGCAGAGGAGGAGCAAGAGGTCGCCAAGGCAGCTGTGTCACGGCCAGCTCCTCTGAGGGCAGGGTTAGCATGGCAGAGATGTGGAAAAGTTTTGTCAACACGCCACAGCTAACTGCACCACCACCTGATACGCAACGTGTTAGCAGGAGGCAACATTTCACTAACATGGTGGAACAGTACGTGTGCACACCCCTCCACGTACTGACTGATGGTTCGGCCCCATTCAACTTCTGGGTCTCTAAATTGTCCACGTGGCCAGAGCTAGCCTTTTATGCCTTGGAGGTGCTGGCCTGCCCGGCAGCCAGCGTTTTGTCTGAACGTGTATTCAGCACGGCAGGGGGCGTCATTACAGACAAACGCAGCCGCCTGTCTACAGCCAATGTGGACAAGCTGACGTTCATAAAAATGAACCAGGCATGGATCCCACAGGACCTGTCCGTCCCTTGTCCAGATTAGACATTAACTACCTCCCCATAACCATATATTATTGGACTCCAGGGCACTTCCTCATTCAATCCTATTTTTATTTTCATTTTACCATTATATTGCGATGCTACCCAAAGTTGAATGAACCTCTCCTCTGCCTGTGTGCTAGGCCTAAATATATGCCAATGGACTGTTGCAGTGGTGGCTGACATGAAGCCTGATTCTCTGCTATGACATGCAGACTAATTCTCTGCTGACATGAAGCCAGATTGTCTGTTACGGGACCTCTCTCCTCTGCCTGGGTGCTGGGCCTAAATTTATGACAATGGACTGTTGCAGTGGTGGCTGACGTGAAGCCTCATTCTCTGCTATGACATGCAGACTGATTCTCTGCTGACATGAAGCCAGATTGTCTGTTACGGGACCTCTCTCCTCTGCCTGTGTGCTAGGCCTAAATATATGCCAATGGACTGTTGCAGTGGTGGCTGACGTGAAGCCTGATTCTCTGCTATGACATGCAGACTGATTCTCTGCTGTCATGAAGCCAGATTGTCTGTTACGGGACCTCTCTGCTCTGCCTGTGTGCTAGGCCTAAATATATGCCAATGGACTGTTGCAGTGGTGGGTGACGTGAAGCCTCATTCTCTGCTATGACATGCAGACTGATTCTCTGCTGACATGAAGCCAGATCCTCTTTTACGGGACCTCTCTCCTCTGCCTGGGTGCTGGGCCTAAATTTATGACAATGGACTGTTGCAGTGGTGGCTGACGTGAAGCCTCATTCTCTGCTATGACATGCAGACTGATTCTCTGCTGACATGAAGCCAGATCCTCTGTTACGGGACCTCTCTCCTCTGCCTGGGTGCTGGGCCTAAATTTATGACAATGGACTGTTGCAGTGGTGGCTGACGTGAAGCCTGATTCTCTGCTATGACATGCAGACTGATTCTCTGCTGTCATGAAGCCAGATTGTCTGTTACGGGACCTCTCTGCTCTGCCTGTGTGCTAGGCCTAAATATATGCCAATGGACTGTTGCAGTGGTGGGTGACGTGAAGCCTGATTCTCTGCTATGATATGAAGACTGATTCTCTGCTGACATGAAGCCAGATTGTCTGTTACGGGACCTTTCTCCTCTGCCTGGGTTCTGGGCCTAAATTTATGAAAATTGACTCTTACAGTGGTGGGTGACGTGAAGCCTGATTCTCTGCTATGATATGAAGACTGATTCTCTGCTGACATGAAGCCAGATTGTCTGTTACGGGACCTTTCTCCTCTGCCTGGGTTCTGGGCCTAAATTTATGAAAATTGACTCTTACAGTGGTGGGTGACGTGAAGCCTGATTCTCTGCTATGATATGAAGACTGATTCTCTGCTGACATGAAGCCAGATTCTCTGTTACGGGACCTCTCTCCTCTGCCTGGGTGCTGGGCCTAAATTTATGACAATGGACTGTTGCAGTGGTGGCTGACGTGAAGCCTGATTCTCTGCTATGACATGCAGACTGATTCTCTGCTGACATGAAGCCAGATTCTCTGTTACGGGACCTCTCTCCTCTGCCTGTGTGTGTGCTGGGCCTAAATATATGCCAATGGACTGTTGCAGTGGTGGCTGACGTGAAGCCTCATTCTCTGCTATGACATGCAGACTAATTCTCTGCTGACATGAAGACAGATTCTCTGTTACGGGACCTCCCTCCTCTGCCTGGGTGCTGGGCCTAAATATATGCCAATGGACTGTTGCAGTGGTGGGTGACGTGAAGCCTCATTCTCTGCTATGACATGCAGACTAATTCTCTGCTGACATGAAGCCAGATTGTCTGTTACGGGACCTCTCTCCTCTGCCTGTGTGTGTGCTGGGCCTAAATATATGCCAATGGACTGTTGCAGTGGTGGCTGACGTGAAGCCTCATTCTCTGCTATGACATGCAGACTAATTCTCTGCTGACATGAAGACAGATTCTCTGTTACGGGACCTCTCTCCTCTGCCTGTGTGTGTGCTGGGCCTAAATATATGCCAATGGACTGTTGCAGTGGTGGCTGACGTGAAGCCTCATTCTCTGCTATGACATGCAGACTAATTCTCTGCTGACGTGAAGACAGATTCTCTGTTACGGGACCTCCCTCCTCTGCCTGGGTGCTGGGCCTGAATATATGCCAATGGACTGTTGCAGTGGTGGGTGACGTGAAGCCTGATTCTCTGCTATGACATGCAGACTAATTCTCTGCTGACATGAAGACAGATTCTCTGTTACGGGACCTCTCTCCTCTGCCTGTGTGTGTGCTGGGCCTTAATATATGCCAATGGACTGTTGCAGTGGTGGCTGACGTGAAGCCTCATTCTCTGCTATGACATGCAGACTAATTCTCTGCTGACATGAAGCCAGATTGTCTGTTACGGGACCTCTCTCCTCTGCCTGTGTGTGTGCTGGGCCTAAATATATGCCAATGGACTGTTGCAGTGGTGGCTGACGTGAAGCCTCATTCTCTGCTATGACATGCAGACTAATTCTCTGCTGACATGAAGACAGATTCTCTGTTACGGGACCTCCCTCCTCTGCCTGGGTGCTGGGCCTAAATATATGCCAATGGACTGTTGCAGTGGTGGCTGACGTGAAGCCTCATTCTCTGCTATGACATGCAGACTGATTCTCTGCTGACATGAAGCCAGATCGTCTGTTACGGGACCTCTCTGCTCTGCCTGTGTGCTAGGCCTAAATATATGCCAATGGACTGTTGCAGTGGTGGGTGACGTGAAGCCTCATTCTCTGCTATGACATGCAGACTGATTCTCTGCTGTCATGAAGCCAGATTGTCTGTTACGGGACCTCTCTGCTCTGCCT
Organism: Bufo gargarizans; assembly: GCF_014858855.1. Classification (NCBI taxonomy): domain Eukaryota; kingdom Metazoa; phylum Chordata; class Amphibia; order Anura; family Bufonidae; genus Bufo; species Bufo gargarizans. The sequence goes on along the minus strand of NC_058085.1, from coordinate 164,169,384 downwards.
GTGTGCTAGGCCTAAATATATGCCAATGGACTGTTGCAGTGGTGGGTGACGTGAAGCCTCATTCTCTGCTATGACATGCAGACTGATTCTCTGCTGTCATGAAGACAGATTCTCTGTTACGGGACCTCCCTCCTCTGCCTGGGTGCTGGGCCTAAATATATGCCAATGGACTGTTGCAGTGGTGGCTGACGTGAAGCCTCATTCTCTGCTATGACATGCAGACTAATTCTCTGCTGACATGAAGACAGATTCTCTGTTACGGGACCTCTCTCCTCTGCCTGGGTGCCGGGGCCTAAATATCTGAGAATGGACTGTTCCAGTGGTGGGTGACGGGAAGCCAGATTCTCTGCTATGGAACCTCTCTCCAATTGATTTTGGTTAATTTTTATTTATTTAATTTTTATTTTAATTCATTTCCCTATCCACATTTGTTTGCAGGGGATTTACCTACATGTTGCTGCCTTTTGCAGCCCTCTAGCTCTTTCCTGGGCTGTTTTACAGCCTTTTTAGTGCCGAAAAGTTCGGGTCCCCATTGACTTCAATGGGGTTCGGGTTCGGGACGAAGTTCGGATCGGGTTCGGATCCCGAACCCGAACATTTCCGGGATGTTCGGCCGAACTTCTCGAACCCGAACATCCAGGTGTTCGCTCAACTCTACTCAGAACACAAAAAATAAATATATTGTATTTGCAATTGATCAAGCAAGTATGTACATACGCTTCCATACTGTAATGCTGTTTAACAGCATTTTTTCATTTTACAAACAAAAAACAAGAACAAAAAAGATAAAGATAACTATTAAGAAATTCTAGACATATTGCTGTTCAATACACCTTTGTAGACAATTGAGACTTAGTAAACGTCAGTAAACTGCAGCTTTTTTTTCTCTGTGACATACAGGGCTACTAAACATTGTTTTAAATGATCCATTTAAGTAAGTCCTTGGATGCTATATACAATCCATGTACAAAGCATCATAGGAATTCTGACACAAACAGAATTTTTGAGTTGTCTGTTGTACGTTCATTGTGTCGTTTTTAGTTTTCTATAGCAATATACTTCCCTTTTTCATTTTAGGTTTTTCTATGTCTATAAATCTCTGGGCAGGTTACAAAGTGCAGACTTGCTTGGTTGCGGAATGGCCCAATTGCAACGGCAGCATTCCGTTCAATAGCTGGGCTCTCATTTCTTGGATGCTATTCATTATCTTCTTCTGATGACCAGCCAGAGTCACCCCGAGCCTTCTCAGATCCTCCAAAGTCATTTTGTTTAGGGTACTTTCACACTAGAGTTTTTCTTTTCCGGCACTGAGTTCCGTCAAAAGGGCTCAATGCCGGAAAAGAACTGATCAGGTATATCCCCATGCATTCTGAACGGAGAGTAATCCGTTCAGGATGCATCAGGAGGTCTTCAGTTCAGTCATTTTGACTGATCAGGCAAAAGATAAAACCGCAGCATGCTACGGTTTTATCTCCGGCCCAAAAAACTGAAGACTTGCCTGAATGCCGGTATTTTTTTTTCCATAGGAATGTAATAGTGCGCATGCGCAGACCGAAAAAAAGGTGAAAAAAAAGGTCAGATCCGTTTTGCCGGATGACACTGGAAAGACTGATCCGGCATTTCAATGCATTTTTCTGACTGATCTTACAAATGCTATCAGTTGGCATACGTTTTGCCGGATCTGGCAGGCAGTTCCGGCGACCGAACTGCTCGCCGGATCACTCTGCCGCAAGTGTGAAAGTACCCTTACTGAATCCATTGAAGTGCATCCATTCTCCACAAATGTATCAGCATGCCTTTTCATCTTTATGGCCTCTAGCCACTCATTTACTGATCTGTATGCAGCACTTCCAACTGTATTTTGCTCAACCAGTAAATTTGATACCCTGATCCATAGGATTTGGATTTGGCAACCGGTCACCTTCCTCAAAAGCTTTAATTACATCTTGGTTGGTCATTTCCCAGTATGGTCTCTCTCTATATGACATGACTTGCCACATCACAATTCCATAGCTCCACACATCACTTGCAGAGGTGAAGTTATGGAAAGCAATGGCTCCAGGGTCGGTCCATCAAATTGGTATTTTTCCACCTCTTGTAGTATATGTGGCTTCAGAATCATCTTCAAGAACCCGGGATAGACCAAAGTCTAAAACTTTGCAGACCAGGTTACTATTAATGAGTATGTTCCTTGCTGCCAGGTCTCTGTGGACATAGCCCATGTCTGAAAGGTACTTCATTTCAGATGCTATACCCCTCAGCATACCCACAAGCTGAATTACAGTGAATTGGGCATAATTTTTCTTTAGGAAGGTATCCAAAGAGCCATTTTTCATGTATTCTGTTACAATCATTACAGGTTCACTTTTTGTGACGTGACAACTCCCTCTAAGTAGATGATGTTTGGATGGTCAAATTGTCCCATTATACTGGCTTCACCCAATAAGTCTTTCCTCTGCTTGTCAGTGTATCCACGTTTAAGAGTCTTAATAGCAACTGGAAATTCAGTTTTTCCTGGTAGTTTAATGCTGCCACTGCAAACTTCTCCAAATTACCCGCTCCAATTACTCTTTCAATAGTTATACAGAAAGCATCAATTTCTTTGTCAAATCCGTGTACTGCCTGGTTTGGGTCTTCGATGGTATGAGGGTCAACATATGTCTTTATTCCTGGAAATGTAACTGTAGTGGCACAAAAGATGTGTCCGTTGTGAAAATGCATCTTTTCCTCTTCTGGATCTTGCTTAGCTTTGCTGTAGCCGCATTTCCTTCCACTGAAAAGAAAACCAGCCATTCCGGCCAGAATAATAATCCCCACAGTGACTGACACCGCTGTAATAGGAATCTGACTCTGATCACCAGTTGCTGCAAATGACATAGCCTGTATTATTATTATTACACTCCAGAAATACATCCAGACCCCTCTTGAACTCTTTTAGTGAACTTACCATCACCACCTCCTCAGGCAGAGAGTTCTTTAATCTCACTGCTCTTACTGTAAAGAATCCTCTTCTATGTTTGCGTACAAATCTTCTTTCCTCCAGACGCAGAGGATGTCCCCTTGTTACAGTCACAGTCCTGGGGATAAATAGATGATTGGAGACTGACGCCTGATATATTTATTCATAATTATTAAACTCCCCTCAGTTGTCTTTTTTCTAAGGTGAAGAACCCTAATGTTTATAATCTTTCAGGGTACTGTAGTCCCCCTGTTACGACACTCACCGCCAGGTAGATGACGCCGCTGGTAAGTGAATAAGCCCCTTTCTCCAGGAATGCAGTTTTTAATCCAGCCGATCATCAAACCCCCGAATGGAGCATAAGAACGTGGCAACTCCCGATCAGCAATTCAGTCGAACTCCTTCCACAGCTAGCAATATACGAAAGCGCTGTCCCAATAATAAATCCCTCCATAAACGAGACCAAGCTCCGTCTTGAAAGTCAAACAGGGAATTGCTTTATTGAGGGCTACCCGCCCATTTTTATGCAGGTCCCCATCTGGTGGACACGCCCCTAGGGGCCCAGAATGGAGACTGTGACACAGGACAGACATGCAGCACTACAGAGATAATACATCCCCACAATGCATTATGGTTTCCTCCTCTCTGCCCTGGCGACACCCGAGGGATAATCCAATTATCTCCCAAGACAGAGGGAAATCACCAATACACATGTGGGGACAACAGAACAGACATCACCATTTACACACACAATGTCACAACCCTTTTCAATACACAGACATTTAGCATCCCACAATGGCACGAATTAGACCAGGAGGTCAAGTTGGTTCAAGTCCTTTGTGAACAATGAGGCCATTTGGGTTACTAGCAGCACACTCTTCTCCTGGGTGGCCGTCCGTTCAGTAGTCCTGTGGGGAAACACACGAACAGGGGCATATGGACAGGAAATCCAGCGAAATGAGGGCAAACAGACGAACCAGCAATATAGGTCTATACAGATGGATCTGTTACACGGCTCCCCCCTTGTGGGACACTCCGGCAGACCCGGCTTGACCCTTTGGCGGGTCAACTTGGGGATGACCGGACTAGGAGGTAGCAAGAATGTCGGTTTGCCGGGACAATCCATCTGCATTCCCATTCTGCTTACCGGGTCGGTAGCTGATGGTGAAGTTATACGGTTGTAAAGCTAAACTCCACCGCAGCAGTCTCCCATTGTCTCCTGAGACCCGGTTAAGCCAGACAAGGGGATTGTGGTCCGTCACAAGGGAAAATTCCTGTCCATACAAATAAGGGCTTAACTTTTTCAATGCCCAGACCAGGGCCAAGCATTCCTTCTCCACTGCCGCATAACTCACTTCTCGGGGTAACAGCTTTCTACTGAGATATGCGACAGGGTGCTCTCCTCCATCTTCCCCGACCTGGCTCAGCACAGCCCCCAGTCCATACATGGAAGCATCTGTATGGACGAGAAAACGTTTGTTAGGGACTGGGGCAGCCAGGACAGGGGCATTTACAAGAGCCTGTTTGAGTGCTTGAAACGCAGCTTCACAAGCCGGAGACCACAGGACCTGCTTAGGGAGATTTTTCTTGGTCAGGTCAGTCAGGGGCTTAGCAATAGTGCTGTAGTCTGGGACAAAGCGTCTGTAATACCCTGCTGTCCCTAGGAAGGCTAACACCTGGGTCTTAGTGATAGGTGTGGGCCAGTTAGCTACTGCCTCTATCTTAGCCGGCTCCGGTCTCTGGCTCCCACACCCCACTCTGTGACCCAGGTATTGCACTTCAGCCATGCCTAGATGGCACTTCTCTGGCTTCAATGTCAGGCCAGCAGCCCGAATTTTGTCCAAAACTACCCCCTACATGTACTAGGTGTTCCTCCCAGGACCCACTGTAGATCGCAATGTCATCCAGGTATGCACAAGCAAATTCCTGGAATCCATCGAGAAGTCTATCCACCATACGCTGAAAGGTAGCCTGGGGCATTCTTCATCCCAAATGGCATGACCTTAAATTGGTACAAGCCAAATGGGGTGACGAAGGCCGACTTGGGGATAGCATCCTCGGCCAGGGGGATCTGCCAATAACCTTTACACAGGTCTATGGTGGTCAGATAGCGTCCCCTGGCAATACGATCTAATAATTCGTCTACCCGGGGCATCGGGTAGGCGTCAGTGGTAGGTCCGCTCGTTGAGCCGCCTGTAGTCTACACAGAACCGGGTGGTCCCATCTTTCTTAGGCACCAGGACTACAGGCGAAGCCCAAGGGCTATCGGAGTGTTCGATGACCCCAAGCTGGGTCATCTCCTGTATCTCCTTCCGCATTCCTTCTCGGACTGCTTCAGGGATACGGTACGGGGGCTGTCGTAGAGGGTTCTGTCCAGGGGTCTCTACCTTATGTACAGCTAGGGTAGTGTAGCCAGGCTCTTGGGAGAACGTCGCCTGCTTCTCCCACAGAAGCTGTCTTGCCTGTCCCTTCTCTGTGGGGCTTAATCTATCCCCTAGCTGTACAAGACTAGTAAGGTCAGTCTGGAAGTCCCTCTCTAACAAATCGGGTAAGGGTAAACTCTCTGTATCGTCTGCAGCAGGGGCACATACTGCAGCGACATCCTCCGGTCTCTCCTGATACTCCTTTAGCATGTTCACATGAAAGGATCGCTGGATCCCTTCATCTGAACAGCTGGCTATAAGGTAGGTAGTATCACACACCTGAGCTACCACCTTATATGGGCCCTGCCAAGATGCTTGCATCTTGTTCGCCTTCACAGGTTTGAGCACTAGCACTTTCTGCCCAACCTGGAAGACACGCTGCCGGGCACCCCGATCGTACCATCTCTTCTGTCTCCCCTGGGCCACCTGGAGATTCTCTCTTACCATCAGGGACAGTTTCTCCATGCGGTCCCGGAGTTCCATGACATACGGTACTATGGGGGTCCCTTCCTGCTCTGTCTCCCCCTCCCAGTGGCCTCTAATGAGATCTAGGGGTCCGCGGACCCTCCTCCCATAGAGCAACTCAAAGGGGGAGAACCCAGTAGATTCCTGGGGCACCTCTCTGTAAGAAAACAACAGATGAGGCAGGAATCGCTCCCAGTCTCTGCAAGTGTCAGAAAAGGTCCTCAACATCTGTTTGAGGGTGCCATTAAATCGCTCGCAGAGGCCGTTAGTCTGTGGATGGTACGGGGAACTAAGTATCGGTTTAATGCCGCACACCCTCCACAGTTGCTGGGTGAGCACAGCGGTAAATTGGGTTCCCTGGTCAGAGAGAATCTCCTTAGGGAACCCGACCCTAGTAAAAATCCTAACCAGGGCATCAGCAACTGTCTCTGCCTCTATATTAGACAGCGCTACTGCCTCTGGATAGCGAGTGGCATAGTCCACCACGGTGAGAATATACTTCTTACCGGATGGACTAGCCCTGGCCAGTGGACCCACAATGTCAACGGCTATGCGGGCAAAGGGCTCCCCAATGATAGGCATAGACATAAGCCTAGCTCTTGGGTGGTCCCCCCGCTTTCCTACCCGTTGACAAGTGTCACACGTACTACAATGTATCCGCACAGCCTGATTAAAATTTGGCCAAAAGAAGTTCTGCATGATCCTATAGGCTGTGCGGCGGGACCCTAGATGTCCGGCTAATGGAACGTCATGCCCTATCCGCAGAATCTCCTGCCGGTATTTTGCTGGGCACCACCAGCTGTCGATTCGGCGGATGGGCAACACTTTTCTGGGACGGTTTAGGGATCCTATATAACCTGTCCCCCACCCATTCATACCGCTCCCCATCTACTCCTTCCTCTCCAGTATCTGCTCTGTCTCTATACTTCTGGAGAGTCGGATCTGCCTGAGTTTCCCTCCCAAACTCCTCTGGGGAATCCCAGCTAGCAAAGGTCTGTCCTAGGGTATCAGTCGGGGAATCGGGTCTTACCTGGGTCTCGGTGGCAGGTGGGCTGGTCCCAGCAACACGGGTCTGGGCCCGGGTAGTCACTGGGTGGACATCAGCAGGTCCCATTGGAGCATAAGCAGAAACCAAAGGGGCCAGGTCATTCCCGAGCAAGACATCAGCAGGCAAGTCTTTCATAACCCCCACATTCACATGTCCAGAGCCCACTCCCCAATCCAAATGAACCCGGGCAACAGGTAGACGGAACACGGCGCCTCCTGCTACCCTCACTGCCACAGTATTTCCAGTGTGTTGGTGTTCCGAAACAAGGTTCTTTTGGAGCAGGGTCATAGTGGCCCCGGTGTCTCTCAGACCAGTGACCACTTTACCGTTTAGTCTAACGGTCTGCCTGTGCTGCTGCCGGTTATCCTGCTGGGCTGCTTGTACTGGATCCGCCTCATGTAGTATACCCCAAAATTCCTCCTGCTCAAGACAGTGAGCGGAAGGCTGGGGTGGCTGCTGATTTCCGCCGGCTGGTTTTCTCCACGACTGCGCTGGGTTGGAATTGTTCAATGGGCACTCCGGTCTCTTGTGCCCCAACTGTTTGCATCCATAGCACCGGATAGGCTGAGAGTAATCCCGGGCGTTGAACCGAGCTGGCTGAATATAATTGTTCGCTGGTGGTATTGTGGGGGTGCGTTGCGCTGGGGGGTGATACACAGTAGTGGTTGGAGGTGCTGCCGGTTTGTACTCCACTCGGGTAGGGACCTTGGCTGCTGTCTGGTCTAGCCTTCGTGCATCTGTGTATTCATCGGCCAGACGAGCAGCTTCAGGTAAGGTAGCGGGTTTGCGGTCCCTAACCCACTCTCTGACTCCTGCAGGTAACCGATCAAAGCAGTGCTCCAACAAAAATACTTGCAGCACCTCTTCCCCAGTTACCGCTTGGCACCCTGCCATCCAGTGGGCTGCGGTGCGGTGTACCCTGCATGCCCACTCCACATAAGAATCGCCAGCCTGCTTGTTAGTGTCCCGGAATCGCCGCCGATACGCCTCAGGGGTGACAGCGTATCTGGCCAAAAGGGCATCTTTTACTGCCCGGTAACTTGTAAGGTCCTCCTCTGGGATGGCCCGAAAAGCCTCACTGGCCCGGCCGGATAATTTCCCAGAGAGGATAGTGACCCATTCCTCTGCGGGTACCTGGTGTAAGGCACACTGCCTTTCAAAATCGGCCAGGAACCCGTCAATCTCTCCCTCCGCTTCCACAAAATGTCTAAATGCAGCAAAAGGTACCTTTCTCCTTCCATTGTTATTATGGGGTACCTCTGCTGCTGCAGCTCCTCTTCCCTGTAGCGCCTGTTGTGCTGCTACTGCTGCTTGCACCTGGACCACAATATCTGCTGCAGGGTTGGGGCCAAAGTGTGCCAGCCTTATCTGGACTGCCCGGTTAAATTGTACCTCCTCGGGTGTTAGATCCAGTATGCCAGGCCCATTAGCTCTCCGTTCCCTGTGCTGCATCCATCTCCAATAATATAGAAATAATCTCTCTCTTCTTGAGATTACTCGCTGATCGTCCTCTGCGTTCCAATATATCTTTAAGGGTAGCACGCCTTAATTCCTCATACTGCATCTCCACCCTGGGATTTGTAGCTGGCCTTCTGGGCGGTAGGATTCATCCCGTTGCTTGCCACCAATTGTTACGACACTCACCGCCAGGTAGATGACGCCGCTGGTAGTGAATAAGCCCCTTTCTCCAGGAATGCAGTTTTTAATCCAGCCGATCATCAAACCCCCGAATGGAGCATAAGAACGTGGCAACTCCCGATCAGCAATTCAGTCGAACTCCTTCCACAGCTAGCAATATACGAAAGCGCTGTCCCAATAATAAATCCCTCCATAAACGAGACCAAGCTCCGTCTTGAAAGTCAAACAGGGAATGCTTTATTGAGGGCTACCCGCCCATTTTTATGCAGGTCCCCATCTGGTGGACACGCCCCTAGGGGCCCAGAATGGAGACTGGGACACAGGACAGACATGCAGCACTACAGAGACAATACATCCCCACAATGCATTATGGTTTCCTCCTCTCTGCCCTGGCGACACCCGAGGAATAATCCAATTATCTCCCAAGACAGAGGGAAATCACCAATACACATGTGGGGACAACAGAACAGACATCACCATTTACACACACAATGTCACAACCCTTTTCAATACACAGACATTTAGCATCCCACAATGGCACGAATTAGACCAGGAGGTCAAGTTGGTTCAAGTCCTTTGTGAACAATGAGGCCATTTGGGTTACTAGCAGCACACTCTTCTCCTGGGTGGCCGTCCGTTCAGTAGTCCTGTGGGGAAACACACGAACAGGGGCATATGGACAGGAAATCCAGCGAAATGAGGGCAAACAGACGAACCAGCAATATAGGTCTATACAGATGGATCTGTTACACCCCCCATTCCAGTTATTACTTTAGTTTCCCTCCTCTGGACTCTCTCCAGCTCTGCTATGTCTGTCTTTTTAACAGGAGCCCAGAACTGTACACAGTACTCCATGTGTGGTCTGACTAATATTTTGTAAAGTGGTAGGACTATGTTCTCATCACAGGAATCTATGCCCCTTTAGATGCAACCCATTATCCTATTGGCCTTGGCAGCAGCTGCCTGACACTGGTTTCTACAGCTTAGTTTGCTGTTCACTAAAAATCCTAGGTCCTTTTCCCTTGTCAGTGTTACCCAGTGTTTTACCATTTCGTATGCACAGGTGATTTGCATTATTCCTTCCCATGTGCATAACCTAACATTTGTCAGTGTTAAACCTTGTCTGTTTGAACCTCCAATCTATCCAGATCCCTCTGTAGCAGTATACTGTCCTCTTCTGTATTAATGACTTTACACAGTTTAGTGTCATCTGCAAAAATGTATATTTTATTGTGCAAGCCTTCTACAAGATCATTAATAAATATATTGAAGAGAATAGGGCCCAATACTGACCCTGAGGTACTCCACTAGCTACAGTGACCCAATCTGAGTGTCTACCATTAATAACCACCCTCTGTTTTCTATCACTGAGCCAGTTACTTACCCACTTACAGACGTTTTCTCCCAGTCCAAGCATTCTCATTTTATATACTAGCCTTTCATGCTGTACAGTGTCAAATGCTTTGGAGAAGTCCAGATATATGACATCTATTGATTCGCCGCTGTCAAGTCTAGATCTTACCTCCTCATAGAAACTGATTTTTTTTGAATATTGACACCACATTTGCTATGCGCCAATCCTGTGGAACACTCCCTGTCAGTATAGAGTCCTTAAACATCAGAAATAAGGGTCTGGCTATGACATTACTTAATTTGCTTAGGATACTGGGGTGTATGCCATCTGGTCCTGGCGATTTGTCTATTTTAATCTTTTTAAGACGCTGCTGTACTTCTTCCTGGGTCAGACAGGGCACTTTTAATGGGGAATTTACTTTTACATTCTGAATTTCATTTGACAGTTTATTTTCCTCAGTGAATACAGTGGAGAAAAAAATATTTAACAGCTTTACTTTCTCCTCATCTTTCTCTGCAACTCCCCCCTCATTACTCTGTAGAGAGCCGACACCTTCAGATTTATACTTTTTACCATTTATATAATTGAAGAACATTTTAGGGTTAGTTTTGCTCTCTTTGGCAATTAATCTCTCGGTCTCTAGTTTGGCTGCTTTTATTTGTTTTTTACATATTCCATTTTTTTCCTTATAGTTTTTTAGTGCTTCCTCGCCACCCCTGTTTTAGTTATTTAAATGCTTTCTTTTTGTCATTTATTGCTTTCTTTATAGTTCTATTTATCCACATTGGATTTTTCCCATAAGGTATTTACCTCTCAAAATTAGATTTTAGGATGCTTTTAAAAATATCCCATTTTGTGGCTGTATTTTTAATTTTGAGGACTTTTTCCCAATTAGTTAGGCCTATGGCCTCTCTTAGTTGGCTAAATTTAGCTTTTTTGAAGTTTGGTATTTTTGTTCCTCCCTGAAGAAACTCTTTTGAATGACAATTGGAAGGTTATTATTTTATGGTCACTATTTCCCAGGTATTCCCCAACCTGAACATCTGTTGTTCTGTCAGGTTTAATACTAAGTCCAGTATGGCTGTTCCTCTAGTCGGATCCTGAACCAGTTTGGAAAGGTAATTGTCTTTGGTTATTGCCAAGAACCTGTTTCTTTTATGAGATATACAGGTTTCAGTTTCCCAGTTTCCCAGTCTATATCTGGGTAGTTGAAGTCCCCCATAATAACAACCTCATTATGATCTGCCACCTTATCTATTTCGTTTAGTAGCAGATTTTCTGTGGACTATGGTATATTAGGTGGTTTATATTAAACTCCTATTAGTATTTTATTATTTTTTTTCCTCCCTGTATTTCTACCCACAGTTACTCAAAATGTTCATGTCCCTCACTTATATCTTCTCGAACTGTGGGCTTTACATAAAGGCAGACCATTACCACTCTCTGGTTTTTGTGATCCTTTCTAAACAGACTGTAACCCTGTACATTAACTGCCCAGTCATAGCTATCATCTAGCCATGTCTCAGTTATTCCCACTATGTCATAGTCCTCCTCACACATCACTAATTCCAGTTCACCAGTTTTATTAGTCAGGCTTCAAGCATTTGTACACATACAGTTAAGAGGTGTATGTCCCAGTTCTCCAGGAACCCAAACTCTTCCTTCCTACACCAGTTCTTGAGCCACTTGTTAACCTCCCTAATGCCCCGCTGCCTTTCTTGTGTGGCTCGTGGTACAGGTAGTATTTCGGAAAACACTACCTTTGAGGTCCTTGCCCTAAGCTTGTGACCTAAATCCATAAAATCATTTTTAAAGGGAACCTGTCACCATGTTGTGACAAATAAAACCAAATGTACCTTAATGTTTGTTTACCCTGATAGTTCCCAGTGATCCATCCATAATCTTCTCAGGACTAACCTGTCCCATTTTATCTCCCTATAACGCTTTCCCGCCTTTTATGCTAATTAACAGAAAAGAGTCATATCTTACATGCTTGGCCAGAGAAGAGTCATATTTTCTCTGAGTCAGGCTCCTCAGCTCCACCGAAGAAATGCCCCTATAGATAAAATCTCGCACATGTGAAGTATTCATTTCGGGCAGAACTATGATGCGTAAGTATCGCAACGCTACCACGTGATGTACATAGTGCCCTCCGTAATGCACACTCCTTATTTAGTTCCGCACGTAGTGGCATGAGGGGGAGGGGACAGACACTAAGCTAGCTGATTGGTCTTTCATAAAAAGGGCAAGTGCACATGTGCGCGATTTCAGACGAGATTACAAGCAGTTAGGGCAGAAATTGCCTGTCAATCAAAGTCTAGGGGGAGGGAAATAGGTTATGATGGTGTGAGGGGAAGGAATTATTTATGCTAATGAGTATAATGGCGCAAAATAATTATATGGCGATAAAATCATGGATCGATCGCTGGGAACTATCAGGGTAAACAAGCATTAAGGTACATTTGGTTTTATATGTCAGAACATGGTGACCGGTTCCCTTTAAGGACGCTCCACCTACCTCTAACTTTGTCATTGGTTCCGATATGGATCATGACTGCTGGATCTTCTCCAGCCCCTCCCAGTAATCTGTCAACCCAATCTGCAATGTGTCGAACTCGAGCGCCAGGAAGACGACACACCGTTCGACGATCCCAGTCTTTGTGACAGATCGCCCTATCTGTACCCCTAATAATTGAGTCTCCCACTACCAGCACCTGTCTGGCCTGCCCTGCTCTCCTGGTCCCCTGCTTATTTACTTTCCAATATTTACTTTCCAATTTCTTAGATTATCCCCTTAAGATGTGACCTATATTTTCTTTTAGGACAATTATTTTTTCTTCTTATCAATCCCTGTCTTCTAGGAGCCATAACTTTAAAAAAAATGTATGGATGCAGCATTCATAATGCAGCATAAATGACATCTTTACTTTTATTATTTGGGTTAGTTTGATTATGATGATACAAAATGTACAGTAAAACAGTTTTTTGCAAAAAAAAATTTTTGTCACTATAATCTGAGAGCCATATTTTTCTGTCCACTTAGCTAGATGAGTTTATGTTTTCATTGGTATTGTTTTGGGAACTTTTTATTCAATTTTTTTGAGGTGTGATGAGCCAAAAACAGTAATCCTAACATATTTTTGTTTTACAGTGTTCGCCATGAAGGTTAAATAATGGTATAATTTTGTAGTTTGGGTCAATATGCATTTTTTAAAACATTTTCTTTAAACTTTTTTAAATTTTTATTGTAGTCCAACGTGGGGACTTATATGGCTCATATAAGACACTGTAATACTGTAACGGTGACAGGCATGCAATTAGGCCTATATAGTGATGCCAGGTTTAAACCAGACAGTTGTTGGACCTGATTATCAGGAACAAATGTTAGTACGGTAACTGGCCTATGTGAAGATGCCGCAGATCACCCGATGAATAAGTATTGTTTTTGGTCAGCAGATTGTGCTGTGTGAACAGCAATCTGCTGACCAGAAACAATGAATCTGTATGAGGATGAGCAATAGTAGTAGCCATTGTTCGTCCTCACACAGTGGCATGTAAATGCAGCTCTCACCTCCAATGACGAGCAGGCAGTTATCGGGAAAGAAAGATTGCTTCCCGATAATTTCCTGCTCAGTCAGCGGGAGTAAATGAGTCTTAATGGTTTATCCTCAATCAGCATTGCCAGTCCTTCAGTCTAATTAGCAGGGTTGCGAGGAGTCCGATACCCACTGATCTGAAATTGATGACCTATCCTAATTAAGAAGGGAAGACTGGAAAAGCCCTATTAAGCAGTTTGTGTTAAATGTGAATAAATAATAGAAAAGGTAATATCTAGATTGTAACAAAAAAATTATGATATTTCTATGTACAGGATTTTGACCTATTGATTGTCACAATATCAGATGAGAATGATAACCGGCCTGTGTTTTCTCAAGGATCATATCAAGCAGAGATTATGGAGAATTCGCCATCAGGTAGTATAGAACACTTTTCCAATGACCATATACACATAGATGGTATTATGTTTTGGGATATACCTTTTAAATTTAGAAAAGGCTCAATTTTTGTGGAATATTTTAAATCAAATATACAAATTAAATACATGAATTGATTTTTGCCTACTAATGTTTTCACACATGTTCTGAGTGTTCAGCTATGGCTCTATCCATTTAGAGATGCAGCAGAAAATATGAAGACCTAAGAAGCTACAGTCATCCTCAAGAATTCAACAGTCCAATGCTTGATATACAAATGTAAATTCTCCACTTACAAAGGAACTAATAATCCCTATATTTTTTGCAGGAGTTTAGGACTTTGAGGGTTGATTCAGTCTGCTAGGGCTTCAACAGTCTGAGTCATTGCTAAAACATATCACTGGATCTCATCATGTAAACTTCATTCATAATTAATGTTTGTCACAAGTCATGTGATCTGCTGGGAACAGGGGAGTTGAATAGGGTTGTCTTAATCTGCAAAAACTCTCTAAAATATCCATTTTCAAGATTTTGACTCTCATATTTTATCTAGGAACAACCATCAATGTTCTCAATGGGCCAATTTTAGCTTTAGATAATGACTTAGGACCAAATGCTCTTGTGTCGTATCGGCTTCTAGGGCTTCAAATTGCTTTTTTTAGCATGAACAACAGTACAGGTAAGATAAGTTAATTTATCATTTATCACTTATTGTTTGAAAGTGTCTGATTTACTAAAGCTATGTTACCCCAGTAGGGAATTCTGAGTTAATATGCCAGAATTATCCCAGATTTAGATACACTGTCCATTTGGGTATACAAAGAAAACTGCAGACTATTCTTAAATCCATAAATTGCTCCCTCCTTTCCTCAGTAGTGTCCAATGTAGCTGCCAGCTCTGCCTTCCTTTCACCCCTAGCCCAGCATGAGGTTTCACATACAGTTATGCATATGATGTTAACTTTTTAAGCATATTCACCCCACTTTCTTCATGACAATTACTGCAGAAGTTCAAATGGTTCCATCTTTTCTACTAATATCAAAGGACAGTAAAAAAAAGTCTGAAAAATTTCCTCTCCAAACTGCCACCACCCTACCTGTTAGATTAGCTGCTTGCAAATAATGTCCTTATTAAGGAAAAGTGGAAACAATAATTATAAAATCCTGTAACCACGTTTCCTAATAAGTACACCTTTATCAACACGGCAGATAATCTAACCGCTAATGTTGATGGTTTGAAGAGGAAAAACCTTTTGAATGTTTTCCTAAGGTCCTGGACTCTATGGCCAATAAAAAGAGATTAGTTGGCAAAAAAATGAGTTACAACTAATAAAGGGACCAAAAGTGAGTGATATATTGTTATTAGACTTGCCAGATTTCACCAAATTAATTTTGTTAACTTTGTTTTATGAGAGGAAAAAAATCGAATGTATTTTGCTTAAAAAAATCTTCTCCCCACAATCACAATGTTATGAGCCTGTCCATATGTGCAGTGTCAGACTGGTGTTCCTGGGGCCCACCAGAAGAAATGGTTCTTGATGCACGCCACCCAAAACCTAAGTCATCAATAAAGTTTGACAGGTTTTGAATCAAAGAAATAGTGGCACGTGACTGTCCCCAAAGGGACAAGTACAACCCTGCATACATGATCTACATGTACTAAAGAACACTCATATGTTCCAATTCCTATATAGGAGAACTGTTATAATGATGACATACTGGCAGTATATTGTACCAGCGTTAAAAATGGACTGTAGTGAAACTAGCCACTATTCCTCAGAATACATCTAATTAATTTAGATCACTGACATGATGTCACTTATGTTACAAATGACAAGCTTTTATCCTTTGTGTTCATTTGAATGTTGCTGTAGAAAAAGGATTTTTAGTGACTAAAATCATAACAATGAATTATATTGTTAAAGGGGGTTATCCCATAATTAATTAAAAATCAGACATCATATAGTACATGCTCATCTCTTTCTAACAGAGCTAGATCCAGCCCTGGACCTCATAAGATCCAGATATCTCCTCCTTCAGCACTCCAATTGCTTTGCTAGTTTTATGTCAAGTTGGTAGCTTGAGGGTGTTTCGTTCCTGCTGCAGCTCAGGGGGTGTAGCTCAGGTCCCTCCTTATCACAGTTCAGGAGGCAGGTAAAGAATGGAACTGAGCATGTGTTTCCACCTCAGCGAGGTGGAAAGAGAATTAAGGAAAAGAACAAACAGCAGGTGGAGCTATACAGATACATTTTATTTAATAACTCAGTGGCTATGCTAAACCTTTAATTAGATGCAATTAGATCCAGGTGCTGGTTTGAAAACTGCAGAATATTTTTGTGGGACAACCCCTTTAATAAAACTTCTGTCAATTTATAATTTAGTTTATAACTCTAGTGGATGAATATAAATTATTATTTGTGGAAGCAAACACAATGCAACGGCACTCTGCAAATATTGTGGATATACTGTATATGGATTATAAATTCTACTCATGCAGTATCCACTATATAAATTAATATGAGCATTTACTTCATTTCTTGGGACGTGCTAACTGTGTGCTCTGTTTTTTCTTGGTTTGTGGATTCATCTACTTGTAGGTGTTGTTGCTGTGAGGTCAGGAATAGACAGAGAGTCGTATGCTGTCCCAGTATTAAATCTTACCTTGGTGGCAGAGGATATTGGCAGACTGAACAGCACAGCCACTCTTGCATTAACAATATTAGATGCCAATGACAACAGGCCTGTCTTCAGTGCACAAAGTGTTAATGTTCATCTCCTGGAAAACAGTCCTCCAGGTGAGTCGTTTCATGTGTAATAGTTTCTTCATGTAAAAATTCAAGCAATATTATGGATGTCCATGGATTTCAGATGGCTTCCTCTCATCCTTTCCTGCAGAAACAATTCTCCTATGCATGCATATTTGTCCTTCCAAATCCTTCCATCAGTTCTTGACACCTTTTTGAACCCAAAACTCTGTTGATAGTCTTCCGTCACATTGGACTCTGCCCCTCTTCCCTTAGTCAGCACACCATGTGACCAAAAAGGTTCTGCTGTCTTCTGTTCAGGGTTCTAATCCACACCTCTTCAGTCCTGACCCCTCAGTAGGATCATTCACCACTCCAGCATGGTGTCGCCCTTTAGATATGTCATGTTATTACATGACCACATCTCCATGGACAGGCGCACTGCAAGAATGTCATAGGTAATACTATACTTGCAGTCCGATTGTCCATGGAGCTGCATTCATGTGATTGCCTAATGCTGCTAAAGGGTGGCATCCAGGCGATATTATAGCCTATGATATGTTTGAGGCGGGACTGTCCCATAGGTCTGTGGCTATGTGATTACGTGATGCAGCTATGGAATGATAGCAAGTTGGTGGTGGTGGCAATCCTACTGAAGAGGCAGGACCAAAAGGGTGCAGCTTGGAACTCTGGAAGGAAGACAACCAAACCCCTTTGGTATGCTGAGGCCTCGACAGAGAAGGGAAAGGGAGCAGTGTCCTCTGTGTCATGATAACAAAACCTACAGAGTTTCTGGTTCAAAAAGAAGGGGGCAAGGACTGATGGAAGGCTTCGAAATTTAGAAAGAAGATAAAATACATTACAAGCATGTATATTGTGCTGTAATTTGCAATGAAATTTATTCTGGATGGATTACCCGGTGCCTGCTGTTTTATATAGCAGACACCCGCGGCTAATGTCCTCGATCTGCGATAATGCACATTGCGGACTTTTAAGTCCACAGATGATGTGGCCGGAAACCTGAGAGGCTGAAAACCTGAAAGGGCCCACTTGGTGGGCAGGAACGCCTCCCCCAGGTATAGTTTGGGGAAAGCAATCCATGTAATTAATGAGCCTGAGCCTATTCTAGGCTTCCAGGCTCATTACCTGTATATTACAATTCAGGTAGCAGGTGGCAGCACTGAATTGTAATACAAAAATCGTTCTGCAAAAAATGAGTCCTTACACATCTCTGTATATATAAGCTATAAAAAAGGTATGGGGTCAGAATACAGCAGAAAATAATAATTTTTAAAAACTTTTTAATCTTTCAGTATTAAAATGCAAGAAAAACTATTCATATCTGGTTTTGCCATAATTGTACTGACCTGGAGAATGAAGAGCACAAGGCAGTTTTACCACATATTGAATATTGTAAAAACAAAACCCATAAAACTGTGGCGGAATTGCATTTTTTTTCCAATTCCACCCCATTTGGATTTTTTTTCCAGCTTCCCACTACATCCTATGCAATATTAAATTGTGCCATTGAAGAGTTCTGGGATATGGCTATGCAGGGGAAAAATAGGATTTCAAAGAATTTTTCCCATAGAATCACCCAATTCAACATATTATATTGCCTTTATTAGTCCCCCAAGTTTTTAATGAAATGTTATAAACCCAAAGTCTTTAGATGTTTAAAGTGTGGGGAGATAGGGGTGGATGATGTTCACATACTTTGGACATGTCTAAAAATCCAAGAGTTTTGGAGAAATGTTAGAGATAGAATAGAGCAATACCATCGGATCAAAGTCCCTAGCCAATTTGAGATATCTATATTAGGTCTCTCAACATCGAGAAATAGCTTCCAAATTACTTTTCCAGGCTAGGAAGTGTATCATCCGACATTGGGGAGGCAGTGCTGTACCCACGATTATGGAATGGGAGAATTTGGTAAGAATTTCTGTGAGGAAGCTCAGCTTCAGCTTTGGAACCTTTAAGTAGAATCCTACAAATTACATCATGAGTTGGAGCTAGGGGGTGGAGGCGAGAGAGAGAGGATAACTAGGATAACGAGTTTTTTTTTTTCTCTTCTTTGAGGAAAGCTGCCAACGAAATAAGGGGGTAGGGTGGGATATGTATGTCTTATTAAATTATATTAAATGAAATAAAAAAAATATATATTTAAAAAAAAATTAAAAATTGTGCCATTGGAAATTGTTCCTAAAAAAACAAGTCCTCATACGGGCTATGTGAATGGAAAAATGAAAAAGTTATGGCTCTGGGAAGGCAGAGAGCGAAAAACTAAAACACAAAAATGGAAAATCACTGTGCCAGGAAGGGGTTAAGTGAAAGATATCATTACATTCAGATGAGCTAACCCTACAAGGCATTGTGACTAGTTTAACTGTGAATTTCCAGGTGACAGTCTCCCTGTAATGTGTGGCTAGTAGTGTTGAGCGTGAATATTCTAATCGTGAATTTATTGTGAATATCGGCACTTAGCAACATACCTAGCAACCAATAGGAAAGTTGCCTACCCCTTAGTGTTGATTGCAAATATTCTAATCGCTAATTTGTATCGCGAATATATTACATTGCCGATTTTCGCAATCAAGAAAATAATGACTGGAGATCACAAATTCTCGAATTTGCTAATTTATGGCGAATATTCGGACAAAAACGTATGAATTATCGCAAATTTGAATATTGCCTATGCCGCTCATCACTAGTGGCTAGTACAGGGTGTTTGTATTACCCAAAGATGTGCTGTAACATTAAGCTTCTGGACCCCAATGCGAAATCCATAACAAATGCAACTGCTTTAAAAAAGCGGTTTTCTAGGAGTTCAGTATTGATGTTATTGGATAGGTCATCAATATCTGATTGGGGTCCAACTCCCAGTACCCCCACTGATCTGCTTTTTGAAGAGGCTGCAGTGCTCCGGTGAGCACCATGGCCTCCTCAAAGCATTCCAAGCACATTACTGTACATTGGATAGAAACTGTAAGTGGTATTGCAGCCCATACCCATTTACTTGAATGGGCCATTTGACCAATGAACTGCCACTGGCGTACGATGAGGCTGCAGTGCCCACCGCACAAACAGCTGCGAGTCAGACCACCATTAATCAGATATTGATGACCTGTCCTAAGGATATACTATCAGTGGTGAACTCCTGAAACCCCTCTTTAACACTAAACCTCTCACTTAGAGAGCAAAATTTTGGAAAATTGTATTAATAGAAACATAGAAACATAGAATGTGTCGGCAGATAAGGACCATTTG
Source organism: Bufo gargarizans (assembly GCF_014858855.1). NCBI lineage: Eukaryota > Metazoa > Chordata > Amphibia > Anura > Bufonidae > Bufo > Bufo gargarizans. The sequence goes on along the minus strand of NC_058085.1, from coordinate 164,149,513 downwards.
GCCCATCTAGTCTGCCCAATATACTGAATACTATGAATAGCCCCTGGCCCTATCTTATATAAAGGATGGCCTTATGCCTATCCCATGCATGCTTAAACTCCTTCACTGTATTTGCACCTACCACTTCTGCAGGAAGACTATTCCATGCATCTACTACTCTCTCAGTAAAGTAATACTTCCTGATATTACTTTTAAACCTTTGCCCCTCTAATTTAAAACAATGTCCTCTTGTAGCAGTTTTTCTTCTTTTAAATATTCTCTCCTCTTTTACCTTGTTGATTCCCTTTATGTATTTAAAAGTTTCTATCATATCCCCACTGTCTCGTCTTTCTTCCAAGCTATACATGTTAAGGTTCTTTAACCTTTCCTGGTAAGTTGTATCCTGCAATCCATGTACCAGTTTAGTAGCTCTTCTCTGAACTCTCTCCAAAGTATCAATATCCCTCTGGAGATATGGTCTCCAGTACTGAGCACAATACTCCAAATGAGGTCTCACTAGTGCTCTGTAGAGCGGCATGAGCACCTCCCTCTTTCTACTGGTAATTCCTCTCCTTGTACACCCAAGCATTCTGCTAGTATTTCCTGCTGCTCTATGACATTGTCTGCCTACCTTTAAGTCTTCTGAAATAATGACCCCTAAATCCCTTTCCTCAGATACTGAGGTTAGGACTGTATCACAGATTTTATATTCCTGCCCCAGGTGCATTATCAGAACAGATCTCTGAGGTACCCCACTGGTAACAAGACCATGGTCTGAATATACTCCATTGACTACAACCCTCTGTTGTCTGTCCCTCAGCCACTGCCTAATTCATTCAACAATATGGGAGTCCAAGCCCAAAGACTGCAATTTATTGATAAGTCTTCTATGTGGGACAGTATCAAAAGCCTTACTAAAGTCTAGATAAGCGATGTCTACTGCACCTCCACCATCTATTATTTTAGTCACCCAATCAAAAAAATCAATAAGATTAGTTTGACATGATCTCCCTGAAGTAAACCCATGCTGTTTTTCATCTTTCAATCCATTGGATTTTAGATGTTCCACAATCCTCTCCTTAAGTATGGTTTCCATTAATTTCCCCACTATTGATGTCAGGCTTACTGGCCTATAGTTGCCCAATTCCTCCCTACTACCTTTCTTGTGAATGGGCACAACATTTGCTAATTTCCAATCTTCTGGGACATCTCCTGTTGCCAGTGATTGGTTAAATAAATCTGTTAATGGTTTTGCTAGTTCACAGCTGAGCTCTTTTAATAGCTTTGGGTGTATCCCATCAGGCCCCTGTGATTTATTTGTATTAATTTTAGACAGCTGACTTAGAACCTCTTCCTCTGTAAAGTAACATGCATCAAAAGATTAATTTGTCGTCTTTCCTAACTGAGGTCCTTTTCCTTCATTTTCCTTTGTAAAAACTGAACAGAAGTATTCATTGAGGCAGTCAGCTAGTTCTTTATCTTCTTCCATATTCCTTCCTTCTTTTGTTTTTAATTTTGAAATTCCTTGTTTTAGTTTCTTTTTTTCATTTATGTATCTGCAGAAGGCCTTATCGCCTTTTTTCCCTGACTGAGCTAATTTCTCTTCTGCCTGTGCTTTGGAAGCTCTTATAACTTGTTTGGCCTCTCTCTGCCTAATCTTTTAAATTTGCCTGTCATCCTCGTTTAGTTTTTTTTATAATTCCTAAATGCTATCTTTTTATTTTTAATGATTTTGGCCACTTCTGTTGAGTACCACAGTGGTCTCTTCCTTTTTTTGCTTTTACTGACAAGCCTAATGCAATTTTCTGTTGCCTTCAATAGTGGCACTTTTAAGTAGTCCCATTTCTCCTGTACTCCAATGAAACTGTTCCAGTCTGATAGGGACTCGTATACCACTAATCTAATTTTAGAAAAGTCAGTTTATCTAAAATCTAAAACTTTTGTTTTTGTGTGGTGTGACTCAGTCACTGTACTTATATTAAACCACACTGACTGGTGATCACTAGATCCCAAGCTTTCCCCTACAGTAATATCAGACACCAAATTCCCATTTGTGAATACTAAATCTAAAATGGGAACAATAGTGAATGTATAGGGGCACACTCAAATGGGGGCACTAGATCCACTGAGATGGATGTAATTTATTAAAACACACACAAATAAAAAACTGTAAAATGGCAACAATGCATGTAACACATGAGCCCTAACAGACAAGACCACTATATAACATATAACATATACACTGGCTGTATATCACTACGAAGCAAGTGTTCCGTCTCTTGCCCAGTATAGAACTGCTTTCAGATCGTCCAGCATAAGGTGAACCTGCCAATATACTATATGTAGGTAGCTTTTACGCTGTAGAGGAACGGATCACACTTTATCCACTGCCATCAATAGCTGGCCCGCTGCATAGGTTCAAACTCCACACACAGTCCAGTAAGCACTTCTACTATATTCCTAAACAGTCACATGTAGCAACTCTAAATTGGCCTCAACAACAGTGCTTAGTGAATGCACAACTATCGAGCAAGCTCCTGACGGGAGCCGGGTCTTACCCTTCTTCACTGCAATACTGCAGCGCTGGTTCCAGACGGCCGCACACAAGCGGTGTCCCACGTGGTGTGCTGAACCTCTACGTGGCGTCCCACGTGACCTAGTTGCTCTGGAGACCGAATGAGGCTAAAGTGACGTCACTAGTAAGGGACGGCTTTTACCGGATCCAAATGTCCCCGATTCTTTCTTTATGTGAAGATATTGTCTCTGCTGGATAGATGAGATACACGCTCACTCCTTACTTTAGACGCGTTTCGAGGTGCTGTACCTCTTCCTCAGTGGCCAACTGAGTGAGCGTTTCCACACTCTTTTAAAGGGGCTGATCTTCCCATAATGCTTTACTTTATTCTGCATTACAGAAACTCCGGAATGGAGTAGGATATCTACATTGGCATGTATATTCAAGCCCTAAAATATAGTGGGTCTAAATATTGAAACTGTACAATTTAAATAAAACACCACATCTTATATATATAATATATGATAAAATCAATATAAAATTCTAAAATTCATAATAGGAATTGAAGAGAATAGTGCAAATTACACAACAATATGTGGCTCAAGTCATACCGCATGGAAAATGCATGCGGTACCGCTATCAATAAATTGTATTTACCACCATATATAGGGTATACATATTATGGGATGGAGGGGAAGCAACAATGTGCACAAGGAACAAATGTCCTATAAATCTTCTGTGGTTCCCTCAGCCTACATCCCTCATACACATTCATTCCTCAAGAACCTCATAGGGAATGGAATGTTCTGGATCCAGGAGAGGTATGTGTACTAGGGGAGCTATCTGATAGGGAGGGGAGATCGGAATGTCGATAAACGACCAGACTCCGATGTCCCATCACCACCAGACAACACCCCAATTCTCACAAGAATCCCAAAACTTCCATTTCTGCGTTTAAGCCCCCTTGGGATCATTGTATCGAATTTAAAGATCCTTCGTGATTCTTGTCTTGACATGTGCGCTATGTGATCCCCACCTCTCCAAGACTGCCTGACTTTCTCAATCGCCATAAATCTTAGACCAGTGGGATCACAATTGTGCATCAATTTGAAGTGTCTTGACAAAGAGTGTGTATCCTAACCCTTTTTGATGTTTGAGATATGCTCAGCTACCCTCTTCTTGAGGGTTCTTTTGGTTCTCCCTATATACTGCTTTCTGCATTTGCATTCAAGCAAGTATATAATATCAGTAGAGTCACATGTCAAACATTCCTGTATAACCAACCTGGAGTTGGATACAGACTCCGCTTGAGTCGTCTTCTTAGGGAAGGTAGTAATCCTACAATTGGCCGCACCTAAAGAAGTCTTTTATTGCCAACCAGTTATTTTTACTCTGAACCTCATTATTTCTTCCTTTCACAGTTGGGGCTACTTTCCCCGCCAAATTGCCTGCTCTAGTGTAGGTGATCTTTGGGGCCTCACTTAAAAGAGGACCTATCAATTTGTAATTTAATAAGTGGCCCCAATGTCTCTTTATAATTTTTTCCATTGCCCTATACTGAGAATTAAATGGTAAGACTATTCTCAGGGTTTCATCATGTTGTTGAGGAACCTTGTTGGAGAAAAATTCTTTCCTTTCCATTTTCTTCATCTTATGCAGTGAGTTGTCTATTACCTGCTTCACTTTCAAACTTGATATCTTCAGTACAATTCCGTTTCAGTCGTCGGAATTGACTGGTAGGGACATTAGTAAGCCAGCGCGGAAAATGACAACTAGAAAACCTAATAAAACTATTCCTAGTGACTGGTTTGAAGAATGTGTTACAACATAAAATGTTAAATCTAAAATGGCCTCCTTCCGGGTTGGCTCCTCAACTACTTGCTGTAGAGATAATCCCAGTAGGGAATTTAGAATATCTGTACTCCTGGGAGAACCAGCTATTTTGGTTTTCCAGTTTACATCAGGAAGATTGAAGTCTCCTATAAAGATAACTTCGGCTGCTTTGCTGAATTTGACCAAAAAAGCGGGTGCAATGACAAGGAGCTGCGATAGCACTGCTCCACATCATTGTACCCCTCAGTTACCGTGTACATGATCACAACATCTCAGAGTAATAATACAGTGAAAAATAAACTGAAACTTTGCGCTGACTAAAAACTGTATTTTTAAATCATCTTGCTTGAAGATCTGGCATGGGATTTCAGCCGAGATCTTCAATCAAGATGGCAGTGGCCGGCCCGTCGCAGGCAAATGGGGGAGGTATGATTACTTTTGCTTTGTTTTTTACACTATTTCAGGTTAAATATATTCGCTACCATGAAGCACGAGGAAATTCGGCTTTGTGGCAAATCGAATTTATCCTGAAAAATTCTGATCGAATTCCACTTTGTTGGATTCCATTTGCTAATCTCTACACTCAATGTACTAGGACCAAGCCTATTTAGCTTTATTAGTTAATTAAAATAAATTAAGTGAATTTACAGTATTGTGTTTATGGATGATTGAACAATGGCGGTCAACGAAATAAGAGTCGCTCAACATCTATTTGAAAATGTCTATAAATTACTTTTTGTACTGGTCTCCTTAATATGTGTACTCAGAACACCTCCTGACAATTATTGTGGGGTCTGACACATCTGATTCATTCTTTTAATGCCAAACCATTTGTAGTACAGAATATTCCATGTAGCCCTTAAAATGTAATGCCTCACAAAGCACTCAATTGAACCTCCTGCCTGCAATTCTGTTTTCTTACTGATTTGGTACCTTTGATAAAAGTTTGCTGGCGTGAATGTGATGCAGTGAAGTTCTATAAATTCTGAAAGCTTATGCAAATTCTTCTTAGATTTTAAAGAACAGCTAGTACAAAAGTAAAAAGGAATACAGGGACATGAAATAGAAAATTCATGTAATACTGGCAACTCCAGATCATTTTGCATTCCATCAAATATAAATGCAGTACAATATACCATGTAAGCCATTGTACTATAGTCATTGCATGTCACCAGTGCTTTCTAGCGTGGTCTCACAAGTCCCTGCTTCTTTTTATATACAATAGTTCTGTGCTTGTCTTAGAAGCAGCTGACTTGACCATAGGGTAGTGCTACCCTGTGACCGGTAATCATGCCACGCAACATAAGGTTGCAAGGTATTGGTACTACATTACATAAAGATTGGGGATGTGGTCATGTTGTAACCCAAAAGTTGCTGTGATTGTGACATAACAGTCAACATAAATCCAAACCTGCATCCACTATCATTAGGTAGCACAACATTTGCAATCTTAATGTCTCGAGGCCACAAGTCCCAATGTAACTCTAGATCCTTCTCCACTAGTAAAATCCCTTGGATTATAGCCCACATTGTTATTACAAATTCAACACATGAGAAAAACTCGCTGCATATAGATTCATATAATTCAAATTTTATCTTCATAAAGTTACAGCAAGACCACATTGTCCATAAATCACAGTTAAAGGGAGTCTGTCACCACATTTCAGCATATTAGACCAAATAGGGTTATGTGATCCACCCAGAACTTAAAAACGGTACCTTTGTTGTAGAAAACAGACTTTTCTTTTTGCCGAAAATGAATTTATAAGATTATGTTATGAGCCCTCTCAAGTGCCCAGGGCGGTCTCTCAATTCTCGGAGCCCCAGGCAGCACCTCCTAAACACTACGGCTGTGCGGTCCAAATGGTAGCGGGCGCATGCGCAGTAGGTATTGCGATGCCCTGCCAGGAGCGGGCATCGCATTGCGCATGCGCCCGCTACGATTTGGACCGCACAACCGCAGTGGAAAAGGACAGGGGAGGGGAGTAAACTGGCGGGCAGAGGCACACGGAGGGCGGGGTTATGAGCCGTTTAGGAGGTGCTGCCTGGGGCTTCGAGGATTGAGACGCCGCCCTGGGCACTTGAGAGGGCTCATAACATAATCTTATAAGTTCATTTTCGGCAAAAAGAAAAGTCAGTTTTTAAGTTCTGGGTGGATCATATAACCCTATTTGATCGGTCTAATATGCTGAAATGTGGTGACAGACTCCCTTTAAGCCACATACACACGAACGTTAGGGCTCTGTGCCCGTGCTGTGTACCACAAATTGCGGTCCGCAATGCACGGGCACAGACCGTGGGGCATCCGCATGAGGATCTCGGACCCATTCACTTAAATGGCAAAAAAGTAGTGCATGCAGGCCACGGGGGGGCACACGGTCATGTGTGTGTAGCTTAATGGTGACAGACCTCAGTGTTTTCCTATGGAGGCAACTCTACTGCAAAAGAAAAAAATCCAACAAGGTCAGACTCTTTACAATGGTTGCAAGGCCGCCATCGACTTTATTTTCTATTGGGAATATTAAACTTGAGGTTCTAAGTTTTCTTTCATTTCCATTACAGGAGCTGGAAAATGAAAATAACAAATAGCTGGATCCTTTGAATGCGGGCACAAATGGTGTTTTACGGATTTCATTGCCGCACTATTTTGTCCACCATTTTTAATAGAATCTGTGATGTAGTCTCCTAGTCTAGGCTCCTAAGTCATACAGCTTTCCAGGTCTCCTATCTAGCTGTCAGCAGGTATTCAGTGTCAAAACTGCTGACAGTCTCCCTTTCCGTCATTCATCATAATCGTAATTGTATTTGCATGTTTGAGTTTTCGATTGGACCATTTGGAAACCATAAAACATAAATTTGAGCTGAAAACATTTCTGATGAACAAAAATGTCTTTTTCAGGTTTTTCTGTTGTGCAGGTGTCAGCAACAGATGCAGACAGTGGACCAAACCAACAGCTAATCTACAGAATCGAAAGTGGTGCTCGAGATAGGTTTCATATTGACGCCATCACAGGTGTCATTCGTGTAGCCAATGTGACTGTGGACAGGGAAGAAAATGATGCCTACAGGCTGACGGTTGTGGCCACAGACCATGGTACCGCTCCCTTGTCCGGAAGCACCACAGTAAATATCCTTATTGATGATGTAAACGACTGCCCTCCAGAGTTTATTAATCCAGTTCAGACTGTCAGTGTCTTAGAGTCTGTTGAAGTGGGAACAATTATAGCCGAGGTTACTGCCATTGACCGAGACCTCAACCCACGTCTGCAATATTACATTATTGAAATGTTGGCCACTGATGACACCAATGCAATTGTGCCTAATCAGCAGGCTGCTTTCAGTATTAACTTCAACACAGGTATTTTGCTATAACATTTTGTGTTTAAAAATCATTTTTTGCAAATTAATCTAAATTTACAGCCATTCCACTATCTTTCTGCATGCACTTCCTTTTCTCTTCTACTGCCTTCCCGATCCTCTTAACTTTTCCTATTAATAACCCCCTGCACTCTTGTTTTCTGCTGATTGAAAGTATCATGGTACTAACCAAACAAATCTCTTCTTTTCTTTATGGCTCACAATCCTGAAGGTTTGATCTGTATCTCTGTAAAAGCCTTCCCCTTCTCACTCATTCGTTGTCCTCCAACATCACCATCATCACCATGATAACTGTTCTCTGGTGCTTACCCATAGTCATTGCTGGCAAGGATGGTGTCTTAGTCATCTTAAAGGGCAAGTGTCCCTTTATTGGTTGTTGCTAAGCCTATGCAGACTGAACTTGGGGGTCACTGTAGCTGTAATTGTAAAGATGGAAATGTTTGCATTAATGCTTTGATATGTTGGCATGAATTGTATGGAAATCTAATGACAGAAATATGCTACATATGGTCAGTGACTGCACCCTATGGTTGGTTATTATACACTGGATGGTAGATATAAATTTAGTAAACCTTAATTTGTGACGTATTCTCCTTTTCTTTTCTTTCTAGGAGCAGTTATGGTAAATTCTCCCTTGAATAGAGAGCTAGTGGCTACATATGACATTTCTGTCTCTGTTTATGATAATGCAAGTCAGGTGGTTGATAGAACAGTCAGTGTCCCAAATGGTAAGTATTCCCTACTGTCTTGAAATATTGCACTCAGAAATTGTTTTAAAGGTTGTTGTCCAGGGCTTATTAAATGATGGTCTATCCACAGAATAGGGCATCACTAGTTGATCTGCAGGAGCCCAACATCCCACATCCCCGTCAATCAACTGGTCTGTGTAGCTCTGTCGATGGAAGTCAGTGCCCTAGCTAGGGAAATTAAGTATTTATTATCAACAGTGGCCTAGGGTAGTGAAGTGGTTTAATGTCAGCATCCTTAGTGGTCTAGAACAGTGAATGGGCTGTACATTCCTGCATTCATGGTGGTCTTGGGCAAGAAGGCAGTAATTTAGGGATCCCTGGTGGTCCATGGCAGTGAAGAGGTTATTGTCAGTATACCTGGTGATCTTGATTAATGAGGGGTTAATTCCAGTATACCTGGTGGTTTGTGGTTTGAAGGGGTTAATGTAAGAAACGCTGATGGCCTAGGACAGTGAAATGGTTAAAGGGGGTTCTTGTGTGAGTGATGCGCGGCCGCGCTCATTTCTATGGGACTGATGAAAACAGCCAATCACTGGCTTGGCTATCTCCAGCAGTCCCATAGAAGTGAACGGAGAGGTTGCTGGACTACCTTTTAATTGCTCTCCTCCATGGATATTAAAATTAAAGGAATTGCGTCATCTCAGACTTTGATGGCATATCATTAGGATATCAAAGTATGAGATGACACACCCTCTTTAATGTTAATATCTCTGAGAAGGGGCAAATTAAAGGTTAATGGTATATACCTGGGGTTCAGTGATTATTCAACTCTCCAGGCTCCAACATTGTGCAGAATAGAACAGCTGTAACTAGACAGCCGCATAGTTCTCTCTATGATCATTCACGAGCGCTCTGTCTGATTCATGTTAGTGTGATGAGGAGTCCTGTGGGGCCTTCTGGTTTAGGGGTTTGGTCGCAGCTGCAGCCAATATAGTTTTGCCACTGGTTGAAACTAAAATTTTAGGGTATACATAATCCTCAATAGTAGTCCATTGGAGGACTATGCAGAACATATTATTATTACTTTAGGCTACTTTCATACTTGCGTTCGGGGCTCCGCTTGTGAGTTCCGTTTGAAGGCTCTCACAAGCGGCCCCGAACGCATCCGTCCAGCCCCAATGCATTCTGAGTGGATGCGGATCCGCTCAGAATGCATCAGTCTGGCACTGTTTGTCCTCCTCTCCGCTCAGCAGGCGGACACCCGAACGCTGCTTGCAGCGTTCGGGTGTCCGCCTGGCCGTGCAGAGCCAAACGGATCCATCCAGACTTACAATGGAAGTCAATGGGGACGGATCCGTTTGAAGTTGACACAGTATGGCTCAATTTTAAAACGGATCCGTCCCCCATTGACTTTCAATGTAAAGTCTGGACGGATCCGTTTGCACTATTTTTTTTTGTTCATGGTAATGCAAACGGATCCGTTCTGAACGGATCTAAGCGTTTGCATTATAGGTGCGGATCCGTCTGTGCAGATACCAGACAGATCCGCTCCGAACGCAAGTGTGAAAATAGCCTTATTAAACCATCATAATGTTCTTGGCATTACTAATGATTACTGGGGATTCAGGTGACCTATCTTTAGTTATGTTTAACCCCTTAGTGACCACTAGGGATGAACAAATCGACTTCAGATAACACATCCGAAGTCGATTTGCATAAAACTTAGTTTTACTACTGTACGGAGTCAGGGACAAGGAGGGACTCTTACGTAACGAGGTCTAGAGGGTCCTCTTTTGGGTGTGCATTGCCCCTAACTGCAGGGATCCGATATATTGTAGGGTCAGATAGTTGTAAGAGACCCAGTATTAGCCACCCGGACACCCCTAGCCCAAGGGTACCATTGGCACAGCGATTTATGTAGTGTGATTCATAGAATTTTAGGGTAATTTTATTAGTAAGCAAATACAAGTTATTAGTAAGCAAATACAAGCTATTGGCAGATGGCAATAAAAAAATGGAAGAAAAACGCTTGGTCCGTAAGGCCCAAAACGGGCTGGTCACTAAGGGGTTCAATTAGTAATTACATTTATATTGTTTTGCAATTCTCTGAAGTCTTCTGTATAGTTTGGTGTTGCACACAGTTTTTGTGTGTGTTTTTATCAGCCTTTTTATGTTTGCCTGAGTTTTTTCTGTGTTTTTTTGGCAAAAAATATCAGATATAGGCTACATGCACACGACCGTATGAGTTTTGCGGTCCGCAAATTGCGGATCCGCCCAAAAAAAAGATGCCATCCGTATGCCATCCTTTTTTTTTTGCGGATCCATTGTAACAATGCCTAAAACGGACGAGAATAGGACATGTTATATTTTTTTGCGAGGCTACGGAAAGGACATACGGATGCGGATAGAACACATTGTGCTGTCAGCATTTTTTGCGGACCCATTGAAATGAATGGGTTTGCATCCTCTCCGCTAAAAAAGGAACAGACACGGAAACAAAATACGTTTGTGTGCATGAGGCCATAGATGTATTGAAGTCTATGAGAAATATTAAAGGGGTTGTCCAGATGTTTAATATTGATGACCTATTCTCAGAGAGGCATGCCAACATCTGGCACCCCTGTTGATCATCTGTTTGAGAAGCCGGGAGGGTGCCGTAGCCTCCTCATAGTTCCCCAAGCACAGGGCTGTCCATTAGATAGCAGACATGCTTGGTACTGCAGCCCAGGCTGTGCCTAGGCTATGTGACCAATGAATGTGAGGTAACAGCGCTAGGAGGAGGCTGCATCGCTCAGAGCGCCACGGCCTCTTCAGACAGCTCATTGGCTGGCTGTGGGTAATCAGACCCTGACTGATCAGATACTGATGGCCTTATCCAAAAGATTGGCCATCAATATGAAAAAGTCAGAGAACCCATTTAAACACAGGACAAACAGGTGCAGGTGTATTTTCCGGTAAATATATATTTTTTTCAAATCACTGCTTTCACTGGGGCATTTTTTTGTCACTAGACCTCTACTATCTTAGCTTTTTTGGTGCTTCAAAAAATGTATGTGCAGCGTGTGTTTGCGTTTTTGCATGGTATTTTAAAAAAAAAATGCTTTTTATCGTTCACAGCAAAACTAACAGTCAATGTTCTGGATGTCAATGACAACACTCCTAGATTTCGCCCTTTTGGGGTTACTGTTTTTACTCAGAGGATTATTGAAGGCGCTACCCCGGGAACCACACTCCTATCAGTGTCTGCTGTTGATCCAGATAAAGGACCCAATGGTCTCATTACTTATTCTCTCCATAGCCTGGTCCCAGCAGGATATGCACAACTTGAAGATAATATGGCAGGTATGAGAGAGTCAACTTCTCAAGCTCTCCTAACATCATACTTTATCACATAGAAAACCTAGCATATTAAGCACATAAGAATCCTATGTATTGTTTTTTATATGACAGGAAAGATTATCGCAAACCGTACTGTTGACTATGAGCAGGTGCAATGGTTAAATTTTACTGTCCGGGCCTCAGATAATGGTTCTCCTCGTAGATCTACTGAGATTCCAGTTTACCTTGAGATTGTGGATATCAATGACAATAATCCTATCTTCAGCCAATCCTCATATCAGGTAAAGATGAATAATAACTGCATTATGTAATATTTGCAGATTGCATCAGGAACATTGGTATCACATAAGACTGGATTCCGCAGTGACACTCCCCAGTCACACTAGATGGACACATTTTTCATCTACTATATTATTATTTATTTTACAAAGACATTTAACCACATTAGAGCTCATGCACACGGCTGTTGCTCAGCCGTGCCAGTATTGCGGCCCCCAAACAGTGAGCTTGCAGTATACGGGCGCCGGCGATGTGCTCACCGCATCACAGATGCAAACCCATTCATTTGAATGGGTCCGCAATCCAGAAGGTCGGTGCGGAACAGAGGCATGGAACCCCACGGAAGCATTATTATGCTGTTACACAGTTAATATTTACATTAATGTAGATGGGAATTTATATAGTTTATTCTTTGAACCATTTCCCAAAGATATTTCAATGGTTAGTTATACGCTGCCATGTAGTGGCCTTTTTTGGTAATGCACTTGTTTTTTCCATGTTCCATTCCCTGAGATCTATGACACATTACCTTTGTGTGATGCTTCACCTTCCTTTTTGAGTACAGCACTTCCTGTGTCATGGATGCAGCTAACAGGCCTCATGTAACAGGGACACATGTATTCGGCATGCTAGTGTCACGGCTGTGTCATGGTCTGGTGGTAGTGGACCGTGATACTTTAGACGTGCATGCTTGTTGTCGGTGGCAACGTGTCGTTTTTAGCATTCTTCCACACTTTCCCTTTAAGGTTGTTGTCCCTTCCCATTCTGGTGGGTATTGGGATAAAGTGTGAGAAAGGTGGACCTAGGTGTGGGATCTTATAGTACTTGGGCTTATAAGCGTGAGGTTAGTGGAACTTCAGCTTCTTGTGGAGCTTGAGTTATGCTGCCACTCTGGACCTTACCATCTGTCATGGTGGGGAGTGGGGGGAAACTCCACACCGTACAATGTAGGTTCCGGGTATGAGCCCTCCCACTAATAGGGTTCAGTCATATAGTTAGGAGGTCAGGGCATATAGTTAGGAGGTCAGGGCTAGGATTTAGGGATGTGTTAGAAGGTGACCTGCTCCCTTTATTCCTGGTTCCAGGCCTAGTGGCATATCCTGCCAACCTACATTGTACGGTGTGGAGTTTCCCCCCACTCCCCACCGTGACAGATGGTAAGGTCCAGGATGGCAGCATGACTCCAGCTCCACAAGAAGCTGAAGTCCCACTAACCTCAGGATCCAAGCCCAAGTACTATAAGAGCCCATACCCAGCTCCACCTTGCTCACACTTTAACCCCATACCCACCAGAATGGGAAGGGACAACAACCTTTAAGGGGAAGTGTGGAAACATGCTAAAAACTACATGTTGCCACCGGCAACAAGCATGCATGGCTAAAGTGTCATGGTCCACGAACACCAGACCATGACACAGCCGTGATAGGTACGCTAAGGAAAGTATCCTCTTTTGACCGCATAATACTAATATCCATTCATTCTGCTGTATCCTGTTGTCTGATGTACAAAATAAAGCAAGTTTGTGGAGGAAAACGGTATTGGTGAGTTCAGCTATCTGATGAAAATTGTCCGCAGTGATTATATCTGCTTTTACAGGCTAGGCATAGAGGGATAGATCGGAGTCAGAATAACTATGGAGTGCTTCCGTGGGGTTTCTGTCCGTGCCTCAGCACCGCCAAAAATAGAACATGTTCTATTTTTTTTTTTGCTGTGCGGACGGATCGGGGATCCATTCAAGTTGAATGGGTCTGGATCCGTCGTCCGAATCTGCATGAATGTTGCCTGTGCATGGCCAACGACCGTGTGCATGAGCCCGTAAATGCATGTAACATTAACTGTGGGTACATATTTTTGGCATAAGACCCTCTAGATCCAGACCACGAGTAGATTTTCTGCACAGGTCAGACAGTAACTTATAAAGGGGTTTTCCGAGATTTTGATACTGAACAGTATCTGATCGGTGGAGGTCCGACACCCAGGACCCCCACCAATCAGCTGTTTGAGAAGGCACCGGTGTTCCTGCGAGCGCCGCTGCCTTCTCGCATGATACCAAGCAGAGCTATTGTACAATGTACGGCGCTGTGCTTTGTATCACGTTCAGCCCCATTTACTTCAATAGGACTGAGCGCTTGGTAAGCACAGAGAAGGCTGTAGTGCTCACAGGAGTGCCAGTGCCTTCTTAAACAGCTGATCGGCGGGGGTGGTCCCAGGTGTCGGACTTCACTGATCAGATACTGATGACCTATGCTGAGGATAGGTCAT